>NC_071994.2:58261500-58913000 GCF_028885655.2 Pongo abelii
CCTAGGCTGAAAGTGACAGGGAAGGAGCAGTTATTATTGTCGCCATAGCCATAGCTGTATCCATAGGGGTGGGAGAACATGAGCAGGCAGGTGGAGAAGCCCTGTGTGGCCAACACACAGCCACACAGGCTGATATGCTTTGGATCTGTGTCCCCAACCAAATCTCATGTTGATTGTAATTCCCGACGTTGGAAGGAGGACCTGGTGGGAGATGATTATTAGATCATGGGGATGGTTTCGCATGAATGTTTTAATACCATCCCCCTTTGGTATTGTAGTTGTGACACTGATGAGTTCTCATGAAATCTAGTTGTTTAAAAGTGTGTAGCACCTCCTCCCTCTCTCTCTCTTGCTCCTGCTCTCACCATGTGAGATGCCTCTCTCCCCCTTGGCCTTTCACCATGAATGGAAGCCTCCTGAGGCCTCCTTAGAAGCAGAAGCTGCTATGCTTCCTGTATAGCCTGCAGAGCCATGAGCCAATTAAACCTGTTTTCTTCATAAATTTCCCAGTCTCAGGTATTTCTCTGTAGCAATTCAAGAACGAACTAATACACCTGCAGAGAGCCAGGAGGTGGAAATCCCAAGTGGCTCTCCTGCTGTCTTCCAGTCTCCCCCTGGTGTCTCCCAGTGTCTCAATTCCACCAGAAACAAGAATTTAAAAGAATCCCACTGATGTGGTACATAGAAGCCGCTCTCTTGGGATGTCAAACAGGATAGAGAAGAATGGAAAACAAATCCTCCTGGCAACTAAGACTATCCCTCACACCTTCTTATATCCTCCTACTTCCTGTGTTTTTTTCTGTCTAAAGGTGATTGATTGATGTCTCATTTCAACTCTATCAGACTAATGTTTGGCATGTCCTTCTCTACTGTCACTTCTATGCAGACATGTTTGCATTCATCAAAAATGTATAGAAAATTAAAAGTAATTTTTTAAAGAGAGGACATATTTCTTTTGTTTAGAATATAAGTTTGGTTGTTCTCATAAAGACACGAAGTAGAAATATCTTAACAAGAAAGTACAGTTGTGCCTCTGGGTCACTACATTCTGAATCTGCAGATTCAACAAACCACAGGTGGAAACTACTTTAAAAATAAGAGTATGGTGGAGTTGTGTATATACTGAGCAGGTATAAACTTGTTTTTTCTTGTCATTACTTCTGAATTGATACAGTAAAAAAAAGAATTTACATAGCAATTGCATTTTGTCAGTTATTCTAAGTAACTTAGAAATGATTTAATGTATCTAGGAGAAAGCGCATAGGTTGCATACAAATATCACATCATTTTGTATAAAGAAATGAGCATCTGCAGATTTTGGTGTGTGCTGAGGTTCTGGAAGCAAGCCCCAATGAATACCCAGAGATGACCATCTTCTAGATCCCAGCTGGAAGCTCCAAGGCATCATACATCAGAATTCCAAAACTGCAACTCCCCAGTGCCTAGAGAGTTGCCCTTATTTTTGTGATCCTGCATGATTCCCAGCCACATCAGCATTCCGGCATGATGGAAAAGGATGAAAGGAAGGAGAGGCCTTGCTCGTTCTACTGATCCCATGAGCCAGGGATCACTTTTGTACATCTTACATTGAACAGCACCTGCTCATATGATGGCACCATCATCAAGGAACACTGGGATGTGGGTCCTTGTGCTGCTTTTACACTCTCAGAATTGTTATGTGACCAAAGAGGAAAATGATTATTGGGGAAACCTAGCAGTCTCTTCAGCCCCGCACTGTCTCTGATTCTGTGCTCACATCAAGATTTTTCAGGAACTCCTCAGAAATAATAAATGATGGGGCAGAGAACAGTTCAGAAGTCTCATATAGGGCTCCAGCGACCAGGGACTGGTATTGGACCTGCTTTCCATGTTATGATCTCAGGAAAACCCTTTAATTCTATAGGCCTCGGCTTCATCTTATGTTATATGAGGATAATACCATAGATGGTCTTTAAGAAAGACATCCTAAATATTGATGATACTACAGTGAAAAAGACAGGTGATACTACAGTGAAAAAGACAGCTTATGGAGCTTCAGTTTTCATGAGAAAGACAAATATATCATACCCTAAATATAGATGGACAAAGTGTTTAGTGCCCTGAATGTGGATAACAGATGTTCTCCTTTTCCTCCCATTTCCTTTTCGGGCCAATCAGGGATGTGGCAGCTTGTCTTTCTACTAAAGGTCAGGATGGTTACATTAATTCTTGATGTTTCTCTGTACTCCCAGCAGAGGGTGAATCTTCTTTCCTCATGGAAGCCTCCTGCCCATGTGCATTCTTGGGATTCCAGAGCAAAGGTGGCCTCAGATAGGCAAAAAGGAACTCCTGAATTTGTTCCTAAATGGTTTTCACTCTCCTCTATATTGTTCCCTATTTGATTAGCTTCTCATTCTCTATCTAGAGTTTGTTTAGGTTAGTTTTTTTTTTCACCCCACAATTTTGACTGCCAACCTGGATTTCACTTGAGAATCACTCTGTTGCTTTACTCCCTCTAACATATATAATCGACACAGAGTCATGCTGGTTCGAAAGGGCTGGTCAAAGACTGGATCATGAGTCAGCCCTGCTGGGCTCAAATTCATACTATATAAGTCCCAGGACAAATAATTCATCCTTTTTGGGCTCCAATGCATTATTGGCCACATGGGAATAATACTCATTCTTACCTCCTAGGCTCTTCAGATAATTAAAAGAGACAATACCTAATAAACTCCGAATCAGTTGCTGTTATTCTCCCGGATTAGACCCAGTCCTCATTCTCCAGTTGAAGTTTGCATGAATCTCTCTCTTTATACTCCAAGCCCTATACTAGCCCATTTCTCTCATTGACTCTGCTAACACAAATATTTTCATCAACAGAGAAATAAACCACAGATCTACTGAAAGAGAGAAGGAAATAGGGTTACATTTTGTATACGGAGCAGAACACTTATTAGTCCCCCATAGATATTCCAACACTTCAATTATTTCCTTCAGTTGCACTCAGACCTCACCCGCACTTACTCTTTCCTTTGCTCTATTCCTGAACAGTTCAGCTCAGACCCACACCCTACCCAAACGCTGTGTACAAAAATGCTTCTAGGTGTTCAGCAAAGCTACACTGAGACCTCATTTCAAAGGCACATCAGTGGTCATTTTCTGGTGTTGGGCACACATCAATCATTCTTCTCAACACAGATAGAGCTGTCCACAAATAGATTTCTGATTAATGAAATTCTCTTCATATAATTACAAATGTGTGTTCTAATGCCTTACATTGTGCTTTCATTTTTATTTTCCATTTCACCAAAATCTACCAGTACCATTAGGTTCCTCATGCATTCATTCATTCATTGAATGAATATTTATGAAGAGCACAGTGTTCTGCTCATGGAAATAGGCACTGGGAGTATAAAATGTAAAATGCGGTCCTGTCGGCAATAACTGACACACTGAGTTATTTCTCACCCACCAGACCCAGCCATTTCCACTCTTATCCTAGCGAAGGTCACATTTTCCTCTGCTTCATAATGCGTGGTCTTCTTTCCTATCCATGGATGACCAGTCCTAGTCATGAGGGTGTCAAAACCACCTCTTTGTGTATCTGAATTCCTCCACCTGAGAGAAAATGTCAGGCCCAGGATACAGTAATGATCGGGTCCACAGCCCTGGCCACTTGAATGGGGGTGTTTTGATCCTAATGTTATTCCCATGTCAGTACAGAACTTGTGTGGCAATAAGTCAGGCTTCAGAGTCAGCAGGGACTGGATTTCAAACTGGATTTGAGGACCCCCACCTTTTGATAGGTGACTTATTCTCTGTGAGCCTCTGTTTCTCTCCTCTTTACGATGAGAATAGTAAATCCCACATGGCAGGGTGGTGGGGAGAATCAGAGATCAAACAGCTGGTGACCACATCTGGTTTGTGTTCCCAGGGTCACCAGACTACGGTTTCTGAGCGTGGATCCAAGCATCCCAGCCTTGGATACAGAACTGACACCAATTAACGGAACTGAGGAGACTCCTTGCTACAAGCAGACCCTGAGCCTCACGGTGCTGACATGCATCATTTCTCTTGTCGGGCTGACAGGAAACGCGGTTGTTGCTCTGACTCCTGGGCTTCCGCATGCGCAGGAACGCCCTCTCCATCTACATCCTCAACCTGGCCGCGGCAGACTTCCTCTTCCTCAGCGGCCACGTTATACGTTCCGCCTCACTCCTCATCAATATCTGCCATCCCATCTCCAAAATCCTCATTCCTGTGATCACCTTTCTATACTTTACAGGCCTCAGCTTTCTGAGTGCCATGAGCACCGAGCGCTGCCTGTGCGTCCTGTGGCCCATCTGGTACCGCTGCCGCCGCCCCACACACACCTGTCAGCGGTCGTGTGTGTCTTGCTCTGGGCCCTGTCCCTACTGCGGAGCATCCTGGAGTGGATGTTCTGTGACTTCCTGTTTAGTGATGCTGATTCTGTTTGGTGTCAAAACATCAGATTTCATCACAGTCGTGTGGCTGATTTTTTTATGTGTGGTTCTCTGTGGGTCCAGCCTGGTCCTACTGGTTAGGATTCTCTGTGGATCCTGGAAGATGCCGCTGACCAGGCTGTACGTGACGATCCTGCTCACAGTGCTAGTCTTCGTACTCCGCAGCCTGCCCTTCGGCATTCAGTGGGCCCTGTCTACTGGGATCCACCTGGATTTGGAAGTCATTTTCTGTCATGTCCATCTAGTTTCCATTTTCCTGTCCCCTCTAAACAGTAGTGCCAACCCTGTCATTTACTTCTTCGTGGGCTCCTTTAGGCAGCGTCAAAATAGGCAGAACCTGAAGCTGGTTCTCCAGAGGGCTCTGCAGGACATGCCTGAGGTGGATGAAGGTGGACGGCGGCTTCCCGAGGGAACCCTGGAGCTGTCGGGAAGCAGATTCAGGCAGTGAGGAAGAGCCTCTGCCCTGTCAGTCAGACGGGACTTTGAGAGCAACACTGCCCTGCCACCCTTGACAATTACATGCGTTTTCTTAGTGTTGTGCCTCAGAAATGTCTCAGTGGTAACTCAAGGTCGTCGAATAGATGTTTATCTAACCTGACAGTTCCAGTTTTCACCCACGGAAAGCATTAGTCTGACAGTACAATGTTTAGATTCTCCTTGATATTACCAACACACTTTTCCTGTTATCTTACATTGAAAACTTTTTCTGCAATTTTCATTGTAATAAAAGGAGTTCCTCTCCACAACCCTAAACTCATCTTTATACGTTTCCTACCTGATTGTATCAAAAAGGAAGTTTCTAACCTCTCAGACTATGTTCCCCTGAAACCATATTCCGTTCTATGACTGGAGGCATTACTGAAGTTGGGAGCTCGATTCTGAATAAGTGAGTTCTGTTATCTCTACATTCCATTGAATTCTCAGATGTAAAGCAAAATAATGTCCTTAGAGACAGACTCTCTCTTCATAAAAACACTCTCACAAATTGGTTTTATGAAAAGTCCTCTCCTGTCATTTGTCCACAGCATGGTGACACACTGGCCTTGATTTCTAGTAAAGACAACCATGGCCCCTTCCCCTTGAGAACTGGTAAGTTCTTATTTAGCTCTTCCTGGACTAATAGACCAGTGAGGAGCCTATAAATATGTCCCACCAGTTCCATTTTGCCCACTGGAAATGTCAGTATTGATTATAAAGTGGAAACTATCTTGAAAAATAATTATTCACTTACAGAATCTTTCAGTTGTAGGAGAATTCTTACTTCCAGGTTTTGCACGAATTTTTCTGGCTGTAACTTTCAGTTAGTTTTATGGCCATTCACGTGAGAAGCAAAACTGAGAATAACTGACCTTTCCATGCTAATGTCAATTATAGTATCTGGATAATAACTTACAGTCGGTATAGAATTCTAATACATGCTGTGACATAGATGAACCTGAAAACATTGTGCTAAGGAAAATAAGCCAGACCAAAGAGCAATATTGTAAGTTCAAATTTTATGAGGTATTGAAACTAGAAAATTTGTGAACGCAGAAAATAAGTTAGGAGGAGCCTAGTGCTGGATGATGGAGGGAATGTGTAGCCATTATTTAATGAGCACAGAATTTCTGTGTGGAATAATGCAAAGTTCTTAAAGGGGACAATGGTAACAGTTACAACTTATTGGAATATACTTAATGAAACAGAATTTTACAACTAAAATAGTTAAAGTTGTAAAATGTATGTTATGTAAATTTTACAATTAAAAACATTTAATTATAAACACAGGATCAGTACAAAATTCAGAACTATTCTCCACCAGTGATCATCCCTTCCACAGATAACTCAAGCATACAGAAGAGACCATCAAGAGATGTGACATCACATCACAATGGGCTCTGTGCTGCTCTTAGACAGTGAGGCTGCCCCTCAGATTGACCCTCACTGAGGGGAGCTGACACATACAATTTGAGTATGCAGGAGACAGTATAAAGTAGCTATGAAAACAATAAAGAGGTATATAGTTTTCAATTTGTCCAAACAAATTTATGAGTGGCTCTTATCACACTGTTCACAACATTGAACTCAGCTCCCCTCAGTCTAGATCCATTGCTTTTCCAGGCCCAGCGCTCCATTGATGCTGAATCCTATCTGTCCACCCTCAATTTCCAAATGCTGTAGTAGGACATGGCTGTAGGCGAGGGTTTCCTACAGATCAGAGGAAGCAGGAAGCCAGTGTTTGCAGCCAATGCTCCCAGCAAGGAGCTTTGACGTCATGTCTTCAGTTCAGACTGAGGGTTATTGGGAGAGTCCACTCTGGACGTCTCTGATATCAATTGTACAGTTTTGGCCTAAGATGTTGTCTACATGAGGAATTTTGTAGAGAATATTCACCTGACAATTGAATCAAATAATGTTGGTCCTCACCTGGGAATTGCTTGGTTTGATGTTAGAAACATTCTTTTTCTTTTGGCAGAAGAAAACTTCAACTTCATGAAGGTTAGATTCAGTCCATGAAGCCCATTTTGAACTTACTTGGCCTCACACATTGCTCTATGATAAAACTTATAACAGCGAAGTTGAAATACTTTTCCTCTCATCTTTCTCTTCAACTGCATTCTGAAGTCTTTCAGACGCAAAGAACATGTCCTTGAATTTCTAGTGCAACAGACTAGGTGTGGAATTTAGAAGATGCTCGGTAAATATTTTTCTCAAGTAGCTCCCACCTGAAAATCACAGGGTTGTCCAGCATCTTGCAAAGGCTGGCTCAGTCACCAGGTCTCACTGGAACTCCTATAGGCACCTTCCACTTAACAGAGTGTCCTCTGCTGTTGGTCGTTCTGAGAACAGCTGTTCCCTTTTATTGCAGGTCTGCTCACTGCCTCTGGGAAGAAGAATAGAGGGGATGCGGGAGTCTGCTCATGAGCTGCCTTCTTTCCAAGGTCAATGATATCATTTCCTCTCAGTTCTATGTCAAGGAAGAGCATGCAGGACATCCAGGAGTGTTCTCCAGAAAATGAGAAATGATACGAAAATCTCTCATGGCACTTTTTGGGAGCTGCCATTCATGACTATATTTTAGGCATGAATTCAACTAACATTCAAACATAATTCATCAAGCACTGTGCTAATTCTACATAAAAGCAAACACCTTTCAAATAAGTCTCTCACTGATACATTCTGTATCTATAACCAGTCCTTTCCACTTCATGAAGAAAATATGCTGATTGATGCTGAGCAAATGCTGAGCCTTTGTGGCCATTCACTGATGCTCTAGTACACCTGGGCTCAAGGGCACTGGGCCATCACACTCACAAGAACCAACTGGATCTGTTTCTTGTCCTGCTTTTGCCAATTAGGCTTGTCAATATAATTACCTAATTTTTCAAAATACAGCACAAGTCAATGAAATACAAGTATGAAAGAATTGCAGTTTCCATAAAAACTAATGTGAATGTGTAAATGGACAATAAAAGCAGGTTCTAAAATTACTGTTAGTTTACTAGGTGTGAGTCTGCCAACTCTATAAGATTAAACAAAAATGGACAATATTGAACAACATCCTCAGACAGAATGCTATGCATCTGATGCTAAGATCTACACTTAAACTAATCCAAGCTGCAAATTATAGACAATGATTGATAGATATGCTTTCAGACAGAGTAGAATTCTATATGCTGAACCCTACACAAAGGATTGTTCTACAGCCTAGTTCTATTATAGTGAATTAATTCTAGGTAAAATTGAAATACTCATGTTACAAATGTATCCTTTTTTATGAATACTGATTAACAGACATTTTTGATTAATCTATCTACTCACACTCCTGAATATATCATTAAGTGGGCTTTACACAGCAATATCTCTCACTTTTTCTACTGTTTGTTGTATAAATATATACTGAGCATCTTGTATTCTCTAGCTTGCATGCCAGACAGTTGGGAGTCAAAGTAAACATACCCACATTCACAGAGCCCACAGCCTGTGAAGGAAGGACACTAGTGCAGGAAAGACTGCCTCCCAATGTGACACATGCTATCCAAGCGTTGTGTTTGTGGCTTAAGGGTGCTCAGAGGAGAGGGTGTCTAAAAATTCCCAGTTATCTTGCTGCCATCCTGAAGAGGAATGCCACATCCAAGCACCCAGCTGAAGCAGGACGATATAATTCCAACAAATGAGAGAATGTGCACCAGGTGACTGCTCATGCAAGACAACAATCTCAGCAACAGTTCTATAATTGATGACATTACAAGACTAATAGGCTAAATCTTACAATAGCACTCAGTCTATAGTCTAACAGCACACCATTGCACAATTCCTGAAAGCATTTTCTAGAGACCTTGCAGATGCTTAGGTCACAGGCATTGCAGAACTACCTGCTACCACTACCTTGCATTCCTGCGAAGAAGCCCTTTCCTCCAGGCAAACCCAATTCAGCATCTACAAATCCCAGGATACGGAGGGAAGAATGTGCAAGTGCTAGAATGGGAAGAACACCTGACCTGGTTTCAGGGATTTGGGATTCTCAAGCTGACTGCATGGCCAACGTGGGTGGCACGCTCATTCCAGGCAAACTAAGCAGAAGTGAAGTTATGGGATTGCCCCAGTCATTTGTGCATTTGTGCTCAGGTATCTCTTTTCAGAACATGTGGGTAAAGTGTGACTTTACCATAACCATGGACTGAAGATAACTAGTGCTGTGATCCAGGTTGCCTGAGAAATTCATGTCACTACACAGTGACCAGTAAGCATATGTTCTTCCCACCTATGTGGAAGCGACCTAGAATCCAAAGAGACTGCTCTGATGCTTGTTCTGTATGAAGGTGTGGTATCAGTTGGGCACAATTAGTGTCAATGTATCAGTGCTGGCTATAGATATAGATGGCATTTGTTTGCTGTTATCTAGCAGTTACAGCAGAGTATAGAAGAAGAAATCTCAATGCTCATGCCCTTCGTATTGGTCCAAATTTTTCGGAAACCTTGCAGGATGAAAACACAAGGAAGGAGAGCAGAGACAGAGCAGATCTCATTCCTGAGTGTGTATGTAGAAGTGAGTGGATCATGAAAGGCTTTGTGTAATAGGTAGAATTTTAACTGATGACTACAATTGACCCAGCATTATTATTATAATTGTACCCTCTGTAAATTTTGCCAGTCACTTAAATTTTTGTATCGGGCAAGGATTGGTAAATTGGATCTGGACTGATGGAAATGGCAGAAGAGATAATTTACAGTGACTCTGTTAATAAAAGCATAGAGTTTTTTTAGGGAATGGTGAATAATTCACACCGGAGTTTTATTCCTTGTGTCACTCCGTATATTTGGTCATGATGGCAAGATCCCTCTTAAATAGAATCACAAGACTGGAGTGCTCTGAATAATGGGCATTATCTTTCGTGGCCTTGAAGTGATAGAGCTTGATGTTAGTTTTGCGATATTCATAGGAGTGAACTCTATAATAATGTAAAGTCCAGAGAGGGCCAGGCAAGTCAGGCCAGCAGGACATGCCACAAAGTCAATGCCATGCTCTCCTTACCCTCCTCACTGGGATACGTCCAGCCCTCCAGGGTCAGAAGGCATAGATTAAAAAATTAAAATAATAATAATAATAAAACACGTGGGGGTTAGGGGAGAAGAGAGAGGCAATGGAATGCGGCCCCTTCTCTGGAGCGGCATTTTTACCTGCAAAAGGCCCATATTGGGAGTAGGGGAGATACTTAATCTTTGAATTAAATTCAACATTTTATTTGTCACATAAAAATTCAAATCTAAATTCTGCATAGCCTTGATATGGATGTCCAAAAATTCCTATTCAAATTCTGTGTCACTTTGCAACTCTTTTGTAATGTAATATTTATAGTGACTTGAAATTTAATATTCCTGTTTTAACACGCTGCTACACATGTGACAGAATAATACATACCAAACTCAGACATTCTGAAGTTGAAGAAAATTGTCATTCCCATTCCAGGTGTGCAGGCACCCTTGCCTTCTTATCAAAGACATGTGTAATTATTGGTTAAAGATGTAAGTAAGATTCAGCCTTAAATTGTATCTGTAAAATGTATGTATTTATTTTTAAGAGTTATTGGAAACAAATATGATAAAAATTTAATATGTGCTTAATTTTGTATTGGGTGTATGAATGTTAATTATATTACCTTCTAGCCTATGTGCCTGGTTTACAAACTTCCTTCCAGCATACCCAATTTTCTCATTCTTGGTGACTTCAATATCCATAAAGGTAGTCCACACAATGAAGAGGCATTTCAGTTGTTTTTAAGTTTTCATTCAGAATTAATTGTAGACTATGAAGAAGTTACTAAAACAGTACAGAGAGTTCCTGTATGCCCATCACCCAACCTACAGCAATACTGACATGTTAAGTAAATGTAGCACCAAAACCAGGAAATTGACATTGGTACCATCTAATTATCTACACTACAAATCTTATGAGATTTCACCAAATATCTACAGTACAATGTTACCAAATTTTACCAGTGTTTGCATGCACTCATTTTTGGAGTGAGATATTCCTTCTATGTTTCATTCCACAATATTTCATCACAGGTGTAGATTCATAAACACAATCACATTGAATACAGAAGTGTTTCTTCACCACAGAAGAATTCCCTTGGGCTCCTCCTACTGTCACACCCAAAGTATGTTTCTTCCCAAACTCCTCTAATCACTGATCTATTCTTCATCTCTATAATTTTGTCATTTCAAAAGTGTTACGTAAATGGAATTATACAGTATCTAATCTTTTGACTTTTTAAAATTCAGCATAATGTCCTCAAGATCCACCCAACTTTTTGCAGGTATCGATACCTTATAGCTGATTTATTTTTAAACTACTGAGGAGTGTTCCATTGTATGGATGTACTATGCTTTGTTTCACTAATCATAAGTGAAAGGACATTGCTGTTTCTTCTATTGTGGCATTTATAAATAAAACAACTATAAACATATGTGTACAGATACTTAAGTGAACAAAGTTTTCCAGTTTATTGGAAAAATTTAATGGCTGAATTGCTGGATTGTATGAAAATGCAAAACGATTTTCCAGAGTAGCTATACTATTTTGCTTTCTCACTGGCAGTGTATGAGACCTCCAATTCCTTCAAATCTCAGCAAATACTTGAAACTGTCAGTATTTTCTATTTTAGCTATATTAAGAGGGTAGAGTGGTATCTAATTGTAGTTTTTATTTATTGCCCTAAACGTTAGTGATGTTGAGCATCTTTTTATGTGTTTATTTGTCATGCATATATGTCTTTGCTGAAGCATATGTTAATCTTTTGCCCTGGTTGAATCCAGCTCTCCACTAACTTCATGCCTGTTCCCATAGAACTGAGCATGGCTGGAGCTCAACACACAACCATGCCCAGCAGTTTCACTGTACATTTATGACCTTGAACCTGAAATGTTCACTTATATCTCCTGAACAGTCATGAAACATTTCCATAATTGCCTCTCACTCTCCAAAGGAAAATCTTCATGCCATCTTCTCTCTCCTGAAACCTCTTACTTTTTATTTTTTTAAAATCTCTGTCAGGTGATGCTCTTCTGAGGATTACTCAGTCTCTCCAGAGCGAACCTACCTGCCCATCTGCCTCTGAGCGCATCTCTCTGCATTTTCTCTCATGCCAGGAAATGGGCTCTGCAAATTCCTGTTTGAAACCACCCTTTCCATTTGTGCAGTTTCCCCTGTTCCCTCCCCAGAAACATTTTATAGCATCATTGTTTCTCCCTCCTGCATCTTCAATGTTTCCTTCTCTAATGGACCCTTCCACTGCAATTGAAACACCCCATCTTATTCTGGTTTAAAACACCATCCAACCCCCCATTCCCCTCTATCCACAGCCTGATTTGTCCTCTTTCCTTTAGAAAAAAAAAAATTTTCCAAAGAGTTTTCTGTACTCATGTCTTCATTTTTTCATCTTTCCTCATATCGTCTCATATCTCTATCTCCCTCTCTTAGCTAGATCATTAAATTTGTTTTTTGTTTGAAAATTTATTTGTGACATGGTAATAAAGTCAAAGCTTTCAAAAACAATCTTTAAATGCATGCACTGAAAACTGTCATTCCCATTTGAGGTCCTCAGGTATCTTTGCCTTGTTAACAAAGACATATCCTATTATACTTATTAATGAGTTTATATTAATTCACAAATATTTAATAATAAAACAATAAATTTTTTCGTCATACAATATATACATTGGCATGCACACTTTTTAAAAGATTTAACAAATTCTGGAGGGCCTTTTATATTAGGTTTGTTGCTTTTTCTGTGCAGCTACAGAGTATTCTACTGCACAGACAATAATTTATACAGTATTGATGGCCATTTTGGCTGTCACCAGTCTTTTACTGTAAATAACACTGCATTCATTAACTTAGTACATAGATCTTTTGAACATGCACAAATATATCTCTAAGATAAATTCCTAGATGAGGAATTACAGGGAGAAAAGGATGATACTTTTTACCTGCTTACATATGTTGAAAATAGCCTTCACTGGAAGTTGTATCCATCTGCATCCTCAGCAGAAATGAGTGAGGGTACCTGATCCCACTCCATCCCCACACGATAATCTATCAAACTTTATGGCCTTTTACATTTTGGTAAGTAAAATGTAACTCTGTAATTTTAATTGGCATGTCTTTTATTATGAGTTGCATTTCTCCTCTTTCCATATGTTTAGGAGCCATTTTTATTTTCTAGAAATTCTGAATCATGACTTAAAGTTATTTCCCTGTTAGCTTTTTGGATTTTGAATTATTAATATCATTTTAGAAAAATTTTTATCAATAGATAAAATTTACACTTTGGCTATAACATACATTACTAAAAAAACTCCCCGTTTATTTATTTATTTAATTTTATTAATTTATTAATTTATGTTTTGGAATGGAGTCTCACTCTGTCACCCAGGCTGGAGTGCAGAGAGGCGTGATCTTGGCTCACTGCAACTTTCGCCTATCAGGTTCAATCCATTCTTTGCTCAGCCTCTCGAGCAGCTGGGATTACAGGCAGGTGCCACCACACTTGCCTAATTTTTAGATTTTTAGTAGAGACTAGGTTTCACCATGTTGGCCAGGTTGGTTTCATACTCCTGACCTCAGGTGATCTGACCACCTCGGCCTTTGAAAGTGCTAGGATTACAGGGGTGAGCCACCATGACTGGCCACAGTTCATTTATATTTTGATTCTGATGGTTCGTGTCATGCTAAAAATAGCTTTTGGTTTTGGGGGGTTTTTGTTGTTGTTGTTGTTTTGTTTGTCTTGTGAAAAGGTCTGGCGCTATCAGCCAGGCTGGAGTGCAGTGATATGATGTCAGCTCACTTGACCTCCACAGCCTGGGCTCAAGCCGTCCTCCCACCCCAACGTCCCAAGTAGCTGGGACTACAGACATGCACCACCACACCTGGCTAGTTTTTGTATTTTTTGTACAGACAGGTTTTCACCATGTTGCCCAGGATGGTCTCAAACTTGTGAGCTCAAGCAATCCACTCACCTCGGCTTCCCAAAGTGTTGGGATTATAGAAGTGGGCCATCAGCTGGCATTCTTTTTGTCTTTTTTAATATTTTATTTAATGTCTTCTGAATTGTATCCTATAATTGAAAGTCTTTTTCCACTTTGATTTAAAAACTATTTGGCTATGGCTCCTCCAGGTAATCGTATTTTCTTTATAAAATTATAAGTAGTGTATTTGGATTTATCCTCAAATCATATGTAAAGTATGTTTCCACCTTTATTTATTTCACACAGAAACTCAGTTGTCCCAATCCCATTCATTCAATTATGCCTGTTTTACACACTACTTTGATATACAACCTTTATCATAATAGGCATACATTGAAGATATTGCAAGTCTTCCTCCATCACTGTAATACAGAAAATATTACAATAAAGTGAATCACATGAATTTTTGGTGTACCACTACATGTAAAAGTTATGCTTATACTATATTGTAGTCTATTGAGTGTGCAATGGCATTATGTCTAAAGCAATCTACATGCATTACTTTAAAAATCCTTTTTTACTAAGAAATGGTAACCATCATCAGAACCTTTATCAAGCCAAACGTTTTGCTGCTGGAGGGTCTTGCTTGATATTGATGGCTGCTGAGGTGGCTGCTGAAGGTAAGACAGGCTGTGCCAATATCTTAAAACAAGACAACAGTGAAGTTTGCCACATCGATTGACTCATCCTTTTATGAAAGATTTTAATGTAGCATGCAATGCTATCTGATAGCATTTTATATACAGTAGAACTTCTTTTAAAACGGAAGTCAGTTCTCTGAAACCTTGCCACTGTTTTTATCAAGGAAGTTGAACAAGATAGAATGTGATGGGAGAGGCTTATATATATTGGATATGGGACAGAGGCCAAGAATCATCTCAGGTAGGGTTTGTGTCTCCAATACCTCTGGCCACTGATTTGTCCATAGTCCTCATACAGGAAATAACAAGTCTGTCCAGCATCTTCATAAGCCTGGATTGCTCACCAGCTTTGACTCCAGCTCCTGTACACATCTCCTGAATTAAGCAACACAGAAGGGTCCTCTGAAGTCACTGAATCCCAGAAAGGCCCTCCACCTTTAGCACAAGGGAAGTCTTCACCTCTGGACAAAAGAGAAAAAGATAAGGGTAAGTACCAAGAACTGTCCTCTTCCATAGTCAGTTATGGCTTTTGCTATAAGATCGTTTCTGTGTTTCCACCTAGGTGCTACAGGCAGGGGATCATGAGCTTGTTTCAGGAAAAGACAGGAGACATGATGTTTCCTTCTGAAAACTGAGTGCTGCCAACCCAGACTGTGTTGAGCTTCAGCTGGGATCCCTGCTTCTGATTTGTCTCCCCATATCACCTCCTTTATTCCAATCACTGAACCTGTCCTCATGGAGAGAATGCTGCCTCTCACATTCATTTAAGGAGCTGGAGGACATGCAGGCATTGCTTCACAGAGTTGAACTTCTGTAGAAGCAGGTTTTGTTGTTTTACTTACTTTTCTAAATTTTTCTTCCTTGCCTGCCTGGAAAGGTTCAAGGAAGAAACAGACGGTCCAAACTGAAATAACTGAGGAGTGTTTCATGAGGGAAGTATTTACAAAGATGTGCAGGGTTAAGGGAAAGAGACAATGCATGGGTCAGCACTCTAAGCAGCAATACATAGGGGAGCACTAAGTCCTCCACTAGGCTGAAAGGGACAGGGAAGGAGCAGTTACCATTGTCGCCATAGCCATAGCTGTAGCAATAGGGGTGGGAGAGCACCAGCAGACAGGTGGAGAAGACTTGCCTGGCCAACACACAGCCACACAGCCTGATAAGATTTGGATCTGTGTCCCCACACAAATCTCATGTTGATTGTAACTCCCAATATTGGAGGGAGGGCCTGGTGGGAGGTGATTAGATTGTGGGGACAGTTTCACATGAATGGTATAAACACCATCCACCTTTGGTATTGCTGTAGTGATAGTAAGTGAGTTCTCATGAAATCTAGTTGTTTAAAAGTGTATAGTGCCTCCCTCTCTCTCTGTATTTCTCTTGCTCTCACCGTGTAAGATGCCTCTCTCTCCCTTGGCCTTTCACCATGATTGGAAGCTTCCTGTGGCCTCCCCAGAAGCAGAAGCTGCTATGCTTCCTGTATAGCCTATAGAGCAATGAGCCAATTAAACCTGGTTTCTTCACAAACTTGCCAGTCTCAGGTATTTCTTCATAGCAATGTGAGAATGAACTAATACCCAGGCAGAGAGCCAGGAGGTGGAAATCCGAAGTTGCTCTCCTGCTGTCCTCCAGTCTCCTGCTGGTGTGTCCCAGTGTCACAATTCCACCAGAAGCTAGAATTAAAATGAATCCCACTCATGTGGGACATAAAAGCCACTCTCTTGGGATGTCAAACAGGATAGAGAAGAATGGAAAGCAAAACCTCAAAGCAAATGAGACTATCACTCTCACCTTCTTGTATCCTCCTAATTACTGGGCATTCTCTGTCTAAAGGTGATTGATTTCTTTCTCATTTCAGCTCTATCAGACCACTTCAATGTTTGGCATGTCTTTCTCTACTGTCACTTCTATGCAGAAATGTTTGCATTTATCAAAATTGCATAGAAAATAAAATGTAATTTAAAAAAGAGAACATATTTCTTTGGTTTAGAATATAAGTTTGGTGGCTCTAATAAAGAGTGAAGTAGAAATATCTTAAAAAAGAAGGTACAGTTGTGCTTCTAGGTCTCTAGGTTCTGAATCTGCAGATTCAACAAACCACAGGTGGAAACTATTTTAAAAATAAGGGTATGGCAGAGGTGTGTATGTACTCAACAGGTACAAACTTGTTTTTCCTTGTCATTACTTCCAAAAAAAGTATAGTAAAACAAGAATTTACATGAAAGTTGTATTTTGTCAGTTATTCTAAATAACTTAGAAATGATTTAATGTATCTAGGAGAAAGAGCACAGGGTGTGCACAAATATCGCATATTTTTATATAAGGAAATTGAGCATCTGCATATTTTGGTGTGTGCTAGGGTTCTGGAGCAAGCACCAGGGAATGCCCAGAGATGACCATCTGTGAGATCTGAGCTGGAAACTCCAAGACATCATACATGAGAATTCCAAAACTGCAACTCCCCAGTCCCCAGGGAGGTGCCCTCATCCTTGTGATCCTACATGGTTCACAGCCACATCAGCATTCCAGCGTGATGGAAAAGGATGAAGGAAAGGAGGGGCTTTGCTCTTTTGATTGATTCTATGAGCCAGGACTTGCTTACTTCAC
Source organism: Pongo abelii (assembly GCF_028885655.2). Taxonomy (NCBI): domain Eukaryota; kingdom Metazoa; phylum Chordata; class Mammalia; order Primates; family Hominidae; genus Pongo; species Pongo abelii. The sequence continues at coordinate 58,278,725 of NC_071994.2, forward strand.
TTTTGTGCACCTTTCATTGAACAGCACCTGGACATACAATGGCACCCAGCATCAAGGAAAACTGGAATGTGGGTCCTTGTGCTGCCTTTAGACTCGGTCATGACCAAAGAGGAAAATCAATATTGGAACAACCTAGCAGTCCCTTCAGCCCCTCACTGTCTCTGATTCTGTGCTCACACCAAGATTTTTTCAGGAGCTCCTCTGAAATAATGAATGATGGGTCAGAGAACAGTACAGAAGTTTCATGCAGGGCTCCAGGGACCAGGGACGGGTATTGGACCTGCTCTTCATGTTGTGATCACAGGAAAACACTTTAAAAGTCTAGGCCACGGCTTCATCTTATGTTATATGAGGATAATACCACAGATGGTCTTTAAGGAAGACGTGCTAAATGTTGGTGATACCACAGTGAAAAAGACAGGCATGACTTACTCCTTAATGGAGCTTCAAGTTTCATAAGGAAGACAAACATATCAAACCATAAATACAGATGGACAGTGTTTAGTGCCCTGAGTGTGGATAAAAGAGGTTCTCCTTTTCCTCCCATTTCCTTTTCGGGTCAATCAGGGTGGTGGCTTGTCTCTCTAAGAGAGCTCAAGATGGATGCATTCACTCCTGATGCTCCTCGGTATTCCCAGAGGAGGGTGTGTCTCCTTTCCACCTGAAGAGCTCCTGCCCATGTGCATTCTTGGGATTCCAGAGCAAAGGTGGCCTCTGATAGGCAAAAAGGAACTCCTGAATTTATTCCTAAATGCCTTCACTCTCCTCTATATTGTTCCCTATTTGATTTGCTTCTCATTCTCTATCTGAAATTTGTTTAGGTTGGTTTTCTTTTTTTCAACCCACAATTTTGCCTGCCAACTTGGATTTAATCTTAAGAATCACTCCTCTGCTTTACCCCCTCTAACATGTATAATCAACACAGAGTGGTGCTGGGTGTAAACAGCTGCTCCAAGACTGGATCGTTAGTCAGCCCTGCTGGCCTCAAATCATACTATATAAGTCCCAGAACGAATAATTCACTCTTTTTGTGTTCCAATGTATTATTGTCCATATGGAAATAACACTCATTCTTACCTCCTAGGCTCTTCAGATAATGAAAAGAGACAATATCTTAAAAACTCTCAATCAGCTGCTGTTATTCTCCCAGATTAGACCCAGTGCTCATTCTCCAGCTGAAATCTGCATGAATATCTCTCTTTATACTCCAAGCCCTACACATGTCCTATTTCCCCTCATGGACTCCTCTCATACAAATGTTTACATCAACAAAGAAACGAACCAAAGATCTCCTGAAAGAGAGAATGGAACAGGTTTACATTGTGTATACCCAGCAGAACACTTAGTAGTCCCCCATACATATTCCCACACCTCAATTACTTGCTTCAGTGGCACTCAGACCTCACCCTCACTTACTCTTTCCTCTGCTCTATTGCTGAGCATTTCAGCTCAGACCCACAACCTACACAAATATTCTGTACAAAAATGCTTCTAGGTGTTCAGCAAAGCCACACTGAGTCCTCATTTCAAAGGCACATCAGTGGTCAATTTCAGGTTTGGGGCACACATCAGTAATTCTTTTTTAACACAGATAGAGCTGCCACAAATAGAATTCTGATGAATGAAATTTTCTGTACCTAATTAAACATGGATGTTCTAATGCCTTACACTGTGCTTTCATTTTTATTTTCCATTTCACCAAAATCTACCATTACCATTAAGTTCCTCATGCATGCATTCATTCATTGAATGAATATTTATGAAGAGCACAGTGTGCTGCTCATGGAAATAGGCACTGGGAGTATAAAATGTAAAATGTGGTCCTGTCTGCAATGACTGACACACTGAGTTATTTTTCACCCACCAGGCCCAGCCATTTTCACACTTATGATAGTGAAGGTCACATTTTCCTCTGGTTCATAATGCATGGTCTTCTTTCCTGTCCATGGATGACCAGTCCTAGTCACGAGTGTGTCACAACCACTTCTTTGTGTATCTGAATTCCTCCACCTGAGAGAAAATTTCAGGCCCAGGATAAAGCAATGATCAGGTCCACAGCCCTGGCCACTTGAGTTGGGGGTGTTTTGACCATAATGTTATTCCCATGTCAGCATAGAACTTGTGCGGCAGTAGAGAGAGGTCAGGCTTTAGAGTCAGCAAGAACAGAATTTCAAGCTGGATTTCAGGACCCCCACCTTTTGATAGGTAACTTATTCTCTGCACGTGTCTGATATCTCCTCTTAAAATGACAACAGTAAATCCCATGTGGCAGGGTGGTGCGGAGAATCAGAGATGATACAGCTGTTGATCACATCTGGTTTGTGTTCCCAGGGACACCAGACTAGGGTTTCTGAGCGTGAATCCAACCATCCCAGCCTTGGGTACAGAACTGACACCAATCAATGGACGTGAGGAGACTCCTTGCTACAAGCAGACCCTGAGCCTCACAGGGCTGATGTGCATCATTTCCCTTTTCGGGATGACAGGAAATGCAGTCATGCTCCGGCTCCTGGGCTTCCGCATGCGCAGGAACGCCTTCTCCATCTACATCTTCAACCTGTCCATGGCCGACTTCCTCTTTCTCTGAGGCCACATTATACGTTTTCCGTTAAGCCTCATCAATATCCTCCATCCCATCTTCAAAATCCTCAGCCCTGTGATGATGTTTTCCTACCTTGCATGCCTGAGATTTCTAAGCGCCATGAGCACGGAGCGCTGCCTGTCCGTCCTGTGGCCCATCTGGTAGCGCTGCCGCCCCCGCCCCCACCCCTGTCAGCGGTCGTGTGTGTCATGCTCTGGGCCCTGTCCCTGCTGTGGAGCATCCTGGAGTGGAGGTTCTGTGACTTTCTGTTTAGTGATGCTGATTCTGTTTGGTGTCAAACATCAGATTTCATCACAGTAGGGTGGCTGATTTTTTTATGTGTGGTTCTCTGTGGGTCCAGCCTGGTCCTGCTGGTCAGGATCGTTTGTGGGTCCCGGAAGATGCCACTGACCAGGCTGTACGTGACCATCCTGCTCACAGTGCTGGTCTTCCTCCTCTGTGGCCTGCCCTTTGGCGTTCAGTTTTTCCTATTTTCATGGAACCACGTGGATTTGGAAGTCTTATATCGTCACATTCATCTAGTTTCCATTTTCCTTTCCTCTCTTAACGGCCAACCCCATCATTTACTTCTTCGTGGGCTCCTTCAGGCAGTGTCAAAATAGGCAGAAACTGAAGCTGGTTCTCCAGAGGGCTCTACAGGACACGCCTGAGGTGGATGAAGGTGGACGACAGCTTCCTGAGGAAACCCTGGAGCTGTCGAGAAGCAGATTTGGGCAGTGAGGAAGAGCCTCTGTCCTGTCAGACGGAACTTTGAGAGCAACACTGCCCTGCCATCCTTGACAATTGCATGTGTTTTTCTTAGCGTTGCACCTCAGGAATGTTGCAGTGGTTCCTCAAGGTCTTCAAATGGATTTTTATCTATCGTGACAGTTGCAGTTGTCAACCATAGAAAGCATTAGTCTGATAATACAATGTTTAGATTCTCCTTGATATTGCCAATCTATTTTTCCTGTTATCTTACATTGAATCTTTCTTGCTGAACACTTTTTCTGCAATTACCTGGTATTGAAAGGAGTTCCTGTCCAAAACCTTAAAACTCTTCTTTATACTTATTTCCTACCTGATTATATCAAAAGGGAAGATTCCTTATTAATCTCTCAGACTATGTTCCCCTGAAAACCACGTTCCCTTCTATGACTGGAGGCATTACCATAGTTGGAAGCTCAATTCTGAATAAATGAGTTCTGCTATCTCTATGTTCCATTGTATTTTCAGATATAGAGCAAAATAATGTACTTAGAGACAAACTCTCTCTTCATAAAAACAGTCTAGAAAATTGGTTTTATGAAAAGTCCTCTGCTGTAATTGTCCACAGCATGGTGACACGTGGCCTTGGTTTCTAGTAAAGACAACCATGGCCCCTTCCCTTTAAGACTTTGAGAACTGGTAAGTTTTTATTTAGCTCTTCCTGGACTAATAGACCAGTGAGGAGCTAATAAATATGCCCCACCAGTTCCATTTAGGCCACCGAAAACCTCAGTATTGGTTTCAAAGTGGAAATTATCTTGAAAACCATTCATTGTTTACTTACAGATACTTTCAGTTGTAGAATTCTTCATTCTTCCAGGTTTTGTACAAATTGTTCTGGGTGTAACTGAAAGTTAGTTTTACGGCTGTTAACAAGAGAAGCAAAACTGAAAATATCTGACCTTTCCATGCTCATGTCAATTATAGTATCTGCAGTTGGTATAGAATTCTAATACATGTTGTGACATAGATGAACCCGGAAACATTGTGCTAAGGGAAATAAGCCAGACCAAACAACAATATTGTAAGTTCAAATTTTATGAGGTATCGAAACTAGGAAATTTGTGAATACAGAAAGTAAATTAGAAGGATCCTGGTGCTGGATGACGGAGAGAATGTGTAGCCATTATTGAATGAGCACAGACTTTCTGTGTGGAATAATGCAAAATTCTTAAAACCGGCAGTGGTAACGGTTACAACTTATTTTGAATGTACTTAATGACACTGAATTGTACACTTTAAATCATTATAGTTAGAAAGTGTATGTTATGTATATTTTAACACAATTAAAAACAGTTAATTATAGAAATGGGATCAGTACAAAATTCAGGACTGTTCTCCACCAGTGGTTATCCCTTCTACAGATAACTCAAGCAGACAGAAGAGAACACCAAGAGAAGAAGAGACATCACAGCAGGCTCTGTGCTGCTCACAGACAGTGAGGCTGCCCCTCAGATTGGCCCTCACTGAGGGGAGCTGACAAGTGCAATTTGAGTATGCAGGAGACAGTACAAAGTAGCTATGAAAGCAATAAAGAGCTATATAGTTTTCAATTTGTCCAACCAAATTTATTGGTGGCTCTTATCACACTATTCACAATGTTGAACTCAGGTCCCCTCAGTCCAGATCCATTGCTCTTCCAGGCCCAGCACTCTGCTAGTGCTGAAACCCATCTGTCCACCCTCAATTTCCAAATGTTGTAGGAGGACAGGGCTGTAGATGAGGGTTTCCTACAGGTCAGAGGAAGCAGGAAGCCAGTGTTTGCAGCCAATGCTCCAGGCCGAGAGCTTTGATTGGATGTCTTTAGTTCAGACCAAGGGTTATTGGGAGAGTCCACTCTGGAAGTCTGTGATATCAATTGTACAGTTTTTGCTAAAGATGTTGTATATCATTAGGAATTCTGTAAAGAATTTTCACCTGGCAATTGAATCAAAGAATTTTGTTTCTCATTTGGAAACCTGCTTATTTTGATGCTAGTGACATTCTTTTTCTTTTGACAGAAGAAAACTTCAGCTTCATGAAAGCTTAGATTCTGTCCCTGAAGCCCAATCCAAACTCACTTGACCTCAACATTGCTCAACTACAGCACTTACAATAGTGTACTCGAATTATCTGTCCTCACTTCTTTCTCTTCAACTGCACTCTGAGGTCTTTTAAAGCAGGGATAGAGTCTTTGAATTTCTAGTGCAACAGATTAGGTGTGGAATTTAGAAGATGCTTGGTAAATATTTTTCTCAAGTAGCTCCCGCCTGTAAATCACAGGTTCACCCAACATCTTGCAAAGGCTAGCTGAGTCTCTAGTTCTCACTGTAACTCCTATAGCCACCTCCAACTTAACAGAGTGTCCTCTGCAGTTGGTCGTTCTGAGAACAGCTGTTCCCTTTCATTGCAGGTCTGTTCACTGCCTTTGGGAAGAAGAATGGAGGGGATGTGGGAGTCTGCTCATGAGCTGCCTTCTTTCCAAGGTCGATGATATCATTTCCTCTTGGTTTCATATCAAGGAGGAGCATGCAGGACATCCAGGAGTGTTCTCCAGAAAGTGAGAAAATACATGAAAGTCTGTTGGCACTTTTGTGAGCTGCCATTTATAACTATATTTTAGGCATGAATTCAACAAACATTGAATTCTAATTCATCAGGCACTGTGCTAATTCTACATAAAAGCAACAGCTTTTAAATAACTCCCTCACTAATACATTTCTATGTCTATAACCAATCCTTTCCACTTCACAGAGAAAATATATTGATTGATGCCGAGGAAATGCTGAGCCTTCGTGGCCATTCACTGATGCTCTAGTACCCCTGGGCACAAGAGCACTGAGTCATTACACTCGCAAGAAACAATGGGATCTGCTTCCTGTCCTGCTTTTGCCAATTAAACTTCTCAGTATAGTTACCTAATTTATCAAAATACAGCACAGATCAATGAAAAAAGAGTGTGAAAGAAGAATTGCAGTTTCCATAAAAACTAATGTGAATGCTCAAATGGAAAATAAAAGCAGATTCCAAAATTATTGTTAGTTTAGTAGGTGTGAGTCTTTCAACTCTACAAGATTAAACAAAAATGAGAAATATAGAATGATTTGCTAGGACAGAATGCTATGTATCTGATGCTAAGATCTACACATAAACTAATCCAAACTGCAAATCATAGACAATGATTGATAGATATGCTTTCAGCCAGACAGAGTAGAATTCTATTTGCCGAAACCTACACAAACAAATGTTCCACAGTCTAGTTCTATCATAGTGAATGAATTCTGGTAAAATTGAAATGTTCATATTACAAATGTATCATTTTTGTTGATACTGATTAACAGTCATTTTCAATTAATCTACGCACTTGCATTCCTGAATATATCATTAAGTGGGTTTTTCATAGCAATATCTCTCACTTTTTCTACTGTTTATTGTATAAATACACACTGAGCATCTTCTATTCTCTAGCTTTCATGCCAGACACTTGGGAGTCAGAGTAAACATACCCACGTTCACAGAGCTCACAGCCTGTGAAGGAAGGACACTAGTGCAGGAAAGACTGCCTCCCAATGTGACACATGCTATCCAAGCATTGCGTTTGTGGCTCAAGGGTGTTCAAAGGAGAGGGTATCTAAAAATTCCAAGTTATCTTGCTGCCATCCTGAAGAGGAATGCCACACCCAAGCACCCAGCTGAAGCAGGACAATATAATTCCAACAAATGAGAGAATGTGCACCAGGTGACTGCTCATGCAAGACAAGAGTCTCAGCAACAGTTCTATAATTGATGACATTATTAGATTAATCGGCTAAATGTTACAACAGCTCTTAGTCTATAGTCTAACATCACACAAATGCACAATTCCTGAAAGCATTTTCTAGAGACCCTGCAGGTGCTTAGGTCGTAGGCATTGCAGGACTACCTACTACCATTACCTTGTGTTTCAGCAGAAGAAGCCCTTGCCTCCAGGCAAACCCAACTAATATCTAGAAATCCTAAGATATATAGGGAAGCAGGATATGCAAGTGCCAGAATGGGAAGAACACTGGACCTGGTTTCAGGAATTTGGGATTCTCAAGCTGACTGCATGGCCAACATGGGTCAGATGCTCATTCGCGGCAAATCAAGCAGAAGTGAGGTTATGGGATTGCCCCAGCCTGAAACTGTGTCATTTGTGCATTTGTGCTTATATATGTCTTTTCAGAATATGTGGGTAAGGTGTGATTTTACCATAACCATGGACTGAAGATAACTACTGTTATGATCCTGACAGCCTGAGAAATTTACGTCTCTACACAGTGACTGTAATCACAGTAAGCGAATGTTTTTCTCAACTATGGGGCAGTGATGTAGAGTCTGAAAAGTCTGCTGAAATGCTTGCTCTGTATGACTGTGTGGTATCAGTTGGGCACCATTATTGTCAGTGTATCAATGCTGGATATAGATATAGATGGCGTGTGTTTTCTGTTATCTAGCAGTGACAGCAGAGTATAGAAAAAGAAATTTCAATGCTCATGCCCATCATATTGGTCCAATTGTTCTGGAGCTTTGCAGGATGCAAACACAAGGAAGGAGAGCAGAGACAGAGCAGACCTCATTCCTGAGTGTGTATGTAGAAGTGAGTGGATCATGGAAGGCTTCGTGTAATAGAATTTTAACTGATGACTACAATTGACTCAACATTATTATTATAATTATACCCTCTGTAAATTTTGCCAGTCACATAGATTTTTGTATTGGGCAAAGAGAGGTAAATAGGATCTAACAGATGGAAATGGGAGAAGAGATAATTTACAGTGGCACTGTTAATAAAAGCACAGAGTATTTTAGGGAATGGTGAATAATTCATTCATGAGTTTTATTCCTTGTGCCACCTCATGTATTTGGTCATGGTGGCAAGATTCCTCTTAAATAGAATCACAAGGCTGGAGTGCTCTAAATAATGAGCATTATCTTTCGTGTCCTTCAAGTGATAGGGCTTGCTGTTAGTTTTGTGATATTTGTAGGAGTGAGCTCTATAATAATGTAAGCCCAGAGAGGGCCAGGCATGTCAGGCCAACAGGACAAACAAAAATCAATGCCCTGCTCTCCTTACCCTCCTCACAGTGATATATCCAGACCTCCAGGGCCAGAAGGCATGGCCAAAAAGACAAAAAAAAGTGTGGGGGTTAGGGGAGAAGAGAGAAGCGATGGAATGCAGGCCCTTCTCTGGAGCAGCATTTTTACCTGCAAAAGGCCCACATTGGGAGTAAGGGAGACAGTTAATCTGTGAATTAAATCAACATTGTAATTGTCACATAAAAATTCAAACCTAAATTCTGCATAGCTTGATGTGGATAATCAAAAATTCCTATTCAAATTCTGTGTAACCTAGCACCTCTTTGTAACACAATATCTATAGTGTCTTGACATTTGGTTTAATACTCCTGTTTTAACATCTTGGTACACATGTGAGAGAATAATACATATCAACCGCAGACATTCTGAAATTGAAGAAAATTATCATTTCCTTTCCAGGTATGCAGGCACCCTTGCCTGATTATCAAAGACAGGTACGATTATTGCTGAGAGTAGAGATCCATGAATCAGCCTTAAGTTGTATCTGTAACAGTGTATGTATTCATTTTAAGAGTTATTGGAAACAAACATGATAACAATTTAATATGTGCTTAATTTTGTGGAAGATGTCTGTTAATGCTTACTACATTATCTTCTAGCCTATGTGCCTGGTTTACAAACTTCCTTCCAGCATACCCCATGTCCTCATTTTTGGTGACTTCAATACCCATGGAGATAAGTCCATACAACGAACTGGCCTTTTAGTTGGTTTTTAAGTTTTTACTGTGAATTAATTGTAGACTACAAAGAAGTTATGAAAGCAGTATAGAGAGTTCCTGTATGCCCATCACCCGACCTACAGCAATACTTACAAGTTAAATAAATGTATTGTCAAAACCAGGAAATCAACATTGATACCATCTAATTATCTACACTGCAAATCTTATCAGATTTCACCAAATAGCTACAGCACAATCTTACCAAATTTTACCAGTGCTTGCATGCACTCATTTTTGGAGTGAGATATTCCTCTATGTTTCATTCCATAATATTTTGTCACAGGTGTAGATTCATAAACACAATCACATTGAATATAGAAGTGTTTCTTTACCACAGAAGAATTCCCTTGGGCTTCTCCTACTGTCACACACACAGTGTGCTTCTTCCCAAATCCCTCTAATCACTGATCTATTCTTAATGTCTGTAATTTCATCATTTCAAAAGTGTTACATAAATGGAATCATACAGTATCTAATCTTTTGACTTTGGCTTTTTTTATTCAGCGTAATGTCCTCAAAATCCACCCAATATTTTCCAGCTATCAATAGCTTACTGCTGACTTTCTTATACTACTGAGTAGGGTTCAATTGTATGGATGTACTATGCTTTGTTTCACTATTCACAAGTGGAAAGACATTGCTGTTTTTTCTAACATGGCATTTATAAATAAAGCAGCTATATACATATGTGTACAGACTTTTTTTTTTATTTTAAGTTCTGGGATACATGTGCACAATCTGTAGGTTTCTAACATAGGTATACATCTGCCATGGTGGTTTGCTGCACCTATCAACCCATCATCTAGGTTTTAAGCCCTGAGTGCATTAGGTATATGTCATAATGATCTCCCTCCCCTTGATCCCCACCACCCAACAGGACATGGTCTATAATGTTCCCCTCCCTGTGTTTAATGGTTCTCATTTTTCAACTCCCAATTATGAGTGAGAACGTGCATTGTTTGGTTTTCTGTTCCTGTGTTAATTTGCTGAAAATAATGGCCTCCAGCTTCATCCATGTCCCTGCTAAGGACATGAACTCATTCTTTTTTATGACTGCATAGTATTCCATAGTGTATATGTACTACATTTTCTTCATCCATTCTATCATTGATGGGCATTTGAGTTGGTTCCAAGTCTTTGCTATTGTAAATAGTGCTGCAATAAACATACATGTGCATGTGTCTTTATACTAGAATGATTTATAATCCTGTGGGTATATACCCAGTAATGGGATTGCTGGGCCAAATGATATTTCTGGTTCTACATCCTTGAGAAATCTTCTCACTGTCTTCCACAATGGTTGAACTAATTTACACTCTTACCTACAGTATAAAAGCTTTCCTGTTTCTCCACAGCCTCATCAGCACCTGTTCTTTCCTAACTTTTTTTTTTTGGCTAATTTTTTGTATTTTTAGTAGAGACAGGGTTTCACCATGTTAGCCAGGATGGTCTCAATCTCCTGACCCCATGATCCACCCGCCTCAGCCTCCCAAAGTGCTAGGATTACAGGCATGAGCCACCACGCCTGGCCTCCTAACTTTTTAATAATTACCATTCTGACTGTTGTGAGATGGTATCTCATTGTGGTTTGTATTTGCATTTCTCTAATGACCAGTGATGATGAGCTTTTTTTCATATGTTTGTTGGCCGCATAAATGTCTTCTTTTGAGAGGTGTCTGTTCATATCCTTTGCCCACTTTTTGATGGACAAAGAGGACCTTTGTCCTCTTTTAAATTTATTTAACTCCCTTTAAGATTCTGGATATTAGGCCTTTGTGAGATGGTGAGATTGCAAAAATTTTCTACCATTCTGTATGTTGCCTGTTCCCTCTGATGGTAGTTTCTTTTGCTGTGCAGAAGCTCTTTAGGTTAATTAGATCACATTTGTCAATTTTGGCTTTTGTTGCAATTGCTCTTGGTGTTTTCATCATGAAGTCACTGCCTATGCCTATGTCCTGAATGCTATTGCCTGGATTTTCTTCTGGGGTTTTTTTATGGTTTTGGGTTTTACATTTAAGCATTTAATCCACCTTGAGTTTATTTTTGTACACAATGTAAGGAAGGGGTCCAATTTTTGTTTTCTGCATATGGCTAGCCAGTTATCCCAGCACCACTTATTAAATAGGGAATCCATTCACCGTTGCTTATTTCTGTCAGGTTTGTTGAAGATCAGATGGTTGTAGATGTGTGGTGTTATTTCTGAGGTCTCTGTTCTGTTTCACTGGTCTACATATCTATTTTGGTAGCAGTACCATGCTGTTTTGGTTACTGTACCCTTGTAGTATAGTTTGAAGTCAAGTAGCATGATACCTCCAGTTTTGTTCCTTTTCCTTAGGATTGTCTTGGTAATATGGGCTCTTTTTGGTTTTAAATGAAATGTAAAGTAGTTTCTTCTGATTCTGTGTAGAAAGTCAAGGGTAGCTTGATGGGAATAGCACTGAAACTATAAATTACTTTGGGTAGTATGGCCATTTTCATGATACTGATTCTTCATATCCATGAGAATGGAATTTTTTTCCATTTGTTTGTATCCTCTCTTATCTCCTTGAATAGTGGTTTGCAATTTTCCTTGAAGAGGTCATTCACATCCCTTGTATGTTGTATTCCTAGGTCTTTTATTCTCTTTGCAACAATTGTGAGAGGGAAGTCACTCATGATTTGGCGCTTTGCTTTTCTATTATTTGTGTACAGGAATGCTTGTAATTTTTGCACATTGATTTTGTATCCTGAGACTTTGCTGAAATTGCTTATCAGCTCAAGGAGTTCTGGGGCTGAGACGATGGGGTTTTCTAAATATACAATCATGTCATCTGCAAATAGAGACCATTTGACTTCCTGTCCTCCTATTTGAATACCCTTCATTTATCTCTCTTACCTGATTTCCCTGGCCAGAACTTTCAATACTGTGTTGAATAGGAGTGGTGAGAGGGCATTTCTGTCTTGTTTCCAGTTTTTAAAGGAAGTGTTTCCAGTTTTTGCCCATTCAGTATCATATTGGCTATGGGTTTATCATAAATAGCTCTTATTATTTTGAGATATGTTCCATCAATACCTAGCTGATTGAGAGTTTTTAACATGAAGGGATGTTGAATTTTATCAAAGGCCTTTTCTGCATCTATTGAGATAATCACATGGTGTTCGTTATTGGTTCTGTTTATGTGATGGATTACACTTATTGATTTGCATATGTTGAACCCACCTTGCATCCCAGGGATGAAGCTGACTTGGTTGTGGTGGATAAGCTTTTCGATGTGCTGCTGGATTCAGTTTGCCATTATTTTATTGAGGATTTTTGCATTGATGTTCATCAGGGTTATTGGCCTGAAATTTTCTTTTTTTGTTGTGTCTCTGCCAGGTTTTGGTATCAGGATGAAGCTGGCCTCATAAAATGGTTAGGGAGGAGACCTTTTTTTTCTGTTGTTTGGAATACTTTCAGAAGGAGTGGTAACAGCTCCTGTTTGTGCCTCTGGTAGAATTTGTCTGTCAATCCATCTGGTCTTGAACTTTTCTTCGTTGATAGGCTATTAATTATTGCTTCAATTTCAGAACTTGTTATTGGTCTATTCAGGGATTTGGCTTCTTCCTGGTTTCATCAGAGGAGGGTGTATGTGTCCAGGAATTTATCCATTTCTTCTAGATTTTCTAGTTGATTTGTTTAGAGGTGTTTGTAGTATTCTCTGATGGTAGTTGTATTTCTGTGGGATCAGTGGTGATATCCCCCCTATCATTTTTTATTGTGTCTATTTGATTCTTCTCTCTTCTTCTTTACTAGTCTAGCTGGTGGTCTATCTAGCTTGTTAATGTTTTGAAAAAGCCAGCTTCTGGATTCATTGATTTTTTTGAAGGGTTTTTCATGTTTCTAGCTCCTTCAGTTCTGCTCTGATCTTAGTTATTTCTTGTCTTCTGCTAGCTTTTGAAGTTGCTTGCTCTTGCTTCTCTAGTTTTTTAAATTGTGATGTTAGGGTGTTGATTTCAAGGCTTTTCAGCTTTCTAATGTGGGCATTTGGTACTATAAATTTCTCTCTTAACACTGCTTTAGCTGTGTCCCATAGATTCTGGTAAATTGTCTCTTTGTTCTCAGTGATTTCAAAGAACGTCTTTATCTCTGCCTTAATTTTGTTATTTACCCAGTAGTCATTCAGGAGCAGGTTGTTCAATTCCATGTAGTTGTGCGGTTTTGAGTGAGTTTCTTAATCCTGAGTTCTAATTTGATTGCACTGCAGTCAGAGAGTTTGTTTGTTATTGTTTCCAATCTTTTGTATTTGCTGAGGAGTATTTTACTTCCAATTACGTGGTCGATTTTTAGAATAAGTGCTATGTGGCACTGAGAAGAATGTATATTCTGTTGATTTGGGGTGGAGAGTTCTGTCGATGTCTATTAGGTTCACTTGGTCCGGAGCTGAGTTCAAGTCCTGAATATCCTTGTTAATTTTCTGTCTCTTTGATCTAATATTGACAATGGGGTGTAAAAGTCTCCTGCTATTATTATGTTGGAGTCTAAGTCTCTTTGCAGGTCTGTAAGAACTTGTTTTATGAATGTGGGTGCTCCTGTATTGGGTGCATATATATTTAGGATAGTTAGCTCTTCTTGTTGCCTTGATCCCTTTACCATTATATAATGCCCTCCTTAGTCTTTTTTGATCTTCATTAGTTAAAGACTGTTTTTTCAGAGACTAAGATTGCAACCGCTGCTTTTTTTTTTGCTTTCCATTTGCTTGGCAAATATTTTTCCATCCCCTTATTTTGAGCCTATGTGTGTCTTTGCACGTGAGATGAGTCTCCTGAATATAGCACACCTATGGGTCTTGACTGTTTATCCAATTTGCCTGATGCTACCTGGGTATTTTGCACATTAGTTAATGCAGTTTCTTCATAGTGTGATTGGTCTTTATATTTTAGCATGTTTTTGCAGTGGCTGGTACCAGTTTTTCCTTTCTATATTTAGCGCTTCCTTCAGGAGCTCCTGTAAGGTAGCCCTGGTGATGACAAAATCCCTTACAATTTGCCTGTCGGGAAAGGATTTTTTTTCTTCTTTCCTTATGGAGCTTAGTTTGGCTGGATGTGAAACTCTGGGTTGAAAATTCTTTTCTTTACGAATGTTGAATATTGGCCCCCACTCTCTTCTGCCTTGCGGGGTTTCTGCAGAGAGATCTGCTGTTATTCTGATGGGCTTCCCTTTTAGGTAGCCTGACCTTTCTCTCTTGCTGCCTTTAACATTTTTTCCTTTATTTCAACTTTGGAGAATCTAACAATTACGTGTCTTGGGGTTGCTCTTCTCGAGGAATATCTTAGTGTTGTTCTCTCTGTTTCCTAAATTTGAATGTTGGCCTGTCTTGCTAGGATGGTGAAGTTCTCCTGGATAATATCCTGAAGTGTATTTTCGAACTTGGTTCCATTCTCCCCATCACTTTCAGTTGTACCAATCAATTGTAGGTTTGTCTATTCACATAGTCCCATATTTCTTGGAGGTTTTGTTCGTTCCTTTTCATTCTTTTTCTCTAATCTAGTCTTCAAACCTTATTTCAGTAAGTTGATCTTCAATCTCTGATGTTCTTTCTTCCACTTGATCAATTTGGCTATTGATACTTGTGTATGCTTCACAAAGTCCTTGTGCTGTGTTTTTCAGCTCCATCAGGTCATTTATGTTCCTCTCTTTACTGGTTATTCTAGTTAGCAGTTCCTGTAACCTTTTATCAAGGTTCTTAGCTTTCTTGCATTGGGTTAGAATATGCTCCTTTAGCTCAGAGGAGTTTATTATTACCCACCTTTTGAAGCCTAATTCTGTCAATTCATCAGTCTCATTCTACATGCAGTTTTGCGCTGTTGCTTGAGAGGAGTTGCGATAGTTTGGAGGAGAAGAGGCTTTCTGGTTTTTGGAATTTTCAGTATTTTTGCACTGCTTTCCTCATATTTCTGGATTTATCTACCTTTGATCTTTGAGGTTGATGACCTTTGGATGGGGTTTTTGTGTGGGGGTCTTTTTAGTTGATGTTGATGTTATTGCTTTCTGTTTGCTAGTTTGTCTTCTAACAGTCAGGCCTCTCTTCTGCAGGTCGGCTGCAGTTTGCTGGAGATCCAATCCAGACCCTGTTCACCCGGGTATCATCAGTGGAGGCTGCAGAACAGCAAAGATGGCCACCTGATCCTTTCTCTGGAAGCTTCATTCCAGAGGGGCACTGGCCTGATGCCAACCACAGCTCTCCTGTATGAGGTGTCTGTCAACCCCTGTTAGGAGGTCTCTCCCAGTTGGGAGGCACGGGGGTCAGGGACCCACTTGAGGAGGCAGTCTGTCCCTTAGCAGAGCTGGTGCACTGTGCTGGGAGAACCCCCCTTATCAGGATCAGCTGCTATCTTCAGAGGCAGCAGGCAGGAAAGATTAAATCTGCTGCAGTTGCGCCCACAGCCTCCCCTTCTCCCCCACCCCCCACGTGCTCCATCCCAGGGAGATAGGAATTTTATCTGTAAACCCCTGACTGCGCCTGCTGCCTTTCCTTCAGAGATGTCCTGCCCAGTGAGGAGGAATCTACAGAAGCAGTCTGGCCACAGCTGCTTAGCTGCGCTGTGGTGAATTCCGCCCAGTCCAAACCTCCCAGCTTTCTTAACACTGTCAGGGGAAAACTGCCTATTAAAGCCTCAGAAATGGCGGATACCCCTCCCTCCACAAAGCTCGATCCTCCCAGGTCGACTTCAGACTGCTGTGCTGGCAGTGAGAATTTCAAGCCAGTGGTTCTTTGCTTGCTGGGCTCTGTGGGAGTGGGACCCATTGAGGGAGACCACTTGTCTCCCTGGCTTCAGCCCCCTTTCCAGGGCAGTGAAAGGATCTGTCTCACTGGGGTTCCAGGCACCACTGGGGTATGAAAAAAAACCCCGCAGCTAGGTCAGTCTCTGCCCAAACAGCTGCCCAATATTGTGCTTGAAACCCAGAGCCCTGGTGGTGTAGGCACACAAGGGAATCTCCTGATCTGCGGATTGCAAAAACCATTTGCAAAGCTTAGTACTGGGCTGGTAGCAGGGTTCCTCACAGCTTCCCTTGATCGGGGGAAACGTGTCCCCTGGCTCCTTGCACTTCGCAGATGAAGCACCGCCCCACCCTGCTTCTCCTTGCTCTCCGTGGGTTGTACACACTGCCTAACCAGTCTCAATGAGATGAACTGGGTACCTCAGTTGGAAATGCAGAAATCACCAGTCTTCTGCGTTGGTCCCGCTGGGAGCTGCAGACCAGAACTGTTTTGATTTGGCCATCTTGGCCCCTCTCCTGTACAGATTTTTAAGTCAACATAGTTTCCCAGTTTCTAGGATAAATTTTCCAGGTTCTAGGATACGCTGGATTGCTGGATTGTATGAAAATGCAAGAAGATTTCCCAGAGTAACTCTACTATTTTACTTTCTCATTGGCAGTGTATGAGACCTCCAGTTCCTTCAAATCTCAGCCAATATTTGAAACTATCAGTATTTTATATTTTAGCCATATTGAGAGGGTAGAGTGGTATCTCGTGACTTTTATTTATTGTCCTAAACATTAGTGATGTTGAGCATCTTTTTATGTGTTTATTTGTCATGCATATATGTCCTTGCTGAAGCATCTGTTCGTCTTTTGCCCTGATTGAATCCAGCTCTCCACTAACTCCATGCCTGTTCCCATAGAACTGAGTGTGGCTGCAGCACAACACACAACCATGCCTAGTGGTTTCACTGTACATTTATGACCTTGAACCTGAAATGTTCACTTATATCTCCTGAACACTCATGTAACATTTCCATAATTGCCTCTCACTCCCCAAAGGAAAACCTTCAGCCATCGTCTCTCTCCTGAAACCACCTACTCTTTATTTATTTTTTTAATCACTGTCAGGTGATGCTCTTCTGAGAATTACTCAATCTCCCCAGAGGGAACCTATCTCCCCATCTGCCTCTGAGCACATCTCTCTGTATTTTCTCTCATGCCAGGAAATGGGCTCTGCAAATTCCTGTTTGAAACCACCCTTTCCATTTGTGCAGGTTCCCCTTTTCCCTCCCCAGAAACGTTTTATAGCATTATTGCCTCTCCCTTCTACATCTTCAATGTTTCCTTCTCTAATGGATCCTTCCATTGCAATTAAAACACCCCATCCTATTTGTGGCATAAAACACCATCTAAGCAACCATTCGTCTCTATCCACAGCCTGATTTATCTTCTTTCCTTTAGAAAAAAATACCTTCCAAAGAGTTTTGTGTACTCATTATCTTCATTTCCTCACCCTTCCTCATATCTTCTCATATCTCTAACTCCCTGTCTTAGCTAGATCATTAAATTTTTGTTTTTTGTTTGAAAATTTATTTGTGACATGGTAATAAAGTCAAAGCTTTCAAAAATAATCTTTAAATACACTCACTGCAAACTGTCATTCCCATTTTAGGTCCTCAGGCATCCTTGCCTTGTTAACAAAGACATATCCTATTATACTTACTAATAAGTGTATATTAATCACAAATATTTAATAATAAAACAATATATATTTTTTGTCATACAATATATACATTGGTCTGCATTCTTTTTTAAAAACTCTAACAAATTCTGGAGGGTCTTTTATATTAGGTTTGTTGCTCTTTCTGGGTAGCTACAGAGTATTCTATTGCATAGATAGACAGTAATTTATACAGTATTGATGGCCATTTTGGCTGTTACCAGTTTTTAACTGTAAATAACACTGCATTTATTAACTTAGTACATAGATCTTTTGAACATGCACAAATATATTTCTAAGATAAATTCCTAGATGAGGAATTACAGAGAGAAAAGGATGATACTTTACACATGCTTACATATGTTGAAAATAGCCCTCACTGGAAGTTGTATCCATCTGTATCCTCAGCAGAAATGAGTGAGGGTACCTGATCCCACTCCATCCCCACACTGTATGCTATAAAACTTAATGGTTTTTTATATTTTGGTAAATAAAATATAACTCTGTAATTTCAATTGGCATGTCTTTCATTATGAGTTGAATTTCTCCTCTTTCCATATGTTTAGGAGCCATTTTTATTTTTTAGAAATTGTGAATCACGACTTAAAGTTATTTTCTTATTACCTTTTTCAATTTTGAACTATTAACATCATTTAGAAAAATTTGTATCAATAGAGAAAATTTATACTTTGGCTATAACATACATTACCAAACATCTCCCAGTTTATTTATTTAATTTTATTAATTTAGTAATTTATTTTTTGAGATGGAGTCTTGTTCTGTCACCCAAGCTGGAGTGCAGAGGCACAATCTTGGCTCACTGCAACTTTCGTCTACTAGGTTCAATCCATTCTCTTGCTCAGCCTCTCGAGCAGCTGGGATTACAAGTGTGTCCCACCACAACCAATTAATTTTTGTATTTTTAGTAGAGACCAGTTTTCACCATGGTGGCCAGGCTGGTCTTATACTCCTGACCTCAGGTGATCTGCCCGCCTTGGCCTCCCAAAGTGCTGGGATTACAGGGGTGAGCCACCATGACTGGCCACAGTTTATTTATATCTTGATTATGATGGTTAATGTTATGCTAAAAAAAATAGCTTTTTTTTTTTTTTTTTTGAGACAAAGTCTGGCTCTATCAGCCAGGGGAGTGCAGTGGTGTGATGTTGGCTCACTGTAACCTCCGCAGCCTGGGCTCAAGCCATCCTCCAACCACAACGTCCCAAGTAGCTGGGACTACAGACATGCACCACCACACCTGGATGGTTTTTGTATTTTTTGTAGAGACGGGTTTTCACTATGTTGCCCAGGATGGTCTCAAACTTGTGAGCTCAAGCGATCCACCCACGCGGCCTCCCAAAGTGCTGGGATTACAGGAGTGGGCCATCACAGCTAGCCTTCTTTTTGTCTTTATAAATATTTTGTTTAATATATTCTGAATTGTATCCTATAATTGAAAGTCTTTTTCCACTTTGATTTAAAAACTATTTGGCTATGGCTTCTCCAGGTAATTGTATTTTCATTATAAAATTTTAAGTAGTGTATTTGGATTTATCCTCAAATCATATGTAAAGTATGTTTCCACCTTTATTTATTTCACACAGAAACTCAGTTGTCCCAATCCCATTCATTCAATTGTGCCTGTTTTACATACTACTTTGCTATACAAACTTTATCATATATAGGAATACACTGAAGATATTAAAAGTCCACTTCCACTACTGCAATAAAGCAGATATTACAATAAAGTGAATCACATGAATTTTTGGTGTACCACTACATGTAAAAGTTATGCTTACACTATACTGTAGTCTATTGAGTCACAGTGGCCTTATGTCTAAAGCAATGTGCATGCATTACTTAAAAAAATACTTTTTCACTAAGAAATGGTAACCATCATCAGAACCTTTATCAAGCCAAATGTTTTGCTGCTGGAGGGTCTTGCTTGATATTGATGGCTGCTGAGGTGGCTGCTGAAGGTAAGACAGGCTGTACCAATATCTTAAAACAAGACAACAGTGAAGTCTGCCACATCAACTGACTCATCCTTTTATGAAAGATTTTAATGTAGCATGCAATGCTATTTGATAGCATTTTATACACAGTAGAACTTTTTTTAAAATGGGAGTCCATTCTCTCAAACTGCGCCACTGTTTTTATCAAGCAAGTTGAACAAGATGGAATGTGATGGGAGAGGCTTATCTGTATTGGATATGGGACAGAGGCCAAGAATTATCTCAGGTAGGGTTTGTGTCTCCAATACCTCTGGCCACTGATTTGTCCATAGTCCTCATACAGGAAATAACAAGTCTGTCCAGCATCTTCATAAGCCTGGATTGCTCACCAGCTCTGACTCCAGCTCCTGTACACATCTCCTGAATTAAGCAACACAGAAGGGTTCTCCGAAGTCACTGAATCCCAGAAAGGCCCTCCACCTTTAGCACAAGGGAAGTCTTCACCTCTGGACAAAAGAGAAAAAGATAAGGGTAAGTACCAAGAATTGTCTTCTTCCATAGTCAGTTATGGTTTTTGCTATAAGATCGTTTCTGTGTTTCCACCTAGGTGCTACAGGCAGGGGATCATGAGCTTGTTTCAGGAAAAGACAGGGGACATGAAGTTTCCTTCTGGAAACTGAGTGCTGCCAATCCAGACTGTGTGAGTTTCAACTGGAGTCCCCCCGTTTGATTTATCTGTCCATATCAGCTCCCTTATTCCAATCACTGAACCTGTCCTCATGGAGAGAATGCTGCCTCTCACATTCATTTAAGGAGTTACAGGACATGCAAGCATTGCTTCACAGAGTTGAACTGCTGTAGAAGCAGGTTTTGTTGTTTTACTTACTTTTCTAAATTATTAATCCTTGCCTGTCTGGAAAGGTTCAAGGAAGAAATAGATGGTCCAAACTGAAATAACTGAGGAGTGTTTCATGAGGGAAGTATTTACAAAGATGTGCAAGGTTAAGGGAAAGAGACAATGCATGGGTCAGCACCCTAAGCAGCAATACATAGGGGAGGACTAAGTCCTCCCCTAGGCTGAAAGGGACAGGCAAGGAGCAGTTACCATTGTTGCCATAGCCATAGCTGTAGCAATAGGGGTGGGAGAGCACCAGCAGGCAGGTGGAGAAGCCTTGCACGGCCAACACACAGCCACACAGGCTGATATGCTTTGGATCTGTGTTCCCAACCAAATCTCATGTTGATTGTAATTCCCAGTGTTGGAGGGAGGGCCTGGCAGGAGGTGATTAGATCGTGGGGATGGTTTCTCATGAATGGCTTAACACCATCCCCCTTTGGTATTGCCTTAGTGATAGTGAGTTCTCTTGCGATCTAGTTGTTTAAAAGTGTGTAGCACCTCTTCCCTGTCTCTCTTGCTCCTGCTCTCACCATGTGAGATGACTTGCTCCCCCTTTGCCTTTCACCATGATTGGAAGCTTCCTGAGGCCTCCTTAGAAGCAGAAGCTGCTATGCTTCTTGTATAGCCCGCAGAGCCATGAGCCAATTAAACCTGTTTTCTTCATAAATTTCCCAGTCTCAGGTATCTCTTTGTAGCAATTCAAGAATGAACTAATACACCGGCAGAGAGCCAGGAGGTGGAAATCCCAAGTGGCTCTCCTGCTGTCTTCCAGTCTCATCCAGGTGTCTCCCAGTGTCCCAATTCCACCAGAAACTGGAATTAAAAAGAATCCCACTGATGTCGTTCATAGAAGCCACTCTCTTGGGGTGTCAAACAGGATAGAGAAGAATGGAAAGCAAATCGTCATAGCAAATGAGACTATCCCTCTTTCCTTCTTATATCCTCCTAATTCCTGGGACAGTCTCTGTCTACAGGTGATTGATTCCTGTCTCATTTCAGCTCTTTCAGACTACTTTAATGTTCGGCACGTCTTTCTCTCCTGTCACTTCTATGCAGAAATGTTTGCATTCATCAAAAATGCATAGAAAATAAAATGTAATTTTAAAAAGAGAACATATTTCTTTTGTTTAAAATATAAGTTTGACCCCTCTCATAAAGACACGAAGTAGAAATATCTTAAATAAGAAAGTACAGTGGTGCCTCTGGGTCACTAGGTCCTGAATCTGCAGATTCAACAAACCACAGGTGGAAACTATTCCAAAAATAAGGGTATGGCGGAGGTGTGCATGTACTGAACAGGTACAAACTTGTTTTTCCTTGTCATTACTTCTGAAATAACACAGTAAAACAAGAACTTACATGGCATTTGCATTTTTTCAGTTATTCTAAGTAACTTAGAAGTGATTTAATGTATCTGGGAGAAAGTGCACAGGTTTTGTACAACTATCACATCATTTTATATAAGGAAATTGAGCATCTGCAGATTTTGGTGTATGCTGGGGTTGCAGCACACACATCTGCCATATGCGAAAGCCCCTGTGAATACCCAGAAATGACACTCTTTGAGATCAGTGCTGGAACCTCCAAGGCATCGTACATCAGAATTCCAAAAACTGCTACTTCCCAGTCCCTAGAGAGTTGCCCTCATCCTTGTGATCCTACATGGTTCCCAGCCACGCCAGCATTTCAGCATGATGGAAAAAAAATAAGGAAAGGAGATGCGTTGCTCCTGCTATTGGTCCTATGAGCCAGGACTTGCTTACATCTGTTTTGTGCATCTTTCACTGAACAGCACCTGGTCATAAAATGGCACCCAGCATCAAGGAAAACTGGAATGTGGGTCTTTGTGCCACTTTTAAACTCTCAGAATTTTTAGGTGACCAAACAGGAAAATGAACACTGGGGCAACCTAGCAGTCTCTTCTGCCTCTAACTGTCTCTGATTCTGTGCTCACATCAAGATTTTTCAGGAACTCCTCTGAAATAATGAATCATGGGGCAGAGAACCATACAGAAGTCTCATGCAAGGCTCCAGGGACCAGGGGCTGGCATTGGGCCTGCTCTTCGTGTTGTGAACTCACGAAAACACTTTAATTCTCTAGGCCTCAGCTTCATCTTATGTTATATTAAGATAATACCATAGACGATCTTTAAGGAACACATGCTAAATGTTGGTGATATCACAGCGAAAAAGGCATGACTAGTCGTTATGAAGCTTCAGGTTTCATGAGGAAGACAAACACACCATTACCCTAAATACAGAGGGACAATGTGTTTAGTGCCCTGAGTGTGGATAACAGAGGTTCTCCTTTTCCTCCCATTTCCTTTTGGGCCAAGGAAGGCTGTGGCAGCTTGTCTCTCTAAGAGAGCTCATGATGGATGCACTCACTCCTGACGCTCCTCTGTACTCCCAGAGGAGGGTGAGTCTTCTTTCCACCTGGAGGCCTCCTGTCCCTGTGCATTCTTGGGATTCCAGAGCAAAGGTGGCCTCTGATAGGCAAAAAGGAACTCCTGAATTTATTCCTAAATGCCTTCACTCTCCTCTATATTGTTCCCTATTTGATTTGCTTCTCATTCTCTATCTGAAATTTGTTTAGGTTGGTTTTCTTTTTTTCAACCCACAATTTTGCCTGCCAACTTGGATTTAATCTTGAGAATCCTGCCTCTCCTTTACCCACTCTAACATGTATAATTGACACAGAGTGGTGCTGGGTGTAAAGGGCTGCTCAAAGACTGGATCATGAGTCAGCCCTGCTGGGCTCAAATTCATACTATATAAGTCCCAGAATGAATAATTCACTCTTTTTGTGTTCCAATGCATTATCTGACATATGGGAATAATACTCATTCTTAACTCCTAGGCTCTTCAGATAATTAAAAGAGACAATACCTAATAAACTCTCCATCAGCTGCTCTTATTCTCCCAGATTAGACCCAGTGCTCATTCTCCAGTTGAAATCTGCATGAATATCTCTCTTTATACTCCAAGCTCTACATATCTCCTATTTCCCCTCATGGACTCCTCACATACAAATGTTTGCATCAACAAAGAAACAAACCAAAGATCTCCTGAAGGAGAGAATGAAATAGGTTTACATTGTGTATACTCAGCAGAACACTTAGTAGTCCCCCATACATATTCCCACACTTCAATTTCCTGCTTCTGAGCACTCAGGCTCACCCTCACTTACTCTTTCCTCTGCTCTATTGCTGAGCAATTCAGCTTAGACCCACACCCTACCCAAACACTGTGTACAAAAATGCTTCTAGGTGTTCAGCAAAGCTACACTGAGTCCTTATTTTAAAGGCACATGAGTGGTCAATTTCAGGTTTTGGGCACACATAAATAATTCTTTTTAACACAGATCGAGCTGTCCACAAATAGAATTCTGATGAATGAAATTTTCTGTATCTAATTAAACATGTGTGTTCTAATAACTTACATTGTGCTTTCATTTTTATTTTCCATTTCACCCAAATCTACCATTACCATTAGGCTTCTCATGCATGCATTCCTTCATTGAATGAATGTTTATGAAAAGCACAGTGTGCTGCTCAGGGAAATAGGCACTAGGATTATAAAATGTAAAATGTGGTCCTGTCTGCAATGACTGACACACTGAGTTATTTCTCACCCACCAGGTCCAGCCATTTTCACACTTATCCTAGCAAAGGTCACATTTTCCTCTGGTTCATAATGCATGATCTCCTTTCCTGTCCATGGATGATCAGTCCTGGTCATGAGGGTGTCACAACCACCCCTTTGCATATCTGAATTCCTCCCCCTGAGAGAAAATTTCAGGCCCAGGATAGAGTAATCATCGGGTCCACAGCCCCGGCCACTTGAGTGGGGGTGTTTTGATCCTAATGTTATTCCCATGTTAGCACAGAACTTGCGTGGCAGTAGAGAGAGGTCAGGCTTCAGAGTCAACAAGAACTGGATTTCAAACTGGATTTGAGGACCCCCACCTTTTGATAGGTGACTTATTCTCTGTGAGTCTCTGATCTCTCCTCTTTAAATGAGGAAGTAAATCCCACATGGCAGGGTGGTGGGGAGAATCAGAGATCATACAGCTGGTGATCACAACTGGTTTCTGTTTCCAGGGTCACCAGACTAGGGTTTCTGAGCATGGATCCAACCATCCCAACCTTGGATACAGAACCGACACCAATCAACGGAACTGAGGAGACTCTTTGCTACAAGCAGACCTTGAGCCTCACGGTGCTGACGTGCATCATTTCCCTTGTCGGGCTGACAGGAAATGCTGTTGTGCTCTGGCTCTTGGGCTTCCGTATGCGCAGGACCGCCTTCTCCATCTACATCCTCAACCTGGCCGCAGCAGACTTCCTCTTCCTCAGCGGCCGCCTTATATATTCTCTGTTAAGCTTCATCAGTATCCCCCATACCATCTCTAAAATCCTCTATCCTGTGATGATGTTTTCCTACTTCGCAGGCCTGAGCTTTCTGAGTGCCATGAGCACCGAGCGCTGCCTGTCCGTCCTGTGGCCCATCTGGTACCGCTGCCACCGCCCCACACACCTGTCAGCGGTGGTGTGTGTCCTGCTTTGGGCCCTGTCCCTGCTGCGGAGC
This sequence comes from Pongo abelii, assembly GCF_028885655.2. Taxonomy (NCBI): domain Eukaryota; kingdom Metazoa; phylum Chordata; class Mammalia; order Primates; family Hominidae; genus Pongo; species Pongo abelii. The sequence continues at coordinate 58,303,774 of NC_071994.2, forward strand.
ATCCTGGAGTGGATGTTCTGTGGCTTCCTGTTTAGTGATGCTGATTCTGCTTGGTGTCAAACATCAGATTTCATCACAGTCGCGTGGCTGATTTTTTTATGTGTGGTTCTCTGTGGGTCCAATCTGGTCCTGCTGATCAGGATTCTCTGTGGATCCCGGAAGATACCGCTGACCAGGCTGTACGTGACCATCCTGCTCACAGTGCTGGTCTTCCTCCTCTGCGGCCTGCCCTTTGGCATTCAGTTTTTCCTATTTTTATGGATCCACGTGGACTGGGAAGTCTTATTTTGTCATGTTCATCTAGTTTCTATTTTCCTGTCTGCTCTTAACAGCAGTGCCAACCCCATCATTTACTTCTTCGTGGGGTCCTTTAGGCAGCGTCAAAATAGGCAGAATCTGAAGCTGGTTCTCCAGAGGGCTCTGCAGGACACGTCTGAGGTGGATGAAGGTGGAGGGTGGTTTCCTGAGGAAACCCTGGAGCTGTCGGGAAGCAGATTGGAGCAGTGAGGAAGAACCTCTGCCCTGTCAGACAGGACTTTGAGAGCAACACTGCCCTGCCACCCTTGACAATTATATGAGTTTTTCTTAGCCTTCTGCCTCAGAAATGTCTCAATGGTTCCTCAAGGTCTTCAAATAGATGTTTATCTAACCTGACAGTTGCGGTTTTCACCCACAGAAAGCATTAGCCTGACAGTACAATGTTTAGATTCTCCTTGATATTACCAACACATTTTCCCTGTTATCTTACACTGAATCATTCCTACTGAACACTTTTTCTGCAATTTTCTTTGTAATACAAGGAGTTCCTGTCCAAAACCCTAAAACACTCTTTATACTTTTTTCCTACCTGATAGTATCAAAAAGAAAGATTCCTTATTAATCTCTCAGACTATGTTCCCCTGAAAATCATATTCCCTTCTATGACTGGAGGCATTACTGCAGTTAGAAGCTCGATTCTTAATAAGTGAGTTCTGCTACCTCTAAATTCCATTGAATTCTCAGATACAGAGCAAAATAATGTCCTTAGAGACAGACTCTCTCTTCATAAAAACACTCTCACCAATTGGTTTTATGAAAAGTCCTCTCCTGTCATTTGTCCACAGCATGGTGATATGTTGGCCTTGGTTTCTAGTAAAGACAACCATGGCCCCTTCCCCTTGAGAACTTTTAAGTGCTTATTTAGCTCTTCCTGGACTAATGGACCAGTGAGGAGCCCACAAATGTGCCCCAGTTCCATTTTGGCCATTGGAAACCTCAATATTGGTTTCAAAGTGGAAATTATCTTGAAAACCATTTATTATTTGCTTACAGACTCTTTCAGTTGTAGAAGAATTCTTCATACTTCCAGGTTTTGTACAAATTGTTCTGGCTGTAACTTTCAGTTAGTTAAATGGCCATTAACATGAGAGGCAAGACTGATAACATCTGACCTTTCCATGCCAATGTCAATTATGGTATCTTGATAATAACTTACAGTTGTTATAGAATTTTGATACATGCTTGACATAGATGAACCTGGAAACATTGTGCTAAGGAAAATAAGCCAGATACCAAAGAAAGTAAGTTCAAATTCTACCAGGTATCCAAACTAGGAAATTCGTGAACACAGAAATTAAATTAGGAGGATCCTGGTGCTAGATGATGGGGAGAATATGTAGCCATTATTAAATGAGCACAGAATTTCTGTGTGGAATAATGAAAAATTCTTAAAAGGGACAGTAGTAACACTTACAACTTACTGTGAATGTACTTACTGACACTGATTGTACACTTAAAATGGTTAAAGTTGTAAAATGTATGTTATGTAAATTTTACCACAATTAAAAACAGTTAATTATAGAAATGGGATCAGTACAAAATTCAGGACTATTCTCCACCAGTGGTTATACCTTCCACAGATAACTCAAGTAGGCAGAAGAGATTATCAAGAGAAAATGTGATGTCACAGCAATTAACCCTCACTGAGGGGAGCTGACAATTGCAATTTGAGTATGCAGGAGACTGTACAAAGTAGCTATGAAAGCAATAAAGAGGTATATAGTTTTCAATTTGTCCAGCCAAATTTATTGGTGGCACTTATAACACTGTTCACAATGTTTAATTCAGGTCCCCTGAGTCCAGATCCATTGCTCTTCCAGGCCCAGCACTCTGCTGATGCTGAATCCCATCTGTCCACCCTCAATTTCCACATGCTGTAGTAGGACAAGGCTATTGGAAAGGGTTTCCTACAGGTGGGAGGAAGCAGGAAGCCAATGTTTGCAGCCAATGCTCCAGGCAAGGAGCTTTGATGTGATGTCTTTAGTTCAGGCTAAGGGTTATTGGGAGAGTCCACTCTGGGAGTCTGCGATATCAATTGTACAGTTTTGGCTAAAGATGTTGTCTATCATGAGGAATTCTGTAGAAAATTTTCACCTGGCAATTTAATCAAATAATGTTTGTCCTCACCTGGGAAACTGCTTATCTTGATGTTAGTGACATTTCTTTTCTTTTGACGGAAGAAAACTTCAACTTCGAGAAGGCTTAGATTATATCGCTGAAGCCCATTCTGAACTCACCTGACCTCACACATTGCTCTACTACAGCACTTATAACAGTGTATTGAATTATTTGTCCTCACCTCTTTCTCTTCTACCACACCCTCAGTTCTTTAAGAGCAGAGAACATGTCTTTGAATTTCTAGTGCAACAGACTAGGTGTGGAATTTAGAAGAAGCTCAGAACTATTTTTCACAAGCAGCTCACACCTGAGAGTCACAGGGTTGTCCAGCATCTTGCAAAGGCTAGCTCAGTCACCAAGTCTCACTGGAACTCCTATAGGCACCTCCCACTTAATAGAGTGTCCTCTGCAGTTGGTCGTTCTGAGAACAGCTGTTGCCTTTTATTGCAGGTCTGCTCACTGCCTCTGGGAAGAAGAATGGAGGGGATGTGGGAGTCTGCTCATGAGCTGCCTTCTTTCCAAGGTCAATTATATCATTTCCTCTCAGGTACATGTCAAGGAAGAGCATGCAGGACTTCCAGGAGTGTTCTCCAGAAAGTAAGAAATGATATGAAAATCTCTCACGGCACCTTTTGGGAGCTGCCATTCATGACTATTTTTTAGGCATGAATTCAACAAACATTCAAACCTAATTCATCACGCACTGTGCTAATTCTACATAAAAGCAAACACCTTTCAAATAAGCCTCTCACTAATACATTCTATGTCTATAACCAAACCTTTCACCTTCGTGAAGAAAATATATTGATTGATTCCGAGCAAATGCTGAGCCTTCATGGCAATTCACTGATGCTCACATATACCTGGGCTCAAGGACACTGAGTCATCAGCCTCAGAAGAACCAATTGGATCTGTTTCTTGTCCTGCTTTTGCCAATTAGGCTTGTCAATATAATTTCCTAATTTATCAAAATACAGCACAAGTTAATGGAACAAGAGTATGAAAGAAGAATTGCGGTTTCCATAAAACTAATGTGAATGCTTAAATGGAAAATAAAAGCAGGTTCCAAAATTATTGTTAGTTTAGTAGCTGTGAGTCTTCCAACTCTACAAGATTAAACAAAAATGAAAAATATTGAACGACATTTTTAGACAGAATGCTATGCATCGGATGCTAAATTCTACACTTAAACTAATCCAAACTGCAAATCACAGAGAATGATTGATAGATATGCTTTCAGGAAGACAGAATAGAATTCTATTTGCTGAAACCTACACAAAGGAATGTTCTTTAGTCTATTTCTATTATACTGAACAAATTATAGGTAAAAATGAAATATTCATGTTACAAATGTATCATTTTTTATAAATACTGATTAATAGACATTTCCAATTAACCTATCCACTTCCATTCCTGAATATATTATGACTGGGATTTTCATAGCAATATCTCCACTTATTCCACTATTTATTGTTTAAATACATACTGAGCATCTTCTACTCTCTGGCTTGCATGCCAGACGCTTGGGAGTCAAAGTAAACATACCCACATTCCCAGAGCGCACAGCCTGTGAAGGAAGGACACTAGTGCAGGAAAGACTGCCTCCCAATGTGACACATGCTATCCAAGCAGTGTTTGTGGCTCAAGGGTGCTCAGAAGAGAGGGTATCTATAAATCCCAAGTTATCTTGCTGCCATCCTGAAGATGAATGTCACACCCAAGCACCCAGCTGAAGCAGGACAACATGATTTTAATAAACTAGAGAATATTCACCAGGTGACTGCTCATGCAAGACAACAATCTCTGCAAAAGTTTTGCAAGTTATGACATCACAAAACTAATACGCTGAATCTTACAACAGCCCTCGTTCTATAATCTAACATCATACCAATGCACAATTCCTGAAAAGATTTTCAAGAGGCCTTGCAGTTGCTTAGGCAACAGGCATTGCAGAACTACCTACTACCATTACCTGTGTTCCAGCAGAAGAAGCCCTTGCCTCCAGGCAAACCCAATTCAGCATCTGGAAATCCCAGGATATGTAGGGAAGCAGGATGTGCAAGTGCTAGAATGGGAAGAACACTCACCTAGTTTAAGGGATTTGGGATTCTCAAGCTGACTGCATGGTCAACAAGAATCACATGCTCATTCTAGGCAAGCCAAGCAGATAGTGAGGTTATGAGATTGCCCCTGTCTGAAACTGTGCCATTTGTGCATTTGTGCTCAGGTATCTCTTTTCAGAATATGTGGGTAAAGTGTGACTTTACCATAACCATGGACTGAAGATAACTACTGTTGTGATCCAGACCACCTGAGAAATTTACGTCTCTACACAGTGACTATAATCACGGTAAGCATATGTTCTTCTCACCTATGTGGAAGTGACCTAGAATCCAAAGAGACTGCTCTGATGCTTGTTCTGTATGACGGTGTGGTATCAGTTGGGCACCATTTTTGTCAATGTACCAATGCTCACTATAAATATCGATGGCATTTGTTTGCTCTTATCTAGCAGTTACAGTAGAGTATAGAAAAAGAAATCTCAATGCTCATGCCCATTGTATTGGTCCAATTCTTCTGAAACCTTGCAGGATGCAAACACAAGGAAGGAGAGTAGAGACAGAGCAGACCTCATTCCTGTGTGTATGTAGAAGTGAGTGGATCATGGAAGGCTTCGTGTAATAGGTAGAATTTTAACTGATGACTAAAATTAACCCAGCATTATTATTATAATTATGCCCTAGTAAATTTTGCCAGTCACACAAATTTTTGTATTGGGCAAGGAGAGATAAATAGAATCTGGACAGATGGAAATCAGACGAGAGATAATTTACAGTGGCACTGTTAATAAAAGCATAGAGTTTTTTGGGGAATGGTGAATAATTCATACATGTGTTCTATTCCTTGTGTCACCCCATGTATTTGGTCATGGTGGCAAGATCCATCTTAAATAGAATCACAAGACTGGAGTACTCGGAATAATGAGCATTAAATTTTGTGGCCTTGAAGTGATAGGGGTTGGTGTTCGTTTTGTGATATTCATAGGGGTGAGCTCTATAATAATGTAACGTCCAGAGAGGGCCAGGCAGGGCAGCCCAACAGGACAAATCACCAAGTCAATGCCCTGCTCTCCTTACCTTCCTCACAGTGATATGTTTAGCCCTCCAGGGTCAGAAGGCATCGATTAAAAAAAAAAAACAAGAAAAAGCGTGGGGTTTAAGGGAGAAGAGAAAAGCAATGGAATGCAGCCCCTTCTCTGGAAATTCAACATTGTAACTGTCACATAAAAATTCAAACCTAAACTCTGCATAGCCTTGATATGGATGCCCAAAAATTTCTATTCAAATTCTGTGTCACCTAGCACCTCTTTGTAATGTAATATCTATAGTGACTTGACATTGAGTTTAATACTCCTGTTTTAACATCCTGGTACACACGTGAGAGAATAATACATATCAACCTCAGACATTCTGAAGTTGAAGAAAATTGTTATTCCCACTCCAGGTGTGCAGGCACACTTGCCTTCTTATCAAAGACATGTACAATTATTGCTGAGAGTTGAGATGCATGATTCAGACTTAAGTTGTGTCTGTAAAAGTGTATGTATTCATTTTAAGAGTTATTGGAAACAAATATGATAAAAATTTAATATGTGCTTAATTTTGTGGAAGGTGTCTGTTAGTGCTTACTATATTATCTTCTAGCCTATGTGCCTGGTTTACAAACGTCCTTCCAGCATACCCCATGTCCTCATTCTTGGTGACTTCAATATCCATGGAGGTAAATCCATAGAATGAACAGGTCTTTGTTTTTTAAGTTTTCATTGTGAATTAATTGTAGACTATGAAGAAGTTATGAAAACAGTACAGAGTTCCTGTATGCCCATCACCCAATCTACAGCAATATTTACATGTTAAATAAATGTATTATCAAAACCAGGAAATTGACATTGATACCATCTAATTATCTACACTACAAACCTTATCAAATTTCACCAAATATCTATAGTACCATCTTACCAAATTTTACCACTGTTTGCATTCACTCGTTTTTGGAGTGAGATATTCCTCTATGTTTCATTCCATAACATTTTGTCACAGGTGTAGATTCATAACCACAATTGCATTAAATATAAAAGTGTTTCTTCACCACAAAGATTTCCCTTGGGCTCCTCCTACTGTCACACCCACAGTATGTTTCTTCCCAAATTCCTCTAATGATTGATCTATTCTTCATCTCTATAATTTCATCATTTCAAAAGTGTTACATAAATGGAATCATATAGTATCTAATCTTTTGACTTTGGCTTTTTTCATTCAGCATAATGTCCTCAGGATCCACCCAAATTTTTGCAGATATCCATAGCTTATTGCTGACTTTTTTTTTGTACTACTGAGTAGTGTTCCATTGTATGGAGGTACTATGCTTTGTTTCACTATTCACAAGTGGAAAGACATTGCTGTTTTTCTCTAACGTGGCGTTTTTAAATAAAGCAGCTATATACATATGTGTACAGACTTTTTTATTTTAAGTTCTGGGATACGTGTGTATAATCTGCAGGTTTCTAACATAGGTATACATCTGCCATGGTGGTTTGCTGCACCTATCAAACCATCATCTAGGTTTTTAGCCCCATGTGCATTAGGTATTTGTCATAATGCTCTCCCTCCTCTTCCTGCCCACCTCCTGACAGGGCTCTGTGTGTAATATTCCCCTCCCTGTGTTCAACGGTTCTCATTTTTCTACTCCCGATTATGATTGAGAACATGTGTTGTTTGGTTTTCTATTCTTGTGTTAGTTTGCTGAGAATGATGGCCTCCAACTTCATCCATGTCCCTGCTAAGGACATGAACTCATTCTTTTTTATGACTGCATAGTATTCCATAGTGTATATGTACTACATTTTCTTTATCCAGTCTATTATTGATGGGCATTTGGGTTGGTTCCAACCTAATTGTAAATAGTGCTGCAATAGACATACGTATGCATGCATCTTTATATTAGAATGATTTATAATCCTTTGGATATAAACCCAGTAATTGGACTGCTGGGTCAAATAGTATCTCTGGTTCTACATCCTTGAGAAATCTCCTCAGTGTCTTCCACAATGGTTGAACTAATTTACACACCTACCAACAGTGTGAAAGCGTTCCTATTTCTCCACAGCCTCACCAGTATCTCTTGTTTCCTAATTTAAATTACCATTCTGACTGACATGAGATGGTGTCCCATTGTGGTTTTGATTTGCATTTCTCTAATGACCAGTGATGATGAGCTTGTTTTCACACATTTGTTGGCTGCATAAATGTCTTCTTTTGAGAAGTGTCTGTTCATATCCTTCACCTACTTTTTGATGGGGTTGATTGTTTTCTTCTTTTAAATGCTTCTAACTTCCTTGTAAATTCTGGATATTAGACCTTTGTCAAATGATCAGATTACAAAAATTTTCTACCATTCTGTAGGTTGCCTGTTCCCTCCGATGATAGTTTCTTTTGCTGTGCAGAAGCTCTTTAGTTTAATTAGATCCCATTTGTCAATTTTGGCTTTTGTTGCAATTGCTCTTGGTGTTTTCATCATGAAGTCGTTGCCCATGACTATGTCCTGAATGGTATTGCCTAGATTTTCTTCTAGGGTTTTTATGGTTTTGGCCTTTACATTTAAGTGTTTAATCCATCTTCAGTTAATTTTTGTATATGGTTAAGGAAGGGGTCCAGTTTCTGTTTTCTGCATATAGCTAGCCAGTTATCCCAGCACTACTTATTAAATAGGGAATCCTTTCACCGTTGCTTATTTTTGTCAGGTTTGTCGAAGATCAGATGGTTGTAGATGTGTGGTGTTATTTCTGAGGTCTCTGTTCTGTTCCACTGGTTTATATATATCTGTTCTGGTAACAGTACCATGCTGTTTTGGTTACTGTAGCCTTGTGATACAGTTTGAAGTCAGGTAGCATGATGCCTCCAGCTTTGTTCCTTTTGCTTAGGATTTTCTTGGCTATATGGGCTCTTTTTTGGTTTTAAATAAAATTTAAAGTAGTTTTTCTAATTCTGTGTAGACAGTCAAGGGTAGCTTGATGGGAATAGCACTGAAACTATAAATTACTTTGGGTAGTATGGCCATTTTCACGATACTGATTCTTCATACCCATGAGAATGGAATTTTTTTCCATTTGTTTGTTTCCTCTCTTACTTCCTTGAGCAGTGGTTTGTGGTTCTCCTTGAAGAGGTCTTTCACAACCCTTGTACATTGTATTCCTAGGCCTTTTATTCTCTTTGTAGCAATTGTGAGTGGGAGTTTACTCATGACTTGGGTCTCTGCTTGTCTATTATTGGTGTATAGAAATGCTTGTAATTTTTACAAATTGATTTTGTATCCTGAGACTGCTGAAGTTGCTTATCAGCTTAAGGAGTTTGGGGCTGAGACGATGGGGTTTTCTAAATATAGAATCATGTCATCTGCAAACAGAGACAATTTGACTTCCTGTCTTCCTATTTGAATACCCTTCATTTGTTTCTCTTGCCTGATTTCCCTGGCCAGAACTTCCAATGCTATGTTGAATATGAAGGGTGAGACAGGGCATTTTTGTCTTGTTTCTGGTTTTTAAAGGAAGTGCTTCCAGTTTTTGCCCATTCAGTATCATATTGGCTACATGTTTGTCATAAATACTTCTTATTCATTTGAGATATATTCCATCAATACCTAGTTGATTGAGAGTTTTTAACATGAAGGGATGTTGAATTTTATCAAAGGCCTTTTCTGCATCTATCGAGATAATCACGTGGTGTTTGTTATCGGTTCTGTTTATGTGATGGAGTACACTTGCTGATTTGTGTATGTTGAACCAGTCTTGCATCACAGGGATGAAGCCGACTTGGTCATGATGGATAAGCTTTTTGACGTGCTGCTGGATTTGGTTTGCCATTACTTTATTGAGGATTTTTGCACTGATGTTCCTCAAGGATATTGGCCTGCAATTTTCTTTTTTTGTTGTGTCTCTGCCAGGTTTTGGTATCAGGATGAGGCTGGCCTTATAAAATGAATTAGGGAGGAGTCCCTCATTTTCTATTGTTTGGAATAGTTTCAGAAAGAAGAGTACCAGCTCCTTTTGCACCTCTGGTAGAATTTATCTGTCAATCTATCTGGTCTTGGGCTTTTGTTCATTGGTATGCTATTAATTACTGCCTCAATTTCCAAACTTGTTATTGGTTTATTCAGGGATTCAACTTCTTCCTGGTTTAGTCTTGGGAGGGTGTATGTGTCCAAGAATTTTTCCATTTCTTCTAGATTTTCTAGTTTATTTGCTTTGAGGTGTTTATAGTATTCTGTGATAGTAGTTTGTATATCTGTGGGATCAGTGGTGATATCCCCTCTATCATTTTATTGTGTCTATTTGATTCTTCTCTCTTTTTTTCTTTACTAGTCTAGCTAGTGGTCTATCTATCTTGTTAATGTTTTCAAAAAAACAGTATGGCTATGGCTAGCTCCTAGATTCATTGATTTTTTTAAGGGTTTTTGGTGTCTCTATCTCCTTCAGTTCTGCTCTGATCTTAGTTATTTCTTGTCTTCCGTTAGCTTTTGAATTTGCTTGCTTTTGCTTCTGTAGTTTTTTTAATTGTGATGTTAGGGTGTTGATTTCAAGCCTTTTCAGCTTTCTGATGTGGACATTTGGTGCTATTAATTTCCCTCTTAACACTGCTTTAGCTGTGTCCCAGAGATTCTGGTACATTGTCTCTTTGTTCTTATTGGTTTCAAAGAAATTCTTTATTAGCTGTGTCCCAGAGATTCTGGTACATTGCTTTAGCTGTGTCCCAGAGATTCTGGTATGTTGTCTCTTTGTTCTCATTGGTTTCAAATAACTTCTTTATTTGTGCCTTCATTTGTTTATTTACCCAGTAGTCATTCAGAAGCAGCTTGTTCAATTTCCATGTAGTTGTGCGGTTTTGAGTGAGTTTCTTAATCCTGAGTTCTAATCTGAATGCACTGCGGTCGGAGAGATTGTTTCTTATAATTTCCAATATTTTGTGTTTGCTGAAAAGTGTTTTACTTCCAATTATGTGGTCAATTTTAGAATAAGTGCTACATGGCACTGAGAAGAATGTGTATTCTGTGATTTGGAGTGGAGAGTTCTTTTGATGTCTATTAGGTTCACTTGGTCCAGAGCTGAGTTCAAGTCCTGAATATCCTTGTTAATTTTCTGTCTTGTTGATCTATCTGACAGTGGGGTGTAAAAGTCTCCTGCTATTATTATGTTGGAGTCTAAGTCTCTTTGTAGGTCTGTAACAACTTGTTTTATGAATATGTGTGCTCCTGTATTGGGTGCAAATATATTTAGGATAGTTAGCTCTTCTTGTTGCATTGATCCCTTTACCACTATGTAATGCCCTCCTTTGCTTTTTTTTCTGTGTTGGTTTATAGCCTGTTTTATTAGAGAGTAGGATTGCAACCACTGTTTTTGTTTTGTTTTGTTTTTGTTTTGTTCTGTTTTTTCTTTGCTTTCCATTTGCTTGGTAAATATTGCTCCATCCCTTTATTTTGAGCCCAAGTGCCTTTGCACATGAGGTGGGTCTCCTGAATACAGCACACCTACGGGTCTGGACCCTTTATCTAATTTGCCCATCCTTGTCTTTTAATTGGAGCATTTAGCCCATTTACATTTAAGGTTAATATTGTTATGTGTGAATTTGATCCTGTCCTTATGATGCTAGCTGGTTATTTTGCACATTAGTTGATTCAGTTTCTTCATAGTGTCATTGGTCTTTATATTTTGGTGTGTTTTTGTAGAGGCTGGTACTGGTCTTTTGTTTCCATATTTAGTGCTTCCTTCAGGAGCTCTTGTAAGGCAGGCCTGGGGATGACAAAATCCCTCAGCATTTGCCTGTCAGGAAAGGATTTTATTTTTCCTTTGTTTATTGAGCTTAGTTTGGCTGGATACGAAACTCTGGGTTGAAAATACTTTTTTTTTAAGACCGTTGAATATTGGCCCCCATTCTCTTCTGACTTGTAGGGTTTCTATAAAGAGATCTACTGTTATTCTGATGAGCTTCTCTTTTTAGATAGCCTAACCTTTCTCTCTGGCTGCTCTTAATATTTTTTACTTCAATTTAACTTTGGAGAATCTGACAATTATGTGTCTTAGGGTTGCTCTTCTCAAGGGGTATCTTAGTGGTGTTCTCTCTATTTCCTAAATTTGAATGTTGGCCTGTCTTGCTAGGATGGTTAAGTTCTCCTGGATAACATCCTGAAGTGTATTTTCGAACTTGGTTCCATTCTCCCCATCATTTTCAGTTGCACCAATCAATCATAGGTTTGGTCTTTTCACATAGTCCCATATTTCTTGGAAGTTTTGTTCATTCCTTTTCATTCTTTTTTCTCTAATCTACTCTTCACACCTTATTTCAGTAAGTTGATCTCCAATCTCTGATATTCTTTCTTCTGCTTGATTGATTCAGCTATTGATACTGGTGTATACTTCACAAAGTCCTTGTGCTGCGTTTTTCAGCTCCATCACATCACTTATGTTCCTCTCTTTCCTGGTTATTCTAGTTAGCAGTTCCTATAACCTTTTATCAAGGTTCTTAGCTTTCTTGCATTGGGTTAGAATATGCTCCTTTAGCTCAGAGGAGTTTGTTATTCCCCACCTTTTGAAGCCTACTTCTGTCAATTCATCAGTCTCATTCTCCATGCAGTTTTGTGTCTTCACTGAAGAGGAGCTTCTAACATTTGGAGGAGAAAAGGCATTCTGGTTTTTGGAATTTTCAATATTTTTGCACTGCTTATTCTTCATATTTCTGGATTCATCTACATTTGATCTTTTAGGCTGATAACCTTTGGGTGTGGTTTTTATGTGGGGTCTTTTTAGTTGATATTGATGTTATTGCTTTCTGTTTGTTAGTTTTTCTTCTAACAGTCAGGCCCCACTTTTGCAGGTCGGCTGCAGTTTGCTGGAGGTCCAATCCAGACCCTGTTCACCTGGGTATCACCAGTGGAGGCTGCAGAACAGCAAAAGAATGGCTGCCTGATCCTTTCTCTGGAAGCTTCATTCCAGAGGGGCACTGGCCTGATGCCAACCACAGCTCTCCTGTATGAGGTGTCTGTCAACCCCTGTTAGGAGGTCTCTCCCAGTTGGGAGGCACGGGGGTCAGGGACCCACTTGAGGAGGCAGTCTGTCCCTTAGCAGAGCTGGTGCACTGTGCTGGGAGAACCCCCCTTATCAGGATCAGCTGCTATCTTCAGAGGCAGCAGGCAGGAAAGATTAAATCTGCTGCAGTTGCGCCCACAGCCTCCCCTTCTCCCCCACCCCCCACGTGCTCCATCCCAGGGAGATAGGAATTTTATCTGTAAACCCCTGACTGTGCCTGCTGCCTTTCCTTCAGAGATGTCCTGCCCAGTGAGGAGACTACTTCTAGAGAAGTAGTCTGGCCACAGCTGCTTAGCTGCGCTGTGGTGAATTCCGCCCAGTCCAAACCTCCCAGCTTTCTTAACACTGTCAGGGGAAAACTGCCTATTAAAGCCTCAGAAATGGCGGATACCCCTCCCTCCACAAAGCTCGATCCTCCCAGGTCGACTTCAGACTGCTGTGCTGGCAGTGAGAATTTCAAGCCAGTGGTTCTTTGCTTGCTGGGCTCTGTGGGAGTGGGACCCATTGAGGGAGACCACTTGTCTCCCTGGCTTCAGCCCCCTTTCCAGGGCAGTGAAAGGATCTGTCTCACTGGGGTTCCAGGCACCACTGGGGTATGAAAAAAACTCCCACAGCTAGGTCAGTCTCTGCCCAAACAGCTGCCCAATATTGTGCTTGAAACCCAGAGCCCTGGTGGTGTAGGCACACAAGGGAATCTCCTGATCTGCGGATTGCAAAAACCATTTGCAAAGCTTAGTACTGGGCTGGTAGCAGGGTTCCTCACAGCTTCCCTTGATTGGGGGAAACGTGTCCCCTGGCTCCTTGCACTTCGCAGATGAAGCACCGCCCCACCCTGCTTCTCCTTGCTCTCCGTGGGTTGTACACACTGCCTAACCAGTCTCAATGAGATAAACTGGGTACCTCAGTTGGAAATGCAGAAATCACCAGTCTTCTGCGTTGGTCCCGCTGGGAGCTGCAGACCAGAACTGTTTTGATTTGGCCATCTTGGCCCCTCTCCTGTACAGACTTTTAAGTGAACATAGTTTCCCAGTTTCTAGGATAAATTTTCCAGGTTCTAGGATACGCTGGATTGCTGGATTGTATGAAAATGCAAGATTTCCCAGAGTAGCTCTACTATTTTACTTTCTCATTGGCAGTGTATGAGACCTCCAGTTCCTTCAAATCTCAGCCAATATTTGAAACTATCAGTATTTTATATTTTAGCCATATTGAGAGGGTAGAGTGGTATCTCGTGACTTTTATTTATTGTCCTAAACATTAGTGATGTTGAGCATCTTTTTATGTGTTTATTTGTCATGCATATATGTCCTTGCTGAAGCATCAGTTCGTCTTTTGCCCTGATTGAATCCAGCTCTCCACTAACTCCATGCCTGTTCCCATAGAGCAGAGTGTGGCTGCAGCACAACACACAACCATGCCTAGTGGTTTCACTGTACATTTATAACCTTGAACCTGAAAGGTCCATTTATATCTCCCGAACACTCATGTAACATTTCCATAATTGCCTCTCACTCTCCAAAGGAAAATCTTCACGACATTTTCTCTCTCCTGAAACCTCCTACTCTTCATTTTTTTTTTTTTAATCACTGTCAGGTGATGCTCTTCTGAGAATTACTCAATCTCCCCAGAGGGAACCTACCTGCCCATCTGCCTCTGAGCACATCTCTCTGTATTTTCTCTCATGCCAGGAAATGGGCTCTGCAAATTCCTGTTTGAAACCACCCTTTCCATTTGTGCAGTTTCCCCTTTTCCCTCCCGAGGAACATTTTATAGCATTATTATTTCTCTCTCCTGCATCTTCAATGTTTCCTTCTCTAATGGATCCTTCCATTGCAATTGAAACACCCCATCCTATTCTTGGCCTAAAACACCAACCAAGCCCCCATTCCTCTCCATCCACAGCCTGATTTCTCTACAATCCTTTAGAAAAAATACATATATATATATATCTTCCAAAGAGTGTTCTGTACTTATTATCTTCATGTCCTCACCCTCCCTCATATATTCTCATGTGTCTATCTCTGTCTCTTAGCTAGATCATTATACTTATTTTTTTGCTTGATAATTTATTTGTGACATAGTAATAAAGTCAGAACTTTCAAAAATAATCTTTAAATACATGCACTGCAAACTGTCATTCCCATTTGAGGTCCTCAGGCATCGTTGCCTTGTTAACAAAGACATATCATATTATACTTATTAATACTTTTGCATTAATTTGCAAATATTTAGTGATAAAACAACTATATAGCTTCTTCATACAATATATACATTGGTCTGCATTCTTTTTTAAAAATCTAACAAATTCTGGAAGGCCTTTTATATTAGGTTTGTTGCTCTTTCTGTGCAGCTATAGAGTATTCTACTGCACAGATAGACCATAACTTATACAGTATTGATGGCCATTTTGGCTGTTACCAGTCTTTTACTGTAAATAACACTGCATTTATTAACTTAATACATAGATCTTTTGACCATGCACAAATACATCTCCAAGGTAAATTCCTAGATGAGTAATTACAGAGAAAAAAGAATGATACTTTATACATGCTTACATAAGTTGAAAACTGCCTTTACTGTAAGTTCTAGCAACTGCATCCTCAGCAGAAATGGGTGAGGGTGCCTGATCCCACTCCATCCCCACACTCTATGCTATAAAACTTAATGGTTTTTTAGATTTTAGTAAGTAAAATATAACTCTGTAATTTCAGTTGGCATGTCTTTTATTATGAGTTGCATTTCTCCTCTTTCCATATGTTTAGGAGCCATTTTTATTTTCTAGAAGTTGTGAATCGTAACTTAAAGTTATTTTCTTATTAGCTTTTTGAATTTTGAATTATTAATATCATTTTAGAAAAATTCGTATCAATAGAGAAAATTTATACTTTGGCTATAACATACATTACCAAATATCTCCCAGTTTATTTTATTTATTAATTAATTTTTTGAGACGGAGTCTCCGTCACCCAGGCTGGAGTGCAGAGGTGCATTCTTGGCTCACTGCAACTTTTCTCTACTGGGTTCAATCGATTCTCTTACTCATCCTATCCAGTAGTTGGGGTTACAGCCCTGTGCCACTACATCCAACTACTTTTTGTATTTTCAGTAGAGACTAGCTGGTCTCATACTGCTGACCTCAGGTGATCTGTCTGCCTCAGCCTCCCAAAGTGCTGGGATTACAGGGGTGAGCCATCATGCCTAGCCACAGTTTATTTATATTTTGATTATGATGGTTCATGTCACGCTAAAACTTCTTTTTTTTTTTGGCAAGGTCTGGCTCTATCACCCAGGCTGGAATGCAGTGGTGTGATGTTGGTTCACTGTAACCTCCGCAGCCCGGGCTCAAGCCATCCTCCCACCACAATGTCCCGAGTAATTGGGACTACAGACATGCACCACCACACCTGGCTAATTTTTGTATTTTTTGTAGAAACAGGTTTTCACCATGTTGCCCAGGATGGTCTCAAACTTGTGAGCTCAAGCGATCCACTCACCTTGGCCTCCCAAAGTGCTGGAATTATATTAGTGGACCATCACAGCTGGTGTTCTTTTTGTCTTTATTAATATATATGAGTGGGCAATCACAGCTGGCATTCTTTTTGTCTTTATTAATATTTTCTTTAATATCTTTTGTTTTCTATTCTATAATTGAAAGTCATTTTCCACTTCGATTTGAAAACTATTTTGCTATGGCTCCTCCAGGTAATTGTATTTTCATTATAAAATTTTAAGTAGTGTATTTGGATTTATCCTCAAATCATATGTAAAGTATGTTTCCACCTTTATTTATTTCACACAGAAACTCAGTTATCCCAATCCCATTCAATCAATAGTGCCTGTTTTACACACTACTTTGATATACAAACTTTATCATATATAGGAATACATTGAAGACATTGGAAGTCTGCTTAAAACAATACAATAAAGCAAATATTACAATAAAGTGAATCACATGAATTTTTGGTGTACCACTACATGTAAAAGTTATGCTTACCTATACTGTAGTCTATTGAGTCACAGTGGCCTTATGTCTAAAGCAATGTACATGCATTACTTAAGAAATATTTTACTAGGAAATGGTAACCATCATCAGAACCTTTATCAGGCCAAACATTTTGCTGCTGGAGGGTCTTGCCTGATATTGATGGCTGTTGAGGTGGCTGCTGAAGGCAAGACAGGCTGTGCCAATATCTTAAAACAAGACAACAGTGAAGTTTGCCACGTCGATTGACTCATCCTTTTATGAAAGATTTTAATGTAGCATGCAATGCTGTTTGATAGCATTTTATACACAGTAGAACTTCTTTTAAAATGAAAGTCAGTTCTCTCAAACCTTGCCACTGTTTTTATCAAGGAAGTTGAACAAGAAGGAGTGTGATGGGAGAGGCTTATATGTACTGGATATGAGACAGAAGCCAAGAATCATCTCAGTTAGGGTTTGTGTCTCCAATACCTCTGGCCGCTGACTTGTCCATAGTCATTATACAGGAAATAACAAGGCTATCCTGCATCTTCATAAGTCTGGATTGCTCACCAGCTTTGACTCCAGCTCCTATAGGCATCTCCTGAATTAAGCAACACAGAAGGGTCCTCTGAAGTCACTGAATCCCAGAAAGGCCCTCCACCTTTAGCACAAGGGAAGTCTTCACCACTGGACAAAAGAGAAGGGTAAGTACCAAGAACTGTCTTCTTCCACAGTCAGTTATGGTTTTTGCTATAAGATCGTTTCTGTGTTTCCACCTAGGTGCTACAGGCAGGGGATCATGAGCTTGTTTCAGAAAGACAGGAGACATGATGTTTCCTTCTGGAAACTGAGTGCTGCCAACTCAGACTGTGTTGAGCTTCAACTGGGATCCCTGCTTCTGATTTGTCTCCCCATATCACCTCCTTTATTCCAATCACTGAACCTGTCCTCATGGAGAGAATGCTGCCTCTCACATTCATTTAAGGAGCTGGAGGACATGCAGGCATTGCTTCGCAGAGTTGAACTTCTGTAGAAGCAGGTTTTGTTGTTTTACTTACTTTTCTACATTATTAATCCTTGCCTGTCTGTAAAGGTTCATGGAAGAAACAGGAGGTCCCAACTGAAATGACTGAGGAGTGTTTTATGAGGGAAGTATTTACAAAGATGTGCAGGGTTAAGGGAAAGCGACAATGCATGGATGAGCACCCTAAGCAGCAATACCTAGGGGAGCACTACTTCCTCCCTTAGGCTGAAAGGGAGAGAGAAGGAGCAGTTACCATTGACACCTTAGCCATAGCTGTAGCCATAAGGGTGGGAGAGCATGAGCAGGCAGGTAGAGAAGCATTGCATGACCAACACACAACCACACAGGCTGATATGCTTTGGATCTGTTTCCCCACCGAAATCTCATGTTGATTGTAATTCCCAGTGTTGGAGGGAGGGCCTGGTGGGAGGTGATTAGATCGTGGGGGTGGTTTCTCATGAATGGCTTAACACCACCCCCCTTTGGTATTGCTGTAGTGATAGTGAGTGAGTTCTCATGAAATCTAGTTGTTTAAAAGCATGTAGCACGTCCTCCATCTCTCTCTTGCTCTTGCTCTCACCGTGTGAGATGCCTCACTCCCCCTTTGCCTTTCTCCAGGATTGGAAGCTTCCTGAAGCCTCCCCAGAAGCAGAAGCTGCTATGCTTCTTGTATAGCCTTCAGAGCCATGAGCCAATTAAACCTGTTTTCTTCATAAATCTCCCAGTCTCAGGTATTTCTTTATAGCAATTTGAGAATGAACTAATACACAGACAGCCAGCCAGGAGGTGGAAATCCCAAGGTGCTCTCCTGCTGTCTTCCAGTCTCCTGCTGGTGTGTCCCAGTGTCACAATTCCACCAGAAACTGGAATTTAAAAAGATTCCCACTGATGTGGTACATAGAAGCCACTCTCTTGGGATGTCAAACAAGATAAAGCAGAGTGGAAAGCAAATCGTCATAGCAAATGAGACTATCCTTCTCTCCTTCTTATATCCTCCTAGTTCCTGGGGCTTCCTCTGTCTAAAGGTGATTGATACCTCTCTCATTTCAGCTCTATCAGACTACTTTAACATTTGGCATGTCTTTCTCTACTGTCACTTCTATGCAGAAATGTTTGCATTCATCAAAAATGCATAGAAAATAAATTATAATTTTAAAGAGAGAACATATTTCTTTTGTTAAGAGTATAAGTTTGGCTACTTTCACAAATACACAAAGTAGAAATATCTTAAACAAGAAAGTACAGTTGTGCCTCTGAGTCGCTAGGTCCTCAATCTGCAGATTCAACAAACCACAGGTGGAAACTATTTTAAAAATAATGGTATGGCAGAGTTGTGTATGTACTGAACAGGTACAAACTTGTTTTTCCTTGTCATTACTTCCAAAAAATACAGTAAAACAAGAATTTACACGGCATTTGCATTTTGCCAGTTATTCTAAGTAACTTAAAAATGATTTAATATGTCTGGGAGAAAGTGCACAGGTTTTGTACAAATATCACATCATTTTATATAAGGAAATTGAGTATCTGAAGATTTTGGTGTGTGCTGTGGTTCCAGATACAAGCCTCTGTGATTACCCAGAAATGACTATCTTTGAGATCTGTGCTGGATGCTCCAAGGCATTGTACATCAGAATTCCAAAAATTACTACTCCGCAGTCCCTGGAGAGTTGCCCTCATCCTTGTGATCTTACATGGTTTCCAGCCACACTAGCATTCCAGCATGATGGGAAAAAATGAAGAAAAGGAGAGGCTTTGCTTCTTTGACTGATCCTCTGAGCCAGGACTTGCTTACTTCACTTTTGTGCATCTTTCATTGAACAGCACCTGGTCATATGATGGCTCCCTGCATCAAGAAAAACTGGAATGTGGGTCCTTGTGCTGCTTTTAAACTCTCGGAATTGTTATGTGACCAAAAAGGAAAATGAATATTAGGGCAACGTAGCAGTCTCCTCTGCCTCTGACTGTCCCTGATTCTGTGCTCACATCAAGGTTTATCAGGAACTCCTCTGAAATAATGAATGATGGGGCAGAGAACAGTATAGAAGTCTCATGACGGCTCCAGGAACCAGGGGCTGGTACTGGACCTGCTGTTTGTGTTGTGATCTCAGGAAAACCCTTTAATTCTCTAGGTCTTGGCTTCATCTTACGTTATATGAAGATAACACCATAGATGATCTTTAAGGAACACATGCTAAATGTTGGTGATACTACAGTGAAAAAGACAGTCATGACTTAGTTGTTATGAAGCTTCAGGTTTCATGAGGAAGACAAGTACACCATTACCCTAAATATAAATGGACAAAGTATTTAGTGCTGTGAGTGTGGATAACAGAGGTTCTCCTTTTTCTCCCATTTCCTTTTCGGGCCAGTCAGAGCTGTGGCAGCTTGTCTCTCTAAGAGAGCTCATGATGGATGCATTCACTCCAGATGCTCCTCTGTACTCCCAGAGGAGGATGCATCTTCTTTCCACCTGGAGAGCTCCTGCCCATGTGCATTCTCGGGATTCCAGAGCAAACGTGGCCTCTGATAGCAAAAAGGAGCTCCTGAATTTGTTCCTAAG
Organism: Pongo abelii; assembly: GCF_028885655.2. Classification (NCBI taxonomy): domain Eukaryota; kingdom Metazoa; phylum Chordata; class Mammalia; order Primates; family Hominidae; genus Pongo; species Pongo abelii. The sequence goes on from NC_071994.2 coordinate 58,323,896, forward strand.
TGGCTTTCACTCTCCTCTATTTTGTTCCCTTTTTGATTTGCTTCTCTTTCTCTATCTGAAATTTGTTTAGTTTTTTTTTTTCAACCCACAATTTTGCCTGCCAACTTGGATTTAACTTGAGAATCACTCCTCTGCTTTACCCCCTCTAACATGTATAATTGACAGAGTGGTGCAGGTCTAAAGGGCTGCTCCAAGACTGGATCGTGAGTCAGCCCTACTGGGCTCAAATTCACACTATATGAGTCCCAGAATGAATAGTTAACTTTTTTTGTGTGTGTTCCAATGCATTATCTGCCATATGGGAATAATACTCATTCTTACCTCCTAGGCTGTTCAGATGATTAAAAGAGACAATACCTTAAAACTCTCAATCAGCAGCTGTTATTCTCCCAGATTAGACCTAATCCTCATTCTCCAGTTGAAATCTGCATGAACATCTCTCTTTATACTCCAAGCCCTACACATCTCCTATTTCCCATCATGGACTTCTCTCATACAAATGTTTACAGCAACAAAGAAATGCTAACAAAGATATCCTGAAAGAAAGAATGAAATTGGTTTACACTGTATATACCCAGCAGAACACTTAGCACTTCCCCATAGATATTCCAACAGTTCAATTACCTATTTCAGTGGCACTCAGACCTCACCCTCACTTACTCTTTCCTCTGCTATATGGCTGAGCAATTCAGCTCAGACCCACATCCTACACAAACATTGTATACAAAATTCTTCTAGATGTTCAGCATAACCACATCAAGTCCTCATTTTAAAGACACATCAGTGGTCAATTTCAGGTTGAGGCACACACCAATAATTCTTTTTAACACAGATAGAGCTGTCCACAAATAGATATCTGACGAATGAAATTTTCTTCATCTAATTACACTTATGTGTTCTAATGGTGTACATAGTGCTTTCATTTTTATTTTCCATTTCACCAAAATCTACCAGTACCATTAGGCTCCTCATGCGTGCATTCATTCATTGAATGAATATTTATGAAGAGCACAGTGTGCTGCTCATGGAAATAGGCACTGGGAGTATAAAATGTAAAATGTGGTCCTGTCTGCAATGACTGACACACTGAGTTATTTCTCACCCACCAGGCCCAGCCATTTTCACAGGTATCCTAGCGAAGGTCACATTTTCCTCTGGTTCATAATGCATGGTCTTCTTTCCTGTCCATGGATGATCAGTCCTAGTCATGAGGGTGTCACAACCACCTCTTTGTGTATCTGAATTCCTCCACCTGAGAGAAAATGTCAGGCCCAGGATACAGTAATGATCCGGTCCACAGCCCTGGCTGGATGAGTGAGGGTGTTTTGATCATAAGGTTACTCCCGTGTCCGTACAGAACTTGTGTGGCAGCAGAGCGAGGTCAGACTTCAGAATCAATAAGAACTGGATTTCAAACTCTATTTGAGGACCCCCACCTTTTGATAGGTGATTTATTCTCTGCAAGCCTCTGTTTCTCTCTCCTTAAAATAAGGACAGTAAATCCCACATGGCAGGGTGGTGGGGAGAATCGGAGATGATACAGCTGGTGATCACATCTGGTTTGTGTTCCCACGGGCACCAGACTGGGGTTTCTGAGCATGGATCCAACCATCTCAGCCTTGGGTACAGAACTGACATCAATCAACGGAACTGAGGAGACTCCTTGCTACAAGCAGACCCTGAGCCTCATGGGGCTGACGTGCATCATTTCCCTTGTCGGGCTGACAGGAAACGCGGTTGTGCTCTGGCTCCTGGGCTTCCGCATGCGCAGGACCGCCTTCTCCATCTACATCCTCAACCTGTCCATGGCTGACTTCCTCTTCCTCAGCGGCCACGTTATACGTCCCCGTTACGCCTCATCAATAACGTCCATCCCATCTCTCTAATCCTCTAGCCTGTGATGACCTTTCCCTACTTGGCAGGCCTGAACATTCTGAGTGCCATGAGCACCAAGCGCTGCCTGTCAATCCTGTGGCCCATCTGGTAACGCTGCCGCCGCCCCACACACCTGTCAGCGGTGGTGTATGTCCTGCTTTGGGCCCTGTCCCTGCTGCGGAGCATCCTGGAGTAGATGTTCTGTGGCTTCCTGTTTAGTGGTGCTGATTCTGCTTGGTGTCAAACATCAGATTTCATCACAGTCGCGTGGCTGATTTTTTTACGTGTGGATCTCTGTGGGTCCAGCCTGATCCTGCTGATCAGGATTCTCTGTGGATCCTGGAAGATACCGCTGACCAGGCTGTGCTTGACCATCCTGCTCACAGTGCTGGTCTTCCTCCTCTGCGGCCTGCCCTTTGGCATTCAGTTTTTCCTTTTTATGGATCCACGTGGACTGGGAAGTCTTATTTTGTCATGTTCATCTAGTTTCTATTTTCCTGTCCACTCTTAACAGCAGTGCCAACCCCATCATTTACTTCTTCGTGGGTTCCGTTGGGAAGCATCAAAATTGGCAGAACCTGAAGCTGGTTCTCCAGAGGGATCTGCAGGACACACCTGAGGTGGATGAAGGTGGAGGGCGGCTTGCTCAGGAAACCCTGGAGCTGTCGGGAAGCAGATTCAGGCAGTGAGGAAGAGCCTCTGCCCTGTCAGTCAGACAGGACTTTGAGAGCAACACTGCCCTTCCACCCTTGACAATTATATGCATTTTTCTTAGCCTTCTGCCTCAGAAATGTCTCAGTGGTTCCTCAAGGTCTTCGAATAGATGTTTATCTAACCTGACAATTGCGGTTTTCATTTGTGGAAAGCATTAGTCTGACAGTACAATGTTTAGATTCTCCTTGATATTACCAACAAATTTTCCCTGTTATCTTACATTGACTCTTTCTTACTGAACACTTTTTCTAAAATTTTCATTGTAATGCATGGAGTTCCTGTCCGAAACCTTAAAACTCTTCTTTTTACATGTTTGTACCTGATTATATCATAAACGAAGATTCCTTATTAATCTCTCAGATTATGTTCCCCTAAAAATCATGTTCTCTTTTATGACTGGAGGCATTACTGCAGTTGGTAACTCAGTTCTGAATAAGTGAGTTCTGTTGTATCTAAGTTCCATCGAATTCTCATATATAGAGCAAACTAATGTACTTAGAGACAAACTCTCTCTTCATAAAAATAGTCTAGGGAATTGGTTTTATCAAAAGTCCTCTGCTGTCATTTGTCCACAGAATGGTGACATGTTGGCCTTGGTTTCTAGCAAAGATAACCATGGCCCCTTCCCCTTAAGAACCAATAAGTTCTTATTTAGCTCTTCCTGGACTAATGCACCAGTGAGGAGCCCATAAATATGCTCCATCAGTTCAATTTGGCCATTGGAAGCCTCAGTATTGGTTTCAAAGTGGAAATTATCTCGAAAATCATTTATTTGCTTACACATTGTTTCAGTTACAGGAGAATTCTCCATACTTCCAGGGTTTGTATAAATTTTTCTGGCTTAACTTTCAGTTAGTTTTATGGCTGTTAACATGAGAAGCAACACTGAAAACATCTGACCTTTCCATGCTAATGTCAATTATAGTATCTGGATAATAACTTACAGTTCGTACAAAATTCTAATACATGCTGTGACATAGATGAACCCGGAAACATCATGCTCAGCATTATAAGCCAGACACCAAAGAACAATACTGTAAGTTCAAATTTTATGAAGTATTGAAACTAGGAGATTCATGAATACAGAAAATAAATTAGGAGGAGCCTGGTGCTGGACAATGGAGAGAATGAGTAGCCATTATTTAATGAGCACAGAATTTCTGTGTGGAGTAATGAAAAGTTCTTAAAGGGCACAGTGGTAACAGTTACAATTTATTTTGAATGTACTTACTGACACTGAATTGTACACTTTAAATGGTTATAGTTGTAAAATGTATGTTATGTAAATTTTACCACAGTTAAAAACGTAATTTTAGAAATGGAATCAGTACAAAATTCAGAACTATTTTCTACCAGTGGTAATTCCTTCCCCAGATAACTCAAGCAGACAGAAGAGACATCAAGAGAAGATGTGACATCACAGCTGGCTCTGTGCTTCTCACCGACAGTGAGGCTGCCCCTCAGATTGACCCTCACTGAGGGGAGCTGACACATGCCATTTGAATGCAGGAGAGACATTACAAAGGAGCTATGAAAGCAATAAAGAGGTATATAGTTTTCAATTTGTCCGAACAAATTTATTGGTGGCTCCTATCATACTGTTCACAATGTTGAACTCAGGTACCCTCAGTCCAGATCCATTCCTCTTCCAGGCCTAGCACTCTCCTGATGCTGACTCCTATCTACCCACTCTCAATTTTCAAATGCCGTATTAGAACGTGGCTGTAGGGGAGGGTTTCCTAAAGGTCGGAGGAAGCAGGAAGGCAATGTTTGCAGCCAATTCTCCAAGCAAGGAGCTTTTCAGACTGAGGGTTATTGGGAGAGTCCACTCTGGAACTCTGTGATATCAATTGTACAGTTTTGGCTAAAGATGTTGTCTATCATGAGGAATTCTGTAGAGAATTTTCACCTGGCAATTGATTCAAATAATTTTGTTCCTCACATGAAAAACTGCTTATTTTGATGTTAGTGACATTCTTTTTCTTTGACAGAAGAAAACTTTAGCTTCATGAAAGCTTAGATACTGTCTCTGAAGCCCGTTCTGAATTCGCTTGGCCTCACACGTTGCTCTACTACAGCACTTGCAACAGTGTACTTGAATTATTTGTCCACACATCTTTCTCTTCTACCACACTCTGAGGTCTTTAAGAGCAGGGATTCATATCTTTGAATTTCTAGTGCAACAGCCTAGGTGTGAAATGTAGAAAATACTCGATATTTTTCTCAAGCAGCTCCCACCTGTAAATCACAGGGTCATCCAGCATCTTGCAAAGACTGGCTCAGTCACCAGGTCTCACTGGAACTCTTATAGGCACCTTCCACTTAACAGTGTCCTCTGCAGTTGGTCGTTCTGAGAACAGCTGTTCCCTTTCATTGGAGGTCTGCTCACTGCCTCTGGGAAGAAGAACGGAGGGGATACGGGAGTCGGCTTATGAGCTGCCTTCTTTACCAGGCCAATGATATCATTTCCTCTTGGTTTCATATGGAGGAGGAGCATGCAGTACATCCAGGAGTTTTCTCCAGAAAGTGAGAAAATGCATGAAAGTCTCTCTTGGCACTTTTTGGGAGCTGTCATTCATGACTATATTTTAGGCATGAATTCAACAAACATTGAATTGTAATTCATCAGGCACTGTGCTAATTCTACATAAAAGCAAACATCTTTCAAATAAGTCTCTCACTAATACATTCTATCTGTATAATTAATCTTTTCCACTTCATGAAGCAAATACATTGACTGATGCCAAGCAAATGCTGAGTCTTCGTGGCCATTCACTGACGCTCTAGTACACTGGGCACAAGGGCACTGAGTCATCAGCCTCACAAGAACCAATTGAATCTGTTTCTTGCCCTGCTTTTGCCAATTAGGCTTGTGAATATAATTTCCTAATTTATCAAAATACAGCACAGATCAATGAAAAAATAGTATGAAAGAAGTATTGCAATTTCCATAAAAACTAACATGAATTATCAAATGGAAAATAAAAGCAGGTTCCAAAATTATTGTTAGTTTAGTAGGTGTGAGTCTTCCAACTCTACAAGATTAAACAAAAATTAGCAATATTGAACAATTTCCTAAGACAGAATGCTATGCATCTGATGCTAATATCTACACTTAAACTAATTCAAACTGCAAATTACAGACAATGATTGATAGATACACTTTCAGCTAGACAGAGCAGAATTCTATTTGCTGAACCCTACACAAAGGATTGTTCTACAGTCTAGTTCTATTATAGTGAATGAATTCTATGTAAAATTGAACTATTCATGTTACAAATGTATCCTTTTTTATAAATACTGATTAACAGACATTTTCAATTAATCTATCTACTTACACTCCTGAATATATCATTAAGTGGGCTTTTCATAGCAATATCTATCACTTTTTCTACTGTTTGTTGTATAAATATATACTGAGCATCTTCTATTCTCTAGCTTGCATGCCAGACACTTGGGAGTCAAAGTAAACATACCCACATTCCCAGAGCGCACAGCCTGTGAAGGAAGGACACTAGTGCAGGAAAGACTGCCTCCCAGTGTGACACATGCTATCCAAGCATTGTGTTTGTGGCTCAAGGGTGTTCAGAGGAGAGGGTATCTAAAAATTCCAAGTTATCTTGCTGCCATCCTGAAGAGGAATGCCACACCCAAGCACCCAGCTGAAGCAGGACAACATGATTTTAATAAATTAAAGAATATTCACGCCAGGTGCGGTGGCTCACACCTGCAATCCCAGCACTTTGGGAGGCCGAAGGGGGCAGATCACGAGGTCAGGAGATTGAGACCAGGCTGGCCAACATGGTGAAACCCTGCCTCCACTAAAAATACAAAAAATTAGCCGGGTGTGGTGGTGGGTGCCTGTAGTCCCAGCTACTTGGAAGGCTGAGGCAGGGGAATGGCATGAACCTGGGAGGCGAGGCTTGCAGTGAGCAGAGATCGCACCACTGCACTCCAGCCTGGGCGACAGAGCGAGACTCTGTCTCAGAAAACACACACACACACACACAAAAGAATATTCACCAGGTGGCTACTCATGCAAGAAAACAATATCAGCAACAGTTTTATAATTGATGACTGAATAGGCTGAATCTTACAACAGCCCTCATTCTATAGTACAACAGCACACCAATGCAAAATTCCTGAAAGTATTTTCAAGAGACCCTGCAGGTGCTTATTACCCTATGTTCCGGCAGAAGAAGCCCTTGCCTCCAGGCAAACCCAATTCAGCATCTAGATATCCCAGGATAGGTAGGGAAGCAGAATGTGTAAGTGCTAGAATGGGAAGAACACTGGACTTGGTTTCAGGGATTTGGGATTCTCAAGCTGACTGCATGGCCAACATGAGTCACGTGCTCATTCCAGGCAAGCCAAGCAGATAGTGAGGTTATGGGATTGCCCCAGTCTGAAATTGTGCCATTTGTGCATTTGTGCTCAGGTATCTCTTTTCAGAATACGTGGGTAAAGTGTGACTTTACCATAACCATAGGCTGAAGATAACTAGTGTTGTGATCCAGGCCACCTGAGAAATTCACATCACTACACAATGACAATAATCACAGTAAGCATATATTCTTCTCACCTATGTGGCAGTGCTCTAGAATCCAGAGACTGCTGTGATGCTTGTTCTATATGACGGTGTGGTATCAGTTGGGCACCATTATTGTCGATGTATCAATGCTGGCTATAGATATAGGTGGAGTTGGTTTGCTGTTATCTAGCAGTGACAGCAGAGTATAGAAGAAGAAATCTCAATGCTCATGCCCATCATATTGGTCCAATTGTTCTGAAACCTTGCAGGATGCAAACACAAGGAAGGAGAGAAAAGACACAGCAGACCTCATTTCTAAGTGTCTATGGAGAAGTGAGTGGATCATGGAAGGCTTTGTGTAATAGGTAGAATTTTAACTGATGACTACAATTGACCCAGCATTATTATTATTATTATTATTATTATTATTATTATTATTATTATTGTTATTGTACCTGCTGTAAATTTTGCCAGTCACCTAAATTTTTGTATTGGGCAAGGAGAGTTAAACAGGATTTGGACAGATGGAAATGGGGAAAGAAATAATTTACAGTGGCACTGTTAATAATAGCATAGAGTTTTTTAGGGAATGGTGAAGAATTCATACGTGAGTTTTATTCCTTGTGTCCCCCACTCCATGTATTTTGGTCATGGTGACAATATTCCTCTTATATAGAATCATAAGGCTGGAGCGCTCTGAATAATGAGCATTATCTTTTGTGGCCTTGAAGTGATAGGGCTTGCTGTTAGATTTCTGATATTCATAAGAGTGAACTCTATAATAATATAAAGTCCAGAGAGGGCCAGGCAGGTCAGGCCAACAGGACAAGCCACAAAGTCAATTCCCTTCTTTCCTCACCCTCCTTACAGGGATATGTCCAGTCCTCCAGGGTCAGAAGGCATGGATAAAAAAACAAAAAAAAGTGTGGGGGTTAGGGGAGAAGAGAGAAGCAATGGAATGCAGCCCCTTCTCTGGAGCAGCATTTTTACCTGCAAAAGACCCACATTGGGAGTAGGGGAGATAGTTAATCTTTGAATTAAATTCACCATTGTAATTGTCACATCAAAATTTAAATCTAAACTCTGCATAGCCTTGATATGGATGTCCCAAAATTCCTATTCAAATTCTGTGTTGTCTAGAACCTCTTTGTAATGTAATTTCTATAGTGACTTGACCTTTTTAAATCCTGGTAACATGTGAGAGAATAACACATATCAACCTCAGACGTTCTGAAGTTGAAGAAAGTTGTCATTCCCATTCCAGGTGTGCAGGCACCCTTGCCTTCGTATCAAAGACATGTACAATTATTGGTGAGAGTAGAGATGCATGATTCAGCCTTAAGTTGTGTCTGTAAAAGTATATGTATTCATTTTAAGAGTTATTGGAAACAAATATTATAAAAATTTAATATGTGCTTAATTTTGTGTTGGGTTGGTGAATGCAAATTATATTACCTTCTACCTATGTACTCGGTTTACAAACTTCCTTCCAGCATACCCCATGTCCTCATTCTTGGTGACTTCAATATCCTTGGAGTGAGTCCATACAACAAACCAGTCTCTCAGTTGTTTTTAAGTTTTCATTCAGAATTTATTGTAGACTATTAAGAAGTTACTAAAATAGTACAGAGAGTTCCTGTATGCCTATCAACCAACCTACAGCAATACTGACTTTTTAATTGAATGTATTATTAAAACCAGGAAAATGACATTGGTACCATCCAATTATCCACACTACAAATTTTATGAGATTTCACCAAATATCTACAGTACAATCCTACCAAATTTTACCAGTGTTTGCATGCACTCATTTTTGGAGTGAGATATTTCTCTATGTTTCATTCCATAACATTTTGTCACATGTGTAGATCATATAAGCAGAACGACATTGAATATAGAAGTGTTTCTTCACCACAGAAGACTTCCCCTGGGTTCCCCCTACTGCCACACCCACAGTATTCTTCTTCCCAAATCCCTCTAATCACTGTTCTATTCTTCATCTCTACAATTTTGTCATTTCAAAAGTGTTACATAAATAGAATCATACAGTATCTAATCATTTGACTTTGGCTTTTTTCATTCAGCATAATGTCCTCAAGATCCATGCAAGTTTTTGCAAGTATCAATAACTTATTGCTAATTTTTTATACTACTGAGTAGTGTTCCATTGTATGGATGTACTATGCTTTGTTTCATTATTAGTAAGTGGAAGGATATTGCTGTTTTTTCTAATGTGACATTTAAAAATAAAGCAGCTATAAACATATGTGTACAATTTTTTTAATTTTTACTTTAAGTTCTGGGATACATGTGCGGAACGTACAGGTTTCTTACATAGGTATACATGTGCTATGGTGGTTTGCTGCACCTATCAACTCATCATCTATGTTTTAAGCCTCACATGCATTAGGTATTTGTCGTAATGCTCTCTTTCCCCTTGCCCACCACCCCCGACAGGCCCTCATGTGTGGTGTTCCTCTCCCTGTTCCATGTTTTCTTATTGTTCAACTCCCACTTATGAGTGAGAACATGCAGTGTTTGGTTTTCTATTCCTGTGTTAGTTTGCTGAGAATGATGGCTTCCAGCTTCATCCATGTCCCTCCAAAGGACTGAACTCATTCTCTTTTATGGCTGCATAGTATTCCATGGTATATATGTGTCACATTTTCTTTATCCAGTCTATCATTGATGGGCATTTGGGTTGGTTCCAAGTCTTTGCTATTGTAAATACTGCTGCAATAAACATGTGTGTGCATGTCTTTATAGAAGAATGATTTATAATCCTTTGGGTATATACCCAGTAATGGGATTGCTGGGTCAAATGATATTTCCAGTTCTAGATCCTTGAGAAATATATATATTTTTTTATTGTACTTTAAGTTTTAGGGTACATGTGCACAATGTGCAGGTTAGTTACGTACGTATACATGTGCCATGCTGGTGTGCTGCACCCATTAACTCGTCATTTAGCATTAGGTATATCTCCTAATGCTATCCCTCCCCCCTCCCCCCACCCCACAACACTCGCCAGAGTGAGATGTTCCCCTTCCTGTGTCCATGTGTTCTCATTGTTCAATTCCCATCTATGAGTGAGAACACGCGGTGTTTGCTTTTTTGTCTTTGCGATAGTTTACTGAGAGCGATGATTTCCAATTTCATCCATGTCCCTACAAAGGACATGAACTCATCATTTTTGATGGCTGCATAGTATTCCATGGTGTATATGTGCCACATTTTCTTAATCCAGTCTATCATTGTTGGACATTTGGGTTGGTTCCAAGTCTTTGCTATTGTGAATAGTGCCACAATAAACATACGTGTGCATGTGTCTTTATAGCAGCATGATTTATAGTCCTTTGGGTATATACCCAGTAATGGGATGGCTGGGTCAAATGGTATTTCTAGTTCTAGATCCCTGAGGAATTGCCACACTGACTTCCACAATGGTTGAACTAGTTTACAGTCCCACCAACAGTGTAAAAGTGTTCCTATTTCTCCACATCCTCTGCAGCACCTGTTGTTTCCTGACTTTTTAATGATCACCATTCTAACTGGTGTGAGATGGTATCTCATTGTGGTTTTGATTTGCATTTCTCTGATGGCCGGTGATGATGAGCATTTTTTCATGTGTCTGTTGGCAGCACAAATGTCTTCTTTTGAGAGGTGTCTGTTCATATCCTTTGCCCACTTTTTGATGGGGTTGTTTGTTTTTTTCTTGTAAATTTGCTGGAGTTCATTGTAGATTCTGGATATTAGCCCTTTGTCAGATGAGTAGGTTGCGAAAATTTTCTCCCATTCTGTACGTTGCCTGTTCACTCTGATGGTAGTTTCTTTTGCTGTGCAGAAGCTCTTTAGTTTAATTAGATCCCATTTGTCAATTTTGGCTTTTGTTGCCATTGCTTTTGGTGTTTTAGACATGAAGTCTTTGCCCATGCCTATGTCCTGAACGGTATTGCCTAGATTTTCTTCTAGGGTTTTTATGGTTTTAGGTCTGACATTTAAGTCTTTAATCCATCTTGAATTAATTTTTGTATAAGGTGTAAGGAAGGGATCCAGTTTCAGCTTTCTACATATGGCTAGCCAGTTTTCTCAGCACCATTTATTAAATAGGGAATCGTTTCCCCATTGCTTGTTTTTCTCAGGTTTGTCAAAGATCAGATAGTTGTAGATATGCGGTGTTACTTCTGAGGGCTCTGTTCTGTTCCATTGATCTATGTCTCTGTTTTGGTACCAGTACCATGCTGTTTTGGTTACTGTAGCCTTGCAGTATAGTTTGAAGTCAGGTAGCGTGATGCCTCCAGCTTTGTTCTTTTTGCTTAGAATTGACTTGGCGATGCGGGCTCTTTTTTGGTTCCATATGAACTTTAAAGTAGTTTTTTCCAATTCTGTGAAGAAAGTCATTGGTAGCTTGATGGGGATGGCATTGAATCTCTAAATTACCTTGGGTAGAAATCTGCACACTGCCTTCCACAATGGTTGAACTAATTTACACTCCCACCAACAGTGTAAAAGCGTTCCCATTTCTCCACAGTCTCACCAGCATCTGTTGTTTCCTGACTTTTTAATAATCTTCATTGTGGCTGGCGTGAGATGGTGACTTACTGTTTTTATTTGCATTTCTCTAATGATCAGTGATGATGAGCTTTTTTTCATTTTTTTTTTTGCCACAAAAAATATCTTCTTTTGAGAAGTGTCTGTTTATATCCTTTGCCCACTTTTTGATGAGGTTGTTTGTTTTTTTCTTGTAAATTTGTTTAACTTCGGCCAGGTGTGTTGGCTCCTGCTTGTAATCCCAGTACTTTCGGAGGCCGACGCGGGTGGATCACCTGAGGCCCAGAGTTCAAGACCAGCCTGGCCAACATGGTGAAACCCCATCTCTACTAAAAATAAAAAAAAGAGCCAGGCATGGTGATAGGCACCTGTAATCCCAGCTACTCAGGAGGCTGAGGCAGGAGAATTGCTTGAACCCAGGAGGCGAAGGTTCAAGTGAGCTAAGATTGTGCCACTGCACTCCAGTCTGGGCAAGAAAGTGAGACTCCATCTCAAAATTTAAAAAAAAAATTTTTGTTTAACTTCCTTGTAGATTCTGGATATTAGACCTTTGTCAGATGAGATCGCAAAAATTTTCTGCTATCCTGTAGGATGTCTGTTCAATCTGCTGATAGTTTCCTTTGCTGTGCAGAAGCTCTTTAGTTCAATTAGATGCTATTTGTCAATTTTGGCTTTTGTTGCCATTGCTTTTGGTGTTTCAGTCATGAAGTCATTGCCCACGCCTATGTCCTAAATGGTATTGCCTAGGTTTTCTTCCAGGGTTTTTATCGTTTTCAGTTTTACATTTAAGTCTTTAATCATTCTTGAGTTAATTTTTGTATAAGGTGTGAGGAAGGGGTCCAGTTTCTGTTTTCTGCATTTGGCTAGCCAGTTTCCCAGCACCATTCACTAAATAGGGAATTTTTTTCCCCATTGCTTGTTTTTGTCAGGTTTCTCAAAGATCAGATGATTGTACCTGTGTGGTGTTATTTCTGAGGACTCTGTTCTGTTTCATTGGTCTACATATCAGTTTTGTTACCACTACCATGCTGTTTTGGTGACTGTAGCCTCATAGTATAGTTTGAAGTCAGGCAGGGTGATCCCTCCAGCTTTGTCCTCTTTGCTTAGGATTGTCTTGGCTATATGGGCTCTTTTTGGGTTCTACATGAAATTTAAAGTAGTTTTTTTTTAATTCTGTGAAGAAAATCAATGGTAGCTTTATGGGAATAGTATTGAGTCTATAAATTACTTTGGGCAGTATGGCCATTTTCACGATATTGATTCTTCCTATCCATGAGCATGAAACTTTTTTCTTTTGTTTGTGTCTTCTTTTATTTCCTTGATGTTGTATTCCTAGGAATTTTATTCTCTTTGTAGCAACTGTGAACAGTAGTTCATCATGATTTGTCTCTCTGCTTAACTATTATTGATGCATAGGAATGTTGGTGATTATTGTACATTGATTTTCTATCCTGAGACTTTGCTGAAGTTGCTTATCAGCTTAAGGAATTTTGAGACTGAGATGATGGGATTTTCTAAATATACAATATTGTCATCTGCAAATAGAGACAATTTGACCTCCTCTCTTCCTATTTGAATACCCTTAATTGTTTTGTATTGGCTGATGTCCCTGGCCAGAACTTTCAATACTGTGATGAATAGGAGTGGCAGAAGAGGACATCCTTGTCTTGTGCCACTGTTCAATAGGAGTGCTTCCAGCTTTCGCCCATTCAGTATGATATTGGCTATGGGTTTGTTATAAATAGCTCTTATTATTTTGAGGTACTTTCCATCAATATCTAGTTTATTGAGAGTTTTGAAGGGGGCCAGCCCCTCCACACCTGTGGGAGTTTCTCTCAGGTGGGACGAGAGACTGAGAAAAGAAATAAGACACAGAGACAAAGTATAAAGAAAGAACAGTGGGCCCAGGGGACCGGCACTCAGCATATGGAGGACCCGTGCCGGCACTGATCTCTGAGTTCCCTCAGTGTTTATTGATCACTATCTCTACTACCTCGGTGAGGGGGATGTGGCAAGACAATAGGGTACTAGTGGGGAGAGGGTCAGCAGGAAAACATGTGAGCAAAGGTCTCTGTGTCATAAATAAGTTTAAGGAAAAGTGCTGTGCTTTGCTGTGCATGTACACAAACATCTCGGTGCATTAAAGAGCAGTATTGCCACCAGCATGTCTCACCTCCAGCCTTAAGGCGGTTTTCTCCTATCTCAGTAAATAGAACATACAATCAGGTTTTACACTGAGACATTCCATTCCCAGGGACGAGCAGGAGACAGATGCCTTCCTCTTATCTCAATTGCAAAGAGGCCTTTCTCTTTCACTAATCCTCCTCAGCACAGACCCTTTATGGGTGTCAGCTGGGGGACGGTCAGGTCTTTCCCTTCCCATATCTCATGCTATCACATGGGGAGAAACCTTGGACAATACCTGGCTTTCCTGGGCAGAGGTCCCTGCGGCCTTCCGCAGTGTATTGTGTCCCTGGGTACTCGAGATTAGAGAATGGTGATGACTTTTACCAAGCATACTGCCTTCAAGCACTTTTTTAACAAAGCACATCCTGCACAGCCCTAAATCCATTAAACCTTGAGTCAACACAGCACATGTCTCTGCGAGCACAGGGTTGGAGCTAGGGTTACAGATTAACAGCATCTCAAGGCAGAAGAATTTCTCTTAGTACAGAGCAAAGTGGAGTTTCTTATGTCTACTTCTTTCTACATAGACACAGTAACAGTCTGATCTGTCTTTCTTTTCCCCACAAGTTTTTAGCATGAAGGGATGTTGAATTTTACCGAAGGCCTTTTCTGGATCTATTGAGATAATCACGTGGTTTTTGTCGTCAGTTCTGTTTATGTGATGGGTTACGTTTACTGATTTGAGTATATGGAGCTGGCCTTGCATCCCAGGGATGAAGCTGACTTGATCGTGGTGGATAAGACTTCCATGTGCTGCTGGATTCAGTTTGCCAGTATTTTATTGATGATTTTTGCATTGATGTTCATCAGGGATATCGGCCTGAAGTTTTTTTTTGTTTTGTCTCTGCTCGGTTTGGTATCAGAATGATGCTGGCCTCATGAAATGAGTTAGGGAGAAGTCCCTCCTTTTCAGTTGTTTGAAATGGTTTCAGAAGGAATGGTACCAGCTCCTCTTTGTACCTCTGGTAGAATTCGGCTGTGAATCTGTCTGGTCCTGGGCTTTTTTTGGTAGGCTATTAATTACTGCCTCAATTTCAGAACTTGTTATTGGTCTACCCAGGAATTTGATCTCTTCCTGGTTTAGTCTTGGGAATGTATATGTGTTCAGGAATTTATCCATTTCTTCTAGATTTTCTAGTTTATTTGTGTAGAGGTGTTTATAGTATTCTCTGGTGGTAGTTTGCATTTCTGTAGGCTCCATGGTGATATCCCCTTTATCATTTTTCATTTTATCTATTTGATTCTTCTTCCTTTTTTTCTTTATTAGTCTAGCTAGTGGTCTATCTATTCTGTTAATCTTTCCAAAAAGCCAGCTCCTGAATTCATTGATTTTCTGAAGGGTTTTTCATGTCTCTATCTTTTTCAGTTCTGCTCTGATCTTAGTTATTTCTTATCTTCGCCTAGATTTTGAACTTGAATTAAAAGACACAGTCTGTGTCTTTTAGTTGGTCTTGCTTCTCTAGTTCTTTCATTGTGATGTCAGGGTGTCGATATTAGATCTTTCCTGCTTTCTCCTGTGGGCATTTAGTATTGTACATTTCCCTCTAAACATTGCTTAACTGTGTCTCAGAGATTCTGGTAAATTGTCTGTTTGTTCTCATTGGTTTCAAAGAACTTTTTTATTACTGCCTTAATTTCATTATTTATCCGGTAGTCATTCAGGAGCAGGTTGTTCAATTTCCATGTGGTTGTGTGGTTTTGATTGAGTTTCTTAATCCTAAATTCTAATTTGATTGCACTGTGGTCTGAGAGACTGCTTGTTATGATTTCCATTCTTTTGCATTTGCTGAGGAGTGTTTTACTTCCAACTATGTGGCTGATTTTAGAATAAGTGCTATGTGGCACTGAGAAGAAAGTATATGCTGTTGATTTGGGGTGGAGAGTTCTGACAGTTTCTATTAGGTCCACTTGGTCCAGAGCTGAGTTCAAATCCTGAATATTCTTGCTAATTTTCTTTCTCGTTGATCTAATATTGACAGTAGGGTGTAAAATTCTCCTGCTATTATTGTGTGGGAGTCTAAGTCTCTTTGTAGGTCTCTAAGAACTTGCTTTATGAATCTGGGTGCTCCTGTATTGGGTGCATATATATTTAGGAGAGTTAGCCCCTTCTTGTATCATTGATCCCTTTACCAGTATGTACTGCCCTTCTTTGTCTTTTTTGATCTTTGTTGGTTTAAAGTCTGTTTTATCAGAGACTAGAATTGCAGCCCCTGGTTTTTTTTTTCTTTCCATTTGACTGGTAAATCTTCCTTTATCCCTTTATTTTGAGCCTATGTGTGTCTTTGCATGTGAGATGGGTCTCCTGAATACAGCACACCTATGGGTCTTGACACTTTATTCAATTTGCCAGTCTGTGTCTTTTAATTGGGGCATTTAGCCCATTCACATTTAAAGTTAATATTGTTATGTGTGAATTTGATCCTGTCCTCATGATGCTAGCTGGTTATTTTGCACATTAGTTGATTCAGTTTCTTCATGGTGTCATAGGTCTTTATATTTTGGTGTGTTTTTGCAGTGCCTGGTACCGGTTTTTCATTTCCATATTTAGTGCTTCCTTCAGGAGCTCTTGTAAAGCAGGCCTGGTGGTGACAAAATCCCTCAGCATTTGCCTGTCAGGGAATTATTTTATTTCTCCTTTGCTTATGGAGCTTAGTTTGGCTGGATATGAAATTATGGTTGGGGTGGCTGGCAAGATGGCCAAATAGGAACAGCTCCGGTCTGTAGCTCCCAGCAAGATCAATGCAGAAGGCAGGCGATTTCTGCATTTCCAACTGAGGTACCTGGATCATCTCACTGGGACTTGTTAGACAGTGGGTGCAGGCCATGGAGGATGAGCCGAAGCAGGGTGGGGTGTCATCTCACCCTGGAAGCACAAGGGGTGAGGGAAATCCCTCCCCTAGCCAAGGGAAGCCATGAGGGACCATGCCATGAGGAACAGTGCTCTCGGCCCAGATACTACGCTTTTCCCACAGTCTTTGCAACCTGCAGACCAGGAGATTCACTTGGGTGACTACATCACCAGGGCCCTGGGTTTTGAGCACAAAACTGGGCGGCCATTTAGGCAGAAACTGAGCTAGCTTCAGGAGGCTTTTTTTGTACCCTAGTGGCATCTGGAATGCCAGTGAGGCAGAAGCATACACTCCCCTGAGAAGGGGGCTGAAGCCAGGGAGCCAGGTGGTCTAGCTCAGTGGATACCAACCCCACAGAGCCCAGCAAGCTAACATCCACTAGCATCTACCATTACTGGGGCTTGAGTAGGCAGTTTTCCCTTCACAGTGTAAACAAAGCCACCTGGAAGTTCTGACTGGGTAGAGCCCACCATAGCTCAGCAAACCCACTGTAGCCAAACTGCCTCTCCAGATTCCTCCTCTCTCAGAAGGGCATCTCTGAAAGAAAGGCAGCAGCCACAGTCAGGGGCTTATAGATAAAATTCCCATCTCCCTGGGACAGAGCACCTGTGGAAAGGGGTGGCTGTGGGCATCGCTTCAGCAGACTTAAACGTTCCTGCCTGCCAGCTCTGAAGAGATCAGTGGATCTCACTGCACAGCACTCGAGCTCTGCTAAAGGACAGACTGCCTCCTCAAGTGGACCCCTGACTCCTGTGCCTCCTGACTGAGAGACACCTCCCAGCAGCGGTAGACAGACACCTCATAAAGAGAGTTCTGGATGGCATTTGGTGGGTGCTTTTTTGGGAAGAAGCTTCCAGAGGAAGGAACAGGCAGCAATCTTTTCTATTCTGCAGCCTCCACTGGTGATACCCGGGAAAACAGGCTCTGGAGTGGACCTCCAGCAAACTACAGCAGACCTGCAGTAGAGGGGCCTGACTGTTAGAAGAAAAACTAACCAACAGAAACGAATCACATCAACATCAACAAAAAGGATGTCCACACAGAAACCCCATCTGAAGATTACCAACATTAAAGACCAAAGGTAGATCAATCCATGAAGATGAGGAAAAACCAGTGCAAAAACACTGAAAATTCCAAAATCCAGAACACCTCTTTGCCTCCAAAGGATCACAACTCCTCGCCAGCAAGGGAACAAAACTGGACAATGAGTTTGACGAATTGGCAGAAGTAGGCTTCAGAAGGTGGGTAATAAACTCCTCTGAGCTAAAGGAGCATGTTCTAACCCAATGCAAGGAAGCTAAGGACTTTGAAAGAAAAAAAAAAGAGGAATTGCTAACTAGAATAACGAGTTTAGAGAAGAACATAAATGAACTGATGGAGCTGAAAAACACAGCATGAGAATTTCGTGAAGCATACACAAGTATCAATAGCTGAATTGATCAAGCAAAAGAAAGGATACCAGAGACTGAAGATCAACTTTATGAAATAAAGCATGAAGACAATATTAGAGAAAAAAGGATGAAAAGGAACGAACAAAGCCTCCAAGAAATATAGGACTATGTGAAAAAACCAAACTGACATTTGATTGGTGTACCTGAAAATGACGGGGAGAATGGAACCAAGTCGGAAAACTCTCTTCAGGATATTATCCAGGAGAACTTCCCCAACCCAGCAAGACATGCCAACATTCAAATTCAGGAAATACAGAGAACACCACAAAGATACGCCTCGAGAAGAGCTACTCCAAGACACATAATCGTCAGAGTCACCAAGGTTGAAATAAAGGAAAAAATGTTAAGGGCAGCCAGAGACAAAGGTAGGGTTATCCACAAAGGGAAGTCCATCAGACTAACAGCAGATCTCTCTGCAGAAACCCTGCAAGCCAGAAGAGAGTGGGGGCCAATATTCAACATTCTTAAGAAAAGAATTTTCAATCCAGAATTTCACATCCAGCCAAACTAAGCTTCATAAGCAAAAAAGAAATAAAATCCTTTACAGACAAGCAAATGCTTGCTGAGAGGTTTTGTTACAACCAGGCCTGCCTTACAAGAGCTCTTAAAGGAAGCACTAAATATGGAAAGGAACGACTGGTACCAGCCACTGCAAAAACATACAAAATTGTAAAGATCATTGACACTATGAAGAAACTGCATCAACTATGGGCAAAATAACCAGCCAGCATCATAATAACAGGATCAAATTCACACATAACAATATTAACCTTAAATGTAAATGGGCTAAATACCCCAATTAAAAGACACAGACTGGCGAGTTAGCTAAAGAACCCAGACCCATAGGTGTACTGTATTCAGGAGACACATCTCACGTGCAAAGACACACATAGGCTCAAAATAAAGGGATAAAGAAAGATTTACCAAGCAAATGGAAAGCAAAAAAAAAAAAAAAAAAAAAAAAACACACAAAAAAACCAGGGGTTACAATTCTAGTCTCTGATAAAACAGACTTTCAACCAACAAAGATCAAAAAAGACAAAGGGCACTACATAATGGTAAAAGGATGAATGCAACAAGAAGAGATAACTATCCTAAACATATATGCACCTAATACAGGAGCACCCAGATTCATAAAGCAAGTTCTTAGAGACCTACAAAGAGACTTAGATTTCCACACAATAATAGTGGGAGACTCTAACACCCCACTGTCAATATTAGACAGATCAACGAGAAAGAAAATTAACAAGAATATTCAGGACTTGAACTCACCTCTGTCCCAAGTGGACCTAATAGACATCTGCAGAACTCTCCATTACAAATCAACAGAATATACATTCTTCTCAGCACCACAACACACTTATTCTAAAATTAACCAAATAAATGGAAGTAAAACAATCCTCAGCAAATGCAAAAGAACAGAAATAATAACAAACAGTCTCTCAGACCACAGTGCAATAAAATTAGAACTCAGGATTAAAAAACTCACTCAAAACCCCACAATTACATGGAAACTGAACAACCTGCTCCTGAATGACTACTGGGTAAATAACAAAATTAAGGCACAAATAAATAAGTTCTTTGAAAACAATGAGAACAAAGACACAATGTACCAGAATCTCTGGGGCACAGCTAAAGCCATGTTTAGAGGAAAATGTATACCACTAAATGCCCACAGGAGAAAGCAGGAAAGATCTAAAATCAGCTCCCTAACATCACAATTAAAAGAACTAGAGAAGCAAGATCAAACAAATTCAAAAGCTGGCAGAAGACAAGAAATAAGTAAGATCAGAGCAGAACTGAAGGAGATAGAGACACAAAAAACCCTTCAGAAAATCAATGAATCCAGGAGGTGTTTTTTTGAAATTATTACCAAAATAGATAGACCACTAGCTGGACTAATAAAGAAGAAAAAAGAGAAGAATCAAATAGACACAATAAAAAATGAAAAAGGGGTATTACCACCGATCCCACAGAAATACAAACTACCATCAGATAATACTATAAACACCACTATGAAAACATACTAGAAAATCTAAAAGAAATTGATAAATTCCTGGACACATACACCCTCCCAAGACTAAACCAGGAAGAAGTCAAATCCCTGAACAGACCAATGACAAGTTCTGAAATTCAGGCAGTAATTAATAGCCTACCAACCAAAAAAGCTCAGGACCAGACAGATTCACAGCTGAATTCTACCAGAGGTACAAAGAGGAGCTGGTACCATTCCTTCTGAAACCATTCCAAACAATAGAAAAAGAAGGAATCCTCCCTAACTCATTTCATGAGGCCAGCATCATCCTGATACCAAAACCTGGCAGAGACACAACAAAAAAAAGAACATTTCAGGCCAATATCCCAGATGAACATCAATGCGAAAATCCTCAATAAAATACTGGCAAACCAAATTCAGCAGCACATGAAAAACCTTATCCACCATGATCAAGTCAGCTTCAGCCCTGGGATGCAATGCTGGCTCAACATTCCCAAATCAATAAACGTAATCCATCACATAAATATAACCAATGATAAAAACTACATGATTATCTCAACAGATGCAGAGAAGGCCTTCGATAAAATTCAACTCCCCTTCATGCTAGCAACTCTCAATAAACTAGGTATTGATGGAACATATCAAAAAATAATAAGAGCTATTTATGACAAACCCACAGCCAATATCATACTGAATGGGCAAAAGATGGAAGCATTCTTTTTGAAAACCAGCACAAGACACAGATGTCCTGTCTCACCACTCCTATTCAGCATAGCATTGGAAGTTCAGGCCAGGGCAATAAGGCAAAAAGTGTATTCAGATAGGAAGAAGAAAAGTCAAATTGTCTCTGTTTGCAGATGACGTGATTGTATACTTAAAAAACCCCAATGTCTTAGCCCAAAATCTCCTTAAGCTGATAAGCAACTTCAGCAAAATCTCAGGATACAAAATCAATGTGCAAAAATCACAAGCATTCCTATACACCAATAATAGACAAACAGCCAAATCATGAGTGAACTCCCATTCACAATTTCCACAAAGAGAATAAAATATCTAGGAATACAACGTACAAAGGAGAACTTGTACATTCTCCCTTCAAGGAGAGCTCTTCAAAAAGAACTACAAACCACTGCTCAAGGAAATAAGAGAGGACACAAACAAATGGAAAAGCGTTCCATGCTCATGGGTAGGAAGAATCAATATTGTGAAAATGGCCACACTGCCCAAAGTAATTTATAGATGCAATGCTATCCCCATCAAGCTACCATTGACTTTCTTCACAGAATTAGAAAAAAACTCCTTTAAATTTTATTTGGAAACAAAAAAGAACCTGTATAGCCAAGACAATCCTAAGCAAAAAGAACAAAGCTGGAGGCATCACACTACCTGACTTCAAACTATACTATAAGGCTACAGTAACCAAAACAACATGGTACTGGTACCAAAACAGATATATAGACCAATGGAACAGAACAGAGGCCTCAGAAATAATGCCACACATCTACAACCATCTGATCTTTGACAAACCTGACAAAAACAAGCAATGAGGAAAGGATTCCCTATTTAATAAATGATGTTGGGAAAACTGGCTATCCATATGCAGAAAACAGAAACTGGACCCCTTCCTTACACCTTATACAAAAATTAACTCAAGATGGATTAAAGACTTAAACCTCAGTCTTTTTACATTAAAACCATAAAAACCCTGGAAGAAAACCTAGGCAATACCATTTAGGACATAGGCATGGGCAAAGACTTCATGACTGAAACACCAAACGCAATGGCAACAAAAGCCAACATTGACAAATGGGATCTAATTAAACTGAAGAACTTCTGCACAGCAAAAGAAACTATCATCAGAGTGAACAGTCAACCTACAGAATGGGAGAAAATTTTTGCAATCTATACATCTGAGAAAGTACAAATATCCAGAATCTACAAGGAACTTAAACAAATTTACAAGAAAAAACAACCCCATCAAAAAGTGGGTGAAGGATATGAACAGACACCTCTCAAAAGAAGACATTTATGCAGCCAACAAACATATGAAATAAAGCTCATCATCACTGGTCATTAGAGAAACGCAAATCAAAACCACAATGAGATACCATCTCACGCCAGTTAAGATGGCAATTATTAAAAAGTCAGGAAACAACAGACACTGGAGAGGATGTGGAGAAATAGGTATGCTTTTACACTGTTGGGAGTGTAAATTAGTTCAACCATTGTGGAAAACAGATTCCTCAAGGATCTAGAACCAGAAATACCATTTGACCCAGCAATCCCATTATTGGATATATACCCAAAGGATTATAAATCATTCTACTATAAGGACACAAGCACACGTATGTTTATTGCAGAACTGTTCACAATAGCAAAGACTTGGAACCAACCCAAATGCCCATCAATGATAGATTGGATAAAGAAAATATCACACATATACACCATGGAATACTATGCAGCCATAAAAAAGGATGAGTACCTACAATGCCTCACAGCACAAGCTCACATTGCCTGATATTGATACTTAGGCCTATAATTGATTATAAAGATTCAAAACAACAATTAATTACAAACAGTTGAACAAGATGGGATGAGACTGGAATGGCTGAGATGTATTTAAAATGGGACAGAGGCCAAGGAATATCTCAGATAGGGATTTTAGCTCAAACAGCTCTGGCCTCTGATTTGTCTGCATTCCTCATACAGGAAATCACAAGGCTGCCCAGTATCTTCATAAGCCTGGATTGGTCACCAGCTCTCATTCTAGCTCCTCTAGATATCTCCTAAATTACACAACACAAAAGGGTCCTCTGAAGTCACTGAATCCCAGAAAGGCTCTACCCCTTTAGCAAGAGGCAGCACTTCTTCAACTCTGGACAGAAGAAGGAGGAAAGTAAGGGTATGTACCAAGAACTCTCTTCTTTCCACAGTAAGTTATGTTTTTTGCTATAAGCTCACATCCCTGTGTTTCCACCTTAAGGAGCTACATGCAGGGGGTCATGAGCCTGTTTCAGGAAAAGGTGGGTGACATGAAGCTTCCTTCTGGAAACTGAGTGCTGGCAGCCTAGACTGTGTGAATTCCAAATACAGCCAGGCAGAACTTTCTCCCTTCTGATCCACCTTTCCACATCACTCCCTTTATTCCACTTATTCAATCTGCTGTCATGGAGACAATATTGTCTCTTACATTCATTTAAGGAGCAAGGGGACTTGCAGGCATGACTTCTAACAGCTGAACTGCTGTAAAAGGAGGTTTACTCTTTTTACTTACTTTTTAACATTATTCTTTGCCTATCAGGAAAGGTCTAAGGAAGGAATAGGTGGTCTGAAATATAATTGAGTAGTGTTTCATGAGGGGACTATTTACAAAGATGGGCAGCATTAAAGGAAAGTGACAATGCCTGGGGAAGCACCCTAAGTAGCAATAGTGGAGCATGACTTTCTTCCCTAGGCTTAAAAGAACAGGAAAGGAGCAGGTACCATTGAAAGCATAACCATAGCTGTAGCTGTAGGGTTGGGAGAGGATGACCAGGCCAGTGGAGAAGCCCTGCATCACAAACACACAGCCACACAGGCAGACAGCCAGCAGATGGAGATCTCAAATGACTCCCCTCCTGCTTTCCAGTCTCCTGCTGGTGTCTTCCAGTGTCTCAGTTCAACCAGAAACCAGAATGAAAAGAATCTCACTGATGAGGTACATAGAAGCCACCCTCTTGGGTTGTCAAACAGGGTAGAGAAGATTGGAAAGCAAATCCTCGTAATAAATGGGACTGTCCTTCCCAACTTTCTATATCCTCCTCCTTCCTAAGGTTTTCTTTAAACGTCATTAAATCATGTCTCATCTCAGCTCTATTACAGTTATTTTTCTGTTTAGAAATTCTTTTTCAAGTTTCAGTATTATGGAGAAATACCTGCATTCATCAAAAATGCCTAGGAAATGAAATGTAATTTTCAAAAAGAGAAAACATTTCTTTTGGTTAGAGTGTAAGTTTGGTTTCTCTAATAGAGACCCAAAGTAGAAATATCTTAGACAAGAAAATAAAGTTGTCCCTCCATGTCAGTAGGTACTGAATCTGCAAATTTAACAAACCAGAGATAGAAAACATTCCAAAAGAGCAGCATATGGCAGGAATTGTATAGGTACTGAACAGGTACAGACTTATTTTTTCCTTTTTATTATTTCCTAAATAAGCAGTATAACAATTATTTACATAGCATTTATATTTTATTAGGTATTATAAGTGATCTACCAATGATTTAAAGTATAAAGGAGAAAGTGCATAGGTTATATCCAAATACTATGTCATTTTATATAAGAAAATTGAGCATCTGCAGATTTTTGTGTGTGCAGGGGTTCTAGAACCAATCCCCTGTTGATACACAGGAGTGACTATATTTAAGACCTGAGATGGAGGCTCCAAGGCATCAGGCATTAGGACACCAAAAATTGCTGCTCCCCAATGTCTAGAGAGGTGCCCTCATCCTTGTGGTATTACATGGTTGTCAGCTACATCAGCATTCCAGCCTTATGGAGAAGAACTTAGATTTAGAGGGGAAGGGGAGGCTATGCTCCTTCTATTGATCCTGTGAGCCAGGACTTGCTTACATCACATTGGCTCACCTCCCATTGACCAGAACCTGATCATACGATGTCATCCAGCATCAAGGAAAACTGGGATGTGGGTCCTTGTGCTGCTTTTCGAGTCTCAGAATAGTGATATGACTGAAAAGGAGAATGGATATTGGGGCAATCTAGTAGATTCTAAAGCCCCTGATTATCTCTCAGATTCTGCTCTCACCCCAAGATTTTTCAGAAACTCCTCAGAAATAATGAATGATGGGGTAGAGAGCAATAGAGAATGCTCATGCAGGGCTCCAGGGACAAGGGGCTACATTGGATCTGCTCTTCATGGTGCAATCTCAGGAAAATCCTTTGGTTCTTTAAGCCTCAGCTACTTGGCATATTATATGAGGGTATTACAATAGATGGTCTTTGAGGAACACACGCTGAATGTTGGTGATACTACAGTGAACAAGAACAGGCATGGCTTAGTCTTTATGGGGCTTCAAGTTTCATGAGGAAGACAAACATACTATACCCTAAATTTAGATGGTCAAACTGTTAAGTACCCTGAGTGTGGATAACAGAGGTTCTAGTTTTCCTCCCATTTCCTTTTCAGGCCAACCAACACTGTGGCAGCTTTTCTCTCTAAGAGAGCTCATGATGGATGCATTCACTCCTGATGCTCCTCTGTACTCCCAGTGGAGGATGTGTCTTCTTTCCACTTAGAGGCCTCCAGCTCCTTTGCATCCTCAGGATTCCAGCTCCTGCTCTTAACCAAGATATAAGCTAGCCCCCTTTCACCAGTTGACATCTACATCAACATCTGTCTTTACACTCCAAGCCCTGAACTCCTATTTCCCCTTCTGGACTCCTCTCAAACATTGTTTCCATCAACAAAGAAACTCTACCAAAAATCTTATGTGTGACAAAATCGAGTGGGTTTGCATTGTGCATACCCAGCAGAACACTTAGAAGTCCCCCTTCAGTGGCACTCAGATCTCACCCTCACTTATTCTTTCCTCTTCTATATTGCTGTGAAATTCAGTTCAGATCCACACCCTACCCCGACACTGCATACAAAAATTTTCTAGATGCTCAGCAAAGCCACACTGAGCCTCATTTCAAAGGCACATTAGTGGTCAACCTCAGGTATTTGGTCACATATGAGTAATTCCTTTTGACAGAGCTGTCCACAAATAAAATTCTGATGAATGAAATTTTCATTATCTCATTATATGTGTGTGTTCTAATGTCTTGAATTGTGTTTTCATTTTTATTTTCCATTTTATTTAAAGCTAAACTACCATTCGTCTGTTCATTCATGCATTCATTCACTGAATGAATATTTCTGAAGAACACAGTGTGCTACACAGGGAGCCAGGCACTGGGGATATAAAAAGGTTTCTATCTTCAATGACTGACACACTGCACCATTTCTAGCTCACCAGGCCCAGCCATCATCACACTTGTACTAGCAAGATGTCACATTTTCCTCATGTCCACAATGCATGATCTTCATTTTTGTCCATGGAGGGCCACTCTTAATCATGAGGGTGTCACAGCCACCTCTTTGTCTATCCGAATTCCTGCACCTGAGAGAAGTTTCTGGCCCAGGACAGGGTAATGCTTGGGTCCACAGTCCACACTGGTTGAATGGAGGTGTTTCAATCATAATGTTATTCCCATGTCAGTAGAAAACTGTTTTGCAATAGACAGAGCCCAGGCTTTAGAGCCAGCAAGAACTGGGTTTAAATCTGGAGTTGAGGACTCCTCACCTTTTAATAGATTACTTATTCTCTGTGAGCTTGTTTCTCTGCTCTGTAAAATGGAGACAGTACTTCCCAAGTAGCAGGGTGGTGGTGAAAATCAGAGATCATACAGCTGCTGATCACATTTTGTTTGTGTTCCCAGGGGCACCAGACTAGGGTTTCTGAGCATGAATCCAACCATTCCAGCTGCAGATACAGAAATTGCACCAATCAATGATACAGAGGAGACCCATCCTCAACGTTGTGGTATGGAGGTCCTGGTCCTCATAGTGCTGATCCTCATCATTGACCTGGTCGGGCTAGCAGGAAATGCAGTCGTGCTCTGGCTCCTGGGCTTCTGCATGCACAGTAACACCTTCTCTCTCTACATCCTCAACCTGGCCGGGGCTGACTTCCTCTGCCTCTGCTTCCAGATTATAACATTAATTTCCTCAGTGACTTTGTTAGTTCTGTCTCCATCCATTTCTCTAGATTTCTCACCACGGTGTTGTTCTCCGCCTATATTACAGGCCTGAGCATGCTGAGCACCATCAGCACCGAGCACTGCCTGTCCATCCTGTGCCCCATCTGGTACTGCTGCCACTGCCCCACACACCCGTCAGCAGTCATGTGTGTCCTGCTCTGGGCCCTGTCCCTGTTGCAGAGCATCCTGGAGTGGATGTTCTGTAGCTTCCTGTTTAGTGATGTTGACTCTGATAATTGGTGTCAAATATCAGATTTCCTCACTACTGTGTGGCTGATTTTTTTATCTGTGGTTCTCTGTGGGTCCATCCTGGTCCTGCTGGTCAGGATCATTATGTGGATCCGGGAAGATGCCGCTGACCAGGCTGTATGTGACCATCCTGCTCACAGGGCTGGTCTTCCTCTTCTGCAGCCTGCCCCTCAGCATTCAGTGATTCCTATTATACTGGATCGAGAAGGATTTTGATGACTTACCTTGTGCTGTTCATTTAATTTCCATTTTCCTGTCCACTCTTAACAGCAGTGCCAACCCCATCATTTACTTCTTCATGGGCTCATTTAGGCAGCGTCAAAACAGGAAGACCCTCAAGCTGGTTCTCCAGAGGGCTCTGCAGGACATGCCTGAGGTGGATGAAGGTGGAGGGCAGCTTCCTGAGGAAACCCTGAAGCTGTCGGGAAGCAGATTGGGGCAGTGAGGAAGAGCCTCTGCCCTGTCAGTCAGATGGGACTTTGAGAGCAACACTACCCTGCCACTCTTAACAATTATATGCATTTTTCTCATCTTTGTGCCTCTGAAATGCCCCAGTGACACCCCAGTATCTTCAAATAGTTTTATTTTTAATCTCACATTTCTAGTTTTACTCAGAGAAAGCATTAATTTTAAGGTACAATGTTTAAATTCTTCTTCACATTAGCAATCAATTTATCCTGTTTTCTTCCACTGAATTTTTTTTACTGAAAACATTTTTTTTGCAATTTTCATTAGAATGGAAAGAATTCCTGTACAAAACTGGAAAATTCTGCTTTATAATTTTTTTTTACCTAACAGTGTCAAAAAGGAAGTTTCCTTATTTATCTCTCAGACTATGTTCCGTGGAAAATCATGTTCCCTTCCATGATTGGAGGCATTGCTGCAGGTAGGAAGCTCAACTCTTGATAAGTAAGTTCTGTTGCCTCTAAATTTCACTGACTTCTCAGATATAAGGGAAAATAATGTCAAGAGACAAACTCTCTGTCTTCATAAAAACAGTCCAGGAAACTGGTTTTATGAAAAGTCCTGTGCTGTCATTTGTCCACAGCATGGTGACAGGTTGGCCTAGGTTTCCAGTGAAGATAACCATGGCCCCTTCCCCTTGAGAACTAGTATGTGCTTACTTAGCTATCCCTGGACCAAGGAACAAGTGTAGAGTATATAAATATGCCCTACCAGTTCTAATTTGGCCATTTGCAACCTCAGTATTGGTTTCAATGTGAAAATTATCTTGAAACCATTTATTATTTGCTGACAGATTCCTTCAGTTGTACAGGAATTCTGGATACTTCCCATTTTTGTATCACTTGTTCTGGCTGTAACTTTCAGTTAGCTTCATGGCTAGTCACCATGAGAAGCAAGATTGAAGACATCTGACCTTTCCATGATAATGTCAATTACAGTATCTTGATAATAGCTTAGCATTGCTAGAGAATTCTAATACATGCTGTGACACAGATGAACCTTGAGAACACTGTGCTAAGCGAAATAAGCCAGACACTAAAGAACAATATTGTAAGTTCAAATTTTTGAAGTATCCAAACTAGGAAAAATGATGAACACAGAAAATAGATTAGGAACCTGATGGTGAGGGATGGGGAGAATGTGTAAACATGATTTAATCAGCATAAAATTTTTGTTTGTGATAATGAAAAGTTCTTAAAAGAGGGAGTGGTAATAGTTATAGCTCATTGTCAACATACGTAATGCCACTGGATTGTACACTGAAAATGGTTAAATTAGTAAAATGTATGTTATATAAACTTTACCACAAATAAAAACATTTAATTATGAGAACTTAGGATCAGTACAAATCAGGACTAGTCTCTGCCAGTGGTTAACCCTTCCACAGGTAACTCAAGCAGACAGAAGAGACCACCAAGAGAAGATGGGACATCACAGTGGGCTCTGAGCTGCTCACAGCAGTGAAGATGTCCCTCAGATTGATCCTCACACAGGAGAGTTGACAAATGCAATTTTAGTACTCAGGAGACAGTATAAAGTAGCTACAAAAGTGGCAAAGAAGCCCATTATTTTCCGCTTTTCAAAAAAAAATATTTATTGATGGCTCTTACAACACCGTTCAACATATAGAACTCAGGCCTCCTGAATCCAGATCCATTCCTCTTCCAGGCCCAGCTCTTTGCTGATTCTGTATCCTATACGTCCATGCTTGATTTACAAATACCATAGTAGGACTTGGCTATATGTGAGAGTTCCTACGGGTACAAGGAGGCAGGAAGACAGTGCTTACAGCCAATGTTCCAGGCATGGGGTTTTGATGTGATGTCATTAGTTCAGACTGGGGATTATCAGGAGAGTCCACCTTGAGTCTGTGGTATCATCAATTGTATAGCTTCGGCTAACAATTTTGTCCATAATGAGGAGCCACGGAGAGAAATTTCACCTAACAATCGAACCAAAGACTGTTGGCCCTCTCTGGGAAACTGGTTATTTTGTTGACAGCGACATTCTTTTTTCTTTTAACTATATGAATACTTTAAGCTCCTGAAAGCTTATATTCAGCACCTGAAGGCCATACTGGACCCACTTGGCCCCATACTTTGCTCTACTATAGCACTTATAAGAGAGTACTTGAATGATTTGTCCTCATGTCTTGCTCTTCAACCACATTGTAAGGTCTTTAAGTGCAGAAAACACTTCCTTGAATTTCTAGTGCAACAGACTAGGCGTGGAATATACAAGATGCTCGGCAACTATTTTTCTCAAGCAGCTCCCACCTGAAAATCACAGGGTTGTCTAGCATCTTGCAAAGGATGTCTTAGTCACCAGGTCTCACTGGAGCTCCTACAGGAACCTTCCACTCAAGAGAAGAGAGTGTCCTCTGGAGTTGGTTGTTCTGAGAACAGCTCTTCCCTTTCATTGCATGTCTGCTCACTGACTCCAGAGAGAAGAAAGTGGGGACAGGGGATGCAGGAGTCTGCTCAGGAGCTGCCTTCTTTCCAAGGCCAATGATATCATTTCCTCTAATTTACATGTTGAAGAACAGCATGCAGGACAACCAAGAGTTTCCTCCAGGAAGAGAGAAATGATATGAAAGTCCCTCATGGCACATTTTGGGAGCTGCCATTCATGACTATTTTTTATGTATGCATTCAACAAACATTTAAACCTAATTCATCAGGCACTGTGTTAATTCTACATACATGTAAAAACCTTTCCAATACATCTCTGGCTAACAGACTGTATCTGTGTAACCAATCCTATCCATTCCATCTAGAAAATGTATTGGTTGATGCGGAGTAAGTACTGAGCCCTCATGGTCATTCACTGATGCTCCTGTACACCTGGGCTCAAGAGCACTGAGACATCAGCTTCACAAGAACCAATTGGATCTGTTTCCTGTCCTGCTTATGCTAATTAAACTTGCCAGTGTAATTACCTAATTTATCTAAACACAATATATCAATGAAATATGAGTATAAAAGAACAATTGTGGTTTCAATAAAAAGTAATGTGAATGCTTAAAGGAACAGAAAAGCAAGTCCAAAAATTACTGTTAGTGCATTAGTTGTAAGCCTCCCTACTAAACAAGATTGAACATAGATGAACACCATTGAAACATATCCTCAGACAGAATGCAATATATCTGATATTAAGATCTACACTTAATTTGCATTTCTCTGATGATCAGTGATGTTGAGCTTTTTTTCATATGTTTATTGGCCACGTAAATGTCTTCTTTTGAGAAGTGTCTGTTCATATCCTTCACCCACTTTTTGATGGGGTTGTTTTTTTCCTGTAAATATGTTCAAGGTCCTTGTAAATTCTGGATGTTAGCCCTTTGTCGGATGGATAGATTACAAAAATGTTCTCCCATTCTGTAGGATGACTGTTCACTCTGATGATAGTTTCTTTTGCTGTGCAGAAGCTCTTTAGTTTAATTAGATCTCATTTGTCAATTTTGGCTTTTGCTGCCATTGCTTTTTGTGTTTTAGTCATGAAGTCTTTGCCTATGCCTATGTCCTGAATGGTATCGCCTAGGTTTTCTTCTAGAGTTTTTATGGTTTTGGATTTTACATTTAAGTCTTAATCCATCTTGAGTTAATTTTTTGTGTTAAGGTGTAAGGAAGGAGTCCAGTTTCAGTTTTCTGCATAAGGCTAGCCAGCTTTCCCAGCACCACTTACTGAATAGGGGAACATTTCCCCATTGCTTGTTTTTGTCAGGTTTGTAGAAGATCAGATGGTTGTGGATGTGTGGTATTATTTCTGAGTCTCTGTTCTGCTCCACTGGTCTATATGTCTGTTTTGGTACCAGTACCATGCTGTTTTGGTTACTATAGCCTTGTAGTATTGAAGTCAGATAGTGTGATGTCTCCAGCTTTGTTCTTTTTGCTTAGGATTGTCTTGGCTATACAGGGTCTTCTTCAATTTCGTATGAAATTTAAAATAGTTTTTTCTAATTCTGTGAAGAATGTCAATGGTAGTTTGATGGGAATAGCATTGAATATATAAGTTACTTTGGACAGTATGGCCATTTTCATGAGATACCATCTCATGCCAGTCAGAATGGTGATTATTTAAAAATCAGGAAACAATAGACACTGGTAAGGCTGTGGAGAAATAGGAACACTTCTACACTGTTGGTGGAAATGTAAATTAGTTCAACCATTGTGGAAGACAGTGTGGTGATTCCTCAAGAATCTAGAACCAGAAATACCATTTGACCCAGCAATCCCATTACTGGGCATATACCCAAAGGAATATAAATCATTCTACTATAAAGACACATGTACATGTATGTTTATTGCAGCTCTATTCACAATAGCAAAGACACAGAACCAACCCAAATGCCCACCAATGATAGCTTGGATAAAGAATATGTGGTACATATACACCATGGGATACTATGCAGCCATAAAAATGAATGAGATCATGTCCTTTGCAGGACATGAAGTTGGAAGCCATCATCCTCAGAAAACTAACACAGGAACAGAAACGCAAACACCGCATGTTCTCACTCATAAGTGGGAACTGAACAGTGAGAATGCATGGACACAGGCAGGGGAAAAACACATTACCAGGGCCTGTTGGGGGATGTGGGTTAGGAGAGGGAACTTAAAGAATGGGTAAATAGGTGCAGCCAACCACCATGGCACCTGTGTACCTATGTAACAAACCTGCACATTCAACACATTATCCCCATTTTTTTTAGAATAAAGAAAAATACATAAATAGAAATTTCAAAGATAAGAAATCTATACTTAAATTTAAACTGGAAATCCTAAAAAGTGATTGATAGCTATGCCTTCTGTAAGATAGACAGACTGGAATTCTATTTGCTGAAACCTACAGAATGGAAAGTCCTTCAGTCTAATCCTTTTCTAGTGAATTAATTCTAGGTAAAAATGAAATTTTTTTCTTACAAATGTAATCTTTTTATAATTGCTGGTTAACAGATATTTTTAATTAACCTATCCACCTACAGTCCTCAATGTATCATTAAGTAAACTTTTTATAGCAATATCAATCACTCACTCACTCACTCATTCTCTGTTCACTGTATAAAAACATACTGAGCATGTATTTGTGGAACCTGGAATTCAAAGAGATTGCTGTGATGCTCCTTCTTTATGATTGTGTGGAATGGACTGGACAGAAATATTGTCAATGCACAAATGCTGGCTATAGATGCAGAAGAGATTTGCTTGTTGTTATCTAGCAGTAACAACAGAGTACAGAAGAAGAGATCTCCATACTCATGCCCGTAATATTGGTACAATTGTCCTGAATCCTTGTAGGATGCAAACACAGGGATGGACAGAAGAGAGCAGAAGAGTCCCTGCAGGTGCTTAGGGCATGGATGGGTGTTGCAGGACTAACTATTCCCACTACCACGTGTGCAGCATAGAAAGCCCTTGCCTACAGCCAAGCCCAGCTCAGCATCAAGAAATCCTAGCATATGAAGGGATGCAGAATCTGCAAGTGCTAGAATGAAAAGAACACTGTGAACCTGAATTCATGGAACTGGGATTCTCAAGCCGACTGCATGATCAACATGGGGCACGTGCTCATTCCAGGCAATCCAAGCAGATAGTGAGGTTATGAGATTGCCCCAGACTGACATTATGCCATTTGTGCTCAAGTCTCTGCTTTAAAAATACAGTGGTAAGGTTTGACATTATCTGATCTGTGGACTGAAAATAACTACTCTTGTGATCCAGGCATCCTGAACAGTTCATGTCTCTGTATAGTGACTGTAATCACAATAAGCACATGTTCTTCTCACCTACATGGCAGTTACCCAGAATTCGAAGAGATTGCTGGGATTCTCCTTCTTTATGATTGTGTGGAATGGACTGGGCAGGGATATTGTCAATGCACCAATGCTGGCCATAGATACAGACGGGATTTGCTTGTTATCTAGCAGTGACATAGAGTCTAGAAGAGAGCCCCATACTCATGCCCAACATATTGGTAAAACTATCCTGAATCCTTGCAGGATGCAAACACAAAGGAGGGAGAGAAGAGATGGAGAAGATATCATTAGTAAGTGTGTGCGATCAGGGAGGGCGTCTTGAAATATTTAGAATTTGAACTGATGACTCTACAATTTACCCAGTATGTATCCTCTGTCACTTCTGCCAGTCACATAAATTTTTCTATTGGTCAAGGAGACATGAGTAAGATTTGGTCAGATGGAAATGAAAGAAGAGGTCATTTATGATGGCACTGTTAATAAAAGCATGGAGTTTTTTAAGGAATGGTGATTAGTATGTCATGCATTTTATTCTTTGTGCCACCCCAAGTGTTTGGTCATGCTTACAAGATCCCGTGTAAGAAGGATCATAAGGCAGAGTACTCTGAACACTGAGTAATGTCTGTTGTGGACTTTACATGATAGGGCTTGGAATTAGTTTTACTATATTACCTTGAGAGAACTCTACAATGTTGTAAATTTCAGAGAGGGCCAGCCAGGTCAGCCCAGCGAGACAAGCCAAAAAGGCAATGTCCTGCTCTCCTGACCCTCCTCACAGGGATACAGCCAACCCTTCAGGGTCAGCAGGCAATGATAAAAAACTACAGGTGTGGAAGTTAGGGTAGGAGTGAGAAGCACTGAAATGTACACACTCCTCTTATGTAATATTTTTGCCTGCAAACGGCCCAAATTTACAGTGGGGAAGATAGATCATCTTTAAATTAAGTTCAACATTTTATTTGTCCCATAAAAATTCAACTCTAAACTTTTTCATAGCCTTGATATGGATGATTGCTTACAAGTTGGTAACCTATTATCAGAAAATTTGTACCGAAATTCAGCATGTCACCTTGCACCTCCATTATAACACAGTATTTAGTGTATCTTGATATTTCAATTAAAATTCCTGTTTTAACATGTTATTACATGTGTGAGAGAATAATGCATATTAGCTTCAGAAGTTTTGAAAAGATCAGTGAGAGATGCAGGTTTGAGCTTTTAGTTGTATCAGTACATTTTTATTTATTCATTTTTAGGAGAGATTGGAAGCAAATATGACAAAATGTTGATATATACATCATTTTAGTGGTGGGTGTGTGAATGTTTATTATATTATCTTATGGCTTATGTGTCTAGTTTACAAGTTTATCTCCAGCATAACTCTGGTCCTCATTCTTGATGACTTCAATATCCACGTAGTCAGCTCAACTAACTGAACTTTGAGTTCTTTATCTTCTCATTCTGAATTATTTGTAATTTAACAAAAAGTTACAAAAATAGTACTGAGAGTTCCCGTGTACCCATCACCTAATCTATGCCAATGGTGATGTGCTACATAGATAGAGTTTATTATCAAAACCAGGAAATTGATGTTGGTACAAAACAATTCTCTATAATATACATCTTATGGGATTTTACCAGTGATTGCATGTGCTCATTTTTTTAGGAGTGGGATATATCTTTGCAAGTAATTCTATAACATTTTGTCACACATATAGATTCATTTAACCACCACCACATTGAAGATATGGGAGTGTTTCTTCACCACAAAAGAACTCCCTTGGGTGACCCATATTGTCACACCCACCCCATGTCTCTTCCCAAACCCTTCTAACCACCAATCTATTCTTCACCTCTATAATTTTGTCATTTCAAAACTGTTACAAACATGAAATCATACAACAATTAATCTTTTGAGTCTGGCTTTTTCACTCAGCATAATGTCCTCAACCGACCCAAGTTGGTACAGGTATTAGTAGTTTGTTGTTGATTTTTTTTCATGGCTGAGTAGTATTTCTTGGTTCTGACGCTTTGTTTCAGTATTCATAAGTGGAAGGCCATTGCATTTTTATCTAATATGTCTTTTATATATAAAGCTGCTATAAACATGTGTATAGATTTTTTTAATGAATATAGTTTTCTAGTCTCTAGGATAAATTTCATAATTGGATTGCTGAGTTGTATGTCAAATATTCTATGTTTAATTTTTTTTAATGCAAGAGTTTTTCAGAGTAGCTCTACCATTTTACTCTCTCTGGCAGGGTATAAAATGTCCAGTTTCTCCAAATCATGACCAATATTTGAAACTATCAGTATTTTGTATTTTAGCCATATTAAAAGGTGTGTAGTAGTATCTCATTGTTATTAATTTGTATTTTCCTAAAGGTTACTGATGTTGAACATCATTTTATGCCTTTATTTGCCATGCATATATCTCTTTGGTGAAGCATCTGTCTTTTGCCTTGGTTGAATCCAGCTCTCCTGTTAACTCCATATCTCTTCTCACAGACCTGAGTGTGGCTGGAGAACAACACACTACCATGCCTAATGGTTTCACTTCACATTTATGACCTTGAGCCTCAAATATTCACTTGTATCTCCTAAACAATCATGTAGCATTTCCATAATTGCTTCCCACTCTCCAAGGAAACTCTTCACACCACCTCCTCACTCTGCCGAGAATTACCCCATCTCCCCAACACCAAACCTACCTGTCAGTTCGCCTCTGAGCTCATTTCTGTCTTCCCTCCCAAGTCAGGGAATGGGCTCTGCACACTCCTGTCCTTAACCATCCTTTCCCCTTGTGTGCTGGTTCCCCTCCCTGCACTGAAACGCTGTGTGTAATGACCACCTCTCCCTCCTGCTTCTTCAATGCTTCCTCTTCTATTGGGTCATTCAGCACAGTATAAATAAGCTATCCTATATCTCCTTAAAACACCACTCAAGTCAACATTTCCCTCCATCCACAATCTGATTTTTCTTTTTTCCTTTAGAGAAAATCGCTTCAGAAGAGTTTTTACACTCATTATCTTCATTTTCTCACCTCCAATTAACTCTCTCTCTCCCCCTCCCTTTCCCAACTAATTAGCCTTTTCATTATCTCTTTATGTGTGTTCTTCTCATATCCCTATTTCACTTTCTTAGCTAAATCATTGCATTTATCACTATACATTTATTTCCTTTATTTTAAAATTTTTAAAATAAAATTTGAAATATTTTTTAAAAATTTGTTTTTAAAATAGTAATATAGTCACAGGTTTCAAAAAATTTTTTCACACATACGTTGAAAATCGTCATTCTCATTCCAAGTACTCGGGCTTCTTTGCCATATATCCAAAGACATATACATTTTTATAGTTTTTAATTTTTAATCTATCTAAAGATACTTAATGCTAAAACAACTATATAGTTGTTTATATATTTTATATGTATTTTTTTTATATATATATATAGTCTGTCTCATACAAAATATACATTGGCCTGCATGGTTTTTTCTTTATTTGATGTATCATGAAGCCCCTTTCATATCAGGTTTCTTGTTTTTTTATTTTATTTCATTTACTCAGACAGCATCTCACTCTGTCACCCTGGCTAGAGTGCAGTAGCCCAATAACGGCTCACTGCAGCTTCAAACTCCTGAGTTTAAGCAATCCTCCCACATCAGCCTATCAAGTAGCTGAAACTACAGGTGCAAGCCACCATGCCCAGCTAATATTTTCATTTTTGTAGAGAAGCGTTCTCCCTATGATGCCCAGGCTAATCTCGAACTCCTGGGTGCAAACGATCCTCCCACCTCGGCCTCCCAAAGTGCTGGAATTACAGGTGTGAAACAACATGCCCAGCCTGTTGTTCTTTTGATACAGTCGCAGAGTATTCTACTATATGGATAGACCATAATTTATACAGTATTGATGGCCATTTTGGCTGTTACCATTCTTTTATTGCAAAAATGCTGCATTTATTAACTTTGTGTGTATATATATATATATATATATACACACAAAGATATATATATATATCTTCAACATGCACAAGTATATCTCTAGGACAAATTCCTAGATGAAGAATTATAGGGAGAAAAATATGATAATTTATCTATATTTCTATATGTTGAAAATCATCTTCCCTGGAGGTTATTTTATCCACTTGCACCCCTAGCAGAAATGAGGGAGAGTGCCTGGTCCCATAACATCCACATGCTATATGCTATCCAAACATTTGGCTTTTTACATTTTGGTAAGTAAAATAAAACTCTGTATCAATTCAGTTTGCATATCTTTTATTAAGAGTTGGTATTCTCATCTTTCTGTATCTTTAAGAGCCCTTTTTACTTTCTAGAAATTGTAAATCATGACCTATAGTCATTTTCTTATTAGCTTTTTGGATATTGAATTGATATTTTACAGAAACATTTTATAAATAGGGAAAATTAGCAGTTAGGCTATGATATACATTATCAATATTTTCCCAGCTTATTTAATTTTCATTATGATGGTTCATGCCATGCCAACGAAGTCTTTGTTTTTGTCTTCATTAATATTTTCTTTAATGTCTTCTAAAGTTTGTCCTGTCATTTGAAAATTATTCCCCACTGGGAGTTTAAAAAAAAAAAGTGTTTCTCTAGGTTCTTATATTTTCATTATAAATTTAAAAGTATTTCTTGTATCTGTATTTATCCCAAAATCATATGTAAAGTATATTTTCAACTTAATTTTATCCCACTCAGTATCCCAGTCCCATTCATTGAATAGTCCATGTTTTACAGTTATTCAGTATATCGCCTTTATCATACTAAATTTCAATGCGTATTCATGTCTAATCTTGTGAAGTTTTTATTGATCTACTTTTCCATATACGAATCAATATTGGAATGTTGTTCTTATTCAAAACTTACACTAGATTTTAAGCATTCTCATCACCCTTCTTTTTCAGAAGATGTAATTGAGGTTCATTTTCTTTTATTTCTTTCTACTGCCTGTTGTGTATATAGAAACACTGCTGGTTGTTTATACAGTAACATGGCATGCACCTACCTGCCTTCACTGTCTCCTTCTCTACAGTGTTTCAGCTGATGTCTGTGGTGTCCAGGAGTCCCATCACACCACCTGCCATTCTCTTGTATACCTTCTCCAGTTAGTGTTTGGGCCATTCCTCCTCTGCAACAACATTGACAATATCAGCAATGACTCCCATGCTGCTCACCAAGGGTCAATTTTATAACTGCTCAGCTGCTACTGACACTATTACCAATCAATAACTCCATGGCTTAAAATTATCTAACACTGTACTTCCTAGCTTTCTTCCTTCCCCCACAATTGCTTCTTTACACGTTTTCCTCAAAATTTTGACATGCAACCTTTATCATATACTACATTCTCATATGTATTTCTGTCTATTTCTAAGACTTTTTCTCCATTGGTAAGTTTCTCTATGGATAGTATGCTGGATCCAGCTTCTCCAGATGTTTCATGGATGAAGACACTTCAGACCTCTTCTCTTTTCAGTCTCTATTTACTTTCTGAGGGCATTCATTCGGCCCTTTGGAAATAAACTCCAGAAGCCCATGGTATAGTTTTATTCACACTGCAACTCAAGTGCCTGAAAAAAATTCTGAGACATGGTACATCTCTATTAGTTTTCTATGACTGCCACAACAAGGTACCACAAACTGTGTGGCTTAAACCACACAACTTCATTTTCTCACAACTTTGGAGGCTAGAAGTCTGAGATTAAGGTGTGGGCAGGGTTGGATGGCATCTTCTCTTCCCTGTGTCTTCACATGGTCTTACCTCGTGTGTCTGTGTCCTAATCTCCTATTATGGGACCACCAGTTCTGTTGAATTAAGGCCCAAGCTAACAGCCTCTTTTTGACTTACTTACATCCTTGAAGTGCCTGTTTTCAAATATTATACAGCAGTATTCTGACTTAGGTGCTAGAACATTAGCATATGAATATTGTAGAGACAAAATACTGCCTGTAACAAGTTCCTTATTACATATTTGCTGAAATAATCCATTAAAGAACTTTTCTCAGTTTTCAAAATAGAATCTAATTCAAATTATATTATTTAAAATGAAAGTGGCTTGATTTGGCTGTAGCATGAGGCAGAAGAATGGAAGCATAAGAGGAAAGACATAAAATTATGAAAATTCACAACTAACAAATATAAAGAACAAATGACATTAAATAGATAGAGAAATAAGAGTGCTGAACTCTTTACATTGTGTAAAAGAAATCAATTGGTCCACTTGTTCATACTGACAAATTAAAATGAAATATAAGTGTATTATTCAGAGATGATAATATTTAAAAAAAATGTAAACTATAGCAAGTGGTGGCCTCTGGAGAATAGGATTCAAGGACACTTTGACCTTGAATTCACTTCTCTGCCATTTGTAAAGAAAATGTACACCTGAATGCATTATTACCTTGATAAAGAAAACACCAGCTGCTAAAATACCACCACTTTGATAAAGAAAACACCCCTGTCTGCACTGAAACACTGTGCATAATGACCACATCTCCCTTTGCTTCTTTCTATTGGATCATTTCTTTCATTGGATCATTGGATCATTTTTATTGGATCATTCCAGTGCAGCACAAACAGGCTATCCCATCTCCTGGCTTAAATCATCACCCTAGTCCACATTCTCCTCCATCCATGCATCCATGACCTGGTTTCTCTTATTTCCTTTAGAGAAAATCTCTTCAGAAGAGTTTTCTATACTCATTATCTTAAGTTTCTCACCACCAATTAACTCTCTTTCTCTTTCTGTCATATCTTTTCAAATTTTTACCTCTTTCTTTTAGCTACTTCATTAAATTTACTTTTTGTGTTTGAAAATTTATTTTGAAAATAATAGTACACTCACATATATCAAACAAATTCTTTTCCTGCATATATTGTGACACCCTATTCCAGATCCTCAAAATCCCATGCACTCTCCTCAAAGACAAATATATTGAAGAAGTTTTCTGAATATTTGAAATAGTTTCTAATTAAAATAACTTAAATGAAGGGAAGTCATATGAAATAAGACTAGAAAATTTTAATATTTATACTAAATAAAAATAAACAACAAATATCATGAAGTAGAGAAAGATATTCTATGCGTGCTACTTACATTTTATAAGAAAAGTAAGTTGATCCACTTGATAATACTAATAAATGCAAAACATAAATATAAGCTTACTATTCACAGCTAATAATCATTATCAAATAAGAATGGAAAGTATAGCAAGTGGTGGCTTTTCGAGAAAGAGACTCAGAAGACTTTCACTTTTTATGCACTTCTCTGTCATTGGAATGAAAGTATACATATGAATGCAATAACCACTGTGACTTAAAAATATATGAAAGAAAAAGGTCAATTGTGGTCAGGCCATGGTGAGCCTTGGATGACATTCTGATACACCTTTTTCTTCATTTATAAAGCCCCACAATACACTCTTACATTGCTTGACATTGAATCTAGGCTCACGGTGGACATTTAAAGGTCTACAACAACAATTGATTACAGGGAGATGGGCCACGTGGGATGGGATGGGAGAGGCTGGCAGTCCAGACTGCAGGAGTTCCAAATGGAGTCAAGCAGACCTTTCTACTGATCTGTTTACCCATAATGAGTTGGGATTGCTTGCAGATGAAATTAAAATCAATGGCAAACGTAGACAAAGTTTTTGTCTGTGCTAGAAAGGTTAAAGGATCAAGCAGATGGAAAATACATCCTAGTCACTGGGATCATGCCCACCCCTCTAGGAGAAGGGAAGAGCACAGTTATGACTGGGCTGTGCAGGCTCTGACCATGCACCTGCATGTCACCTCTTTTGCCTGTATGAGGCAGCCTTCCCAAGGACCGACTTTTGGAGTGAAAGAAGGAGCCATGGGTAGTGGATATGCCCTGGTCATCCCCATGGAAGAGTTCAACCTTCACTTGACTGGAGATATCCATGCCATCACAGTTGCCAATAATTTACCAGCTGCTGTCATCGACCCAAGGATTCTGCATGAAAATGCACAGACAAGGCTCTGTATAATCGGCTGATTCATTTAATGAATGGTGTCAGAGAATTTTCAGAAATTCTCTGATTACTCGACTAAAAAAAACTGGGAATAAATAAGATGGATCAAAGCACACTGACAGAAGAGGAAGTGAGTAAATTTGCCTGTCTCGACACCGACCCTTCCACCATCGCATGGCAGAGAGTATTGAATAAAAATGACCGATTTCTACAAAAAAATAGATGTTGGCATGGATACAGTGATCTACACTGCCGGTGGGAATGTAAACAAGTACAACTACTATGGAAAATACTGTGGAGATTCCTCAAAGAACAAAAAGTAGAACTACCATTTGATCTGGCAATCCCACTACTGGGTATCTACCCAGAGGAAAAGAAGTCATTTTACAAAAAAGATACTTGCACACACATGTTTATAGCAGCACAATTCACAATTGCAAAAACGTGGAACCAACCAAAATGCCCATCAATCAACAACTGGGTAAAGAAACTAATATTATATATTAGTTTATATATATTAGTATATATATAATATATTAGTATATAATATATATATACTATATATTAGTATATATAATATATTAGTATATAATATATATATACTAATATATAGTATATATATAATATATTAGTATATAATATATATATACTAATATATATTAGTATATATATAATATATTAGTATATAATATATATATACTAATATATATTAGTATATATATAATATATTAGTATATAATATATATACTAATATATATTAGTATATAATATATATACTAATATATATTAGTATATATAATATATTAGTATATAATATATATACTAATATATATTAGTATATATTATATATTATATAATATATTAATATATAATAACATATATATTATATATAATATATAATATATATGATGGAATACTACTCAGCCATAAAAAGGAATGAATTAATGGCATTCTCAGCAACCTGGATGAGATTGGAGACTATTATTCAAAGTGAAGTGACTCAGGAATGGGAAACCAAACATTGTATGTTCTCACTGATATGTGGAAACTAAGCTATGAGGATGCAAAGGCATAAGAATGACACAATGGACTTTGGGGACTCAGGGAGAAAGGGTGGGAAGGGGATGAGGGATAAAAGACTATAAATTGGGTGCAGAGTATACTGCTCGGGTGATGGGTGCACCAAAATCTCACAGATTTGGTTTCATTGCATCTTTCATCAAAACTGTCAAAGCACCAGTCACCTCCAAATCATCAGTGTCACAGGTTGCCTGGTTTTGTCATAGATCACCACTAAAGAACTTACTCATGTAACCAAACACCACTTGTTCCCCAATAACCTATGGAAATAAAAAAATTTAATTAAAAAGATACAAATGACTGATTTCTACAACAAATAACCATCAGGCAGGCAAATACAGAGAAAGGCTCCTCCTGGCAAACGCTGTTTGACATCGTGGTGGCCAGCGAGATAATGGTGGTGCTGGCCCTTACGAACAGCCTCTCAGACATGAAGACATGGCTGGGAAGGATGGTGGTGGCCAGTGACAAAACCGGGCAGCCTGTAACACTGATGATTTGGGGGTGACTGGTGCTTTGACAGTTTTGATGAAAGTTGCAATGAAACCAAATCTGATGCAGACCCTGGAACAGACACCTGTATTCATGCACATGCGCCCTTTTGCTAACATCACCCATGGCAATTCTTCAGTGTTCGCTGATAAAATTGCCCTGAAACTGGTTGGTGAAGAAGGATTTGTAGTGACTGAAGCTGGCTTTGGTGCTGATATTGAAATGGAGAAAATTTTCAACAACAAGTGCCAAGCTTCCAGCTTGGTGCCCAGTGTGGTCGTGTTGGTGGCAACGGTGCAAGCTCTGAAGATGCACAGTGGTGGGCCAAGTGTAACTGCTGGTGTTCCTCTTAAGAAAGAACATAAAGAAAAGAACGTCCAGTTGGTGGCAGATGGCTGCTGTAACCTCCAGCAGCAAATTCAGATTGCTCAGCTATTTGGGGTTCCCGTTATGGTGACTCTGAAGGTCTTCAAGATCCACACCGGTGCTGAGATTGACTTGGTGTGTGAGCTCACAAAACGGGCTGGTGCCTTTGATGCAGTCCCTTGCTATCACTGGTCAGTTGGTAGAAAACGGTTGGTGGACTTGGCTTGGGCTGTGAGAGAAGCTGCAAGTAAAGAAGCTGATTCCATTTCCCTTATGATGTTCAGCTTCCAATTGTGGAAAAGATAAGAACCATGGCCCTGGCTGCCTATGGAGCCAAAGATATCGAACTCTCTCCTGAGGCACAAACCAAAATAGATTGTTAACACTCAACAGGGTTTCAGAAATTTGCCCATCTGCATGGCAAGGACCCACCTTTCTCTGTCTCACCAACCTGACAAAAAAAAGTGTGCCAAGGGACTTCATTGTACCTCTCAGTGATGTCAAGGCCAGCATAGGTGCTGGGTTCATTGGCCCTTTGGTTAGAACGATGAGCATCGTGCCAGGACTGCCAGTTGGCCCTGCTTTCATGACATAGAAAGCAGGAAATCTTGATATGGAAACAGAACAAATTAAAGGCTTGTTCTAAGTGAACAAGCCTCTCATAGGAATTGATTCAGGTTCCTGAAACAGACTCCTCCTTGCCTTTTTGCTGCAGTTAGAGAAGAAACTGAATTTTAAAAATGTCCTTTATGCAATGTTGGAGAAATGGTGAAATAGGCCAAGGATTTCTTCTTCATTGAAGGTGTATTCTATTCACAACAGAGTATAGTGTTCAGCAAAAGGACCTTCACCAAGTCTGAAAATAACTAATTTACTTGTTTCAATAGAGTTTACATTATTTCTACTGCTTACACTTTAGAGTGTTTATTTTATGGGACTAAGGGATTAAAAGAGTGTGAACTACAAGGTAACACTTTCCACTCTCGAGTTTTTTTTCCATTTTTTTTATTATACGTTAAGTTTTAGGGTACATGTGTACAACATGCAGGTTAGTTACATATGTATAC
Organism: Pongo abelii; assembly: GCF_028885655.2. Lineage (NCBI taxonomy): Eukaryota > Metazoa > Chordata > Mammalia > Primates > Hominidae > Pongo > Pongo abelii. The sequence continues at coordinate 58,368,346 of NC_071994.2, forward strand.
ATGTGCCATGTTGGTATGCTGAACCCAGTAACTCATCATTTAACATTAGGTATATCTCCAAATGCTATCCCTCCCCCCTCCCCCGACCCCACAACAGGCCCCTGTGTGTGATGTTCCCCACCCTGTATCCATGTGTTCTCATTGTTCAATTCCCACCTATGAGTGAGAACATGCGGTGTTTGGTTTTTTGTCCTTGCGATAATTTGCTGAGAATGATGGTTTCCAGCTTCATCCATGTCCCTACAAAGGACATGAACTCATCATTTTTATGGCTGCATAGTATTCCATGGTATACATGTGCCACATTTTCTTAATCCAGTCTATCATTGTTGGACATTTGGGTTGGTTCCAAGTCTTTGCTATTGTGAATACTGTCGCAATAAACATACATGTGCACGTGTCTTTATAGCAGCATGATTTATAGTCCTTTGGGTATATACCCAGTAATGGGATGGCTGGGTCAAATGGTATTTCTAGTTCTAGATCCCTGAGGAATTGCCACACTGACTTCCACAATGGTTGAACTAGTTTACAGTCCCACCAACAGTGTAAAAGTGTTCCTCCTTCTCCACATCCTCTGCAGCACCTGTTGTTTCCTGACTTTTTAATGATCACCATTCTAACTGGTGTGAGATGGTATCTCATTGTGGTTTTGATTTGCATTTCTCTGATGGCCAGTGATGATGAGCATTTTTTCATGTGTCTTTTGGCTACATAAATGTCTTCTTTTGAGAAGTGTCTGTTCATATCCTTCGCCCACTTTTTGATGGGGTTGTTTGTTTTTTTCTTGTAAATTTGTTAGAGTTCATTGTAGATTCTGGATATTAGCCCTTTGTCAGATGAGTAGATTGCAAAAATTTTCTCCCATTCTGTAGGTTGCCTGTTCACTCTGATGGTAGTTTCTTTTGCTGTGCAGAAGCTCTTTAGTTTAATTAGATCTCATTTGTCAATTTTGGCTTTTGTTGCCATTGCTTTTGGTGTTTTAGACATGAAGCCTTTGCCCATGCCTATGTCCTGAATGGTACTGCCTAGGTTTTCTTCTAGGGTTTTTATGGTTTTAGGTCCAACATTTAAGTCTTTCATCCATCTCGAATTAATTTTTGTATAAGGTGTAAGGAAGGGATCCAGTTTCAGCTTTCTACATACGGCTAGCCAGTTTTCCCAGCACCATTTATTTAAAAGGGAATCGTTTCCCCATTGCTTGTTTTTGTCATGTTTGTCAAAGATTAGATGGTTGTAGATATGCGGCATTACTTCTGAGGGCTCTGTTCTGTTCCATTGGTCTATATCTCTGTTTGGGTACCAGTACCATGCTGTTTTGGTTACTGTAGCCTTGTAGTATAGTTTGAAGTCAGGTAGCATGATGCCTCTAGCTTTGTTCTTTTGGCTTAGGATTGACTTGGCAATGCAGGCTCTTTTTTGGTTCCATATGAACTTTAAACTCTTGAGTTTTCTACTTTGTCTTTGAACAGAAAATAATCATGGACCTAGAAAACCAAACCCACACACACACACACACAAGAGTGAGATCAAGCCATTGCGAGCCCTGAAAGACCCTATGATCTACTTTAGTTTTTAGTTATAAAGCCTCACAAAACAAGTTCACGTTGCTTGATATTGACACCTAGGCCCATAATACATTGTAAAAGTTCAGAACAGCAATTACTTACAGGAAGTTGAATGAGATGGGATATGATGAGAGTGGCAGATATGTATTAATAATGGGACAGAGGCCAAGAAACATCTCAGTTAGGGATCGTGGCTCAAACAGCTCTGGCTTCTGATTTGCCTGCAGTCCTCATACAGTAAATCACAGGCTGTCTGCATCTTCATAAACCTGTGTTGGTTGCCAGTTCTCATTCCAGCTCTTGCAGGCATCTCCTAAATGACACAACACAGAATAGTGCTCTGAAGTCACGGAATCCCAGAAAGGCTCTACCACTTTAGCAAGGGGCAGCTCTTCATCTTTGGATAGAAGAAGGAGGAAAGGTAAGGGTATGTACCAAGAACTCTCTTCTTTCCACAGCAAGTTATTGTTTCTGCTATAAGTTCACAAACCTGTGTTTCCACCTTGGGGTTCTGCATACAGAAGGTCATAAGTTTCCTTCAAGAAAAGGCAGGAGACATGAAGCTCCCTTCTAGAAACTGAGTGCTGGCAGCCCAGACTGTGGGAGTTTCAAATGGGGTCAGCAGACCTTCCTCCCTCTGATCCGTCTCTCCATATCATCCCCTTTATTCCAACTATTCAATCTGCTTTCATGGAGATAATGATGCTTTTTAAATTCATTTAAGGAGCAAGGGGATATGCAGGCATTCCTTCCTACAGCTGAACTGTGGTTAAGGGGTCTTATTATTTTACTTACTTTTCAAAGTTATTCTTCTTTGCCTATCTGGAAAGGTCTAAGGAAGAAACAGATGGTCTGAAATGAAATAAATGAGGAGTGTTTCATAAGGGGACTATGTACAAAGATGGGCAGGGTTAAGGGGAAAAGACAATGCCTAGGGAAGCACCCTAAATGGCAATGGTGGAGCACTACTTCCTCTCCTAAGCTTAAAGGGACAGGGAAGGAGCAGTTACCATTGAGAGCATAGCCATAGCTGTAGCTGTAGAGTTGGGAGAGGATGAGCAGGCAGGTGGAGAAGCCCTGCATCACCAACACACAGCCACAAAGGCAGAGGCCCAGGAGGTGAAAATTCCAAATCACTCCCCTCCTGCCTTCCAGTCTCCTACCAGTGTCTCTCAGTGTCTCAGTTCAACCAGAAACCAAAAGGATGGTTTCTGATGAGGTACAGAGAAGCCACCCTCTTGGGATGTCAAACAAAGTAGAGAAGATTGGGAAGCAAATCCTCATGGCAAATTAAACTATCCCTCTCACTTTCTTATATCTTCCTCCTACCTCGTGGGGTTTTCTGTCTAAATCTCATTGAATCATGTCTCATTTCAGCTCTATCAGAGTTTTTTTTATGTTTGGAAATTTTTTATGTTTGGAAATTCTTTCTCTATTGTCAATTTTATGGAGAAATACCTGCATTTATCAAAAATGCCTAGGAAATGAAATGTAACTTTAAAAAGAGAAAACATATTCCTTTTTGTTAGCATGTACGTTTGGCTGCTCTAAAAGAGACACAAAGTAGGAATATCTTAAACAAGAAAGTACAGTTGTCCCTCCACGTCAGTAGGTTCTGAATCCACAGATTCAACAAACCACAGGTAGAATATATTCCAAAAAAAGGAGGACAGGGTAGCTGTGTAGGTACTGAACAGGTACAGACTTTTCTTTCTTGTCATTATTTCCTAAACAATACCATATAACAATAATTTACACAGCACTTACATTTTAATAGGTATTATAAGTGATCTAGAAATAATTTAAAGTATAAAGGAGAAAGTTCATAGGTTATATTCAAATACTACATCATCTTCTATAAGGAAATTGAGTATGGGCAGATTTTGGTGTGTGCAGGGGTTCTAGAACAAATCCCCTGTGGATACCCAGGAGTGACTGTATTTAAGACCTGAGCTGAAGGCTCCAAGGCATTAGACATTAGGACTCCAAAAATTGCTGCTCCCTAATGTCTAGAGAGTTGCCCTCATTCTTGTGGTCCTACTGCCTGCCAACCACCTCAGCATTCCAGCCTGATGGAGAAGGAAGAGGGGAAGGGAAGGCTATGCTCCTTCTAATGATCCCATGAGCCAGGACTTGCTTACATTACATCTGCTCACTTCCCATTGCCCAGAACCTGGTCATATGATGTCACCCAGCATCCAGGAAAACTGGGATGTGGGTCCTTGTGCTGCTTTTAAATGCTCAGAATTGTTGTGTGACTGAAAAGGAAAATGGATATTGGGGCAATGGAGTAGACTCTAAAGCTCCTGATTGTCTCAGATTCTGTGCTTATGTCAAGATTTTTCAGGATCTCCTCAAAAATAACGATTGATGAAGCAGAGAATAGTAGAGAAGTCTCATGCAGGGCTCCATGGACCAGGGGCTTATACTGGGTCTGCTCTTCCTGGTGTGATCTCAGGAAGATCCTTTGATTCTTTAAGCCTCAGCAGCTTCTTAACGTCATAGGAGGATATTACAATAGATGGTCTTTGAGGAACACGTGCTAAATGTTGGCAATACTACAGTGAACCAGAACAGGCATAGCTTAGTTTTTATGGAGCTTCAGGTTTCATGAGGAAGACAAATATATCGTGTCCTAAAAACAGATGGACAAACTTTTAATCTTAACTGTCTTCAATGTGGTTAACAAAGGTTCTAGTTTTCCATTAATTTCCTTTTCAGGACAATGAAGGCTGTGGCAGCTTGTATCTCTAAGAGAGCTCAGGATGGATGCATCCACTCCTGATGCTCCTCTGTACTCCCAGAGGAGGGTGTGTCTTCTTTCCACCTGGAGGCCTCCAGCCGCTGTGCATCCTTGGCATTCCAGAGCAAAGGCAGCCTTTGTGATGCAGAAAGGAGCTCCTCCATTTGTTCGTAATTGGTTTTCACTCAACTCTATTTGGTTCCCTATTTGATTTGCTTTTCATTCTCTATCTGGAGTTTGTTTAGGTTAGCTTTTTTTTTTTTCAATCCAAACTTTTGACTGCCAACTTGGGTTAAATTTGAGAGTCACTCCTCTGCCTTCCCCCTCTATCATGTATAACAGACATACAGTGGTGCTGGGTCCAAAGGGGTGGTGAAAAGGGTAGACCTTGAGGCAGCTCTGCTGGGTCCAAATCCACACTGTGTAAGGCCAGGGACAAATAACTCACTCTTTTTGTGCTCTAATTGCATTCTCTGCCATGTAGGAATAATACTAACTCTTACCTCCTAGCCTCTTGAGAGCATTAAGACAATCCCTAATAAACTCTCAATCAGCTACTGTTTTTCAGCCAGATATGAGCTAGTCCTGTTTCACCAGTTGAAATCTACATGAACATCTCTTTTTGCATTCCAAGCACTGAACTCCTATTTCCCCTCATGGACTCCTCTCATACAAATGTTTGCATCAACAGAGAAAGTCTACCAAAGATCTCCTATGAGATAGAATCAAGTAGTTTTGCACTGTGTACACCCAGCAGAATACTTAGGAGTCCTCCAAAGATATTGCCACATATCAATTACCTCTTTCAGCGGCACTCAAGACCTCACCCGCGCTTACTCTTTCCTCTTCTATATCGCTGAGCAGTTCAGCTCAGACCACACCCTACCCCAACATTGTGTACAAAAGAGAGTCTAGGTGCTCAGCAAAGCCACACTGAGTCCTCATTTCAAAGGCACATCAGTGGTCAACTTCGGGTATTTGGGCACATATCAATAATGCCTTTTAACACAGACAGAACAAATAAAATTCTGATGAATGAAATTTTTACATCTCATTATATGTGTGTGTTCTAATGCCTTTGTGTTTTTATTTTTATTTTCCTTTTAATCCAAAGCTATCACTACCATTAGGCTCTTCATTCATGCATTTATTCACTGAATGAATATTTACACAAAACACAGTGTGCTTCACATGGAGCTAGGCACCGGGGATATAAAAGTGCTCCTCTCTGCAATGACGGATGCACACTGAGCCATTTCTAGCTCACCAGGCCCAGTCATCAATTCAATCAGAAACCAGGAGGTAAAGAATCCCACTGATGAAATACATAGAAGCTACCCTCCTGGAATGCCAACCAGAGTAGAAAAGGATGGAAAGGCATTCCTCAAGGCAATGAGACTACCCCTCCCACCTTCTTATATCCATCTATTTCCTGGGTTTTTCTCTATCTAAATGACATTGGATCATGTCTCATCTAAGCTCCTTCAATGTTGTTTTTTTTTCTCTGTTTGCATCTTCTTTCTCTAGTGTCAATTTTATAGACAAAGACCCACATTCATAAAAAATGACTAAATTGTAAGTAATTTTAAAAATGGAAAACATGTTTCTTCTGGTTAGAGTAGCTTACTTGTTCTAATACAGACCCAAAGTAAAAATATCTTAAACAAAAAAATATAGCGGGTCCTCCTTATCCGTGGGTTCCACATTCAGGATTCACCAAATTGCAAATCATATGTTCAGAAGAGGAAAAAAAAAAAAGATAACTGCATCCATACTGAACAGGTACAGAATTTTTTCCTTTCCCTGTTCTCTAAAAAATACGGTATAACAGACACTTAAAATGGCATTTATATTGTATTAGGTATTGTGAGAAAACTGGAAATTATTTAAAGTATACAGGAGAATGTGCGTAGGTTATCCAAAAATATCACACCATTTTATGTGAAGAAATTGAGCACCTGCATATTTTAGTGTAGGGTCCAAGAATCAATCCCCTGTGGATATGCAGGATTGTATTTTAAACTTCAGCTGGAGGCTCCAAGGCATCATACATTAAGACTCCAAAAACTACTGCACCCCAATCCCTAGAGAGTTGCCCTCATCCCAATGTGGTCCCAGGCACATCAACATTTCAACCTGATGAAAAAGGAAGAGGAGAAGGAGAGGCAATTCTCCTTCTATTGATCCTATGGACCAGGACTTGCTTACATCACTTCCTCTCATCTCGCGTTGGGCAGCATATAGCTACATGGTCTCATCGAGCACCAAGGAAAACTGGGATGTGAGTCCCTCTGCTGCTTTTAAACTCTCAGAATTGTATGTGACAGAAGAGGAGAAGGGAGATTGCTGCAATGTAGCGGTCCCTACAGCCCCTGATTGTCTCTCAGATCTGTGCTCACATCAAGAATTTTTTTTAAGAGTTCCCCAGAAATACTGAATGATGGGGCAGAGAAGAGAAGGGAAGCCTCAGACAGGTTCCAGGACACCAAAGGTTGATATGGGCCTGCTTTTCATGGTGTGAGCTCAGAAAAATAATTTTGACTCTTTGTGTCTCAGCTTTTTCTTATGTTAAATGAGGATATTACAGTAGATGGTCTTTAAGGAATACATGCTAAATGTTGTCAATGCTACAGTGAACAAAAACAGGCATGGCTTAGTCTTTATGGAGCTTCAGTTTCCATAAGGAAGACAAATATTTCAAGAGTTATATAGGGTATATCAAATGCATACCCTAAATATAGACTGTTAAGTGCCTTGAGTGGGGATCACAGAGGTACTGGTTTTCCTCCCATTTTCTTTTCTGGGCAACCAAGGCTGTGCAAGCTTGACTCTCTAAGAGAGTTCATGATGGATGCATTCAGTCTTTGATCCCTCTCTCCACCTCCGCAGGAGGAAGGGTCCTCTGTACACTTGGAGGCCTCCTGCGCCTGTGAGCTCTCTGGATTCCAGAGCAATGGCTGCATTTCAGGCAGAAAAGGGCTCCTAGATTCTGCTATCTGTTCCTAATTCACTTTGACCCAATTCTTTCTTGTTCCTTATTTAATTGGCTTCTTTTCTCTGTTCCTGGAATTTGCTCATGCTTTTTTTTCATGCACAATTTGACTGTCATCTTGGATTTAACTGGGAGTTACTTTGCTACCCACTCCAATTCATGTATAAGTGATACACAGTAGTGCTGGGTCCAAAGGGCTGGTCAAAAATGTGGACCCTGAGGCAGCCTTGCTGGGTTCTAATCCACACTATGTAAGACTAGGAACAAATAACTCATCTGTTTTGTACTCCAATTCCATTCTCTCCAAAATGAGAACAACACTGATTCTTACCTCACAGGCCTTTGAAAGGATTAAAAAAGATAGTACCAGGTAAAATCTCAATCCGCGGCTGTTATTCACCCGGATGGGAGTTATACCCTCTCTCTAGTGGAAAGCTGTATGAGTACCTCTCTCTACATTCCAAACTCTGCACTTTTTCAACTTCCCCTTATAGACTCCTCACAGAAAAGCTTTTATTAGCAAAGAAAACTCTGCTAAAGATCTCCTGAGAGAAGGAATGGAGTAGGTTTGTATTACACACACCACAGCACATCACTTAGTAGTCCTCCATAGATTCTCCCCTAATTCAAATACCTCTTTTCAGTGGCACTCAGATCTCACCCTCATCCTCTTCCTCCTCTATTTTGCTGTGCTGTCATATTACAGGTTCCCTGGTAAAATTCTTCATCTCCTTCCATTCCAATTCCATTTTCATTTCTACTGTAAGGATGTTTTCCTGCATCACAGGCCGATATGCCCAGTGCCATTAGCACCAAGTGCTGCCTGTCCATCCTGTGGCCCACCACCTGGTATTACTGCAGCCATGTGGGATCCCTGTCAATGATCGTGTGTGCCCTTCTCTGGGCCCTATCCCTGCTGCTGAAACTCCCGGAGGGTTACTACTGTGCTGTATGTGTGCCACATTTTCTTTATCCAATTAACTATGGATAGGCATATTGATTTCATGTCTTTGCTATTGTGAATAGAATTGCAATGAACATACAAGTGCAGGTGTCCTTTTAGTAGAGTGATTTATTTTCTTTTGGATATATACCCAGTAGTGAGATTACTGAATCAAATCGTAGTTCTAAGTTATTTGGGAAATCTCCAAACTGCTTTCCACAGTGGCTGAACTAATTTACATATCCTCCAATAACATATAAGCATTCTCTTTTCTCTGCAGCCTCACCAGCATCTGTTGTTTTTTGCTGGAGTGCAACAGCATGATCTCGGCTCACTGCAACCTCCACCTCCCAGGTTCAAGCGATTCTGTACCTCAGCTTCCTGAGTAGCTAGGATTACAGGCACTCACCACCATGCCCAGCTAATTTTTGTATTTTCAGTAGAGACGGGGTTTCATCATCTTGGCCAGGCTGGTCTTGAACTCCTGATCTCATAATCCACCCACCTCAACCTCCCAAAGTGTTGGGATTACAGGCGTGAGCTACCGCACCTGGCCAGTTTTTTGACTTTTTAATAACAGCCATTCTGACTGGTGTGAGATGGTATCTCATTGCGGTTTTGATTTATAATTTTCTGATGATTTGTGATGTGGAGCATTGTTTTATACTTTTGTTGGCTGCTTGTAAATCTTATGAGAAGTGTCTATTCATGTCTTTTGCCCATTTTTTCACACAGCTATTTGGTTTTCGCTTGTTGAATTGCTTAAGTTCCTTATAGATTCTGGATATTAGACTTTAGTCAGATGTGTAGTTTGTGAATATTTTCTCCCATTCTGTAGGTTGGCTGTTTAATCTGTTGCTAGTTTCTTTTGCTGTGCAGAAGCTCTTTAATTAGGTTCCACTTGTCCATTTTTGTTTTTGTTGCAATTGCTTATTATAACTTACTAATAAATTATTTCCCAAGGCTGATGTCCAGAATGATGTGTTTCTTAGGTTTTCTTCTATGATTATTACAGTTTGAGGTTTTACATTTAAATATGTAATCCATCTTGAGTTAATTTCTGTATATGGTAACAGGTAAGGATCCAGTTTCATTCCTCCACATATAGCTAGCCAGCTATCTCAGCACCATTTATTGAATAAGGAGTCCTTTTCCCATTGCTTATTTCTGACAATACTGTGGAAGATCTGATGGTGATAGGTGTGCAGCTTTATTTCTGCATTCTATATTCTGTTCCATTGGTCTGTGTGTCTGTTTTTATACCAGTTCCATGCTGTTTTGGTTACTCTAGGCTTATAGTATAGTTTGAAGTCAGGTAATGTAATGCATGCAGCTTTGTTCTTTTTCCTTAGGATTTATTTGGCCATTTGGACTCTTTTTTGGTTCCTTATGAATTTTAGAATAACTTTTTATAAATTATTTTTATTTTCTGTGAAAAATAATGTTGGTAGTTTGATAAAAATAGTGTTAAACTTGTAGATTATTTTGGCAGTATTGGCATTTAAACACTATTGATTCTTCCAACCCATGAGAATGAAAGTACTTTCCACTTGTTTGTGTCATCTATGATTTCTTTTAGCAGTGTTTTGTAGATCTCCTCATAGACAGCTCTCATATCTTTGGTTAGATGTATTCCTAGGTTTAATTTAATTTTTCATGGCTATTGTAAAGGGGATTGCATTCTTGATTTAGCTCTCAGTTTGAACATTGTTGATATATAGAAATGCTACTAATTTTTGTAAATTGATTATGTGTCTCGAAACTTTACTAAAGTCATTTATCAGTTCTAGGAGCCTTTTGGCAGAGTTTTTAGGGTCATCTAGATATAGAATCATATCATTCTCAAAGAGAGATAGTTTGACTTCTTCTTTTCCTATTTGGATGCTCTTTATTTCTTTCTCTTGCCTAATTGCTCTGGCTAGCACTTCCACTACTATGTTCAATAGGAGTGGTGAGAGTGGGCATTGTCTTGTTCTGGTTCTCAAGGGGAATGCTACCAGTTTTTGCCCATTAGCATGATGTTGTCTGTGGTTTTGTAATAGATGGCTCTTATTATTTTGAGGTATGGTCCCTCAATGCCCAGTTTCTTGAGGGTTTTTATCATGAAGGGATGTTGAATTTTATCAAAACCTTACCCACATCTATTGAAATGATCATATAGTTTTTGTTTTGAATTATGCTTATGTGGTGAATCACATTTGTTGATTTGTGTATATTGAACAAGCCCTGCACCCCAGGAATGAAGCCTACTTGATCATGGTAAATTAACTTTTTGATGTGCTGCTGGATATAGTTTGCTAGTATTTTGTTGAGGATTTTTGTTTGCTAGTATTTCGTTGAGGATTTTCGTCTCTATGTTCTTCAGGATGTTGGCATGTTGTTTTCCTTTTTCATTTGTCTCTGCCAGGTTTGGATATTGGTTTGATACTGGCTTCATAGAATAAGTTGGGGAGGAGTCTCCTCAATGTTTTTGGAACAGTTTCAGTACAATTCGTACCCACTCTTTTTGTACATCTGGTACAATTCAGCTGTAAATCATTAGACAGATGATCAAGGCAGAAAACTAACAAAGAAATTCTGGACTTAAACTGGACACTTGACCAAGTGGACCTAATAGAGATATACAGAATACTCCACCTATCAACCATGGAATATACATTCTTCCTGTCTACACATAGAACATACTTTAGGATTAAACACATGCTTGGCCATAAAGTCACTAGGGATTTTTTGGTTGGTAGGCTTTTTTATTACCACTTCAATTGTGGAACTCAATATTGTTCTGTTCAGGATTTCAATTTCTTCCTGATTCAGTCTTGGGAAAGTGTGTGTTTCCAGGAATTTACTCATTTCCTCTAGATTTTCTAGTTGTTGTGCATAGAGGTATTCATAATAATCTCTGTGGATCTTTTGTTTTTCTGTGGGATCAGTTGTACTGTCACCTTTGTAGTTGCCAATTATGAACATTTGGATCTTCTCTCTTTTCTTTGTTAATCAAGCTTGTGGTCTATTGATCTTGTTAACCCTTTCAAACACAAAGTTTTTTGTTGTTGTTGATGCTTTGTATGGATTTTTGGGTCTCAATTTTGTTCAGTTCTGCTTTGATTTTAGATATTTCTTTTCTTCCACTGGCTTTAGGATTAGTTTGTTCTGGTTTTCCTAGGTCTTTTAGGTGTAATGTTGGATTGTTAATTTTAGATCTTTCTAACTTTCAAGGTAGGGGTTTAGCACTACACTTTCCTCTTAATGCTGCTTTTGTTCCATCCCAAAGATTTTGGTATATTGTGTTTCTGCTTTCATTTATTTCAAAGCAATTTTTGATATCTGCCTTAATTTCATTGTTCACCCAAAGGTCATTCAAGAGCAAGTTGTTTAATTTCCATGTAATCATGTAGTTTTGAGAGATCTTCTAGGTATTAATTTCTATTTTTATTCCACTGTGGTCTGAGAGTATCACTAGTATTTCAATTTGTTTGAATTTATTGAAACTTTCTTTATGGCCAAGCATGTGGTTAATCCTAAAGTATGTTCTATGTGTAGATTAGAAGAATGTATATTCCATGATTGATAGGTGGAGTGTTCTGTAGATCTCTATTAGGTCCAATTGGTCAAGTGTCCAGTTTAAATCCAGAATTTGTTAGTTTTCTGACTCAGTGATCTGCCTAATGATGACAGTGGAGTGTTGAAGTTCCCCACTGTTATTGTGTGGCTGTCTAAATCTTTTTGTAGGTCCAGAAGTACTTGTTTTATGAATCTGGATATTCCAATGTTGGGTACATACATATTTAGGATAGTTAAGTCCTCTTGTTGAATTGAACCCTTTGTTATTTTGTAATGCCCTTCTTTGTCCTTTCTTACTGTTGGTGATGTAAAGTCTGTTTTATCTGATATTAGAGTAGTTACCACTGTTCTTTTTTGTTTTTCATTTACATGGTAGACCTTTCTCAAACCCTTTACTTTGAGGATATGGGTGTCATTATGTGTGAGATGGCTCACTTGAAGACAGCAAATGAATGGGTCTTTTTCAATCTAACTTGCCACTCTGTTTCTTTAAAGTGGGACACTTAGACCATTGTTAATTTAAGACCTTTCTAACTTTTGAGGTAGTTGTTTAGCACTATAAATTTTCCTCTTAATGCTGCTTTTGTTGCATCCCAGAGATTTTGGTATGTTTTGTCTTTGTGTTCATTTATTTCAAAGAATTTTTTGATATCTGCCTTAATTTCATTGTTTACCCAAAGGTCATTCAGGAGCAAGTTGTGGGCATTTCGATCATTTACATACAAGTGTATTTGGGGCATTTAGACTATTTACATACAAGGTTAGTATTGATATGTGATATTTTGATCTTGTCATTAAGTTGTTAGCTGGTTGCTTTGTAGTTTCTATTGCGTGGTTGCTTTACAGAGTCTGTGGGCTATGTGCTTAAGCGCGTTTTTTGTGGTAGCATGTATCATTTTTTTGTTTCCATATTTAGAACTCCCGTAAGGATCTCTTGTAAGGCTAGCCTAGTGGCAAAAAAATTCCCCTAGCACTTGCCTATATGGAAAATATTTTCTTTCTCCCTTGCTTATGAAGCTTAGTTTGGTGGGATATGAAATTCTTGGTTGAAATTTCTTTAAGAATGTTGAAAAAAGATCCCCAATCTCTCCTAGCTTATAATATTTCTGCTGAGAAGCCCACAGTTATCCTGATTGGGTTCCCTTTGCATGTGACCTGACCTTTTCTTTTTGCTGCCTTTAAGATTTCTTTGGCATTGATATTTGGACAATCTGGTGACTATATGCCTTGATGATGTTTGTTTTGTATAGTATCTTGCAAGTGTTCTCCGGATTTCTTATATCTGGCTGTTTACCTCTCTAGCCAGATTAGGGAAATTTTCTTATTTTCTCAAATATTTTTTCCAGGTTCTTTACTTTTTCTCCTTCTCTGTCAGGAAGGCCTATAATTTATAGGTTTGGTCACTTTCCATAATCTCACATTTATTGAAGACTTTGTTCACTTTATAAAATTCTTTTTTCTTTATTTTTTATCTAACAGGTTAGTTGAAAAGAGCAGTCTTCAAGCTCTGAAATCCTTTTATCTGCTTAGTCTAGTCTATAGATAAAGCTTTCAATTATATTTTGAAAATCCTTAAGTGAGATTTTCAATTCCAGAAGTTCTGATTGATTTCTTCTTAGGATGTTTATCTCTTCCTTCATTTTCTGGATTGCTTTAGAAGTATCTTTGTGTTGATTTTCAACCTTGTCTTGGATCTCATTGAGCTTCCCTGTGATCCATGCTTTGAATTATTTATCTGTCATTTCTGAGTTTCCATTTTGGTTAGAAGCCATTGCTAGAGATCTAGTGTGATCCCTTGGTGGTGTCCCAGCATTCAGATTTTTCATGGTGCCAGAATTCTTATGCAGCCTCCTTCTTATCTGGGGATGCTGGCATTTCTAATTTTGGTAATTATTTTGATTTTTTTCCTTCTTTATATGTAATATTATTGTTTTTTTTTTTCTTTCCCTTTCCCCTGTCACTAGGGGATGGGACTGTAGAGAATGCTGAGTAGGATCTTTTGGCTTTGCTTCTGTAGCACTACACATATCTGCTGGCAGGTTTTATATTAGGTTGTGCAGTTCAACCTACAAGCCAGTAGATGGCACTTACAGGTAAGAGATGGCTATGGCCAACAATGCTGGGTATATACTTGATCCTTTCTTACTGAGAGAAATTCCCTATCACTTCAGGCTGTGAGCTGATTCCTGAAGTGCACAGTGGTTTGAGCTCCCTGTTCAGCCCCAGGAAGACAGAGACTAAGATGGGTGGGAGCCGAGATGGATGGAGACCAAGATGGGCAGAGCCCAATCATGCAGTTCCACCTACTGGTCACCCAGTGGCAGACACACACACCAGCATCCAGTGGGCAGCCACCAAGTGCCCTGAGGTGTGCCTAGGTGTGGAGCTGGGAAACCTCCTTGGCCCCAAGTTCTCTTCATGGGGATGGGGGTGGCCTAAACTCCTAATCCAGAAGAGTAGGTGTTCCAGATGCCCGGAGGTCTACCTGGGCATAAAGTAGAGAGGGCCTCACTGTATCACAATCTATGTCCAGGAAGGGTGGGATAGCTCAGGCTGCTGAAACGGAAGAGCAAGTGCACCAAATGCCCAGAGATATGCCTGGATGTGATGCAGTGAGGGCCTCCACGAACCAGGATCTCTGCACAGGAAGGGTGGGGCTGCTTAGGCTGCTAATCCAGATGAGCGGGTGCTCTGAATCCCTGGAGATCTACCTAGGCATGGAGCAAAGAGGGCCTTGCTGTACCTTGATCTATGCCCATGAAGGGTAGGGTAACTCAGGCTGCTGGTCCAGGAAAGTGGGTATTCTAAATACCTGGATTTCTGCCTGGATATTGGGCAGAGTGGGCCCTGCTGCACCACAGTCTCAGGGGAGCAGGCTGGAGTACCCAGAAATGACACATGCAGACTGGTTCCAGATCACCAAGCTGGCCCTGGCCCTAGTCTCAACCACCTAGGAGAAACTGCAGCTGTATCAGCTCTCCTCCCACCCCAGGCTTGTGATGGGGGAAAGCACAATTCCAGCACCTACTGCTGAGGCATTTTCCGCAGTTCTGGCTGTAGAGGCTCCTAACCTGCTCCAGAGTAAGGACTCCAATCTCTGGCCCGAGACTAAAATGCCTGCGTGGCCCCACTGCCAGATCGCTGAAGAATGGCCTTCAACATAGTACCTGGGTATTGTTGATGGTTATTCAGGGCCCAAGGGCTCTTCAGTTAGCAGGTGATGAATGGTGCCAGGACTAGGTTTTTCCCTTCAAGGCAGTGGGTTTCCTCCTGGCCCCAGGGCATATCTAGAAAAATCACCCAGTAGCCAGGGCCTGGTAAGAGGGCCTGATGACTCTGACCAGTACCTTATCCTGCTGTTGGCTGAGGTGGTTTTTAAGATGCAAGACAAAGTCCTCCCAAGTCTTCCCTCTCCTCTCTTCAAGTGGAAGGAGGGGTTCTCTTTTGGAGCTATGGACCGTACAGCCTGGAGTTAGGGGAGGAGTGATACTAGCACTCCCTTTGCTGCCCTTGCTGTTGTCTCAGTAGGTCACATGCTCCCCTAGTCTACTTGTTCTGGGCCCAGTTCAGCACTAGTACTTGCCTAGAAGTTGCAGTCCTTATGGCCTAGACTCCTTTCAAGTTTATTTACAGCCCCAGAGCACTTTAGCCCATGGTAGTAATGTTTGCAGAAACTCAAATTCCAACAGCTGGGATCAGTGATTGCCCTCCGGCTAGGGCTGGTTTAAATGCTCCTTCCATGGGCAAGTGTCAGCTGAGTTTGGTCCGGTTTTCTTTTCTGCTCTAACAAGACAGCAATGACTTTGATGCCTCACAATTACTGTACTCTCCCTCTGCTAGCACACACCCCACGGTGGGAGGGGAGGGGTGACCTCGGCAATTCAAGACTGATTTTTCTACCTCTTCAGTGATACAAAGTTAAAACCAGGTGCTGTGCTCACCTGATTTTTGGTTCTTATGAAGGTGCTTTTTTGTGTAGATAGTTGTTAAAATGGTGTCCTTCGTGGGGAGATGATCGGTGGAGGCTTCTAGTCCACCATCTTGCTCTACCTCCCCAGTTACTGATTTTCAACCTTTCTCTTTTTTAATATAAGCATTAAAGGCTATAAATTTCACCATAAGTAATGTGTTAGCTGCCTGCTACAATTTTGATGTTTAGTAGTATTATTTATTATAAATATTTAATTTATTCTATAATGAATAGAGTGTGCTGGATCATTTTTCAAACATCTCAAGGGTTTCTATTTACCTTTCTGTTATTGAATAGAATGAAGTTTGCATCTATTGTGGTCAGGGAAGCTACTTTTAATGATTTCAATCCTTTAAAATGTTTTGAGAATTGCTTTGTGGCCATAATATGGTCTACAAGAGAAATAGTCCACATTCACTTGAAAATAACATATATTTTGAATATATTGTTCCATTTATATCATTAAGTCATATAGCTAATTATGTTCTTCAAGTCTCCTATATCTTTACAGAAATTTTTTGTCTTCTTTTTCTCTTTTATTAGAAGTGTTGAGTTCAAATCACCAACTATGATTCTGGGTTTGTATGTTATTTTTAGTTGTGTCAACTTTTACTTTGCATGTTTTAACTCTGCTGGTGAATACATGTTTAAGTTTGTGATGTATTCTTGATGAATTGACATTTTTGCTATTATGAAATATTTCTTCTTTTCACTAGTAATACTTGTTACCTTAAATTTTAATTTATATTATATCATCTTAACCATGCCAGCTTTATTTTATTTAAGATTTTCATAGTTTCTCCCTTTTGTTTTTTGTTTTTTTGAGATGGAGTCTCACTCCGTCACCCAGGCTGGAGTGCAGTGGTGCTATCTCGGCTCACTGCAACTTCCACCTCCCAGGTTTAAGCAATTCTCCCTGCCTCAGCCTCCTGAGTAGCTTGGATTACAGGCAACCACCACCACGCCCAGCTAATTTTGGTATTATTTAGTAGAGACAAGGTTTCACCACGTTGTCCAGGCTGGTCTAGAACTCCTGACCTCAGGTGATCTGCCTGCCTCAGCCTCCCAAGGTGCTGGGATTATAGGCATGAGCCACCACGCCAGGCCTAGTTTATCTCTTTCTATCATTTTTTTATCCAAACTATATGGGTCCTTATATTTGAAGTGTGTATCTTGTAAATATAATACAATTGGGTCTTGTTTAAGATTTAGTCTGGCAATCTTGTACTTTTAACTGAATCGTTTAGTCCATTTGTCTGCAATTTAATTACAGTTAGTTTTAAGTCTGCCATCTTGCTATTTGTTTTCTATATGTCCTATCTATTATCTTATCTTTAATCCTTTTTTCTTTTTATGAATTGTGTAATCTTTTCTCTTGTATTCGCTTTTTAATGATACATTTTTAAAATTTTTATAGTTACTCTAAAATAGCACAAACAGAAATAAAATGTGAGCCACCTTGTAATTTTATATTTTATAGGCTATATCCAGAATATTATCATTTTGTTATGTGACCAATATAAAAAATTAATAAGATATTTTATATTCTATTTTTTGTATTAAGTCTTTATAATGTAGTATATATTTTACACTTAACAGCACCAGGAAACAACAACTGCAGAAAGCATGAGCTTACAAGGCAAGACACCTAAGGACTTGGGCCCCTTAGGAATAAAGATCTGGATGCCAGGCAGGCACTTGAATGCTGGTAGATCCAGGGAGCCAGAGAACAAGGGCATAGCTGGCATCTGGGCTAATAATAACAGCTAACAATGATTGAACACCTAATATGTGCCAGGAAATAGGTACATTTTTCTCATTTAATGTTCACAATAACCCAAAGAGGTGGGTGCTAACATTATTTCCTCATTTTAGACAAAGAACTGAGGCACATTGCACCCTGGTGCCACCTGTGCAGTGACCGGAAGCTTACATTTGCCTAACAGTACGTTCCAGTATCAGGAATCTGCCTGATGATACGTCTCAGTAATGTTATTCAATAACTCTATGAGCAATTGAGATAACAATTTGCCCTCCCACTGACTTACCACTTGTCAACTTCATAACTGGTTCAGAGGTTAAGTGGAGAAAGAGAGGGCTATTTACTGACTCTCTAAAACCCCAGCATCCTAGACTCGGTCCAGGCTCTTCTCATCTTCCTACACTGCCCTCTCTCACTTTACTTGTAAACAGTGCTCAAAAAAGCTGTTCACAGGACAGAGTCTGAGAGAAAAGGAAACCATCTCCCCATCTATCACACATTCCATTTCCATATATTCACCCTTGGACAAGAAGAAAGTATCAGAGAAAAACTTGGAGGGACTTCAGAGAAGGGGATAATTTGGAGTTAAAAAAAAAAGAAGAAGAAAGTTTGTGAGGACTGGCTGAGAATCCTGTTTAAATTACTATGTGGGCATGAAAGATGTGATGGGGCAAAAATGGAGCAGAGAGAGAACAAAAGAAACAGTGAGAGGAACAGAGACAAACACACCCAGAGAGACATAGCTATAGAAAGAAAGAAAATCAGAGGGAGACAGGTACAGAGAGGCAAAGACATAGACTCATGGCTGGTGCAGAAGCAGCAAGGCAGAAAGAGGTGGTTCTGCCTGTGTTTCCCTGATTGTTCTTCTGTCCATTTTCCAGACATCTCAGCAAAATGAGTCAGTTTGGACAGTTCTACCACCTCCCGCAGACCTGCCTCAATGTCAGACATGCCCCTAGAATTATTTTCCATTGCATTTTCTATTTCTGGAAGGGCAAATTATCCATGTTGGTCCTACCCCAGTAATATCACCCAAATAGAGAAAGAGGCCAAGAGAGGTGTAGGGTCCCCCAATGCCTTGACCACTCTATGACCCAACCAGCTACAGGTTTTTCCTAGCAGGTTTGCACCCAAACTGGGACCTTATAAACATTCTCAGGCACTGATAAAGGTATCTAGGTTGTTGCCCAAAACACTGAAAGAAGTTGTCCCTGGCATCTTAGCCAAATTCCTTAAACCCTCATAAAAACTCCATACCCTGACCCCTTCACTGTGGTTATACTGGTTATACCTAGGTACAACACCCCTTTCCTCTAATGTTTAGTACTTCTTTCTTTGGAATCCCCCATCTCAGGATTGTTTTGGGCATTCCCTTGTGGCCCTGCTGCCACTTTGGGGGCAACTCCAGCCACGAGTTAAGTGGAATGAAACAAGAGGTAAAGACAGAGGGGAAGAACCGAGTTAAGTGGAAAGAAACAAGAGGTAATGACAGAGGGGAAGAACCGGAGGAAAAAGTAAGGCAGGAAGAACCTAAAATCTCAGACTGAGAACCTCAGGCCCAAACTCTCTGTGTGGCCTTGGAGAAGTCACTTCCACCCTCTGGGACTCAGTTCCTTCATCTGTAAAGATATGAATCTAAAGAGCCCCTGGGGTCCTTCCCAGTTCTGTGAGTTTGAAGGACTCAGAGAGGAGGTGTCTGAGTGAAAGAGAAATCAAGATCAAGCAAGTTACTAATAGGAGCTCCAGTGAAAGTCAAACAGAGAAATGGCCTAGACATTTGTTTCACAGAAGAGACAGTCATGGAACAGAAGTCATTGAACAGGAGAGAATATTCAGAGCTACATCAAATCCAATGAACAAATAGTGGGAATCAGGTACATGCAACACTTACAAGCACTGAAGAGTTTGCAAATAAACTCCATCCTCCAGAGCTCTCAGGCTCCTAGAAAGAATGCCAGGTGCCCTAATAATCACGTGCTTTTAGATTAGAAAAAGAATAAGAGGGGTTGTTCTAATCTGGGTGGTCTGGAAGTTCAAGTAAAGGAACAGCTAACTGCTTGAAAAATTGCACCAGGAAACTAGAAATTTGCATGACCCTGGACGCTGGATGGAAGTAAAGGACCTCTTCAAATCATACAGACCATCCTGACCCTCCCTCCTCATCATATGGTATGATCCATCTTAGATTTTTTTTTTAATGAGAACAAATTAAATACATGGACAAGTACCTTTTATACACTCATACTTTTAATAACATAGATGCCTCAAGTATAATAATGTATGACTCAGATTGGTTATTCCCTTTCAATTTCTGAAAGAGGGTGTTAGTCTGTTCTCACACTACTATAAAGAACCGCCTGAGGCTGTGTAATTTATAAAGGAGAGAGGTTTAATTGATTCACAGTTCAGCATGGCCAGGGAGGTCTCAGGAAACTTACAATCATGGCAGAAGGTAAAGGAAAAGCAAGGCACCTTCTTCACAAAGCAGCAGGGAGAAGAGTGGCAGAGTGAAGGGGAAGAGCCCCTTATAAAACCATCAGATCTCGTGAGACTCACTCACTATCATGAGAACAGCATGGGGGAAACTGCCCCCATGATGCAATTACCCCCACCTGGTCTCTCCCTTGATATCTGGGGATTATGGGGATTACAATTCAAGATGAGATTTTGGGTGGGGACACAGCAAAACCATATCAAGGAGTATTTCAGTTATTTTTCTGCACCTCATGTAGTGGTATCAGGCCTTTCTTCCCTGTCTCCTCTTTCATTTAAGTACTGACCACAGGTGGACTTCCTCTCTTTACAGGGTCTCTCCTCAGTCAGTTCCACCACATGCTGCCCAACAGGGTGTGCATTGCACAAATCCAGGGGCAGGACTCACATAGACCACAGTGTGGCTGACATCCCCTGGAGTTGTACAACACTAGAACTTAGCTTGCTTTCCCCACACAGGGATCTTATGGAGACTGCAAGTTCGACTGCCTAGGGCAAATGCCCCTCAAGCACTGGCCAGTTTTGTTGGCACAACCCAAATTCCAAAAGGACCACCATCTTCTCCCGTTTATTCTACCCCCATCCATCTTTGGAGTGCATCTTCAGCAACCTCAACCATCAGGTGTCATGTTCCAAAAACATGTGCGAAAACTGTCAGGTTTTAACCACCCTGCCTTCTACCTTGAAGGATTTCTGGAAGCTTAAACATATTCATTAAATGTGGCAAGGACAGTAACTACTTAAAGAAGAAAGCAAACCCCTGGAGACATAGATGTCAAGAAGAACCCAAACTAGTTAGTTTGGTGGTTCCATCCAAGTTCAGTGATGGATGGACTCCAAAGACGGATGAGGGTAGAATAAAGGGGAGAAAATGCAAATAATTAGATTTTGCTTCTGAAAAAGAGAAAGAAGAGAGAAAAAGGGAAGAGACACAAAAGAACCTGGTAGGATGATGTTAGGCTGGAAGCTACATGGAGCAAAATCAAGATGCCAGAATCAGGATGGTTGGCAGAAAAAAAAAAAAAAAAAAGAACATCTAACAGGTGATGCTAGTTTGCCACCTTGGACAAGTTTCTTAACCTCTATCCTCTATGTATTTCTGTATCTTCATTTGTTAAATGGACTCTATTCCATGCTTACTCCTTCTGATATTTGCAACATATCAAACCAAATGTGAAATTAAAGTCCATCAAATCTCACACACAAACAAGCACTCAAATGCACTACACAAAACCTTGGTGAATGTGATAAACTTTAATAAAGATTTGGAATTCATGGGATAAGTAGGGTTAATTACAAGCAGCAAAAAAAAAAAAAAAAAAAAGAAAAGAAAAGAAAAGAAAAAGAGCTGCAGTAAAAATTGTCCCCCTGAAAGAATCATTCTATGCTAGAGATCCATGCCAATTTGCATCTACCACAACATGATTTTATTCAGCCCTATCCTACACTACCTCTCTGTTATTCAGAGCCCACTGGGATTTTAGTCAACATTACACTGAAAATTCCAGAGGATGCACAGCCCCTTTCTCTCCAGTAACCAGTTAATTGAGAATGTAGCAGGTAGCAGTATAGGCAAAACACATTTGCCCAGGCTCTGACATTGGGGAAATAAAGAAGTTGACAAGATATATCTCTGCCCTCCAACAGCCTACAGCAGTAGGGAAAGAGAGGATGTCTGTGATCAATATCTACTACCTCAGAGCTAGCTGAGAAGAGGAAGAGAAGTTTAGTGATGGATGGAAAAACTTAAAGAAAAGGTTGGAATTTGAGGAGGACAGCCCCTGTCTTAGCATAGCATGTCATCTCACTAATGAGGCCATTTCCTGGTAACTGCCTTTTTTGATTATTTGATCATCCTAACAATCCCTCAAGGTGGGTAAGTTTAAGACAAGAAGATTTTTAACTAAAAGAGGTGGAAAGAAGAAAATGCAATCGAGTCTCATGGTAATTGTTGGCACAGACACAGAAACTATTTAGGAAACATTAGACCATGTGGAGATTTCATCTCTTGTGCCAGATGCATCTGTTTGCAAAGTCTACAAAATGCTGCTTTCAGAAGAATTTCATTTTTAAGCCCAAGATAGGCTCAATGAGACAACATCCTGGGATCTATTAACCATGTCTGCCATGGGTGGAGTTTTGGAGGATGATCCCAGAAAATAGGAGAATTGGAATAGTAATAAATGAAGATGGAAAGGTAACTAGGAGCAGAACGTTAAATGTCAGAGGGTCTGAAAAGGTGACTAGATTTTGTTTTCTCCAGTTGCCAGCGGTAAAAAAAAAAAACATTTTTATTAATAAGGGTTAAGCCAAACTATATGACATGTTGATCCAGGTGGGTGTGACCCCTGAATCTCTAACAATTGAAAATGAAAACTCAGGACCAATTTCATAACCACAGTACTGCTTCTTGTGAACCTGTGGATATATTCTCTCAGCTCCCCCTTCTGGACAATCTGAGGTTCAGCATCACAGCAAATGGTAGGTGTGAAGAGCGATAGGATTTATCCCACAATTGGATGAGGGCTGTAGTCACACCATTGGGAGGCCTCTTTCTGTCCCCTGCAGCTCTCTGTAGGTCTCCATAAGCAGAGAGTAAAACAAATCAGAATCTCGTCCTCACTAAATTTCCACCAACACAACCACCACTACCTAGTTATGTTCATTTGTATCAATCATGCTCCCCAGGGAGAAAAACCTCAAAATTTTTCCAAATTTAGGAACACAACAGTCCTCACAACAGTGCTGATGTGTGTATATTCATCCTAAACTGAAGAATATCTGTGACGGAGTAGCCACCAGCATCCCAGTCCCTGGCAGGGCAAACTTTCATCATTTTATAAATGCAGGTCCAAACTCCTAATGGAAACCCTTACGTCCAAATATCATCTATAAATTATCATATGTGATTCCACTGAATATTATTTAACCCTCTAGTGGAATCTGAGGCAGCACTGCATAATCAAACACATTAGTATTTCTGCAAAGAAACTTATGAATGTGCCCAATAAGGGAGATTTAAAAAGATGACTTTCTGCCTCATAGCATTTCAGATCAGTTAGTTTTGGTTCCAAATTTACAAAACAACTTTTAGTTTTCAGAGTTCCAAGGATTTGGAATTTGCAGATAGAAGAATATGGACATGTATCTATGGGCATATTGAATTGGTTCAATGACCGGGGTGGAGAACCCTTTCTACTGTTTCCCTAGGAGTAAATGGGCTCAAATTGTTGCGGTTAATCTTCAGGGAAGGGCCTCTCACCACTCAGTTTCTTTCAGGAAATTTTTTCCACCATGCAGACTGATATCTTTATTATTGTCATCATTATCAATATAATTATCATCATCATCACTAACATTTGTTGAGCATTTCTTATGGACATGCTCTATGTTTGTTTTTAAGTTCTGGGATACATGTGCTAAACATGCAGGATTGTTACGTATGTAAACATGTGTCATGGTGGTTTGCTGCACCTATCAACTCATCACCTAGGTATTAAGCCCCACATGCATTAGCTATTTATCCTGATGCTCCCTCTCCCCCATCCCACCTACAGGCCCCAATCTGTGTTATTTCCCTCCCTGTGTCCATGTGTTCTCATTGTTCAGCTCCCATTTATGAGTGAGATCATGCAGTGTTTGGTTTTCTATTCCTGTGTTAGTTTGCTGAGGATGATAGCTTCCAGCTTCATCCATGTCCCTGCAAAGGACATGATCTCATTCCTTTTTATGGCTGCATAGCCATGGTGTATATATACCATATTTTCTTTATCCAGTCTATCATTGATGGGCATTTGGGTTGATTCCATGTCTTTGCTATTGTGAATAGTGCTTCAATAAACATACATGTGCATGTGTCTTTATAGTAGCATGTATCTTTAAAATAGAATGATTTCTATTCCTTTGGGCATATACCTAGTAATGGGATTGCTGGGTCAAATGGTATTTCTGGTTCTAGATCCTTGAGGAATTGCCACATTGTCTGCCACAATGGTTGAACTAATTTACATTCCCACCAACAGTGTAAAAGCATTCCTGTTTCTCGACATCCTCGCCAGCATCTGTTGTTTCTTGACTTTTTAATAATCGCCATTCTGACTGGCATGAGATGGTATCTTATTGTGGTTTTCATTTGCATTTATCACATGAATGTCTTCTTTTGAGAAGTGTCTGTTCATGTCCTTTGCCCACTTTTCATTGGGGTTGTTTGTTTTTTCTTGTAAATTTGTTTAAGTTCCTAGTAAATCCTGGATATTAGACCTTTGTCAGATGGGCAGATTTCAAAAATTTTCTCTCATTTTATAGGTTGCCTGTTCACTGGGATGATAGTTTCTTTTGCTATGCGGAAGCTCTTTAATTTAATTAAATCCCATTTGTCAATTTTTGCTTTTGTTGCAATTGCTTTTGGCAATTTCGTTATAAAATCGTTGTCTATGCCTATGTCCTCAATGGTATTGCCTAGGTTTTCTTCTAGGGTTTTTATGGTTTTAGGTATTACATCCAAGTCTTTAATCCATCTTGAGTTAATTTTTGTATAAGGTGTAAGGAAGGGGCCCAGTTTCAGTTTTCTGCATATGGCTAGCCAGTTTTCCAAGCACCATTTATTAAATAGGGAATCCTTTCCCTGTTGCTTGTTTTTGTCACGTTTGTTGAAGATCAGATGGTTGTAGATCTGGTTTTATTTCTGAGATCTCTATTATGTTCCATTTGTCTATGTGTCTGTTTTAGCACCAGTACCATGCTGTTTTGGTTGCTGTGGCGTTGTAGTATAGTTTGAAGTCAGGTAGCATGATGCCTCTAGCTTTGTTCTTTTTGCTTAGGATGGTCTTAGCTATATGGGCTGTTTTTTGATTCCATATGAATTTCAAAGTAGTTTTTTATAATTCTGTGAAGAATGTCAATGGTAGTTTGATGGGAATAGCATTAAATCTATAAATTACTTTGGACAGTATGGCCATTTTCCCAATATTAATTTTTCCTATCTATAAGGATGGAATGTTTTCCCATTTGTTTGTGCCCTCTCTTATTTCCTTGAGCAGTGGTTTGTAGTTCTCCTTGAAGAGGTCTTTCACATCCCTTGTTAGCTGTATTTCTAGGTGTTTTATTCTCTTTGTAGCAACTGTGAATGAGTGTTCATTCATGACTTGGCTCTCTGCTTGTCTATTTTCGGTGTATAGGAATGCTTATGACACTTGCACATTGATTTTGTATCCTGAGACTTTCCTGAAGTTGCTTATCAGTTTAAGGAGATTTGGGGCTGAGATGATGGGGTTTTCTAGATGTAGAATCATGTCATCTGCGAAGAGAGACAATTTGACTTCCTCTCTTCCTATTCGCATACCCTTCTTTCTCTTCCCTAATTGCCCTGGCCATAACTTCCAATACTATGTTGAATAGGAGTGGTGAGAAAAGCCATTCTTGTCTTGTGCTGGTTTTCAAAGGGAATGCTTCCAGCTTTTGCCCATTCCACATGATATTGGATGTGGGTTTATCATAAATGACTCTTATTATTTTGAGATATTTTCCATCAATACCTAGTTGATTGAGAGTTTTTAACATGAAGGGATGTTGAATTTTATCAAAGGTCTTTTCTGCATCTATTGAGATCATCGTGTGGTTTTTTACATTGGTTCTGTTTATGTGATGGCTTACGTTTACTGATTTGTGTATGTTGAAGCAGCCCTGCATCCCAGGGGTGAAGCCAACTGGATCATGGTGCTTAAGCTTTTTAATGTGTTGCTGGATTCAATTTGCCGGTATTTTATTGAGAATTTTTGCATTGATGTTCATCAGGGATATTGGCCTGAAGTTTTCTTTTTTTGTTGTGTCTCTGCCCAGTTTGGGTGTCAGGATGATGCTGGCCTCATAAAATGAATTAAGAAGTCTCTCCTTTTCAATTGTTTAGAATAGTTTCAGAAGGAATGGTACTAGCTCCCCTTTGTACCTCTGGTAGACTTTGGCTTTGAATCCATCTGGTCCTGGGCTTTTTTTGGTTGGTAGGCTATTTATTACTGCCTTAATTTCAGAACTTGTTATTGGTCTATTCAAGGATTCAACTTCTTCCTGGTTTAGTCTTGAGAGGGCGTATATGTCCAGGAATTCATTACTCCTAGATTTTCTAGTTTTTTTTACATAGAGGTGTTTATAGTATTCTGTGATTGTTGTTGGTATTTCTGTGGGGTCAGTGGTGATATCCCCTTTATCATTTTTATTGTGTCTTTGATTCTTCTCCTTTTCTTCTTCATTAGTCTAGCTAGTGGCCTATTTTATTAATTTTTTCAAAAAACTAGCTACTGGATTCATTGATTTTTTAAAGGATTTTTCATGTCTCTATCTCCTACAGTTCCACTTTGATCTTAGTTATTTATTGTCTTCTGCTATCTTTTAGATGTGTTTGCTCTTGCTCCTCAGTTCTTTTAGTTGTGATGTTAACCCACATGTGGGCTGCCTGTATTCCTCAGGGATAGCAGGGGGAAAGACTAAGTCTGCTGGTCTGCAGAGACCACAGCCACCCTTCCCCCTAGGGCCCAAGGAGATCAGAGTTCTGTCCCTGAGGCCCTGGCTGGAGTTGCTGGCTTTCCTGCAGAAAGGCCCCTCCCAGTGAGGAGGGATGGGTTAGGGTCTGGCCTAAAGAGTCAGTCTTCCACAATCTGCCACAGCCAGTGTGCTGCGCTGTGTCAATTTGAGATCTTTCTAGCTTTCTGATGTGTGCATTTAGTGCTATAAATTTCCCTCTTAATATTGCTTTAGCTGCATCCCAGAGATTCTGATACGTTGCCTTTTTGTTCTCATTGGTTTCAAAGAACTTCTTGATTTCTGCTTTAATTGTATTATTTACCTAAGAGTCATTCAGGAAAAGGTTGTTCAATTTCCATGTAGTTGTGTGGTTTTGAGTGAGCTTCTTAATCTTGAGTTATAATTTAATTGTACTGTGATCTGAGAGACTGTTATGATTTCAGTTCTTTTGCATTTGCTGCAGAGTGATTTACTTCCAGTTGTGATCAATTTTAGTGTAAGTACCATGTGACACTGAGAAGAATGTATATTCTGTTGTTTGTGGGTGGAGAGTCCTGTAAATAACTATCAGTCTGACTTGATCCAGAGCTGAGTTCAAGTTCTGAATATCCTTGTTAATTTTCTCGCTCAATGACCTAATATTGACAGTGGGGTGTTAAAGTCTCCTATTATTATTGTGTGGGAGTCTAAATCTCTTCATAGATCTCTAAGAATTTGTTTTATGAATCTGGGTGCTCCTGTATTTGGGGCATATATATTTAGTATAGTTAGCTCTTCTTGTTGAATTGATCTTTTTACCATTATATAATATCCTTCTTTGTCTTTTTAGATCTTTGTTGGTTTGAAGTTTGTTTTGTCATAAACTAGGATTGTGACCCCTGCTTTTTTTCTGCTTTCTATTTGCTTGGTAAATTTCCCTCCATCCCTTTATTTTTGGCCTATGTCTGTCTTTGCATGTGAGATGGGTCTCCTGAGTACAGCACACCAATGGGTCTTGACTCTTTTTCCAATTTGCCAGTCTGTGTCTTTTAATTGGGGTATTTAGCCTATTTACATTTAGGGTTAATATTGTTCTGTATGAATTTGATCCTGTCATCATGATGCTAGCTAGTTATTTTGCACACTAGTTGATACAGTTTCTTCATAGTGTCATTGGTTTTTGTATTTCAGTGTGTTTTTGCAGTGGCTGGTACTGGTTTTTCCTTTCCATATTTAGTGCTTCCTTCAGGAGCTCTTGCAGGATAGGCTTGGTTGTGACTGATTTCCTCAGCATTTGTTTCTCTGAAAAAGATTTTATTTCTCCTTTGCTTATGAAGCTTTGTTTAGCCGAATATGAAATTCTGGGCTGAAAATTCTTTTCTTTAAGAATGTTGAATATTGGCCCCCACTCTCTTCTGGCTTGTAGGGTTTCTGCTGAAAGGTCTGCTGTTAGTTGATTC
This sequence comes from Pongo abelii, assembly GCF_028885655.2. NCBI lineage: Eukaryota > Metazoa > Chordata > Mammalia > Primates > Hominidae > Pongo > Pongo abelii. The sequence goes on from NC_071994.2 coordinate 58,396,333, forward strand.
ACTTCCCTCTGTAGTGACCTGGCCTTTCTCTCTGGCTACCCTTAACATTTTTTCCATCATTTTGACCTTGGAGAATCTGAGAATTATGTGTCTTGGGGTTGATCTTCTTGTGGAGTATCTTACTAGGGTTCTCTGTATTTCCTGAATTTGAATGTTGGCCTGTCTTGCTAGGTTGGGGAAGTTCTCCTGGATGATATCCTAACATGTGTTTTCCAACTTGGTTCCATCCTCCCCGTGTCTTTTAGGTACTCAGTTGTACATATGGTCTTTTTACATAGTCCCATAGTTCTTGGAGGTTTTGTTCTTTCCTTTTCATTCTTTTTTCTCTAAATCTTGTCTGCCTGCCTTATTTCAGCAAGATTGTCTTCCAGCTCTAATATTCTTTCTTCTGCTTGACCAATTTGGCTATTGATACTTGTGTTTGCAACACAAAGTTCTCATGCTATGTTTTGCAGCTTCACGAGGTCATTTATGTTCCTCTCTAAACTGGTTATTCTAGTTAGCAGCTCCTGTAACCTTTTATCATAGTTCTTAGCTCATTTGAATTGGGTTAGAACATGCTCCTTTACCTCAGCAAAGCCTGTTATTACCCACTTTCTGAAGCTTATTACTGTCAATTCATCCATTTCATCCTCTGTCCAGTTCTGTGCCCTTGCTGGAGAGGTGTTGCAATCATTTGGAGGAGAAGAGGCACTCTGGCCTTTTGAGTTTTCAGCATTTTTTTAATTGATTCTTTCTCATCTTCATGAGTTTGTCTAGTTTTGATCTTTGAGGCTACTGACCTTTGGATGAGGTTTTTGTGGAGACTTTTTCATTGATGCTGTTGTTGCTGCTTTCTGTTTGTTTGTTTTTCCTTCAATAGTCATGTTCCTTTCCTGTAGGGCTGCTGTGGTTTGCTGGGGGTTCATTTCAGGCCCTATTCATCAGGAGCGCTCCTGCACTTGGAGATGTCACTCAAGGAGGCTGGAGAACAGCAAAGATGGGTACTGCTCTTTCCTCTGGGATCTCTGACATCAAGGGGCAACAACCTGACACCAGTAGAAATGGTCCTATATAGGGTGTCTTGGTAACCCCCGTTGGGGGGTTTCACCCAGTTGGGGGGCATGGGAACCAGGATCCATTTAATGAATCACTTTAGCTGTCCCTTGGTGGAGGGGGTGTGCTGTGCTGGGGGGAATCCCATTCACGTGGGCTGCCTGTATTCCTCAGGGCTAGCAGGGGGAAAGACTAAGTCTGCTGGTCTGCAGAGACGACAGCCACTCCTCCCCCTAGGGCCTCAGGCACAAGGAGATCAGAGTTCTGTCCCTAAGCTCCTGGCTGGAGTTCCTGGCTTTCCTGCAGAAAGGCCCCTCCCAGTGAGGAGGGATGGGTTAGGGTCTGGCCTAAAGAGTCAGTCTCCCACAGTCTGCCACAGCCAGTGTTCTGCGTTGTGGAGAATACCTCTCGGAACCAAGCTGTCCAATCTCCCTGGCTCCAGCAAGGGAAAAATGCATCCTGGAGTTATATTGATGTCTACTGCCCTTCCTCCCTGGGAGTTCAGTGTCTTAGGCAGCTGGCAACCACAATGATAGCTGCTGTCCCTCCCCCAGGGAGCTCAGTTTTCTTAGGTATCAGGCAGCTGCAGTGATGATGGCCACCCCTCTCCCTGGGAACTCTGTACTCTTAGGCAGATTCCAGCCAAGTGGCTGTTGAGAATCTGTGTAGCCCTGTGATTGGGACCAAGGGCCCTGGTGGCGTGGGCTCAAGAATGGGATCTTCTGATCTGTGAGTTGCACAGATCTGTGGAAAAAGCACAGTTTCCCAGGTTGGGTAGTATGCTCACGCATCACCTTCCTTGGTGGCTCCCCTTGTCCCGTTTGGCTCTGAGGTGCACCAACACATGACCCTGCTTTTCCTTGCTCTCTGTGGGTCACACCAACTGCCTAATCAGTCCTGATGGTAGAACCTGGATACCTTGGTTGCCGGTGCAGCACTCACATGTTGTTTTGGTTCTTCTCAGTGGAAGCCCCTGACTGCTGCTGCTTCTAGTCGGCCATCTTGGCCCTGCCCCACTCCCTGTGTTTGTTTCTTTACAAGGATCATCTCATGTGATTATCACACTTGCCCTATAATATACATAGATCATTATCATCCCAAAATTATAAATGAATTTAAAACTCTACACAGCTAGTAAGTCACAGAGCATGATCTCAAACCCATATCTTTCTGACTCTGAAATCTACTCTTCACCACTGATTGCACCATGTACTGACACCTTTGTTTCCAAGGGAAGGCTGGCTTCCCTCTGCTTTATCTCTTGCTCACCACACAGGGCCCTCTGGAAAATCAGCTTGAGGGTCTTCACATATCAATGCTGTCTAAGGAAACCAACAAAGAGTAAATGATGGGGTTGGTGTAGCTCTTCAAACAGGACAGAGTTAAACTAATCAGGTAGGGCTTAATGTTCTTGGGATAGACCACTGCCCAGCGAAATAGGAACCAGTGAATACTAATGGGCAGATCATAGAAAAGAAGGCCAGAACCGTGAGCAGGATGACCACACAGAGCCTGGGCAGCTGTGTCTGCTGGGAAACACACTGCACACTGACCAGCAGAGTCAGACTGGACCTAGTGAGAACTACAAACAGAAAGACCACTCAGATGGCAGAGATGAAATGAAAAGCCTGATATAGTCTGTCTTTAAAGACCCTAAACTGTAAGCCACAGGGTTGTCCTTCCAGGATGCTCAGCACCAGGGACAGGGCCCATGACAGCTTACATGTGTCTCAGACATGGCAGCAGTGCCTGCCTGGGGCACAGGACTGGACAGCAGCAGTCAGTGCTAATGGCACTGAGTATACTCAGGCCCACTGCGTAGGAGAAGTACTTCACAGTTGATCTGAAGAATGGAGTGCATACAGCAACAATGTGTAAGATAAAAACAAGATCCTCTACAGATTGCACCACTTTGCAGGAGAAGAGGAGCATGTCAGTCCCAACCAGGTTGGGGATGTAGATGGAGAAGGCGATCCTGCACATGAGGAAGTCCAGGAGCTAAAGAACAATTACACTCCCCACCAGCCAACTCAGGGCTGTCATGAGGGCAAACAGATCCAGGATCATGAATCTGAGTAAGTAATTGACATACAGCCCACACAGTGTAAATTCATCAAAAGTTGCTTATTACTATGTCCTGGAATCCTCTAGTGATGTCCCCAGGAACACAAATACGGGTTGATACCTACTCTGTGATCTGTAATTCCCACAACCAAAAAACGGTAGTTTTTGTAGCAGAATGAAAGTTCAAGACAGGTAATTTGATTCCCTTCTTCACCTCCACCATAATTTACTCTGTTACCTTCTCCTCAAAGATATATGTCTCAGAAAAATTTATTTTTATCAAAAGAGCACAAAGGGGCACAGCAAATAATTAATTTTTGTCTTCCAAAATGGACTACTAAAAACAATTATTTGTTTTTCTTTCCTCAACATGGTGAATTGGAGGCTTTTTCTGTGCCTCGGCCACTCAGCCATTTGGAAATAGTAAGCTAGTGCATAAAGATCAATTATGTGGCCAGGCATGCTGGCTCACACCTGTAATCCCAGCACTTTGGGAGGCTGAGGCAGGCAGATCACTTGAGGTCAGGAGTTCGAAACCAGCTTGACCAACATGGTGAAACCCCATCTCTACTAAAAATACATAAATTAGCCAGGCGTGGTGGCACACATCTCTAGTCCCAACTACTCATGAGGCTTAGGTGGGATGGTCACTTGAGCCCAGGAGGCGGAGGTTGCAGTGAGCCGAGATCACACCCCTGCACTCCAGCCTGAGTGGTAGAGCGAGACTCTGTCTCCAACAAAAAAAGAAAAAAAAAGATTTCTGTGAGCTTTAATTCGAAAAGGAAATGGGGTCCAGCAGAATCATGAGGGATCTCCTTATAATCCCAGGGAGGAGAGTGCCAGCCAACTGCCTCTGCAATGGTGTCCAGATAAAAGTAGTGAAGTTCTGATACATAAGAGAGGCAAAAAGCCTCCCTCCGTGACTCAGCTTTCCACTAGGGATCCAAGCAACCCAGAGTGAGGGAGAACACTTTGTTTCTGCCAAGTCCTGGAGTTAACCTAAGGAGAAGCTTGGAGGTGCTGAGAGAAAAAGACACCTGGAAAAGCTGCAGGTGTTTTCCCAGACCTGGGACCAAGAGCAGGACACCATTTTTAATCCAGTCACATACAGTCAATCATTCTTCAGCAACCTGGCAGTGTGGCCACACAGGAATTTTAGTCTCAGGCCAGAGGCTGGAGTGCCTTCTCTGGAGCAGGGTAGGAACTTCTACTGCCAGAATTGTGGAAAGCACCTCAGCAGTAGGTGCTAGAATTGTGCTCTTCCCCTATCACAGGTCAGGGGTAGCAGGAGAGCTGCTACAGATGCAGTTTCTCCTGCATGATAAGACTTGCAGCCAAGGCCAGCATGGTGACCTGGAACTGGTCGGTGTGTGTCATTGCTGGTTGCCCAAGCCTGCTCCCCTGAGATCATGGTGTAGCAAGGCCATCTCCACTCCATGGCTAGGCAGAACTCCAGGCATTTGGAGCATACACTCATTGGTTCTGCAGCCTGTGCCATCCCACTCTTCCTGTACAGAGATCCTGGTGCAGGGGGGTCCTTTCTGCTTCATACCCAGGCAGATCTCCAGGCATTCAGAGCACCTGCTCTCCTGAATCAGCAGCCTGAGTCACCTCATCCCTCCTGTGCAGAGGTCCTGCTGTGGGGTGGCAGGGAGGGCTCTCCACTCCATATCCAGGCACATCTCCAGGCATTTGGAGTACCCACTCACCTTAAATAGCAGCCTGAGCCATCCAACCCTTCCCGTGCAGAGATCCTGGTGAAGGGGGGCCCTTACTGCTTTATGCTTAGGCAGTAAGAGCACCCACTCACCTAGACCAGCAGCCTGAGCTGCCTGACACTTCCTGTGCAGAGATTGTGGTAAAGCAGCACCCTCTCTACTCCACACGCAGGCAGATCTCCAGGAATCTAGAGCACCCACACTCCTGGAATATGCAGAGAACTTGGGGCCAAGGACGTTTCCCAGCTCCACACTTAGGCATACCTCTGAGCACTTGCCAGATGCCCACTGGATTCTCCCTCAGAACTGTTGCTTGTGCCTGCCACACCGGGACCTGTGGTGGGCCTGCCTGGTCTGGCCCCACCCATTTTGCCCACTGTACCCCCCCAGTCTGGGACTGAGCAGGGAGGTTAGACCACTGTATGCTCCATAAACCAGCTGATCACCTAAGACAACAGAGAGCTTTTCCCAGAAAATGAGAATCAAGCATATGCCCACCCATGTTGGCCACAGCCAGCTCTTACATATAAGCTTCATCTACTGGCTTGTAGGTTAAACAGCACAACCCAACATAAAACCTGCCAACAGAAGTGCATAGGGCTATAGAAGCAAAGCCAAAAGACCCTACCCAACATTCTGTACAGTCACATCCTTTAAGGAGAGGGGGGAAAGGAAAGAAAAAAAACCAGTATTATATGGAAAGGAAGAAAAAGCAAAAATCTTATCTGCATAAAAATAATTATAAAAATTAAAAGTGCTAGCATCTCCAGATAAGAAAGAACCAGTACAAGAATTCTGGCATTATGAAAAATCTGAATGTAGTGACACCATCAAAAGATCACACTAGCTCTCCAGCAATGAGCCCTACCAAAATAGTGACCCAGAAATGACAGATAAATAATTCAAAGCATGGATTGCAAGGAAGCTCAATGAGATCCAAGATAAGGTGGAAGATCACAATGAAACTTATAAATTGATCCAAGAAATGAAGGAAGAGATAAACATCATAAAAAGAAACCAATCAGAGCTTCCAGAATTGAAAATCTCACATAAGGATTTTCAAAGTACAGTCAAAATCTTTATAAATAGACTGAACCAAACAGAAGAGATAACATCAAGATTTTGGTACCTGGGTGACAGGATCATTGGTACCCCAAACCTCAGCATCACAAAATATACCAAAGTAATAAACCTGAACATGTACACCTGGAATCTAAAAATAGAATTTAAAAAAGAAAAAGAATTTTAGAGCTTGTTAGACTGGTCTAACCCAGTCAGACAAAAGTGAAAAAAAAAGATTTTTAAATAATTAACAAAATGGGATTATATTTTGTTTGAGATTTAAAAAAATGGGATTATATAGAAATTATTGGCATTCCTGAAGGATAAGGAGAGAAAAAAAAGACCTGGAAAACATATTTAAGGGAATAATTCAAGAAAATTTTCCTAATCTTGCTAGAGAGGTAGACATCCAGATACAAGAAATCCAAGGAACAACTGTGAGATACTGTGCAAAACAAATATCACCAAGGCATATAGTCACCAGACTATACAAGCTTAGTGCTAAAGAAAAACTCTTGAAAGCAGCTAAAAGAAAAGATCAGCTCATGTGCAAAGGGAGTCCCATAAGGTTAACTGTGTACTTCCCAGCAGAAATATTACAACCCAGGAGAGATTGGGGGCCCATTTTCAGCATTCTTAAAGAAAAGAAATTCCAACCAAGAATTTCATATCCTGCAAAACTAAGCTTCATAAGCAAAGGAGAAATAAAAACTTTTCTAGACAAACAAGCACTAGAGAATTCCTTATCACTAGACCAGCCTAATGAGAGATTCTTAAGGGAGTTCTAAACACAGAAACAAAATAACAATACTGCTACCACAAAAGCACACTTAAGTACGTAACCCATAGTCCCCATAAAGCAACTATACAATAAAAGCTGCAAAGCAACCAGCTAACAACTTAATAAGATCAATATCTTACATATAAATACTAACCTTGAATGTAAATAATCTAAATGCCCCCACTTAAAAGGAACAGAGTGGCAAGTTGGACAAAAAAAAAAAAAAAGAAAGACCCATCTATCTGTTGTCTTCAAGAAACCCATCTCACGTGAAACAACATCCACAGATTCAAAGTAACAAGTTGGAGAAAGATCTATCACAAAATTGGAAAACAAAAAACAGAAGTCACTATTCTTATATCAATAAAACAGACTTTAATCCAACAACAGTAAAAAAGTGGGGGAAGGGATACACAATGATAAAGGGTTCAATTCAACAAGAACACCTAACCATCCTAAATATATACATACCCAAAACTGGAGCACTCAGATTTACAAAATAATACTTCTAGACCTGCAGATTTAGACAGCCACACAATAATACTGAGAAACTTCAACATCTCCCTGACAGCATTAGGCAGGTATTGAGGCAGAAAACTAACAAAGATATCTGGGACCTGAACTCAACACTTAACAAATTTAACCTAATAGACACCTGCAGAATACACTCCCATCAAACACAAAATAGACATTTTTCTCTTTTGCACAATGAACATACTTCATGATCAATAACATGTAATAATTTTTTTTTATTATTTCAATAGATTTAGGGGGAACAGGTGGTGTTTGGTTACATGAATAAGTTCTTTAATGGTGATTTATGAGATTTTGGTGCACTCATCACCTGAGCAGTGTACCCAATACCCAATGTGTAGTCTTTTGTCCCTCACCCCCTCCCACTTTCCCCGAAGTCCCTAAAGTCTGATGCATCATTCTTATGCCTTTTCATCCTCATAGCTTAGCTCCCACTTATGAGTGAAAACATACAACGTTTGGTTTTCCATTCCTGAGTGTGTGTGTGTGTATATATATATTCCATATGTGTATATATATATACTTATGTGTGTGTGTTTCTGTGTGTGTATGTATGTATGTGTGTGTGTATATATATATATATACATTTTCTTTATCCACTCATTGATTAATTGGCATTTGGGCTGGTTCTATCCTTTTGCAATTGCAAATTGTGCTGCTATAAACATGCATGTGCAATTACCTTTTTCATATAATGACTTTAGTTCTTTAAGGAATCTCTACACTGTTTTCCATAGTGGTTGTACTAGTGTGCATTCCCACCATCAGTGTAAAAGTGTTCCTTTTTCACCACATCCCTGTCAACATTTTTTTTTAATTGTTTGATTATGGCCATTTTTGCAGGAGTAAGGTATATCGCATTGAGGTTCTGATTTATGTGCAAAAAAAATTTAAAAATCATACTCTCAGACCACAGTGGAATAAAAACAGAAATCAACACCAAGAAGCTCTCTCAAAATCACAGAATTACATGAAATTAGACAACTTGCTCCTGAATGACTTTTTGGTAAACAGGAAAACTAAGGCAGAAATCAAAAAATTCTTTGAAATAAATGAAAACACACCACATTTCAAAATCTCTAGGATGCAGCAAGAGCAGTGGTAAGAAGAAAGTTGATTGCACTTAGCACCTACCTCAAAAAGTTAGAAAGATCTCAAATTAATGATCTAACATCACACCTAGAGGAACTGGAAAAACAAGAACAAATTAACACCAAAGCTAGTAGAAGAAATCAAATAACTAAAATCAGAGCAGAACATTTTGAGACCCAAAAATGTATACAAAAAAATTAATAAAAGCAAAACTTGGTTCTTTCAAAGGATAAACAAGATCAATAGTCTGCTAGCTAGATTAACAAAGAAAAAAAGAGAGAACATCCAAATAAGCATAATCAATAACAAGAAAGATGACATTATGACCAATTCCACAGAAATATGAAAGATCCTCAGACACTATTATGAACACCTTCATGCAAACAAACTAGGAAATCTAGAGGAAATGAATAAATTCCTGGAAACACAACCTCCCAAGATTGAATCAGGAAGAAATTGAATCCCTGAACACACCAATAATGAGCTTTAAATGAGCTAGTCCCAATCCTTCTGAATCTATTCCAACAAATTGAGCAAGAGGGACTCCTCCCAAACTCAACCTATGAGGCTAACATCATTCTGATACCAAAACCTGGCAGAGACACAACAAAAAGAAAAATTTTAGGCCACTATCCTTCATGAATATAGATGCAAAAGTCCTTAACAAAATACTAGCAAACCGAAGAGCTAATCCACCATAATCAAGTACGCTTTATTCCTGGGATGCAAGGTGGGCTCAACATACACAAATTAATAAATATGATTAGGCACATAAGCGGAACTAAAAAACACACACACACACACAGGATTATCTCAATAGATGCAGAAAAGATTTTCACTGAAATTCAACATCTCTTCATGTTAAAAATCCTCAACAACATACCAGGAAAGCCAAGACAATCCAAACAGACCCTTTGAAGGAAGAAGATTGTTCCTGCAGACCCCAGGAGATAGCCCAAAAACCATGCTGCTATCCATGGCTGAGAGACCTGAAGACAGTTCACATCACAGGACTCTGTGCAGACACCCTCTGGTACCAGCCCAGAGCTGAGTATCTCTTCTGGGTGGGTAGATCCAGAAAAGGAATAACAATCACTAGAGTTCAGCTCTCAGGAAGCCACATCCCTAGGAAAAGGGGGAGAGCACTACATCAAGGGAGCACCCCATGGGACAGAAGAATCTGAACACCAGCAACACCAGCCCTTGAGCCCCAGAGCTTCCCTTTGACGTAGTCTACCTAAATGAGAAGGAACAGAAAAATGATTCTGGTAATATGACAAAACAAGGTTCTTTAATGCCCCCAAAAGATCACACTAGCTCACCAGCAATGGATCCAAACCAAGAAGAAATCCCTGAATTGCCAGAAAAAGTATTCAGAAGGTTGATTATTAAGCTAATCAAGGCGGCACCAGAGGAAGGTTAAGTCCAACTTAATGAAATAAAAAAGATACAAGATATGAAGGGAAAAATCTTCAGTGAAATAGATAACATAAATAAAAAATAATCACAACTTCTGGAAATAAAAGACATACTTACAGAAATGCAAAATGCACTGGAAAGTCTTGGCAATAGAATTGTACAAGGAGAAGAAAGATCTTCAGAGCTCAAAGACAAGACTTTTTTAATTAACCCAATCCAACAAAGACAAATAAAAAAGAATTAAAAAAAAGAATGAAGCCTCCAAGAAGTTTGGGATTATGTTAAACAACCAAACCTAAGAATAATTGGTGTTACTGAGGAAGAAGAGAAATCTAAAAGTTTGGAAAATATATTTGAGGGAATAATGGAAGAAAACTTCCGTTGCCTTGCTACAGATCTAGACATCCAAATACAAGAAGCTCAAAGAACACCCAGAAAATTTATTGCAAAAAGATAATCACCTAGGCACATAGTCATCAGGTTATCTAAAGTCATGATGAAGGAGAGACTCTTAAGAGCTGTGAGGCAAAAGCACCTGGTAAACAATAAAGGAAAACCTATCAGATTAACAGCAGATTTCTCAGCAGAGACCCTACAAGCTAGAAGGGATTGGGACCATATCTTCAGCCTCCTTATACAAAGCAATTATCAGCCAAGAATTTTGTATCCAGCCAAACTAAGCTTCATAAATTTGTTTGTCTTTTTTAGACAAACAAATGCTGAGAGAATTTGCCACTACCAAGCCACCACTACAAGAACTGCTAAAAGGAGCTCTAAATCTTGAAATGAATCCTTGAAATACACCAAAATAGAACCTCCTTAAAGCACGAATCTCCCAAGATCTTTAAAACTAAAACACAATAAGTAAATAAATAAATAGTATTCAGGCAACAAATAGCATGATGAAGAGACTAGTGCCTCACATCTCAATACTAACACTGAATGTAAATGGCCTAAATGCTCCACTTAAAAAATACAGAATGGGCTGGGTGTGGTGGCTCACACCTGTAATCCCAGCACTTTGGGAGGCCAAGGCAGGTGGATCACGAGGTCAAGAGATCGAGACAATCCTGGCCACCAGTGCAAAACCCCGTCTCTACTAAAAATACAAAAATTAGCTGGACGTGGTGGCACATGCCTGAAATCCCAGCTACTCAGGAGGCTGAGGCAGGACTCACTTGAACCCGGGAGGCAGAGGTTGCACTGAGCCAAGATCACGCCACTGCACTCCAGCCTGGCAAAAGAGCGAGACTCTGTTGGGGAAGAAAAAAAAACAGAATGGCAGGATAGATAAGAATTCACCAACCAAGTATCTGCTGCCTTCAAGAGACTCATCTTACACATAAGAACTCACATAAACTTAAAGTAAAGGGATGGAAAAGAAATTCCATGCAAATGGATGCCAAAAGCAAGCAGAAGGAGCTATGCTTATATTTGACTAAAGGAACTTTAAAGCAACAGCAGTTAAAAAAAGACAAAGAGGGACATTATATAATGATAAAAGGACTTGTCCAACAGGAAAATATCACAATCCTAAATATATATGCACCTAGTACTGGAACTTCCAAATTTATAAAACAATTACGACTAGACCTAAAAAATGAGATAGACAGCAACACAATAATAGTGGGGAATTTCAATACCCCACTGACAGCACTAGATAGGTCATCAAGACAGAAAGTCAAAAAAGAAACAATGGATTTAAACCATCCCCTCAAACAAATGGACTTAGATATTTACAGAACATTCTATCCAACAACTGCAGAATATACATTCTATTCATCAGTATATGGAACTTTCCCCAAGAAAGACCATATGATAGGCCACAAAACAAGTCTTAATAAATTTAAGAGAATTGAAATTATATCAAGTACTCTCTGAGACCACAGTGGAATAAAATTGGAAATCAATTTCAAAAGGAACCTTCAAAATCATGCAAATACATGGAAATTAAATAACCTGCTCCTAAATGATCATTGGGTCAACAACGAAATCAAGATGGAAATTTAAAAACTCTTTGAACTGAATGATAATAGTGAAACAACCTATTCAAACCTCTGGGACACAGCATAGGTGGTGCCAAGAGGAAAGTTCATAGCCTTAAATGCACACATCAAAAAGTCTGAAAGAGCATGAATAGACAATCTAAGGTCATGCCTCAAGGAACTAGAGAAAAGAACAAACCAAACCCAAACCAAGCAGAAGAAAAGACATAACAAAGATCAGAGCAGAGCTAAATGAAATTGAAACAAAAAAAAATTAAAAGATAAATAAATCAAAAAGCTGGTTATTTGAAAAGATAAATAAAATTGATAGACAATTAGTGAGATTAACCAAAAAAAGAAGAGAGAAGATCCAAATAAGCTTAATTGGGGGAAAAATGGGAGATATTACACCCAATACCACAGAAACACAAAAGATTATCCAAGGCTACTATGAACACCTTTACACACTAGAAAACCTAGAGGAGATGGCTTAATTCCTAGAAATATACATCCCTCCTAGATTAAACCAGGAAGAATGAGAAACTCTGAACAGGGCAATAACAAGAAATGAAATTGAAATGAGTCCAGGACCAGATGTATTCACAGCTGAATTCTATCAGACAGACACTCAAAGGAGGATTGGTACCAACCATTGGCACTATTCCATGAGAGAGAGAAAGAAGGAATCCTCCCTAAATCATTCTATGAAGCTGGTATCACCCTAATACCAGAACCAATGGAGGTCATAACAAAAAAAGAAAACTACAGACCAATATCCTTGAGGAATGCCTAACAAAATACTAGCTAACTGAATCCAATAGTATATCAAAAAGATAATCCACTGTGATCAAGTGGGTTTCATATCAGGGATATAGGAATGAGTTAATATATCCAAGTCAATAAATATGATACACCACATAAACAGAATTAAAATCAAAAACCACATAATCATCTCAGTAGGTGCAGAAAAAAGATTTGACAAAATCTAGTATCACTTTATGATTAAAACCCTCAGCAAAATTGGTATAGAAGGGACATACCTTAAGGTAATAAAAGCTATCTATGACAAACCCTCAGCCAACATAATATTGAACAGGGAAAAGTAGAAAGTATTCTCCCTGAGAACTGGAACAAGACAAGGATGCCCACTCTCACCACTTATATTCAATATAGTACTGGAATTCCTAGCCCGAGCAATCAGACAAGAGAAAGAAATATAAGGCATCCAAATCAGTAAAGAGGAAGTCAAACTGTTGCTGTTTGCTGATAATATGATTGTATACCTAGAAAGCCCTAAAGACTTATTCAAAAAGTTCCTAGAACTGATAAAAGAATTTAGTAAAGTTTCAGGATACAAAATTAATGTACACAAATGAGTAGTTCTGCTATACAGCAACAGCAACCAACAGGAGAATCAAATCAGGAACTCAACCCCTTCTACAATAGCTGCAAATAAATAAAATACTTAGGAATATACCTAACCAAGGAGGTGAAAGACCTCTACAAGAAAAACTACAAAACACTGCTGAAAGAAATCATATATGACACAAACAAATGGAAACACATCCCATGCTCATGGATGGGTAGAACCAATACTGTGAAAATGACAATACTGCCAAAAGAAATCTATAAACTCAATGCAATTCCCATCAAAATACCATCACCATTCTTCACAGAATTAGAAAAAAACAATTCTAAAATCCATATGGACCAAAAAAGAGCCCACATGGCCAAAGCAAGACTAAGCAAAATGAACGAATCTGGAGGCATCGCATTACCTGACTTCAAACTATACTATAAGGCCATAATCACCAAAACAGCATGATACTGATATAAAAATAGGCAGATAGACCAATGGAACAGAATAGAGAACCCAGAAATAAACCCAAATACTTACAGCCAACTGATCTTTGACAAAGCAAACAAAAACATAAAGTGGGAAAGGACACCCTATTCAACAAATGGTCCTGGGATAACTGGCAAGCCACATGTAGAAAAATGAAACTGGAACCTCATCTCTCATTTTATATAAAAATCAACTCAAAATGAATCAAAGACTTTAATACCTGAAACCCTAAAAATTTGAGAAGATAACACCAGAAAAGCCCTTCTAGACCTTGGCTTAGGCAAAGAACAAAAATCCAAAAATAAATGCAACAAAACAAAGAAAAACAGATGTGACTTCATTAAACTAAAAGGCTTCTGCACAGCAAAACAAATGGTCAGAAGAGCAAACAGACAACCCACAGAGTGGGGGGAAATCTTCACAATCTACACATCTGACAAACAACTAATATCCAAAATCTACAAGAAACTCAAATAAATTAGCAAGAAAAAATCCTATCAAAAAGTGTGCTAAGGACATGAATAGACAATTCTCAAAAGAAGATATGCAAATGGCCAAAAAACATATGAAAAAATGCTTAACATCACTAATGATCAGGGAAATGCAAACCAAAACCACAATGCAATACCACCTTACTCCCACAAGAATGGCATTGAATGAATGAATAATCAAAAAAATCAAAAAATATTAGATGTTGGTGGGGATGCAGTGAAAAAAAGAACACTTTTACATGGCTGGTGGGAATGTACATTAGTCCAACCACTATGGAAAACAGTGTGAAGTTTCCTTAAAGAACTAAAAGTAGATCTACCATTTGATCCAGCAATCCCACTCTTGGGTGGGAAAAGAAGTCATTATATGAAAAAGATATTTGCACATGCATGTTATAGTAGCACAATTCACAATTGCAAAAATATGGAACCAGCCCAAATGCCCATCAATCAATGAGTAGATAAAGAAATTGTGGTAAATATATACCACGGAATACTATTCAGCCATAAAAAGGATCAAAATTATAGCATTTGCAGCAACCTAGATGGAATTTGAGACCATTATTCTAAGTGAAGTAACTCAGGAATGGAAAACTAAACAGCATATGTTTTCACTCATAAGTGGGTACTAAGCTATGAGGATGCGAAGGCATAAGAATGATACAATGGACTTTGGAAACTCAGGGGAATGGGTAGGGGGGAGGGATAAAGGACTACATTGGGTACAATGTATGCTGCTCAGGTGATGGGTGCACGAAAATCTCAGAGATCACCATTAAAGAACTTATCCATGTAACCAATACCACCTGTTCCCCAAAAACCTATGGAAATAAAAAATAAAAATAGAAATATAAAAATAAACAAAAATAAAAATCATCCACAAACTGGGCATTGAAGGAACATACCTCAAAATAATAAGAGCCATCTATGACAAACTCACAGCCAACATCATCATGAATAGGCAAAAGCTGAAAGCATTCTCCTTGTGAATTGGAACAAGGCAAGGATGCCCATTCTTATCACTCCTATTCAACATAGTACTGGAAATCTTAGCCAGAGCAATCAGGCAAGAGAAAGAAATAAAAGGCATCCAATAGGAAGAGAGAAAGTCAAACTATCTCTATTTACAGATTATGTGATGATTCTATACCTAGAAAACCCCATAGTTTCTGCCCCAAAGCTCCTAGATTTGATAAACAACATCAGCAAAGTTTCAGCATACAAAAATCAATGTACAAAAGTCAGTAGCATTTCCACACACCAACAACATCCAAGCTGAGAGCCAAGTCACAAGCACAATCCCATTCACAAGAGCCACACACAAAAATAAAATACCTAGGAATACAGCTAACCAGGAAGGTAAAAGATCTGTACAATGAGAATTACAAAACATTGCTGAAAGAATCCAGAGATGATACAAGCAAAAGGAAAAACAGTCCATGCTCATGGATAGGAAGAATCAATATTGTTAAAACGGCCATACTAGCCAAAGCAATTTACAGATTCAATGCTATTCCTATCAAACTACAAATGACATTCCATAGAATTAGGAAAAACCACCATAGAATTAGGAAAAACTACTCTAAAATTCATATGAAACCAAAAAAGAGCCTGAATAGCCAAAGCAATCCTAAGCAAAAAGAACAAATCTGGACGCATAACTTTACCTGACTTCAAACTACACTACAAGGATACATTAGCCAAAATAGCATGGTACTGGTACAGAAACAGACACATAGCCCCATGGAATGGAATAGACAGCCCAGAAATAATGCTGCATGCCTGCAACAATCTGATCTTCAACAAAGTCAGCAAAGATAAGCAATGGAGAAAGGACTCCCTATTCAATAGCTGGTTCTAGGACAACTGGCTAGCCATATGCAGAAGATTGAAACTGGACCCCTTCCTTATACCATAAACAAAAATAAACTCAAGATGGATTAAAGACTTAAATTTAAAACCAAAAACTATAAAAACCCTGGAAGATAACTTAGGAAATACCATTCTAGACATAGGCCCTTTCAAAGATTTCATGACAAAGATGCCAAAAGAATTGCAAGAAAAACAAAAAATTGACAAATTTGGCCTAATTAAAGAGCTTCTGCACAGCAAAAGAAACTACCAACAGAGTAAACAGGTAACCTACAGAATGGGAGAAAATATTTGCAAACTATGCATCTTACAAAGGTCTAATATCCAGAATCTATAAATAAGAAGCAAAAATCTAACAAAAAAATTAAAAAGTGAGCAAAGGAAATGAACAGACACTTTTCAAAAGACGATATACACGTGGCCAATAAGCATGTGAAAAAAAAAAGTGCAGCACCACTAATCATCAGAAAAATGTAAATCAAGACCACAAAGGGACCCAGGCATGATGGCTCATGCCAGTAATCCCAGCATTTTGGGAGGCCAAGGCAAGCAGATCACATGAGGTCAGGAGTCAAAGACCAGTCTGGCATTTCACATGGTGAAACCCCATCTCTACTAAAAATACAAAAACTAGCCAGGCGTGGTGACACTCACCTGTAATCCCAGCTACTTGGGAGGCTGAGGCAGGAGAATCACTTCAACCCAGGAGGCAGTAGTTGCAGTGAGCCAAGATCATGCCATTGTACCCCAGCCTGGGCAACAACAGTGAAACTCTGTCTCAGGAAAAAAAAAAGAAACAAAAAAAAATGGGATATCATCTCATACCAGTCAAAATGGCTATTATTAAAAAGTCAAAAAATAACACATGCTGGCAAGGTTGTAAAGAAAAGGGACGGCTTATACACTGCTGGTGGGAATGTAAATTAGTTTAGCCACTGAGGAAAACAGTGTGATGATTTCTCAAAAAACTTAAAACCAGCCGGGTGTGGTGGCTCACTCCTGTAATCCCAGCACTTTGGGAGGCCGAGGCGGGTGGATCACGAGGTCAGGAGATCGAGATCATCCTGGCTAACACGGTGAAACCCCGTCTCCACTAAAAATTCAAAAAATTAGCGGGGCGTGGTGGCGGGCACCTGTAGTCCCAGCTACTCGGGAGGCTGAGGCAGGAGAATGGTGTGAACCTGGGAGGCAGAGCTTGCAGTGAGCCGAGATTGTGCCACTGCACTCCAGCCTGGGGACAGACGGAGACTCCATCTAAAAAAAAAAAAGAACCTAAAACCATTCAACCCAACCATCTCATTATTGGCTATATACCCAAAGGAATGTAAGTCATTCTACCATAAAGACACATGCAACCATATGTTGGGAAAAAGCTGAGTGTTGGGAGGGAAACCAAGGCAGGGCTTGCATAATATCCTCTGGAATGTGTCTAGACTTGCTGGCTCCTTGCTTGTAGCCCTCATAGGCTCCTATTCCCATTATCTCAAGTAGCAGAACATGAGGGAAACCAAGGCAGGGCTTGCATAATATCCTCTGGAATGTGTCTAGACTTGCTGGCTCCTTGCTTCTAGCCCTCCTAGGCTCCTATTCCCATTATCTCAAGTAGCAGAACATGAGGGAAACCAAGGCAGGGCTTGCATAATATCCTCTGGAATGTGTCTAGACTTGCTGGCTCCTTGCTTCTAGCCCTCCTAGGCTCCTATTCCCATTATCTCAAGTAGCAGAACATGAGGGAAACCAAGGCAGGGCTTGCATAATATCCTCTGGAATGTGTCTAGACTTGCTGGCTCCTTGCTTCTAGCCCTCCTAGGCTCCTATTCCCATTATCTCAAGTAGCAGAACATGTTCCTTATAAATGCTAAACCATCATTGCTGTAGATCATGCGCCTGCCCTTTTGACCTCCACATTCTCACCACCTGTTTCTCTGTTGGATTACCAATAAATAACGTGTGCTCCCAGCGCTGGGGTCCTTCGCAGCCTCCGTACACTAGCGATGGCCACCTGGTGTTTCACCTTTCTCTCAAACTGTCTTTTTTCTCAATCCTTTGACTCCGCTGGACTTTGTCACCCCCACAACCTGGTGTTGGGTCTGATCACCCCAACATTCCTGGCTGCCCAACGTGGGGTGACAAAGACCCTGGTAAAGGAACGCTAGAGCATGTGAAAGTGGAGAATGCATCATCAAAGGACACCCAAGGACTTCTTAAAGAAGCTCAGTGGGAAAGCTAAGCACTCGGGAGAACCAGGGTAACAGTGGGACAAAGTGAAAGCAGACATTCTGCTTATTTAAATTTCTTAAGGCACTTATTACGAAGAAGGGGAGTGAAAGTACTCAGAATTTATCATCACTCACTCTTAAGTGCAGTAAAGCAGTTTTGTGCATGGTTCCCAGAACAAGGGACTATGGAGTTGGATAAATGGGAGAGAATTGATGGATATTTTTTAAAAGCATATAAAGATGGAGCAAAAATTCCAGTTTTGGTTTGGTCAATGTGGGCATTAATAAAAGCAGCTCTTGAGCCATTTCAAACAGATGATGAGGCAGATTCAGATAAGGAAGAAGAGGACCAGTGTAAAAAACTTCAGATTCTGAATGTGAGGAACAGGAAACAGGAAATTAAAAGAAAAGGAAACTGAAAAAGTATGTTTTACTAGCCTGTCAGCTCCACCTGCTGAATTAAGTGAAAGGCCACCTCCTCTTTCTCCCCTTAATAGGCAAGAAAATGAATTAGCTACAAAACTTACTGCTCCTGTAGTTGCAACATTAAAACCTGGTGGTGTTATACAAAATTCTATTCAGAAGGCTAGAGCTGAAGGAGACCTTGAAGCATGGCAATTTCCCATAACTATAATCCAGCAGAGAGGACAGCAAACATCCTTCCACTGTGTTTCCAAAATCCATCTACAAAGGAGATACACAAGTAAAGAAAAAAGTGTACCCTATTCCTTTAAAAGCCAGGGTAAATTTAAAACCTATAATTGATCACTGAAGGTCTTCTCTGTGACACTATAACACTCCACTACTACCTTGTTGTCAGTGTAAACAAGGGCATAGCCTGAAAGCAGTGAGATCACTGACAACCAATAGCCTTCCTATCAAAAATCCTTAACCCAGTAACCCGTGGATGGCCCAAATGCATTCAATCTGTAGCGGCAACTACTTTGCTAACAGAAGAAAGTAGAAAAATAACCTTTAGAAGAAACCTCATTGTGAGCACACACCACCAGTTCAGAGCTATCCTAAGTTAAAAAAGCAAAAAGGTAGCTTACAAACTCAATCTTAAAGTATGGGGCTATTCTGTTAAAAAAAAAAAAAAAGTGATTTAACATTAACCACTGAAAATTCCCTTAACCTAGCAGGTTTCCTAATGAGGGATTTAAAACTTAATTACCATACAAAGGTCCAACCAGACCTAGGAGGAACTCCCTTCAGGACAGGATGATAGATTGTTCCTCCCAGGTGATTGAGGGGAAAACACACACACACACACACACAATGGGTATTCAGTAATTGATAGGGAGACTTGTAGAAGCAGAGTTAGAAAAGTTGCTTAATAATTGGTCTGCTCAAATGTGCGAGCTGTTTGCACTCAGCCAAGCCTTGAAGTACTCACAGAATCAAACTCTATCTCAATCCTGACTCAAAAGGTTACCTACATCCTCTCTGAAATGAATTTGCATAAGAACTATATATGGGAATGCATCTTGATGGGGCAGTTGGGTTGTTATGAAATAGGAACCCAGCCCAGCTCCAGAACTCACCTCTGAGCACAAAGTCATGTTGGGCATGCTGGTAAAGGACCACCAGAATCCAGCAGCCTGGGACCCTTTCTTTGCAGTCAAGAAAGGTGGGAAAACAGATGCAGGACTGCTACATCGGTGAGCATAACTAATCCAATAAGCTGAGGTCCTGGAAAATAATAAGCATTAGGACCATAGAGGACACTGTAGGACTAATGCTCATTGGAAAATGACTAGGGGTGCTGGCATCCCTGTGTTCTTTTTTTCAGATGGGAAACATTCCCTGCAAGGCAAAAATGCCCCTAAGATGTATTCTGGAGAATTTGGCCCAGTCAGAGTGTATGTACCTTTTTCCCTCTCAGACTTGAAACAAATTAAAATAGACCTAGGTAAATTCTCAGATAACCCTGATGGCTATATTGATGTTTTACAAGAGTTAGGACAATTCTTTGATCTGACATGGAAAGATCCAAATAGAAACAAGGCGCCGCCTTGTCCATGCCCCTTATGTCAAGTGAATCACTGGAAGGCCCCCTGCCCCAGGGGATGAAGGTCCTCTGAATCAGAAGCCCCTAACCAGATGATCCAGCAGCAGGACTGAGGGTGCCCGGGGCAAGCGCCAGCCCATGCCATCACCCTCCCCAGGTATGCTTGACCATTGAAGGCCAGGAGGTTAACTGTCTCCTGGACACTGGTGCAGCCTTCTCAGTCTTACTCTCCTGTCCCGGACAACTGTCCTCCAGATTTGTCACTATCCGAGGGGTCCTAGGACAGGCAGTCACTAGATACTTCTCCCAGCCACTACGCTGTGACTGGGGAACTTTACTCTTTTCACATGCTTTTCTAATTATGCCTGAAAGCCCCACTCCTTTGTTAGGGAGAGACATCCTAGCAAAAGCACGGGCCATTATACACAGAATTAGGAGAGGGGAAAAAGGATAAACATATATACAGACTCTAAGTATGCTTACCTAGTCCTCCATGCCCATGCAGCAATATGGAGAGAAAGGGAATTCCTAACTTCCGAGGGAACACCTATCAAACATCAGGAAGCCATTAGGCCCCAAAATTCTCCTTACCTCTGAATCTACGTCCTCTGATCCCTGCCTAAAGATAATTTTGTGGGGAAGAGGATTTGCTTGTGTCTCTCCAGGTGACAATCAGGTGCCTGTGTGGGTGCCTACCAAACATCTGAAGATCTATCATGAGGCACAGCATCTAGTGGACCCACCTGTACAGTGTGAATAGAAGGTTTGAAAAGCCTCAATTTGCTTTCTCTGTGCCTTCTGTTAGAAGGGGCCTGTTTCTCATTATCAGTGGCCTCCTGGCTATAGCCACAAATGTTTTTGCTTCTGTTTCAGTAGATTTACTAACATGGGGGTGAGGGTAGGCTCGTGTTTTGCAGGAGATGAACTAACCGTGTGGATGCCCTCAAGATGTGTACAACCATGGAACAGGAGACTGGAGGGACCCATGGATCCCAACCATGGACTGGGTTCCTCTTGTATGAGCCATGATCCAGTTGAATCTGAATGCGAAGATGGAACGAAGACCAACCAGAGTCATCATGCTTAATGGACCAATGCTTTCTGACTCAGCTCCTCTCTACCCTGAATACAAGAGAGGTTAATAGGCAGGAGTATCATCGCCCCTATTCAGCATGAAGAAGTTACAGAAGACGGACCTTCACTCTTCTGCAACCCCTAGGATTAAGGGTTCTCTTATAAAAGGGAAAGGGGAGATATGTGGGAAGGATTCAAACCAGAGAGACTCCAATTTGAATAAGGGCTAAGAAAAGTGAAGCTGGATCACCAGCCAGCAATTAAGGGCTGCACAGCCTGCAATCGCCTTGCTCAATTAAAAGAGGTCATGTCTCATGCTAGTAATAATGGTACCTTCTCTTTTACAAAAAAGAGAAGGGGGGCATATTGGGAAAAAGCTGAGTGTTGGGAGGGAAACCAAGGCAGGGCTTGCATAATATCCTCTGGAATGTGTCTAGACTTGCTGGCTCCTTGCTTCTAGCCCTCCTAGGCTCCTATTCCCATTATCTCAAGTAGCAGGACATGTTCCTTATAAATGCTAAACCATCACAGCTGTAGATCATGTGCCTGCGCTTTTGACTTCACCATTCTCACCACCTGTTTCTCTGTTGGATGACCAATAAATAGCATGGGCTCCCAGAGCTCAGGCCCCTTGCAGCCTCCGTACACTAGCGATGGCCCCCTGGTGTCCCACCTTTCTCTTTCAAACTGTCGTTTTCTCAATCCTTTGACTCCACCGGACTTTGTCACCCCCACAACCTGGTATTGGGTCTGATCACCCCAACAACCGTGTGTTCATTGCAGCACTATTCACAATAGTAAAGACATGGAATCAACCTAAATGCCCATCAACAGTAGACTAGATAAAATGTGCTACATATACACCAAGGAATACTACAGGGCCATACAAAAAAAAAGAATGAGATCATGTCCTTTTGCGGGCCAGGTACAGTGGCTCACACCTGTAATCCCAGCACTTTGGGAGGCCAAGGCAGGCGGATCACAAGGTCAGGAGATCGAGACCATCCTGCCCAACATGGTGAAACCCTGTCTCTCCTAAAAATACAAAAAAAAATAGCTGGGCTTGGTGGTGGGCACCTGTAGTCCCAGCTACTCAGGAGGCTGAGGCAGGAGAATGGCCGTGAACCTGGGAGGCGGAGCTTGCAGTGAGCTGAGATCGCACCACTGCACTCCAGCCCAGGCGACAGAGCGAGACTCTGTCTCAAAAAAAAAAAAAAAAAAAAAGAAGATCATGTCCTTTGCAGCAACATGGTTGGAGCTGGAGGCCATTATCCTAAGCCAACTGATGCAGGAACAGAAAACCAAATAACACATGTTCTCACTTGTAAGTAGAAGCTAAACATTGAGTACTCATGTACACAAAGAAGTACAACAGACACCAGGGCCTATTTGAGGGTGTAGTGTGGAGGAGGGTGAGGACTGAAAAATTACCTATCGAGTTCTAGGTTTATTACTTGGCTGACAAAATAATTTGTACACCAAACTCCCATGACACATAACTTACCTACGTAACAAACTTCCACATGTAGCCTGAATCTAAAAAAAAAAGAAAATGTGGCATATATACATAATGAAATACTATCCAGCCATAAAAAAGAGCCAAATCCTGTAATGTGCAGCAACATAGATGAAACTGGATGACACTATGTTATGTAAAATAAGCCAGGCACAGAAAGTTAAACACTGCATGCTCTCACTGATGCAAAAACTGAAAAAAAGTATCATAGAAATAAAAAGTAGAATAGAAGATACTAGAGGCTGGGAAGGGTAGGGAGAATGGGGGATAGGGAAATATTTGTTAAAGGATACAAAATTACAGCTAGATAGAATAAGTTATCGTGTTCTGTAGCACTGTAGGATGCCTATAGTTAACAATAACATATAATTTCAAGTAGCTAAAAGGAGGATATTGAATGTTTTTCAATCCTCACCTTACTCCGACCCTCCACCCGCAAGTAGGCCCTGGTGTTTGTTGTTCCCTTCTTTGTGTCCATGTGTACTCAATGTTTAACTCCCACTTACAAAGAAATAATATATGAATACAAAGAAATGGTATATATTTGAGATAATAGATATGCTAATTACCCTGATCTGATCACTATACATTGTATATATTGAAACACCAATATAAACACCAAGACGGGCGGATCACGAGGTCAGGAGATCGAGACCATCCTGGCCAACATGGTGAAACCTCATCTCTACTAAAAAATACAAAAATTAGCTGGGCGTGGTGGTGCGCGCTTGTAGTCCCAGCTACTCGGGAGGCTGAGGCAGGGGAATCACCTGAACCCAGGAGGTGGAAGTTGCAGTGAGCCAAGATAGCACCACTGCACTCCAGCCTGGTGACAGAGTGAGACTCCATCTCAAAACAAACAAAAAAGGAAACGAAAAAAGAAACACCACTATGTATCACATAAATATGTACAATTATGTGTCATTTTAAAAAATAAAAATATATTTGCTGAAGAGAAATACTAGGAGATCAAATTCAACAGCACATTAAAAAGATCATTCACCATGGTCAAGTTGTATTTATCCCAAGGATACAAGGATGGTTCAACATATGTAAATTCATAAATGTGATATGCCATATTAACAAAATAAAGGACAAAAACCACATGATCTTCTCAATAAATGCAGAAAAAGCGTTTGACAAAATTCAATATTCATTCATGTTTTTTAAAACTCTCAAAGAAATAGATATACAAGGAATATACCTCAACACAATAAAGGTTATACACAAGTCCACAGTTAACATCAGCCTCAATGGTGAGAAGTTGAAAGTTTCCCTCTAAAATCAGGAATAAGCCAAGGATGCCCACTCTTACCATTTCTATTCAACATAGTACTGGAAGTCCTAAATGGAGCAATTAGACAATAAAAAGAAATAAAAGGCATCCATATAAGAAAAAAAGAAGTAAAATTATCTCTGCTGATGACTTGACCTTATGTAAAGCAAACTGAAATACTCCACCAAAAATCCATTAGAACTAATAAACAAATTCAGTAAACCTACACATTGTAAAAATCAGTAGTGTTTCTGTACTAACAATAAACTGTCTGAAAAAGGAATTAATAAAACAATCCCATTTGCAATAGCACCCCAAAAAATACTTAGGAGTAAATCTAACTGAGGTGAAACAACTGTACACTAAAAACCATAAAACATTTATGAAATAAATTGAAGAACACACAAATAAATGAAAAAATATGGCATGTTCATGGATTTGGAAGAATTAATGTTGTTTAAATGCCCGTACTACCCAAAGTGACCTACAGATTCAATGCAATTCCTTTCAAAATTCCAGTGTCATTTTTCACAAGAAATAGAAAAAATAATCCTAACATTCACATGGAACCTGAAAAGACCCAAAATAGCCAAAGCAATCTTGAGCAAAAAGAATGAAGCTGGCGGCTTCACACTCTCTGATTTCAAAATATATTGTAAAGATATTGTAATTAAAGCAGCGTGGTTCTGGCATAAAAACAGACACATAGAACAATGGAGCCAAATAAGAAGCTCAAAAATAAATTCACATATCTACAGTCAAATAATTTTTTACAAAGGGGCCAAGAACACACCATAAGAAAATAACGGTCTCTTCAATAAGTTGTGCTGGGAAAACTGAATACCCACATGCAGAAGAATTAAATTGGGCCTTTATCTTGCATAGGATCTGAAACTGTAAAGCTACTAGAAGATAACATAAGAGAAATGCTTCATGACTGGATCATGATTTCTTGGATAGGCTCCTGAAAGCACAGTCAACAAAAGCAAAAATAGACAAACAAGATAGCATCAAACTAAAAATTTTCTGCACAGCAAAGTAAACAATCAACAAACTGAAGAGACAAGCCACAGATTGGGATAAAATGTTTGCAAACCATACATCTGATAAGAGGCTAATATCCAAAATATATAAGGAGCTCAAACAACTCAAATCATCAAGAAAACAAATAATCTGATTTTTAAAAGGGACAAATTACCTGAACAGATATTTCTTAAGAGTTACAAATGGCCAACGGGTATGTGAAAAAATGCTCAACATCACTAATCATCAGGGAAATGCAAAATAAAAACACAATGAGATACACCTCACACCTGTTAGAATAGCTATTACTAAAAAGACAAATGAAAACAAGCGTTGGCGAAGTTCTGGAGAAAAGAGAATCTTTGTACACTGTTGGTGGGAATGTAAATTAGTATAACCGTTTGGCAAAATAGCATGGAGTTTCCTCAAATAACTAAAAATAGAATTACCTTATGATCTGGCAATCCCTCTTCTAGGTATATATCCAAAGGAACTGAAATCAGTATGTCAAAGAATATCTACACAACCATATTTATTGCAGCATTATTCACAATAACTGAGATATGTAATAACCTAAGAGTTCCTCAACAGATGAATGTATAAAGAAAATGTGGTGTATATACACAATGAAATACTATATAGCCATTAAAAAATAAGGAGATTCTGTCATTTTCAACAACACGGATGGAACTGGAGAACATTATATTAAGTAAAATAAACAAGGCACACTGATCTCACTTATATGTGGAATCTAAAAAAGTTAATCTCAGAGAAACAGAGTAGAAAGGTGATTAGGAGAGGCTGTTGGCTGGACGGGATAGCATGGGGAAAAGGAAGATATTGATCAAAGGGTACAAAGCTTCAGTTGGACTGGAGGCATAAGCTTTTGTGAGATCTATTGTACTGCATAGTGACCACAGTTAATGATAATTGTATGGTGTATTTCAAAATTACTAAAATAGATTTTTTAGCATTCTCACTATAAAAAATGATAAACTGGTGAGATGATGGAGATGTTAATTAGCTTGTTTGAATCTTTCTATAATATATACATAGATCAAAACACCACATCATACCCCCATGAATATACACAATTATTGTCAATTATAAATTAATTAATTTTTTTTTTTTTTTTGGAAACAGAGTCTCGCTCTGTCACCCAAGCTGGAGTGCAGTGGCGCGATCTCGGCTCACAGCAAGCTCTGCCTCCCGGATTCAAGCCATTCTCCTGCCTCAGCCTCCCGAGTAGCTGGGCCCACAGGCACCCGCCACCATGCCCGGCTAATTTTTTGTATTTTTAGTAGAGACAGGGTTTCTCTGTGTTAGTCAGGATGGTCTCGATCTCCTGACCTCATGATCCGCCCGTCTCGGCCTCCCAAAGTGCTGGGATTACAGGCGTGAGCCACTGCGCCTGGCCCTAAATTAATTAATTTTTTAAAAAGATAAAACTGAGTAGGGGGTTGGAGAGTTGTGATTATAACTAAGATATTCAGGGAAGTCTAACATAAATAACAACAAATATTGAGCAAAGATTTCCATTCAGTGAAGGAAGGAATTGAATCTGGTGGGCATCTGTGGGCACAGCAAATGCCTAGTGCATGCTAGGAGCAGCAAGGTGGCCACTGTGACTAGAGTGGACTGAATTAGGACAAAAAGTGTGAAAAGAGTGCTATGAGGTAACAGGACCCAATCACATAAGGAATTTGCCTTTACTCTGAGTGAGATGAAGGCCACCGGAGTGCTAGGAGCAGAGAAGTGACACTTCAACAGAGACACAGTCTACTGTGTTATGAAAATATAAGAGAACGGAAGAAGAGGCCAATAGGGAGTAGCTGCAATAAAGTGGAAAAGAGAGAGAGAAGCCAGTTACCATGGTAGTAGCAGTAGAAGTGATCAGACTCTTCTTAGATGTTGAAGGTAGGGCTAAAGATTGGATAAAGGGGATGAGGGAAAGAGAGGAGACAAGATGTATCTGGGATGTGAGGAGCAAGCAAGCAGTCAATGTTGCCAAGCAGTCAATGTTGCCATTGACTGAGATGGAGAAGTCTGTTGGAGGAAGTGATTTACAAGTGAAGATCAACATTTCAGTTAGTTTGAACACTTAAATAAATGTAGGTAACAGGTGACAGGTTCAGCAGGCAAAATCCTAAAATTACTCCTCAAGATGCACTCCCTTGTATAATCCCCTCCCCTCATATGCGGATGGAATCTTTAAGTTACTTTTAACCAGCACAATATAACAAAGGTGACGGGATATCACTCCCTTGATTATGTGATGTTATAGGGAAAAGGTTAAGGAATTTCTCTGTTGTAATTAAGTTACAACTAAACGGAGTGATATGGTTTGGATATTTGACCTCTCCAAATCTCATGTTAAAATATAATCCCCAGTGTTGGAGGAGGTATGGCCTGGTTGGAGGTGGTTGGATCACAGGGGGTAAATTCCTCATGAATGTCTTGGTGCTGTTTTTGTGACAGTGAGTGAGTTCTCATGAGATCTGGTTGTTTAAAAGTGCATGGCACCTCTCCCCCTCTCTCTTTCTCCCATTATTGCAATGTGACACACATGCTCCCACTTCACCTTCCACCATAAGTAAAAGCTCCCTGAGGCTCTCACCAGAAGCTAAGCAGATGCCGGTGCCATGCTTATACAGCCTGCAGAACCAGGAGCCAATTAAACCTCTTTTCTTTATAAATTACCCAGTCCCAGGTATTCCTTTATATCAATGCAAGAATGGTCTAATAGTAGGAGATAAAGGGAGACTATCTTGGGTGAGAATGACCTAATCAGGTGAGACCTTCAAAGACGGTCTCACTGCCAGAGAGGAAACCCCAGAGATGTTCACCTGTTGGCCTTGACAAAGCAAAGTGCTATGTTATGGAGAGCACTGGATTCTGTCAACAGCCAGTGAGCTTAAAAGAGAACCCTGAGCCTCAGATGAGACCCACGGCCCCAACCCAAGTGCTCAATTGCAGCCTTGTGAGAGCCTGAGCAGAGCACCCAGTGAAGCCATAATCCAACCTCTGACCCACGGAAATGGTGGAACAATAAATATTTGTTGTTTTAAGCCTCTAAATGCATGGTAATTTGTTATGCAGCAGTAGAAAAACTAATACAACAAGCAACTAGATATGTGAGTCTGGAATTAAGAGGTTCTCCTGAAGATGTGAATTTGGAAACCATCACTACAGAACACATTTGTGCTGGTGACTGTCCTTTTGCCTCCACCGCCACCAATTATCTTGCGCTTTTCTCTGTGTCCCAGGAGGCTGTCTTCCACAGACTACACACATGGGCTTTCTTGGTTCTGCAATGGGAAGCACCAGCAGATCAGAAAGCAGGAGAGAGTGGTCAAAATATTTCCTCTCCTGCTCTCACCAATCCCCCAGCAATGCTGTCTGAGTGGGGATCCATCCTCCAGCTGCCCACTCTCCTACTGCATGGAGTTGGGGGTTGACCTTAGTAACAGAAGGGAAGGCAGAGTACATGGTTAATGATGCTGGTAAGTAATAGAAGTGGAGTTTTGAGGAATTTCTCTTCTGATTGTTGCTATTGAAATAGTCATCAGTCATGGTCATCAACTGACAGTGAGAATAATGGAGAAGGTGTCACAGGTTTAAGGAAAATGATAGCCATGGAGTAGCCACCTAGGACAACAAGACATGAGTGGACTAGAGAAGTGTACATAATTGCCGGGCAGCATTAAGGATTTGCCTGGGTCTGTTCATCATTTCTATAGTGATATTATTCAGCAAAATTCCTCCTCCAGCCATGTTCAGCTGTGAGAGTACAGATGCAAGATAAGTACAGAGTTAATGAGGGTTGAAGTTCATCCAGATACAGCAGACACTGTTGGTGACACATCCAGAGCCACTGATTTATTTTATTAATTTGGTACCATCTGTCCATTTATCAGCTGGTGCAGGTGCCACTGCTAATAGCTCATACCTGCAACTTTCTCCAGAGAATTGTCCTTAGGCGAGTGGAGCCACCTCACCCTTTGTGAGATGCCTGACCTAGGGGAAAGTTACAAAGACCTTCTTTCTTGCCTCAAGATGAGACAGATTCCACATCCCAGTTTATACTCAAGATCAAGATGAGACTTGACTTTACCTGAAACCATTTCCGTGCTTAGCTCTGCCTCTTCCCTATTCTGCTTCCCTCACCCTCTTACAGGTTTCTCCTGAGAACAGTCCATTAATTATCACTTGCACAATACACATTTCAGGCTCTCCTCCTCAGAACAGCCCAGGGAAATGAACCATTACCAAGATGATAACGAATGAACAATGAGGGTGGTGTCAGTATGGCTGAGGAGCTGAGTGGTAGCTGTCCTCTGAAGGTTGGAGTGACAGTAGGAGATGCTGGGATCCTTGGTGTCATGAGAATAATAGGATTCTGGAGTTGAATGGGCCAAACAGCAGCATTAATAATCAGAAGAACATAGTTACCACAATGGGCAGCAAGGTCAGAGTATCAGCCAGTGGCTCCTGACAGGGAAGAATCTATAGAGATAGATAAGAGAGCACAGTATTGCTAGAGGCAAAGATTTGCAGGCATTAAAAATATCACAAGCTGGGCATGGTGGCTTACACCTGTAATTCCACCACTTTTAGAGGCTGAGCCAGGAGGATTGCTTGAAGCTAGGGGTTTGATACCAGCCTGGGCAACAAACTTGGACCCCATCAGAAGAAAGAAAGAGGAAGGAAGACACGAAGGCAGAAAGGCAGGAAAAGAAACCAGCCTGTCAGGATAAAACTGTCAACAGGTTAGCTACAGAGGGACTGTACCTCAACACAATAAAGGTTATGTATGACAAACCCATTGCTAACATCATTCTCAATGCTAAAAAGTTGACAGCTTTTCCTCCAAGATCTGGGAAAAGACAAGGATGCCCACTTTCACCACTTCTTTTCAACACAGTACTGGAAGTCCCAGCCAGAGAAATCAGGCAAGAGGAAAAAAAAAAAGACATCCTAACAGGAAAGGAAAGAGTAGAATTGTCTCTATTTGCTGACAATATGATCTTATATATAGAAAATCTAAAGGCTCCACCAAAAAACTGTTAGAACTGATAAGTTCAGTAAAGTTGCAGGCTACAAAAGAACCATACAAAGATCATTAGTGTTTCTATGTACTAATAACAAACAATCTGAAAAGAAAATTAAGAAAACAATCCCATTTACAATAACAAAATAATTTAAATGCTTAGGTATAAATTTAACCAAGGAGTTAAAATACCTGTATACTGAAAACTATAAAACACTGATGAGATAAATTGAAAGTCAGGTGCAGTGGTAAGCATCTGTAGTCCCAGCTACTTGGGAAGCCGAGGCAGGAGGATCACTTGAGGCCAGGAGTTCAAGTACAGTGTAGGCAACATAGTGAGATTCCTGTTTCTAAAAAATAAAAAATTGAAGACTACACAAATAAATGAAAAGATATCTAATGTTGATGGGTGTGAAAAATTAAGATTGTGAATATGTCCACAGTATCCAAGGTGATCTAAAGGTTCAATGCAATCCCTATCAAAAATCCAATGTCTTTTTTTTTTTTTTTTGAGATGGAATCTCGCTCTGTTGCCCAGGCTAGAGTGCAGTGGCACAATCTCAGCTCACTGCAACCTTTGCCTCCTGGGTTCCAGTGATTTTCCTGCCTCAGCCTCCCAAGTAGCTGGGATTACAGGCACGCACCACCATGCCCGACTAATTTTTGTATTTTTTGGTAGAGACAGGGTTTCACCATATTGGCCAGGCTGGTCTCGAACTCCTGACCTCGTGATCGGCCCACCTCAGCCTCCCAAAGTGCTGGGATTACAGGCGTGAGCCACTGCACCCAGCCCCAGTGTCATTTTTTACAAAATGGAAAAAAAATCCTTAAGTTTGTATGGAACCACAAAAGACTTCAAATAGCCAAAACAATCTTGAGCAAAAAGAACAAGGCTGGGCCGGGTGCAGTGGCTCATGCCTGTAATTACAGCACTTTGGGAGGCCAAGGTAGGCAGATCACGAGGACAGGAGTTCAAAACCAGCCTGGCCAACATGGTGAAACCCTGTCTCTACTAAAAATACAAAAATTAGCCAGGTGTGGTGATGCACACCTGTAGTCCCAGCTACTTGGGAGGCTGAGGCAGGAGAATCACTTGAACCTGGGAGGCAAAGGTTGCAGTGAGCCAAGATCACGCCACGGCACTCCGGCCTGGGCGACAGAGTGAGACTCCATCTCAAAAAAATTAATTAATTAATTTAAAAGAAAGAACAAGGCTGGAGGCATCACACTCTCTGATTTCAAAACATGTAAAGCAATGCAATCAAAACAGCATGGTACTGGCATACAAACAGATGCACTGACCAGTAGGACAGGCTAGAAAACCCAGAAATAACCCTTGCATTTACAGTCAACTGATTTTTGACAAGCATGCCAGGAATACACAATGGGGAAAGAACATCTCTTCAATAAATGGTATTAGAAAAACTGCACATCCATACACAGAAGAAAGAAATTAGACCTTTATCTTACACCATACACAAAAATCAACTCGAAGTGGTCAAAAGACTTAACTATAAAGCTGAAACTGAAAAACTACTAGAAGAAAATGTAGGGGGAAAGCTTCATGACAATTTTCTGGGCAAGGATTTCTGGATCCCAAAAACACAGGAAACAAAAAGAAAAATAGGCAAATGAGATGGCATCAAAGTAAAAAACTTCTGCATAGCAAAGGAACCAATTAACAAAATGAAGAGACAACCCATGGAATGGAAGAAATATTTGCAAACCATACATCTGATAAGGGGTTAATTTATAAAATATGTAAGGAACTCAACTCAAGAGCAAGAAAAAAATAAATAACCCAATTTTTAAATGGGCAAAGGGCCTGAACAGGTATTTCTCAAAAAAAAAAAAAAGACATATAAATGACCAATAGGTACATGAAAAAAGGTCAGTATCACTAATCATTAGGCAAATGCAAATTAAAACCACAGTGAACTATCCCCCATACCTGTTAGAATGGCTTTTATCAAACAGATAAGATATCAAGCGTTAGAGAGGATTCAGAGAAAAATGGAACTCTTATATACTGTTGATGAGAATGTAAATTAGTACAGCTGTTATGAAAAACAGTATGGAGTTTTCTCCAAGTATTACAAATAGAAATACCATACAACTCAGTAATCTCCTTTCTGGGTATATATTAATAAGAAGCTGAAATTACACTTTGGGAGGCCGAGGCGGCCAGATCACCTGATATCAAGAGCTCGAGACCAGCCTGGCCAATACGGCGAAACCCTGTCTCTACTAAAAAATACAAAAAAATTAGCCTAGCATGGTGGTGGGTGCCTGTAAGCCCAGCTGCTCGGGAGGCTGAGGGAAAAGAATCACTTGAACCCGGGAGTCAGAGGCTGCAGTGAGCTGAGATCGCTCCACTGCACTCCAAGCTGGGTGACAGAGTGGGACTCTGTCTCAAAAAAAGAAACTGAAATTAGTATGTTGAAGGGGTATCTCCACTCTCACATTCATTGTAGCATTATTCACAATGGCTAAGATAGGAGAACAATCTAAGTTTCCATCAACAGATAAACAGATAAAGAGAAATATGGTGTACATATTCAATGGACTACTATTCAGCCTTTAAAATGGGGGAAATATTGTCATTTGCAACAACATGGATTAATCTGGAAGACATTGTGGTAAGTGAAAAAGCCAGGCACAGAAAGACAAATACCTCACGATTTCCTTATAAGTGAAATGTAAAAATGTGAACTCATAGAAGTAGACAGTAGAGAATGGGCAAAAACTGGAAGCATTCCCTTTGAAAACTGGCACAAGACAGGGATGCCCTCTCTCACCACTCCTATTCAACATAGTGTTGGAAGTTCTGGCCAGGGCAATTAGGCAGGAGAAGGAAATAAAGGGTATTCAATTAGGAAAAGAGGAAGTCAAATTGTCCCTGTTTGCAGATGACATGATAGTATATCTAGAAAACCCCATTGTCTCAGCCCAAAATCTCCTTAAGCTGATAAGCAACTTCAGCAAAGTCTCAGGATACAAAATCAATGTGCAAAAATCACAAGCATTCTTATACATCAATAACAGACAAACAGAGAGCCAAATCATGAGTGAACTCCCATTCACAATTGCTTCAAAGAGAATAAAATACCTAGGAATCCAACTTACAAGGGATGTGAAAGACCTCTTCAAGGAGAACTACAAACCACTGCTCAAGGAAATAAAAGAGGATACAAACAAATGGAAGAACATTCCATGCTCATGGGTAGGAAGAATCAATATCATGAAAATGGCCATCCTTCCCAAGGTAATTTACAGATTCAATGCCATCCCCATCAAGCTACCAATGACTTTCTTCACAGAATTGGAAAAAACTACTGTAAAGTTCATATGGAACCAAAAAAGAGCCCGCATCGCCAAGTCAATCCTAAGCCAAAAGAACAAAGCTGGAGGCATCACACTACCTGACTTCAAACTATACTACAAGGCTACAGTAACCAAAACAGCATGGTACTGGTACCAAAACAGAGATATAGATCAATGGAACAGAACAGAGCCGTCAGAAATAATGCCACATATCTACAACTATCTGATCTTTGACAAACCTGACAAAAACAAGAAATGGGGAAAGGATTCCCTATTTAATAAATGGTGCTGGGAAAACTGGCTAGCCATATGTAGAAAGCTGAAACTGGATCCCTTCCTTACACCTTATACAAAAATCAATTCAAGATGGATTAAAGACTTAAATGTTAGACCTAAAACCATAAAAACCCTAGAAGAAAACCTAGGTATTACCATTCAGGACATAGGCATGGGCAAGGACTTCATGTCTAAAACACCAAAAGCAATGGCAACAAAAGCCAAAATTGACAAATGGGATCTAATTAAACTCAAGAGCTTCTGCACAGCAAAAGAAACTACCATCAGAGTGAACAGGCAACCTACAAAATGGGAGAAAATTTTCGCAACCTACTCATCTGACAAAGGGCTAATATCCAGAATCTACAATGAACTCCAACAAATTTACAAGAAAAAAACAAACAACCCCATCAAAAAGTGGGCGAAGGACATGAACAGACACTTCTCAAAAGAAGACATTTATGCAGCCAAAAAACACATGAAAAAATGCTCACCATCACTGGCCATCAGAGAAATGCAAATCAAAACCACAATGAGATACCATCTCACACCAGTTAGAATGGCAATCATTAAAAAGTCAGGAAACAACAGGTGCTGGAGAGGATGTGGAGAAATAGGAACACTTTTACACTGTTGGTGGGACTGTAAACTAGTTCAACCCTTGTGGAAGTCAGTGTGGTGATTCCTCAGGGATCTAGAACTAGAAATTCCATTCGACCCAGCCATCCCATTACTGGGTATATACCCAAAGGACTATAAATCATGCTGCTATAAAGACACATGCACACGTATATTTATTGCAGCATTATTCACAATAGCAAAGACTTGGAACCAACCCAAATGTCCAACAATGATAGACTGGATTAAGAAAATGTGGCACATATACACCATGGAATACTATGCAGCCATAAAAAATGATGAGTTCACGTCCTTTGTAGGGACATGGATGAAATTGGAAATCATCATTCTCAGTAAACTATCGCAAGAACAAAAAACCAAACACCGCATATTCTCACTCATAGGTGGGAATTGAACAATGAGAACACATGGACACAGGAAGGGGAACATAACACTTTGGGGACTGTTGTGGGGTGGGGGGAGGGGGGAGGGATAGCATTGGGAGATATACCTAATGCTAGATGACGAGTTGGTGGGTGCAGCGCACCAGCATGGCACATGTATACATATGTAACTTACCTGCACATTGCGCACATGTACCATAAAACCTAAAGTATAATAATAATAATAATAATAATAAAAGAAAAAGAAAAAAAAAAAAAAAGAAGTAGACAGTAGAATAATGGTTACCAGATGCTGAGGGAGAGGGGAGGGGGGAAATGAAGAGTTGCTGATGAAAGAGTACCAAGACCCAGATTAGATAAGAGGAAAGGATTTTGAGATCTATTGCACAGAAGGCTGACTATAATCAATAACAATGTATTATAGAATATATTTCATAATAAGTACATTTCAAATGTCTCACCTTAAAAAATGATAGGCAAGAAAGGTGATTGACATGTTAATTAGCTTAATTTATTAATGCCACATTGTATATCTATATTAAAACTTCACATTTTACATCATAAATGTATACAATTATGGTTTGTCAATCTAACATAGTATTAATAATTTAAATTTTTTAATGTCAGGTCTATCTAATTCTGAAGCCCATGTTTTTTCCACCATACCATCATTTCTGTATTTAATAAAATGTTTGTTTCATTTTCAAATCATTAAATCATAGAATGTGTTCCTGATTCTTCCCCTTCCCTGTCCTCCTTTCCCCACTCCCTTACAGGCTTCACCTGAGAGCACTCCTTAATAAATCACATGCACATGAATCCCCACCTCAGATTCTGCTTCTGGAGAACATGGCCTGAAATTACAAAAGTGATCTCAATTTCAACATGGGCACAAAGTTTAAGTGAAGCTTAAATTGAAGTAATGATCATTTGAAAGTTATGCTCTGGACCAGGGATTCCCAATCCTCCCTGTGACTGAAATCACATGGTACGGTTTTTAAAATGCCATTTCCCAGGTCCTGTCCTAGATCTCCTTAACCAAAATTCCAGAAGTCTGACTTAGGAGTCTCCTCTTTTATTTAAGTTATAATATTTCTGATGATGGAAGTTTTGGAACCCATTGGTTTAGACAACTCAGTTGTATTGGATGGTTTAGATATACCCGTATATGAACTTGTGGTTGGGATACGCAAAACGAAATTTTGAGGTTCCTGCCAATATTACAAGTCTATGTTTCAGTTAACAATTCATCCACAAATCAATATCTCTTAATTGAAAAAGTGATCTTGATTTTAAACCAGGCATAGGATGATCATTTATTACAAATGTAATCTAATGTGACTTTCTGAAATTCTGACATGAAAATTTTTGAATACGGTACTTGTTTAATTGATTATATTTTATAAAATGGTAATAATTCTTTTTATTACTAAGGTAAACATGTTACTATATTAGTCGGAATAGACTAGGTTACACTCTTACAACAGTTGGAGTAGACTAGGTTACACTGTTGCAACAAATGATACCAAAATCTCAGTGATTTAACACAGTAGAGGTTAAACTCCTGTTCATACAAAGTTTACAGCATGTCTGGACAACTCCCCAGGGCAGCTTCCTCCACATTCACCACTCAGCAGTGCAGTCAGCTTCCATTCTGAGGCACCGCCATCTTGACAGGAGGTTTAAAGTTCATTGTGAAAAAAAAATTCACACTGGAAATTAAATGCTGCAGCTCTGAGGCAACCCAGATCATCTCCATTGATCACATGGGTCACTGCCCATTGACCAGAATTAGTCATATTATCCTACAACAACTGCAAGACCAAGGAAGGGTAATTCTGCTCTATGTCCAGAATAAGAAGACTGCATACTGGGGAGATTAGCAATGTCAACAGTTATTAAATAAAATGTGGAAGATTCATGAAAATCAAAAAATCAATTTTATCTATGTGTATGTGCATGTATGTGCACGCACGTGTATACATACACACACACACACACGCCCCCCACTGCTGTTGGTTTCTGGTTTATTTTCTTTGAGTCATTGAAAATACAAATTCATGGCTGAGGGTGGTGGCTCATGTCTATAATCCCAGCACTTTGGGAGGCCAAGGCAGGCAGATCATTTGAGGCCAGGAGTTCAAGACCAGCCTGGACAACATGGTGAAACCTCTTCTCTACTAAAAATACAAAAATTAGCCAGGCATGGTGGTGCAGTCCATGCCTGTAGCCCCAACTACTTGGGAGGCTGAGACATGAGAATTGCTTGAACCCAGGAGGTGTAGGCTGCAGTGATCCGAGATTGTGCCACTGCACTCCAGCTAGGGGAACAGAGTAAGACTCTGTCTCAAATTAAAAAAAAAATATTTTGAATAAAATTATTTTTATTTTACAATTATCCATTCTCATTGTAGAATGTTTTTTAAAATAAATCAATACATACGAAAGAAAATTTAAAACCCTTAAAATCTTACCTCCAAAGGACAACCACACGTTATTTTAATCAAATTTAGAATCACAATATTTACGTTTATTTGTATTATGCTTGGTCTCCTTATCAATAAATACAAATTCAATTTTTAATTCCTATTTGCTAATGACCATTGATTATGATTTCAGGCAAGGCACTTCTCTCTGGGTCTCAGTTACTCCGTCACTAAAATAGGTATGTTAGAAAAGATCATCTCTAAAATGCCTTCCAGCTCCGGTGATTGTGTATATATGCCACTTCTGATGCTTGTACATGTTCTTCTGTCTCCTTCCCTCTTTCCCATAGGCCACACTCAGGACCATTTGTACTCCAAGAATAAAAACCTTGAACCAGATTCCCTTGGAGTCCACTTTCAGGACCCAGAACAGCCCCTAGTGTTGTGGCTCCTGTCTGTCAAGGTGATGTCCAGAAACCTCAGCTGCTTTCACTGTGATCTACAAACCCCCTTAGGGCCCTGAGTCTCTGGCCAAAATCATTGTTACATATTCTTGCCAAACCACAGTACCATTACTGTGAATTGATAAATCGTAGAATTTCTGGTCAGAAAAGAATATTGGAGGCTATTTCTCCCAATAAAAGGTATGCTCCTAAAACAAGGAGTTTGTTTTGTTCACAACTGTATACCTGTCACTCTGGAAAGTTTCTAGAACATAGTAAGTACTCAACAAATATCTGCTTGTTTGAATAACCTTACCCCTCCATTTTATAGCATTCTCAAAAAGGACTCATGCAGAATCTGCTTCTACAAGTCTAACAATTGAGAGCTGATTGCTCCTAAAATAATCCATTCCATTGTTTCACTGAAAGGCAGGTGTGACTAGAGGAGGGCAGTGTTGTACTCCATATATTCTCTACCCCAGCTACCAAGTCAAGAACTGAGGGGCAAGGGTGGCATGGCAAATGAGCAAAAGTCATCTCTGAAAGGGAAAATGCAAGATTCAGAAACAATAGCCTTCCAATTTGTAGGCAGTATTTTACCTTACAGTATATTTAGGTCCATTTTTATCCTAACTTGTGGGTTAGACAGAAGCGGGATTTATTAAATTCAGTTACGTAATGGCAGATCCTTTTTGCAAGTTTTACATACGGCACCAGAGGGCGCACTTGTTGCTTAAATCATCACATTCCTGCTGCCGGGGACCTGCAGAATCTGAAATACAGGACTTGAAGAATAAATAATCAGAGACATTTAGGTCCTGTCACTGGCCCTTCCTACAACAAAGTTATGACATCAAAAGAAATATTACAGAGCAAAGTTGATTCTTGGAGAACATCCCATCTAGTGAGAAAGGTGGAGAGAAAGCCCTCCTTTACCACTTACTAGGGAGCCAGCAGAGAGCCAAATGCCACAGATGTGGAGCTGAGGCTGAGTATTATGGCTTCTAGGTGAAGGGGTTCCAGGGCCTCGCTCACCTGGATTTAGAGTCATAGAGAAGTTACCTGTAGGCACTACCTCGCTCTCTAAATCTCTGGCAGTCTCCTTGTAAACTGTAAGGGCTAGAAGAAGCTGCAAGGGTGTCAGCCATTCCTCCACTCTTCTATTTTACACGTGGGGAAACTGAGGCCCAGAGACAACTTAATAATTACTTGCCCAAAGTCAAATGACTATCTAGTCACAAAGCCTGGAATAAAACCCAGATTATTTCACTGACTATTTAATTGTTTGGCTTGTTGGAAGTTGTCTATAGAAATAACCCTTTGGATTCAGGACAACCTAAACTCTATTGATGACTAAGACTGGTCTTTGTAGAAGGGGTTATTTACTTAGTGTGATATCTTCACTGAAAAGAGGGGAAAGAGGGTGGGAAGGGGGGAAGAAGGAAGGAAGGAAGGAAGGAAGCAAGGGAGGGAGGGAGGGAGGGAAAAAATGAGAGTTTTCTGATGGCCTTGTATCCAGGCAGCTTCTGTTGCTGCTCTGTCTTCCTAGCAACTGCAGCTATGCTGCATTGTTTGAAGTATTCATTTTGTTCAAAGACGAAGGATAAACTCCCAAAACAAAAGACATTTTTTCCAAGGACTGAGATAAATTATAAATCAAGGACAAAAGAGTCAAGGGTGAGCAATCCCTCAAAAACCATCTGCAGAACAATTAAGCATTGTCAATAGCACAACTCATTTCTGAAATGCAGACTTGGAGAGCCATGGAAGCCCGAACTAGAGAGGGCCTTGGAATCATCACATTAAAATTACTCACTTTGCAAATGAAGAATGCATGGTTCAGAGCAGAAGGGGCAAGATCATAACTTAAATGCTTGCAGGGGCCAAGGAAATTAAGCAAGCTGGGGTCAGATAAGAGATACTTTAGATATATTACAGGAAATGTGTGACTTTCCCCTTTAAGAAAAACAACACAGCAAACATTTGATAAATGGCAAATAGCACATGCCCTCAGTGATGGAGGCAAGAATGGGCACTGTGGCAACCTGGACTTGCTCTGCCTCAGAGAAGCAACTGCTGTCCAGCTCCATGTAGTCACTGTCATGTAGAGATGAGAGCCTGAAGTTCCCAGACTTTCTGTTATTTTTAAAAATATGGATTTATATTTGAAATGCTCCAATTTTTTCTATGGTGGCCACCAATCTGAATTCATTGCAGGCCAAACAGGGCCCTACTAGAGTCTGGATTCAGCCTCAGGTTTGTAGTCTGCACCCTCTAGCTCAGGGTACTGTGGGGTGACAGGGAAGAAGCCCTCTGGGAAGACCTGGGCTTGGGTTTCAGCTCAGTTATCCACTTGGCTTGTGACCTCCAGAAGCCACTTCTCTCAGGCTTCTGTTTTCTCACCTGAACTGTGAGAGAGATGAAGCAGGCACTCTGAACGGTTTGATCTGACAGTCTCTGGGTTTCTGACAGCCTCTGCAGATGGAGACTCTAAATCAGCCAAGCATTGTGAGAAAATAATGGGATCTGGAGACAAAGGTCCAGCAAACTCCCATATCTCTCCATGTCCCTATCCCACTGGAACTTCAAACTCCACATTTCCAAAACTGAGCTTATCTTATCCTCTTCCCAAATGGCTCCTCTGCTAGTCTCCTCACAGTGGATGGCACTACCCCTCACCCAGTTGCCAAACTCAAAAATCTCACTTTCATCCTTAACTTCTCCCTCCCCTTCTACCCTCATCCAATCAGTAAATCCTGTCAATTCCATTTCTTTCCTCTCTACTCTGTTCACTTCCTTTCATCTGCAGCACCATCCTTCTAATCCAGGCAACCATGTATTCACTGGAATCACTGCATCAGCACCTGACTGTCTCCCTCTCTTCATTCTTAGCCCCCTCCAGTCCATTCTTCATGTTGCAGTCAAAGTTGCCTTTTTAAAATTGTGATAAAAATTTATCTTCATGTGGAGGTCTCCTTTTTTTATTTGTATAAATGTAAGGGGTGCAAGGGCAATTTTGTCACATGGCTCTATGGCGTAGTGGCAGTGAAGTCTGGGCTTCAAGAGTGTCCATCGCCCTAATAATATACATTCTACTCATTAAGTAATTTCACATCCTCCACCTTCTCCCATCCCCTTCACCCTTCCAAGTCTCCAATGTCTATCATGCCACACTCTACGTCCATGTGTACACATTATTTAGCTCCCACTTACAAATGAGAACATGTGGTATTTGTCTTTCTGTTTCTGAATTGTTTCACTTAAGATAATGGCCCCCATCCAGTTCTATCCATTTTGCTGCAAAATAATTAAAGTGGACCCCTATCTCTCACCATATTTACACATTAACTCAAAATGGATTAAAACCTGTAATCCCAGTGCTTTGGGAGGCCAAGGCAACAGGATCACTTGAGGCCAGGAGTTCAAGACCAGCCTGAACAACATAGCAAGACCCCATCGCTACAAAAAATGAAATCAAATAAAAATTAGCTGGGTATGGTGGTGCACACCTGCATCCTAGATACTTGGGAGGCTGAGACAGGAGGATTGCTTGAGCTCAGGAGTCTGAGACTGCAGTGAGCTATGATTGCCACCGCACTCCAGCCTGAGTGACAGAGTGAGACCCTGTCTCTTAAAAAAAGAATTAAAGACTTAAATGTAAGACCTGAAACTATTAAAATACTGGAAGAAAACCTAGGAAAACTCTCTCTTCTGAACATTGGTCTGGGCAAAGAGCTGCTTTTTACAAAACACAAGTTTCCAGCTTAGTATCTTTCTGTGGTTGCCCTCAAGATGAAATCCAGACTCCTTAGTATGAACCCTTGGTTTTTTCTGGCCTTTGCTCAAACTCTAGCCTTTTCTCTTGCCACTTCCCTGGAGTTGGTGAACTTCTGAGAGAAGAAATATAGTTTATTCACCAGCGAGTTCCCAGAACCTAGCACAGTATCTGGCCCCTGAAAGCCACGTGCCATTTGACGAATGAATGAATGAATGAATAAGTGAGTGAATCTATGAATCTAAGGGCTCTACCATTTACTAGGTCTGTGACCCTGGAATGTGCATGCTTACTTTCTCTACCTGTAATATTTACAGGTAGATAAAGCTCATTATACCTCTTAAGTTATAATGCCTATCCTTACAGGCCATTGTAAGGAGCAACTTAGACAAGAGGTGTTATGAGCTTTAGAACCTGTAGAAGCAGAATTAAACATTAGTTGCTACATACCCTCTCTGTGCCTCAGTTTACTGACTCAGTACCCACCTCAGTATCTGCCTCATTGTCATAAAGGTAGAATTAAATGAGTCAATATATGTACATGCTTTGAACAGTACCTGGCATATAGTAAGCAGTTACTAAACAAATAAGTGTGTGTTTATTTGTAATGATGATAATGATGACAGTGATGACTGATCCTTTCAACCCTCTGAGGTGCCAGGCGTAGTGCACATTTGCTCCTTTGGGGCTGCCTTTTTGGTAACAGCCTCCTGATTTCCTTTTGGATGAAGACTTGGATGAAATTTTGATATGACATCAACTAGTATGTGCCCTCCTCTAGCCAGTGGGGTGAAGCCACAATTGGAACTCAGCCAAAATTCTGAGTGGTAGGAAGGAAGAAGAAAAGTTAGTTGCTCATACATCCTTGTGGTGACATCTGGATGTGACTGTGGAGATGTTCCTAACCCTGCAAACTTCTGGAGCTTCCCGACATCCACCTTTCCAAGCCTGGTTCTTCAGCCTCTTCTTCCATTCATGAGCCTCCTTACGGCCTTCCAGTAAATTCCCCTTCACCTAAATCAGCCAATGATCATTTCTGTGGCCTGTTGCCAGAGACCCCTGACCATGTCTGCTCCAGTCAGGAGACTTTTCAGCCATTAACTCACTGTGTGACCCCAGACAACAGATTTCCTCTCCCTGTGCCTCAGTATCCTCCTCCAAAAGTTGGGGTCCTTGGCCAGGCTAGTTGTTTCCAACCCTGGCCAATTGCCAGTCAACAGAATCATCTGGAGAACTTATTTTCATTTAACATTGAGCCTCACCTCCATCCCACTGAATTAAATTTTCCAGGGGTAGGAGCTTCAGAATCCATACTTTTTTTTTTTTTTCTTTTTTGAGACTGAGTCTTGCTCTATCACCCAGGCTGGAGTGCAGTGGCACAATCTCGGCTCACTGCAACCTCCACCTCCTGGGCTCAAGCGATTCTCGTGCCTCAGCCTCTCGAGTAGCTGGGATTACAGGCACCTGCCACCAC
The DNA here is from genome assembly GCF_028885655.2 of Pongo abelii. NCBI lineage: Eukaryota > Metazoa > Chordata > Mammalia > Primates > Hominidae > Pongo > Pongo abelii. The sequence continues at coordinate 58,439,141 of NC_071994.2, forward strand.
GCCCGGCTAATTTTTTTGCATTTTTAGTAGAGATGGGGTTTTACCATGTTAGCCAGGCTGGTCTCAAACTCCTGACCTCAAGTGATCCACTTGCTTTGGCCTCCCAAAGTGCTGGGATTACAGGCCTGAGCCACTGCGCATGGCCCAGAATCCATACTTTTTAATAGTTCACCGAGATGATTCTGAGATACAGCTGGGACACTTTGGGCTCCTCTCCTACCCCATCTTTCACTCTGTTCTCCTGCTGTGCCTAGAAGAGAACGTTCTGCCCAGGAAATCCTTGCCCTACTCTGAGTGGCTCATTCCTTTTTGCAACTCAAGTCTCTGTTCAAATGGTATCTCCTCCAAAAAACCTTCTCCAAACACCCAGTTGAAAATGGCAACTCTCCACCTTCACTCTCCATCACTCACCTTCTTTTCTTTTTCTTCATTGTGCTTTTCATTGTCTGAAATTATCCTTTTATCTGTTATTTTAACCTGGCTTATTGTCAGCGTGTCCCCACCAGAATGCGAGTTCCATGAGAGCAGGGAAGCTGATTGTCTTGTTCTCTACTACATATCCAGTTTTTGAAACAGTAGCTGGCTCAGAGTAGGCCCTCAATAAAATATTTGTTAAATAATTTCCTCTGCAAGAGTTCAGAACCATGACCATGGAGGAGACAAAGCTGTGACGCTCACTCCTCCTGACCAAGTGTTTCTGATGTTTCTTCGTGGGATTAGCAGCCAGGTGACCTTGCCCTTCACCTTCAGCTGACAGACTGGTATCTGTAGCCCCCAGGGGCTTGTCCCAGCTCTGTGTCCAGCCCCTACAGGAAGATCACACCACACCGCAACCAACACACACACACACCAGCAAATGGTCTCAGCTAAGGTTCTCTGAGAAACCTCGCTGATGTCCTTGGCTTTTTACTCTTCAGGCTTGCAGCCAGGAAATAAACCCTGGAGATGAGCTCTTAGGATCACCAGAATGTCGTCTCTCTTTAAATCAATCATTTCACAAAAAAAGCTCTGTTCTTTATTTTCCCATCTCCATCCCAATAGCATCTGCTCAAAATCCCAAATCCTTGAGATATGGCACTTGGGCACTATTCCTAGACCCCCTAAAAGGATTACCTTTGCTGATTTAGTTAAGGGGATAATACCCAGCTTTTGCTGAGAGATTCCACCACAATTAGGTTCACGAATTCCCATTTGCTCATTTGCTCTAACGATGAGACTAAGGTCCCTGGCTGCACAAATCCTAAAGGTCTAACATCAGGAAAACCTCCTAAAGACTTGCTCTTAGAGCTAAGTGCTAGAACTACCTCACATTTTTTATGGAAGTGAATAGGGAAAAAGGAGAAAAGGGCCAGGTGCAGTGGCTCATGCCTGTAATCCCAGCACTTTGGGAGGCCAAGGCAGGCAGATCACAAGGTCAGGAGTTCAAGACCAGCCTGGCCAGCATGGTGACACCCCATCTCTATTAAAAATACAAAAAAAAATAGCTAGGTATGGTGGCGTGCACCTGTAATCCCAGCTACTCAGGAGGCTGGGGCAGGAGAATTGTTTGAGTCCGGGAGGCGGAGGTTACGATAAGCTGAGATCACACCATTGCACTCCAGCCTGGGTGACAGGATGAGACTCTGTCTCGCCAAACAAAACAAAACAAAACAAAACACAAGAAAAGAAAGGAGGAAAGGGAAAGAAAGTAGTATAAGCTTGCAAAAAAAAAAGTGACATACTTTGCTACTTCAGATATACTAGTCTGTTTCTTCCCCTCTGAGATAATTATTTCAGCATTCAACAAAAATTTATTGAGTACCTATGTACCAGGCATTGTCCTGGACACTTAAGATATATCAATGAGCCTAACAGATGAAGATGCCTGCCCTGTGGACTTTGTATTCCAGTGGGAAAAAAAACAGATATTTAACAGATATTAAAGGGTGAACATACGAAATAGATAAACTACCTAATCTATAGCTCGTAAATAAATTTATTAATATAGAATGTCATAAGAAATATATAAAATATGAGATAGATATTAGAACATAGTTTATAAAGAAATTATCCAGTACATTAGAAGGTAAAATGTGTCATTATAAAAGAAAAGATAAGGAGAGATTGGGACTCCTGAAGGGAGCAGGAAAAGGCAGGCTATGATATATTAGGTACAGAGGTCAGGTGAGGCCTCACTGAGAAAATGACACTGGAGCAAAAACTTGAAGGATATAAAGGCATTAGTTCTATGTAACAGATTGTTTCTTTTTGGCATCCCAAGATGATCAGAACCAAATTTGAGGTTCAAGCACAGTTCTCTAGAGGCCCCTGTGGTCTGTACATTTGTAATCTTTCATCCTTTGGAGAGGCAGGATAGGGCAGTGGTTAAGGGTATCGGTTCCACTGTCAACCTGGATTCAAATACTGCCTCTACCACTTACCAGCTACATGACTTAGGGCATCATATTTCATTTCTCCCAGACTGAGAGAAATGGCTCCCTATGCTTCAAAATGAAGATAATAATAGTACTTACCTCACATGGCTCTTTTAAGGATTAAATGAAATAATGTATGCAAATTCCTTTGCACACAAGAATAAACTCAATAAAAAAACAGCTATGATTGTTGAGCTTTGTCATGTCACTCAATGTTTATTTACATTTTCCTCGGTCCTGATTCTTTATCCTCATTGATATTTTAACATTGTTTTATGGATCCTGCTCCTTTGGTAAGCTACTTCAAATCCTTTGTGGATTGGGGTAAGTTATAAGTAAGTAAATAAATACATAAATAAAAATCTGGATGGGTGACATTTTCACTGAAGCAAAGCATTTCATTACCAAGACAGTGAATTGCAAGTGGGCCAAAAGCAAGAAAGATGGACTCTAATCTCTAACAGTCCACCGAGAACCACTAGTAAAACATTCTCTGGTTTCTCAGGCCATCTTTTTCTCCCCATCTCCTCTTTCTTAAATCCCTCTTCTTCCCTCCATCATGAAAGGGTAAATGAGTTACACAAAATGGCTCAAGAAGACTCCTAAGTCGTCACAACCTCACAACTATTTCACTGCCATGGGCCTCACAGGACTCTTCCTCACCAGAGAAGAGAAAGGAAATCAAAGCGGTCACTTTCCATGTGTTGGCAGGGTGCTGGTTAAGTGAACAGAGTCAGACATAAGCTAGAATCTCGTTTAGTGAGCTCTGTGGCCTTGGGAAAGCCCCTGGACCTTTCTGTGCCTCCTATTCCTCCTTGGTAATAGCAGTCCCTCCTAAGGTGTTTTGGCAGATCAAAGGAGAGAATGCAGGGAAGCAACGTGGATAGCTTATTTTTAAAGCCCTCAATAAACGCTAGATTTCCTTCCTGAACTGCACCCTGGGGTAACGCTCTTCAATAAGAGGGTGTATCGGGTGGAAACAGGGTAAGGAGACTAGTTTAGGTATATCCCTATCTGACAGAAACTCAATACAAGAAACAAAAGGAGAAAGATCTTTGTCGTTGTTGTTGCCTTACTACTTTCTAGAGGTATTGTCATACTTCTTCCTTCCCATAGCCCTTTAAGATGGGCATTATTATCCACATGTGACAGCTGGGGCTGGGCTTTGAACCCAGAGCACACAGCTAGGAATGTTTGCGAGGCACCTCTAGCTTTCCGAAGTTGCCTTTACAAGGGCAGCCATTAGCCTCCACCACAGGACATCAGAGGCAGCACTAACAGGAACCTGTGAGGCCCCAGTGCACCTGGAGTACCATGACTCTGTGACCCCTGAGCTGGGGACATCAAGAATCTGGGCCAGGCTGATGCCACTGAAGCTCTCTAAGCCCTACTTTCTCCCCTTCCTTCCATCAGCCCAAAGGGCTTTCACGTTAAGGCATCCCTGCTTCTGTGACCACGGGCTATGGAACTGGCTAGGTCTGAATTTGAAACACACACCTCTTAAGTGACCTTAAGTAACTCACTTATTCCTTCTGCTTCCTCTACTGAAATTGGGGATGTCAAAAGGCCTACCTCCCACAGATGTCATGAAGATTCAATAGAGCAGTGCCTTGAGGAAACACAAAACACTACTTGGCACATACTAAAGTGCCCAGGTATAGTAGCTGCTATTGTTCAACTGATGCAGCCAGGAGAAATCAGTCTCATGCTGAACCATGGTGATGGTGCTCTCGGGGTGTAGGGAGCAGGTCCTGGCATACAGGCTGAAATGTCTACTCACACGTCCACACAACCCAAGCAGTATGGCCTTTTTAGCCAATATATAATCCTCCCCCACCCCACAGGAAACTTCTTGAGGGCAACACAGGGACCTAATTAGGTCTAGGTCTCTAGGTCTTTTCCTGGGGGGGGAAAAAAAAAGACCAATTGAGGCCCAGCCTAGGGCCTCCCAATCAGTGCCCTTGATCCACAAACATGTACTGATGGGCCCTTCTATGCTGGGAACTGGGGAAACGGAAGACACCCCGCCCTACTTTCCAGGAGTTCATAGTGCACCTGGGGAAAAAGACAAGGAACCACTATCACAGCAGACAGAAAGTAATGAGAGCTGAGTGTCCCTGGAAATGTGGGGAGAAGGAGGTGGTATTTAAGCTGGACCTTAAAAATTAGTCAAGACATGGGAGGGATGGCATTCCAGACTGAACAGGGACAACGTGAACAAAGGCCTAGAGACAGGAAAACACAGGGTTTGTTTAAAGAACAGATTAGTGAGGTGAGGCTGAAGGATTGGGATGGGAGGGGATTGAGGTGGGAGTTGGCAATGAGACCAATGAGCCTCAGGGGCAGGGAACAGAAATAGAAGTCATAGCTGCATGGAGAAAATGAGAAGGGAGGGCCAGCAACTTTAAACAGGATAGTTACAGCAATTATCTTAGAAGTCACACGTTGAGCCCGGGCAGGGTGGCTCATGCCTGTAATCCCAGCACTTTGGGAGGCCAAGGTGGGCAAATCATGAGGTCAGGAGTTTGAGACCAGCCCGGCCAACATGGTGAAACCCCGTCTCAACTAAAAATACAAAAATTAGCTGGGCATGGTGGCGGGCGCCTGTAGTCCCAGCTACTCGGAAAGCTGAGACAGGAGAATCGCGTGAACCCAGGAGGCAGGGGTTGCAGTGAGCTGAGATGGAGCCACTGCACTCCAGCCTGGGCGACAGAGCAAGTCTCAGGGGCGGGGGGGGGGGGGGGAGTGACACGTTGAAGAGGTAAAGCAGTAGCCATGTGACTATCAGAGGGAAGAGTTTCCAGGCAGACAGACCAGCAGTGCAAAGGTCCTGAGGCCACAGGGCTGCCATGCCGATGATGCATTAAAAAGGCCAATGTGACTGGAGCGTGGGAGAAGGGGGAGGGTGGTAGAAAGAAAGGTTAAAGAGCTAAAAAGGAGCCAGCTCCTGAAGGGCTTTGCAGGTCATGAGGGGCCTTTAACTTTCTCTTGGATGAAATGGAGTGCTCGTGTAGGATTTCCAGTAAGGGAACGACGTGCTCTGACTTAAATTTTAAAGGATCGCCCTGACTGCTGTGTAGAGAATCAGCTGTAGGGGGCCAAGGGTGGAAGCTGGGAGACCAGTAAAGAGGCTAGAATGGAAATCCCAGGGAGGCGGGGGATGGTGGCTGGAACCAGCGTGGTAGCTATGTGGCGGCTCGCCTCTGATTCTTCGTGTAAAAAATGGAGTTTAGGATCCCTGCCCTGTGTGCAGCCCACAGCCTCAAGCCCCCATGGGGATGGAATGCCAGAAACCTCTGGCCAGCGCAGTAGCAGCCTGGAGAATACGGAAGATTGTGGGAGGATTGTGGAGCACATGGGCAGCTCCCTGCGCGTCCGGGCCCCTGGTGCCCACGAGAAAACCAAAACAGGTGCGTGCCCCGCGCCGCACGTCAGGAGGGCAAGACTCAGTGTAGGAAGGGGCTGTCCACTCGCTCTAGCTCCCCAGAGGCTGAACAGGGAGAATTGGGAAAAAGGACGCCTCCTCAGCGTCCTAGAACGTGTCCTCGGCACCCGGTATTGCATGCGCCCTAGTATGGGGCCGCTCCACTTGCGCAGGTGTTGGCAACATGCGGGGAGCGCCACGGCATGCCCCCCAGTGAGCCGACCCCCTCCCCCAACTCTGCCCCCTTTGTCTCGCTGGCCCCTACTCCCTCTGTCTGCCTGTCTGTCCCGTCCCAGGTTCAGCGCGCACGGCCCTGCCGGGGTCCCTCTGGCGGTTGCCGTAGCCTCGCGGCCCGACCAGGGGCTCCCAAGAGGAGAAAAAATCATGAATGAAATGGATGCGCTGCTCCCACTCCTCCGCCCTCCCTGTCCGGGCAACCTTGGCATGGGGACGACGACTGCGGAGACTCCACGCAGAGTTGCTCGGGAGAGGGAGGCACCTGAGATGAGGTCAGAGGTTAAGGGTCTGTGATCCGTCCCCCTTCGTGCCCCAGGAGCAGCCTGCTCTCCCGGTCCCCCGCCCCGCCAGCCCTGCGCAATTCCCGGCGAGCGGCGCAAGCCCGCCCGGGGGCGGGGCGGAGCCGGGGCTGGGGGTTGCCAAACCCACCCGGCGGCTGCGCCGGCGACTCTGCAGCTGAAGCGCATTTGGTGAAGCGGTCGGGCGAGGGAGCGCGCACGGAGCGCGGGACGGAGCGCCAAGCGGACGGACCGAAGGACGGACGCCCCCGCACACGCAGACGCACAGAGCTCGGCGCGGCTCCCGTCGCACACACACTGGCACAGACACAAGCAGGGACACACGCAGACACACGCACACTCGCGCGCGCACATCCTCCCGCCAGCCTGCCCGCCTGCTCGCCGGCGCCCGGAGCCCGCTCTGGCCGGTAAGTGCGGCGCCTCCGTCTGCGCCTTTGTGTGCGGAGCCGGAAAGTGGAGGGTGCGGGTCCCTCCTTCGGGCGGCCCGCAACTGACACCTTCTCCAGCCTTCCGGGCCGAGGAGCCGGCGCCCGCCCCCGCCACGCCCCCGTGGGGCTCTGGGCGCCCCCATGCTGGGGGAGGGGTCCCCCACGCAGAGGAGGGGGCTTGGCGCTTGGTAGCGGGAGGGAGCGGCAGCCACTCCCCACGAAGCCCGTGCGCGGTTCCGGGGAATCGGGATAGTGGTTTGGGGTCTGAGCCTCTGCGGCCGGCGGAAGCTGGTGCGCCGCTTTGGGCTGCATCGCCTCTCCAGAGCCTGAAGCCCCTGAGGGAGATTGGAAATCGCCGCTAGCCTTCTGGCCTCTAAGGCGCGGCTCCCAGCCTTCCCATCGCTTCGCCTCCACCGACCCTTTAGCTTTAGCCTCCCGCGTCCCACCCTCCCCTAGAATAAAAGCTTAGCGCGCTCCCCTCCCCCAGCATGCTGCTTGTTTCTGGATGAGGCCCAGCTCCTGCAAAACCGGAGATTGCCCGGGTCAGAGCCTTGGGAGGCTTACCTTATCAAGGATCACAGGGCTTAGAAGATCAGGGTCAGACGATTCCTGGAAACTTATTCAACCTTCTCATCTTACAGATGGGGAAACTGAGGCCCAGTAAGGTGGCTGGACCAAGGTCACCGGAGAGTTAGTGGTAAAGCTTTCATTAGAATCTAGGGTTCCTGGTTTTCATACTCATGATCCCCTCCTACACAACTAGATCCCACCCACATTGAAGCCCCAGAACCCCAAAATTCACCTGAGTGTACCACGAAAGTGTGTAATTCCAGCCCTGCCCCACTTGGAGGGGCAGGTGCCATTCATTTGCTATCTTCCCTACCTATTGTACCAAAAAAAGGAGAGAGGGGGCTTTAATTTGCTTCCTTCAACCTCAAAGGAGAGCTCTCATGTCTCTTACGCAAACACTCACACACTCCGGGTTTGGGATTCGTTTGGGAGAATGAAGAAGCCCAGAACCTGAGATCAGATTCCCAGGCGTTAGTCCTGATCCACCCAGGACACACTGAGCCTGAGTGTCCTCAGTTGGACCAGGTGATGTGGCATCCCAGGATTCGTCCTCTTCTCCACTGTGTCCTGACTGCGTGCCCTCCCGGTCACCCTTCCCTCCCCCTTGAGGGCCAGACCTTCTACTCCAAACAGGCCCCTTTAGTCATCCCTTTGCCGAGGTCCCCACCTCTTTCTCCTTGGGGCTTGTTAAGGGCAGCCTATTGGTGCTGCTGACAAAGCTGCTGGGGAAGCTTGAATTACAATCACACCAGGCTCGGGTGGTTTCTCAGCGCATGGCTCCCTCAAGGGCAGCCAGGTGTCCCCAGAGCTGAGCCTGATGCCTGGTGCAGAGAGGGTGCCCCGAGAGGTGTGTTGAAGGAGTACAAGCATAGACGGATGGTGAAGGGATGGAGTCAGTCACCTTGGAGGAGACTCTGGATGGAATAGTTGGCAAGGAGGGCAGTGTTCAGTCTCCAGGCAACTGAGGTTCTGGTCTCAATAACTTCCTTTTTTTATTTTATTTCCATAGATTTTTGGAGAACAGGTGGTATTTGGTTTCATGAGTAAATTCTTTAACGGTGATTTGTGAGAATTTGGTGCACCCATCACCCAGAGTATACACTGAACCCAATGTGTAGTCTTTTATCCCTCATCCGCCTCCCACCTTTCCCCCAAGTCCCCAAAGTCCATTGTATCATTCTCATGCCTTTGCATCCCATAGCTTAGCTCTCACTTATGAGTGAGAACATACAATGTTTGGTTTTCCGTTCCTGAGTTACTTCACTTAGAATCATAGTCTCCAGTTCCATCGAGAACTTCCTTTTTGAGGGGGGTGAGCAGCTCATCATGGAGGTGAGCCAGGGTGGCCAAGTGGCAGAACTTCAGGGGCTGCCACTGACAGTGTACTCCATGTAGATGGCATTGGCTATGAAGTTTACACAGACTTCATAATGAATGGTGGCCCCTGGGTTTTTGCCATGTAGGGATTTCTGCCTTGAGAGTGAAGGGATCTGGATTCCAGGCCCAGTCTCTTCCTCACTGGCTGTACAGTGTCAGTATATAACCCTTCTGGGTCTCAATTTCTCCATCCAAAAAAATAACATCATTGGATTGATGATGTTGTGAACTCTTTGGCGGTGGGGTGGGAGCACGTATTTATATAACTGCTATGGGCTTCTTTTGCTCTATGAAGGAATAATTTCTGACTCAAGAATGATGTATGTAGAGTACTTAGTACAGTCCCTAGCACATAGAAAATGCCCAGGAATTGGTAGCTAGTAATTCCACTAGGACCCCAGCTTTGTGGATATACCCTATACTTCTTCCTTTCTTCAGATCATCCAAGGACATGGGATTCTTAAGGCCTCAAAGTCCTCCTCCCTCAAAAAATCCCTTTCCCCCTGACCTATTCCTGGACTTCAGGCTCAGCCAGCATAAAACATCCATGAAAACTCCCTAGGAGGAGCAACACTTTTGTTTTTTCAACATTTTGTACGTTAGCATGATAGAATTTCATAATTAATTTGTATGTAGTGTCAAAAGCTCTTCCTATACTCTGTCACTTACTCTTCATAACACATACATGACATCAATAGTAATAGTGTTATCATCCCCATTTTACAGATAGGGAAATTAAGGCTTGGATTTTCACTTATCTAAGGGTGCATACTTCAAAAGTCTCAGATCCAGAGAGCTAGGCCTCCAGCTCAGATGATCTGACTCCAGATTCTGAACTCTTTCTTCTGTGTCATATTGCCTGTCCTTTCCCAAGACTTGCCCTAAAAGAGAGGCGGATAACCCCTTAAAAACAGTTGAAAGAGGAATTTTATTCTCCTCGCAGGTCAGTAACGGCTTTTTGGAGAAGCCAAGTAGCATTTAAACTGGGTGAATGATTTGTACATTAGAAGAAAGGAAAAAAACTATTTCAAGGAGTGGAAACAGCATGAGCAGAGGATGGACAGCAATGGGGACTTCTAGGATATATACAGAAACTGGAAAGCAGTTCATTCCCACTGGAGCAAAAAGAATAAAAGAAGGGACTTGAGAAGGAAGGTTGGGTAAGGGGATGGAGGTTGTTGGGGGGACATTGACTGCCAAGCTAAGGAGTTGGGAGTCTTTAGTTTTTGAGTGGGGGAGAAACATAATCAAACCATAACATGATGAAACTCACTCTGGCTACCCCTTGGAGAACAGATTGGATGAAGAGAGCCTGCGGGCCGGAAGCCAAGGTAGGAAATGATGACAATGGTTTAGGTGAGAGATAAAGAGAGTATGGACTGGGGGTGGTTGTAAGAATGGTTAGAAAAAGGAGTTGATGCAAGAGGCCACAGTGTCACTAAAATTGGTAACTGATTGGATATAAGCACTAGCAGGAGGGAGGAATAAGTGATGGCAAGGCTTTGAGACTGAATGGCCAAGGATGTCATTCACAGACACAGCCCAATAGGAGGAGGAGTGGGAGGCTTAGGAGTAGGGGCTATGAATCCACCAGGGACCATAATGAGCCCTCCTGTAAAGCTGGTTCATCAAGCACCCTAAACTATCAAGAACTAGTTCATTCATTCATTTATTCTCCGAATACATATAAACATCTGTTACATGCCAGGTTGTTCTAACCCCTAGGGATACATTGCTAAAAAGATGAACTTCCTCCCCAAGCTCTACCAGGGGAGACAGAAAATAAAACAAAGATAAAATTGTTCAGGTGATGAGCAGTGCTTTGGAGAAAAATAAAGTAGGATGAGGTATGACTGGGAGGAAGAATGGAGAAAGAGATCTGCCTTTAAATAGAATTGTCTTTGAGGAGGTGATATTTGAACAAAAACCTGAATGAAGAGGAGACGTGGGGAATAGCATTCTAAAAAAAGGAGACCACAGGTGCAGAGGCCCTGGGGTAACAATAGCTTGGTGTCTTCAAGGAACCTGAAGTGTAGCTGTAAGAGATAGACAAAGGGGGAAAGTGATAAGGAAAAAGATGAGAGAGTGGGCAGAGCCAATCATGTAAGGGCCTATAGACCTGAAGAATGAGAAGCTGCATGATGTTAATGAATCTAAGAGAACACATATCCTATTCACCTTATATTCTTTGTGCCTAGCAAACCAAGCCTGGCCCTTCACAGTAAATAATTGTTGAATGAGTGAATGAATGAATGAATGAATGAATGTTGGAAATGACCATTTATGAGTGAGACTGCATATCTTAGACTTATATGAACCAATAAATAAAGATATTATACTATAGTAAGGGTATAGTAAGCTGTACTATGATCAAAATAATAAACCTCGATAACTTGAATTCTGTGTTGTCGCTCAAGTATGAAAATTTAAGTGAAGTCTGCATATTTTATTCAGTATGGCTTGATATTATAAACACTGCTGTTGACTAAGACGAAATAGTAAAACATACCTGAAATGACTGTAAAACAATGAAAATAACATTTTTGGTCTTTCTTCATCCTCCTCCCAGCACAAATATACATCCTTCTGGCTTCATTTCAAATTTTCTCTTGCACTCTCAACCATTTCCTTCATAGAGGTTTTAAGGAAACTCATCTCTAACACAAAGACCCATATTTGCAGGATAAGATGCTATCATCTCCAGTAAATTGACAGATTCCCAAAAAGAGAAGGCAGTGGGGAGGGAGAAATTATTTATAGACATATAAATGCTTCAGGCACCTAATCAATTGTTGAAATGGATCTGTAGGTGGAGATGGGAAAACTGGCTGGACCATGTGAGGGGCTAGGTGACATGCAGGCTCAGTCTTAGAATCACAGGATCTCTGGACCCCCTGGTCCAGATTCCATCTGAAGCCACAGGTCTGTCACCTGTAACCTGTAGGAGGTAGAAACTCAGGTCATCTCAAGGGAAAAAAAAAACCTAAAACTAGAAACTCTTTTCTCTTTTAAGCAGTGTTATTACCAAAAGGCTCTTCCTTATCTTAGGGGATTGTGGAAAATAAGATTCCCCCCATTCTAGGCCGGGTGCGGTGGCTCACGCCTGTAATCCCAGCACTTTGAGAGGCCGAGGCGGGTGGATCACGAGGTCAGGAGATCAAGACCATCCTGACTAACATGGTGAAACCCCGTCCCTACTAAAAATACAAAAAATTAGCCGGGCGCCATGGCAGGTGCCTGTAGTCCCAGCTACTCGGGAGGCTGAGGCAGGAGAATGGCATGAACCCAGGAGGTGGAGCTTGCAGTGAGCCAAGATAGAGCCACTGCAGTCCGGCCTGGGCAAAAGAGCGAGACTCCATCAAAAAAAAAAAAAGATTCCCCCCATTCTTTAACATCATCTCCATCTTTTCTGCATCTGGTGAGATGTGGAACGAGCATCGTGGCCACCGGTGTCTGGCAAAATGCAGAAATTTCCAAACTCTTAGACTGAGAAAAGCTTTTCCCACTGTGCTGCAGCACATGGAACAGAAGCCACCCTCTTTCCTTTGTCCCCGTTGAAGCAAGCGTGACTCAAGTTTCTATACCTGGGGTGTAGCATGTTGGATGAGGAGGGGATCCCCTCACACCAGATGCGGGAGATCCACTGTTTGCAGATTTGTAAGGGAACAAGCATCATGGGAATTCCTAACTTTGGGCTAATGTAAGGGATAAACTGTTCACAGCCAAATTTCCTGGTTAGTCCAATAGCAAAATAAAGACCTTAAATTGCCCTCCTTTTTTGTGGTGAGGTAGTTGGTTGGAGTCATTAGAGAGACACACCAAGTCCCGAAGTGTCTTTCTGAAGAGTCGACATGAAACACCCCCTCACCTCCCATTCCTCTGCAGGCCTTCCGGGAGGGATTTGTGGGCCTCAGTGGTGGCAGCATATGGGCATCTGGAATCAATTCTGAAGATTCTTGCAAAACTAACAATGTGTATATTTCATCATCTGCCTAAAGGTGTTGTCTGGTATAAATTATAAATTACAGGGTGAAAATAACCATACTCCATGCTAGAGAGCAAACATAAGATGAACCATCATTTTATATGCCCTATTCTATGTTTTCTGTAGATCTGTATTTTGTAATAGTTGAAATTAGTCCACATATAGGTTTATAGCCTGCATTTTTCACTTAACATTTTGTCATGACTTCTCTGTTTATACTTGGTTGGCTGACCCCTACTTTATTTAACTGTGTCTTTATTGTTGCACGTAGTCAATAACGAGCATCTCCAGGCACATAGCTTTTCCATCTCAGAGTCTCAAAGCATCCATCTGAAGCACCCTCAAGAGATATGATGGGATCAAGGTGGTTAAAGAGGGGTGCAAGGAAAAGAACATGTTGGGCCCCGGCGTCTGGAGTAGAAAAAGAATAGGGAGCTTGGTGCGGTGGCTCACGCCTGTAATCCCAGCTCTTTGGGAGGCTGAGGCAGGGGATCATTTGAGGTCAGGAGTTTGAGACCAGCCTGGCCAACACGGTGAAACTCTGTCTCTGGTAAAAATATAAAAAAATTAGCTAGGCATGGTGGCACACACCTGTAGCCCCTCCTACTCAGGAGGCTGAGGCACGAGAATTGCTTGAACCCAGGAGGCAGAGGTTGCAGTGAGCCAAGATAGCGCCACTGCACTCCAGCCTGGGTGACAGAGCGAGACCCTGTCTCAAAAGAAAAAAAGAAAAAGAAGAGGGAACCCAAGAGTTGGAACCAAGGAGAGGATGGAGAGGAAGATAGATCATGGGCCAGGGGGTCAAGGTCACAGAGCCCTAGGGGTGGCAGAGGGGCATGCAGCTCTGTCAGATTTCAGAGGGAAGTCTGTCCTTCCAGTGTTTTGTTTGTTTGGTGTGGGAGGCTTTTATTAAATTGTGGTAAAATACACATAACACGAAATTTACTATTTTAACCAATTTTAAGTGTATAATTTTATGGCGTTAAGTATATTTACAGTGTTATACAACCATCACCACTGTCCATGTCCAGAATCTTTTTATCTTCCCAGACTGAATTGCTATACTCATTAAATACTAATTCCTCATTCCCATCTCCCCCAGCCCCTGGTGACCTCCATTCTACTTTCTGTCTCCATAAGTTCACCTATTCTAGGTACCTCGTGTAAGTGGCATCATGTTTGTCTTTTTTCGTCTAGCTTCTTTCACTTAGCCTAATGTTTTCAAGGGTCATCTCTGTTGTATCATATATCAGAATCTCATTTATTTTCAAAGCTGAATATATTGCATTGTATGGATATACCACATTGTTTAGCCATTCATCTGTTTCCACCTTTTGGCTATTGTGAATAATATGGCTATGAACATTGGTGTGCCAGGATCTGTTTGAGTCCCCGCTTTCAACTCTTTGGGGTATATACCTAGCAGTGGAATTGCTGGATCGTATGGTCATTCTGTGTTTAACTTTTTGAGAGGTGCAGGGTGCATTTTTTAAAAAGGATTTTTGTGTGCCCAGTATGAAGACCACTGAGTGAAGTCTTAGGAATAGAGAGTCCAGGAAGAAGCTGTTAATTTAAAAACTAAATGTTGTTTGGGTTCTGCATGGCCATGGAGGTAACAGAGAAGAGAGAAGAGGGAACAGAATACAAATGAGTCTGACTCCGTTTCTGAAGAGTTGTTGTGATTTAGAGGCATTGTGGGTGGAAAAAGAAAGCTCTCAGGAGAGATCTTAGTGGGTGGAATTGATTCAAGCATGCAAGTATTTACTGTACCAGGCACTGTGGTGGACACAAGGCCCTCAGCAATCAACACGACCACAAGGACCCTGCCCGCAAGGAGCTTAATGTCTAGTGGAGGTGCCAGAGGAGTCACCTGGCAACAGTGGTCTGTATTGATGCATTCTAGGCTCATCATAAGCTCTCACTCTTACTGAGTGCTTACTACATTATCTCAATCTTGGTGACAGTTCAGTGAAGACAGTTTCTGTTATCCTCAATTTGCAGGTGAGGAAACAGCTTGAGTAACTCTGTTTCAGGTACGCACAGCAAGTAAGAGTCAGAGCCAGAATTCAAACCTAGGCAGTGACTGTGTAGGGCTGTGGGCTGCCTGTAGGGCTAACTGTAGGGCTGTGAGAACACAGGAGAGACACCTGCCCAGGATGGAGGTCAGAGAAGGCTTTCCGAAGGCAGGGGTCAGGTGACTATTTTCATGCAAGTCAGCTGTGTTCTTCTTTAGCCCATGATGTAAAACAGTGCTTTTCTATAGTAGCAGCAGTAGCATTCAGCCCTGCTTCCAGGGACTCTAGACACTCAGGGAGACCCCCTCACTGAGACTCCACTTCAGAGGAAGATGATCACTTTTATCATCCTTGCTGCTTATGAGGCAGGGAGGCTGGGGTTGAGGCATTGCCATTTCCCAGTGCCATCTGCTGCCTCTGCTACTTCCCTAGCTGGTCAGCATCTGAGGTGCCTCAGAGGGACCTCCTGGGGCCCCTCCGGGGTAGCATCAGGCCAGTGGGCTAAGAGTTAGGCAAATACGAGGCCTAGGAGTGGCAGTGAAGATCATATGTCCACCTTCTGTGCCACATCACTGTCCCAAGATACTCCCACCACCACAGAGCCCTGTCTTACCAAAATACAGATGTGGCCAAGTCTCTGGTGTTTCCATCCTTTTGTGGCTCCCCGTGGCTTGCAGCCGTATTTCTCAACAGGGACCTACTGGCCTTTGGGTGGGAGAGTTCTTTGATGTAAAAGCATCCCTGGCCCCATCTCCTATATATTTGCCTGTAGCACCCTTCAGTCATTATAACAACCAAAAATGCTCACACATGTTCTTCAGGTTTACTTTACAAGCCATCCAATGTATAGATCTTAAGTGTTCTGTTCAGTGCATTTTGACAACTGCATGAGCTCATATAACCATCACCAAGAGCAAGACTCAGAAGATTTCCATCACCCCCAAAAGTTCAGAGATAACGATTATTCCCATTTCTATTATTGTAGATGGATTTTGTCTGTTCCTAATCGTCATATAAGTGGAATCATATAGTATGTGCTCTTTTGTGTCATGAAATAGTTTTTAGGAAGCCAGATGCAGTGGCTCATACCTGTAACCCCAGCACTTTGGGAGGCCAAGACGGGCGGATCACCTGAGGTCAGGAGTTCGAGACCAGCCTGGCCAACATGGTGAAATCCCATCTCTACTAAAAATACAAAAATTAGCTGGGCATGGTGGCACACACCTGTAGTCCCAGCTACTCGGGAGGCTGAGGCAGGAGAATCCCTGGAACCTGGGAGATGGAGGTTGCAGTGAGCCGAGATCGTGCCACTGCACTCACGCCTGGGTGACAGAACGAGACTCCGTCTCCAAAAAAAAAAAAAAAAGAAAAAAGACATAGTTTTTGAGATCCATCCATGTTGTCATGTTTTCCCCACTAACCCCCAATACACACACAGATTTCTAAATGTCAACTAGCATGGCAATACCTGCCTCTGTCCCCCTGAGAAAAAATGGCCTGTGAGTCAAAGTTAGTGTGTCTTAGGCTGATGCATAAAGCCCTCTGCTGTGTGACAAGAGTCCCTCTTATGTCTACTCTGTGGCTACACTGAGGTGCCTTGTCTGCCTGGCATACCTTGTGCTTTCACCTCTCCGGGCCTTTGCCCTGCAGTGTTCCCTGCCTGGAATGTCCTCCCTGTATCTGGTGAACTCCTGCTTGTCCTTCGGGTCTCTTCTGTGCAGCTTCCCAGACTCTGTTTTTGTGCCCTCCTGAGTGCTCCCATAAGACAGCCTCAGTGGGCCTTTAATGCATTTCTCACTCAACTCACTAGGCTGAATGCTGGGTGGAGGGCAGGGACTGGCTCTTAGTTATCTGTGTGTCCCCCAAGGCTCAGTACAGAGCCTGATAGTAAAGAAATTGATATAAGATTATAGTAAGATTATCTCAGAGACAAACTGGGTTTAAAAAATGCAAAATGTATTCTGAACCACCCTCTGGAGCTAATAAAGGTGGGGCTGGGCACAGTGGCTCATGCCTGTAATCCCAGCACCAGGCCGAGGCGGGTGGATCACTTGAGGTCCGGAGTTTGACACCACCCTAGCCAATATGGTGAAACCCCATCTCTACTAAAAATACAAAAACTAGCCAGACGTGGTGGCAGGCTCCTGTAGTCCCAGCTACTTGGGAGGCTGAGGCAGGAGAATTGATTAAACCCAGGAGGCGGAGGCTGCAGTGAGCCTAGATCGCACCACTGCACTCCAGCCTGGGTGACAGAGGAAGACTCCATCTCAAAAAAAAAAAAAAAAAAAAAAAAAAAAAAAGTGGTCAAAAAAAGACAGTCTGATCTCTGGCTACAGATGATAAATGTAAACTGACTTCCTGCCGGTGAGGCAGAGACCTCCATCCCTTCCCCAGAGGACCTAGCATCATGGGAAGTGGCATGGATGAGTGCAAAGTAGCGAAGCTCAGGTAGTCAAGGGGGGCGGGGGGTGGGGGTGGGGCGGCAAAGATCAGAGTCAATCTCGGAAGGCTGCCTGGAGGAGGTGAGTTCCAAAGGTTTTCAAAGAGGTCTCTGTGTCGAGCCTAGGAGTTGCATAATCAGAGTGTGAGAGCCTGATTCAAGGCCACCTGGATCATGGGCCTGAGCTGTCCTCTCATGACCCTGGTACTGAGTGTCATGCAGCAGCCCTTCCCTCCTCCTTCATTCCTTTCCACTCATGTCTTTCTTCTTTTTCTCCCACTCGGTCTTTCCTTCCCATCTTCCTTCCAAATCTGAGTGTAAAGGAAAGAGCTGGACCTGCCTTCCATGTTTTTTTCTCCTCTGCACTGGGCTTTCTGTCATGGGGGATAAAGAGGGAGTTTTATCCCTTGCCCCTTCTCAGCCTGTGAAGTTTACAGAAGCCAAAGTTATGGAAAAGAAAGCCAGGGAGCAGCCCAGGACAGGGCTGTTTCCAAGTCACAAAAAATGCTGGGGGAAGGATTGAGCCAGAGGAGAGGTCAACACACCCTAGACTCACTAGGGAGGTTTCCTGGAGGAGACCTGGGCTGACATGGGCCTTGGAAGGGTAGGAAACCACAGCACAAAGAGGAGGAGCAGGAAGGCCTTTCCTGGCCAGGCCTGAGTACAGAAGTGTTAAATTAGGCGGGAGGCAGGGGCCCTGGTGAGAAGCTGGAGCCCACAGCAGGGTGTGGCAGGAGCTAGGGGCCGCTCTAGGAGCTGAGAGACTAAGGCAGAAAAGCAGGAGGGAGCATGGCTGGGGCAGGCGATGTCATGGCAGAGGAGGATTTGGGAAATCCTGTGAAGTGGAGTTTCCAGTTCTTTTACCCACCCTTTCCTAGGGCTCTGGGTCTGACTTGGGGACCTGGAAACAGCCTGGAGCTCTCCAGAGGGCAGAGGAGGTTCTGCTGGGAAGACCCCTCTCATCCTCCAGCTGCTGTCACATGCATTGTTCTCATTAGCTCCAGGAACACCTGACAGAGCCTGAGAAAATAGGAAGCAGACCTTTGTAGCTGATGGCACTGCCTAGTACAAAGAGCAGGAGTGTCTCCTGTGTGAGGTTTACTTGGAGGGAGACAGGAAGTGAAGCTTCGAGCCAGGTCAGCAGGAATATGGAGAAGGAGGCCTGCCCAGGACTGCCAAGCTCTCCCTGTGTACAGCCCTCACTTCCCAGGCTTCATCACAACCCTGCAGCTCTCATCGCTGTCATGTTAAATGGGAGGAAATTGAGGCTCAGAGAGGTTAGGACACTGGCCCAAGGCCCCATGTGGAGAAAGTGGCAGAGCACAGCATTTTAGCCAGGTCTCTCTGCCTTTGAATTCATCCTTTTCCCGGAGGACCATGGTTGCCTTACAGTATGTGACCTCAGAATGGTCAGTCTGTCATGCTTTGAGGAATTCAGCCCGTGCTTGAGGACCTCTGTTGACAGCCTGCCCTGGGCCCAGGTTTCCAGCTGTCCACTGGCACAGGGCAAGGAGAGAATCAGCCATCCTTGGCCCAGGACCATGCCCCGTCCTGTGTTCTCCATTGGCCACCTGAGCAGGACCAGGGAGGCCATGTACCTGCTCTCATGTCAGTCCCTAACCTCTCTAAGTGCCTGTAGCTCCTGCAGAGTGAGATAATGATGTTTTCATGGGGTTGTCTCAAAGAGCCAATGAAATAAGGTACTGAGAAGCATGTGGCACACGGTAGGTATGCAGCTGTTATTTATTAAATTTGAATTCAAGAGGTCAGGCTCCTTTCAACCTTGACTCTTGGTCCCAACTGGGTATTTTTTCCTAGTTTACACTCTACTTTTTTTTTTCCTGGAAAAAGAGCCTCAAATCCAGCTAATGTTTCCAAACCCAGCCTCGCTGTGTCTTCCCCTCCAGGCCCTGATTCTGACTCAGTTAGACTCTTCCACCAAACCCAAAGATGCCGAGCTCTTCCCAGGTTGCCATGACCTGAGCCAGGCCTGAGCACAGAAGGGTTAAATCATGCTAGGGGTATGGGCCCTGATGAGAAGTTGGAGCTCACAGCAGGGTGTGGCAGGAGCTAGGGGCCCCTCTAGTTGCAGGTGGGAGCAGACTGAGCTCTGAACTTCAGCTTTCCCCTCTGTAAGTACATCCCAGCCCCGTGAGAAGGAGCCTTGTAAGCAATGAGGAGCAGAGCAGATGCCAGAAGGGATCATGATGGACCATCCGGAGCAAGGGATAGCTGCACGGGCAGCCCAGGCCCAGAGCAGCATGAGGGAAGTCCAGGGATGAAACCAGAGGCATGAAATAATGTGTGATGAGGGTGGGTGTGTAACCAACACAGGCTAGGCCAGAATTCTAGTTCCAGGGTGTATTAGACTGTCCTTGCATTGCTATAAAGAAATACAGCAATTTCGTTATAGCAATGCAAGAGACTGAGTAATTTATAAAGAAAAGAGGTTTAATTGGCACATGGCCAGGCTGTACAGGAAGCAGGGCACTGGTGTCTGCTTGGCTTCTAGGGAGGCCTCAGGAAGCTGACAATCAGAAGGCAAAGAGGGTGCAGGCACATCACACAGCGAAAGCAGGAAAAAGAGTGAGTTGAGAGAGGTGCCACCTGCTTTTAAAAGACCAGATCTTGTGAGAACTCTCATCAGGACAGCACAAGCCATGCGGGATCTGCCTCCATGACCCACCAGGCCCCACCTCCAACACCGGGGATTACAATTCAAAATGAGATCTGGGTAGGGACAAATATCCAAACTGTATCACAGAGGGAGAAGGGAGAGCTGCAAGAGTGGACAAGGCCTAATACTAGAAGGCAGAGACTGCCCATCAGAGCAGAAGGCCAGTTGCTGGGGTTGGGTCAGTGTCCAAGCCAGATGAGGGACAGTGAGACTGAGTTAAAACTCTTAACAGTAATATTGGCTAACACAGAGCATACAACGTGCCATGTGCTCTTCTAAGAGCTTCAGGTTTACTCCTCACAACAGTATTTTGAATTAGGTCCTACTGCTGATCTATTTTAAAGATGAAGAAACTGAGGCACAGATTGAGCAAAACTCTGGACCTCTGCTAAGACTGGCAGCATGACTCTTCACAATCATAGCTTGAAATCAGCCATGGTGAGAGCATTTACACCATGAAAACCGGCAGAGGGCACAAATAAAGGCTTTTCCTTCCTTCCTTTCTTCCTTTCTTTCTTTTCTTGACAGGGTCTCGCCCTGTCACGTGGGCTGAAATGCAGTGGTGTGATCATAGCTCTCTGCAACCTTGAAGTCTTGGGCTCAAGCGATCCTCCTGCCTCAGCCTGTTGAGTAGCTGGGACTACAGGTGTGTACCACCATGCCCCGCTCACATATTATTTTCTAGTGAGATGGGATCTCACTGTGTTACCCAGGCTGGTCTTGAACTCATGGCCCCAAGTGATCCTCTTGCTTCAGCCTCCTAAAATGCTGGAATTACAGGTGTGAGCCACCATGCCTGGCCTACATTATTCTTTTTTTAATTCCTGCATAATATTCTAGTTTACTTCATCTTGCTCCCAGTGATACAGCAGTTCAGGTCCAGTAAAGAGAAAGTTAAGAACCAGTTTACCAGCACTCTGCAAGATTCATCCCAGAGCCTTCATGGACCTTATCCATGGGAGGAGAAAAGTTATATTAACTGGGAAACAGGCAAAGCCTGAAACACAAGATGATGACAATTAACATTTTTAGGAGCTTCCTGGCCCTGTTCTACACATTTTCCATGCATCTCATGTAAAAACTTTGTGTGAAGATCAACATTCATTTAATCTCCATTATAACCCTCTGAAGTGTAGACACACTTATCCTTGCTTCACAGATGAAGAAACTGAGGCACAGAGAAGTCAAAGTCTTGCCCAAGATCAGGCAGCCAGTGGGGGAGCCTTGATTCATACTCGGGCAGTCCAGAGCCAAAGCCTATGTGTTTACTACTTTTATGGTGGTGTTTGTTTTGTTTGTTTTTGAATGGAGTCTCATTCTGTCGCCCAGGCTGGAGGGCAGTGGCGCGATCTTGGCTCACTGCAACTTCCGCCTCCCTGGTTCAAGTGATTCTCCTGCCTCAGCCTCCCAAGTAGCTGGGATTACAGGCGCCCACCACCACGCCCGGCTAATTTTGTATTTTTGTTAGAGACGGGGTTTCACCATGTTAGTCAGGCTGGTCTCAAACTTCTGACCTCAGGTGATCTGCCCACCTCGGCCTCCCAAAGTGCTGGGATTACAGGCATGAGCCACCGTGCCTGGCCCTTTATGGTGTTTTTAATGAGCCATTTGTAAATGCTCAAACATTACCCCACTTTTCTTTTTTTTTTTTTTTAACATTTGCCTGGTGCCAGATACAGTATTGGACATGGGAAACAGAAAAGTCCATATCAGATGCTGTAAACCTAGTGATTTAAATAAAGCCTGGGGTTGAGATAAACTGAGTTTGAAGCCTGGTTCTGCCACATGCCAACTATATGACCTTGAGCAGGTGACTTAGTCTCTCCAAGTCCCAATCTCCACGTGTAGGTGGAGGATGACTTTTTACCTCATACGGTTCTAGTGAGAAGTGAATGATGTCATACATGTGCAGTGCTTGGCACGACATCTAGCACACAATAAGCCTGTGATAAAAGGAAGCTCTGGTAATCATAGACCACAGGTTTATGTCCAGGTAGCTCTGTGTGAGGCAGGGAGACTGGCATCAACAGATAATGACCGTATGGAGGGGTAAGAACAGAAGACGGAGTACCCAGTTCTTTCTAAGGGAGTTGGGGAGGGTTCTGTTGAGGAGGTGACATTTGAACAGAGTCTTAAAAGGCAAATAAGAATTTTCCAAGCAGAGAAGGGAAAAGGGGGCTCTCCAGTGGAGGAAAAAGCGCATCCTAAAGCATTATAGGTAGCAGCAAGCATGTAACTGAACAGAAATACCAGAAGACGCCCACAAGAGGTGTGATCACACCTTTGCATTTGGGATTGCCTGTTTTCTCCCTGTAAATTAAACTGCATACCTGGGGGCAGGTGCAGGGAGAGGGAGCAGAATGCAATGTTTTCAGAGTCTTGGAGAACAGAGGATCAGAGCAGATAACCTTTGAACTCCAAAATCCTGCCTTTCTGTCTTTTGGGTCCCTGACCGCCGCACCATTTATAGTCAGGTAGGACCATCCACAGCATCAAATCACAGCCGAACCTGGACTCTGTTAATGATTGGCTCAGGCCGGACGCGCTTGAAGGTTGGGCTCCATGGACCGAGGCCTGTTTCCCTGATGCTGTGAGCGCCCTCTGCTGGTTCACTGCCGTTCCACCCTCTGCCTCGTTAAACCTGACAGGTCCGGAATTGAAGCCTGACCTCTAAGGAAAGGCCCTTAGAGGTCATCTCATTCAGGCCCTTTGGTTTTCATTTGGAGCTACTGAGATTCAGATAAGGGAAATGACTAGCCCAAGGTCACACAGTAGCCTGGGACTAGAGCCCATGGCTTCTGGGCCCTGGGCCAGTGAGTATATTCGTCACAGCACTGATGGAACACAGCTGCCACCATCACAGGCTGCCCACCCAAGCCAGCCTCCCAAACTTCCCATGCATACTAGCCTCCCAAGGCCTGCTCCCTGGCCTGCTGCTTCAAGTGGAGAAACCCGAGGTCATGGTCCAGCGCAGGACTTCCAGTGGTTCCTCTGGGGAGAACAGCAGTGATCCCAAGCAGGGACACAGGCACAGGGATCTCCCTCTTACTCCTTCACTCGTTCGCTTGGGTCACTTCACCCCCTGAGCCTTAGTTTTCTCATCTGTAAAAATGGGGATCATCACATGCTACTCACATAGATTTATGGTGAGGATTTTTTAAAAGAACATATAGAAAGCAACTGCCATGATGTGCAGTCTCTTCCTATTGTATTTGCAGAATATTTTTTCTTACCAAAAGCTAAAAAGTGAAAGAGAGGTTAGGAATGTGAGCAATGGGGGAAGCTCTGTGATGACTAGCTGTGTGGCCTTAGGCAGGTCACTTTACTTCTCTGAATTTCCATTTCCTCCTCTAGAAAATGCAGGGAATGTTAGTACGTTCCTCCAGGGGCTGCTGTGAGGACTGAATTTGCTAACACATGCAAGGCCCTGGAGCAGTTCTGGCCTGTGTGGCCCAGGTGCGGTAGTGCTAGCTGCCCTTTCTGTTGTGAAGATACCGTCATTGTTATCCTCTTCAGTCAGGGGCTAAGATGTTACTGAACAGGTGGCCCTAAGATTGCTTCTGCCCTTTTTCCTGCTTCCTTCCTCTCTCTGATCACCTCCTCCTGTTCCCTTCCATCTTCACCAACCTGACCATGAAATTTAAAAAGTGTAGATTTTAAAAAAGAAAGCCAGAGTGGCCCTGAGAAGAGGCTGGGAGGGTCCACAGAGTCTGAGCTGAATCACCGTGAATTTCTGACCCTCCACCCCAAAGATGTATTTAGGACAGAATGTGTTGGCTTCAGCCATGAGACCCTGGTCTCTCTCAATGCTGCCTACGTAGCTAGCCCCTGCTACTTTGGTCCCAGCAGGGTGGCCAAAGCCAGCAAAGAATCTGTGTATGTTTCTCCTGCTCCCATCCCACCCAATCTAGGAATTTGGCAGGATGGGGGCTCCTCAAATCTCCCTCCAGCCCCCTCCTCCTAAGAGTACAGGGGGAAGCTGGTAAATTCAGTTCATACTGGACCTTTGGACTGGACCACAGACACCTGCAGGCCCAACAACGCCTTTCTGTTGTCAGCGAGGGAGAGCACATGGTCCTGGGATGTCTCTCTTGTCCAAAGGCTGCCCCAGACAACTTGGCATTGTTCAAAGCCCTTTGCCGTTTCTAGAAGCTAGGTTCCTAGCCCTTTCCTGGGAGTTTATACATTGTCTACACCTGCTTCCCCACCACCACCACCCTCATTTCTCTTCTCTGCTGTGCCTTTGTTGGTTGTTTGCACAGGTCCTGAGCACCTGCTGTTCACCAGTCACCACAATAGTCAACATTCACCTTTCTCATTAACTGGTGATCTTCACCGCAATCCTGGTGGAAGGTATTGTCATCCGTGTTAGACATATGAGAAAAATTTAAGGCTCAGAATGATAAAGACACTTCCCCAGAGCCACACAGTTTGACTAGAGCAGAGTAAAGACCTGTCCCCAGGGAAGGCTTCCTAGAGCAATTCAAGATTAAGCTGGAGCTTAAAGTCTGAGTTGGATTTTAAGGAGGGGTGCAAAGAGGTGATGGCCTTCCAGGCAGGAGAGATAGCCTAAGCAAAGGGGTAAAGGGAAGGATGTCCTTCATGGTCACGGGGGTGATGAGGAGGCAGTTACGGTCTGAAATCAGAGTGACTGTTGCAGGTGGCCCAGCAAGGGGGCAGTCCCCACCTGCAGTCCCAGGCTAGGATGCCCCATCTCTTACCTGATTGCCACACCCACCTTTTAGTTGGTCTTCTGCCTCCCAAGCCAAGAATCTATTCTTGGAACTGGTTGATTTTTTTAATCCTTAATATCAGGTATGGAAGAAATGTCTCATTATGCTCCTTAAATGAAATTAGCCCAGACTTAGAGCTCCCCAGCATCCCTATCTGGTAGGAAATTCAATCCCAGTCATCACTGGAGTGACTCTAACCCACTGCTGTGACCCCCATGCCAGGGATGTTTCAAGGAAACCACACTGATTATAGCTGAGATACCCCAGCCCCACTGAAGAGCCCTTCTGGGTCTGCAGACTCTGTGCCTTCTGTAGGGAGGACGCCGTGTGGGGTGCAGCGGAAGCCCTGGAGGCTGAGATCCAGCCCTCTCTATGCACTCAGTGCCACCCACCCACACACCAAGCACCAGTCATGGAACTGAGGGGCTCTGTCACCTTCCCAGGCCCTGAGACCCCCTCCCCTTCCTCACACCCCCACCTCCCTGACCAAGAGACAACCCACCCCCAGGTGCTCCAGCTTTCAGAAAACAAAGACTGGAAGGATAGCTCCTCCAGGAACTTGACCTTTGGTCCTGCAGCCAAGCTGCCTCCCCCAAGGGAGTATAGGTCTGTCTTACCTCTCTGGAAAGAAGAGGAGGGATAAGGAAAAAAAATTCCAAGTGAGCGGTTCAGTAGATTGTCCCATCCCACACCACACCCCCTTTCCACACTCCCCTTTTAGGCTACATTTCTTTCTAGTCCTTGAATGTGTCCTGCTTTGTGTCAATTCCAGGCCCGTCCACATGCCCTCCTTCTACCTGGAGCATCCCACCCCCTCCTGTCTCATCCCACGGCCTCTCATCCCCACTCCTCTTTCACATCTCACCAGAGATAGCCCTTGCTGGGTACCAAACGTCTCCTGAGTCCTCTACTTCCTTAGGGGTCTGGCTGGCACTCCCAGGGCACCCTGCTCGTCTCCCCACACACGGGTCACCTGTGTTGCTATTGCCTTTTCTTCTTACCTACATCTCCCATGAGATGCTTGCCGTTCATTGTATTCCCAGGATCCCACACGTAGCCTGAACATAGCAGGTGTTTAGTAAACGGGTTGAACAAATGAATGGTCCAATCCCTGAATCAGACTCAAATGAAAAATGGAGACCTGTTGCCCGAGTCCCTCAGCAGGCTGGGCCTACCCTACACTTTTCATCTTCCCTTCCCTGGGGTCTCTGCCATGCCCACACCCACTTCTCCCATTCAGAGAAGAGCAGGGATGGAAGGGAAGTCATTTGTCTGGGCACATCCCAAGCAGAGAACACTCAGACCCTGTGTTTGGGATCCAGAACACTCAAGTTTGCAGTCTGCTCAGACGTGAGGACAGATGGCTGGACAGTGGACAGCTGGGCAAGGAGGGTAGGCAGCTTGGCAGGACGGAAATAGCAGTGAACTAAGCATTGGGAGTCCTGGGCTCAGAGCCTATTCATTCCACGAGTTTGCCGCACGCATCAGTCTGGGTTCTGCGGTTGCCAGCAACAGAAGAGGACTCTGAGTAACTTAGGCAGAAAAGGTATTTATTAGAAGGCTTTGGGGTATGATATAAATAACAGGTAACTGAGTTCTGATTCTGGGCTGTCTGTGTAGCAAGGGGCAAGCAGGGCACCAGGGGAGGAGAAAGGTGACTCCCAGAAGGAAATCAGGATTTTAACTACCTGAAAACAAATTGTTGGCACACTGTGTGACCTGAGACTAGTCACCTAATCTCTCTTTGCCCCATTTTCCCATCTGGATGATCTGAAGCTGCCCTCTCTCCTTCATTTATATCTCCAGCTTGCTTTTTGCTGAGAAAGCTTCCTGCCCTGGAAGATGGCACCCTTCCCCATCCAGACACCTTGGGAATGAATTATGAGGGAGCCAGGTGAGTGAGCGTTCACGCCGTCCCCCTGCAGCCCGCCCACTGAGGAGGCCAAGCCTTCTCCATCTGGATGCTCTGGGGCACATGACTCATTCTCATGAGGTGTTCAGCCTGATCATTCCTTTTCCATGAAACCAGCATGTCCTCTGCCCCTGCCTGCTGAACATGCTGATGAAAATCTGGATGGCATTTGGGCCTCTTCCTGGCTATGGTTTGGCCATCTTCTTTAATTGGGAGGCTCCTAGCTGGAGTCTGCCTTCCTAGAGCCCCTAAAGCTACCAACCCTGAGACCCTGCCACTACCCTGCATTTGGCCTTTAAGGTGTACATCAACAGGCTCAGGCCCTGTGCTATGCACCTGGGATGCAGAGGTGGTTGAGGGGGTGAGGATGCTCCAAAGTCGGAAGTTGGTGGGGGAGGCAGGTGCATAAACAGCTAACTATAGCAGCAGAACAAAGTAAGAGACAAAGGGACATATGAACCAGGTGTGTGGGGGAGCCCAGAAGTGGGAGGACGCAGTTCTTCCTGAGAGATCAGGGAGTGCTCCGTGGAAGACGCACCGCCTGAGTCGCACCTTGGAGAATGAGTAAGATTTGACAAAAGGGGAAAAGGATCTTCCAGGCTGAGGGAACAGCACAAACAAGGCTCGAAAGGAGGAATGGACAGGTTTGATTCAGCGAATAGAGATGTCAGGTGGGGTTGGAGCTTTAAGAGGGTGGTAGGAGCTCCATGTTGACCGTGAGGGGTGTTTACGGGGTACCAGGAGCACAAAGCCCAGGATAGAGGGCATGTCTGCCTGGGCTTGGCTCAGCCTCACACCCAGGAATCCTGGCTTCAGCATCCCAGTTCCCCCTTGTTCCTCACCCACCTTGGAAGCAGGCTCAGCCTCCCTGACTGGCTCAGCAAACCAGCCAGCTCTTTCTCTGCATGAGTCCTGGGCAAAGCTGGGACTTCATGTTAGGAGACTCCAGGATGTCTCCTAATATCACCCCCCATCCCCCACTCTACACCCCAGGCAGAGGGGCCGTGCCTTTGTTAGAACACTTCACCCAGCCCACGGCAGCATCTGTTCTGTATCTTCTGCACTTCTAGAAAATGGGGTGGGTGGTCTAGGCTGGATCTCCTGCACCCAGCACTGGTGGCGTAGCTGCACAACGCATTACCTTCACACATACGAACGAGCAGAGGAAGGTGATGACATTCAAGTTACAACGGGCTTAGAGTCTGACCACCATATTTTCATAAGTGAGGCCTCAGACCCAGAGCGCAGAAAGGATTGCCCAAAACCACAAGCGTGATAGGAGGAGAGTGGAAACAGAGCAGTTTGGTTCATAGGAGCACTACTCACAAATAGCCAAAAGGTGGAAACAACCCAAATGTTCAACTGATGAATAGTTAAATAAAACGTCGTCTATCCTACAGTAGAATATTATTCAGCCATGAAAAGAAATGAAGTACTGATGCATGCTACGGACTTGCTAAGTGCAAGAAGCCAAACACAAAAGGCTACATATTTTATGATTCCATTTATATGAAATATCCAGAATAGGCAAACCCATAGAGACAGAAAGCAGATAAGCAATTGCCGGGGGCTGGGGGGAGGAGGACAGGGAGTGACTCCTTAATGAGTACAGGATTTCCTTTTGGGATGACAAAAATATTCTGGAAGCAGATCATTATGATGGTTGTACAACATTATGAATGTATTAAGTGCCACTGAATTGTACCCTTTAAAATGGTCAAAATGTTGAATTTTATGCTGTGGGAATTTTAGCACAGTAAAAAGAGTAGTTTCAGACCAGATCAGACGCTACCAGCTGGGTCTAAAGTCCATTCCTTAAACGTAAGCTGCTGCTCCCCCACTTCCTGGTACAGACCTACCCAGCCAGACCAGGTGTGAGAGAGCCAGCATCACTCTCAGTGCAGGGAAGCCACAGGGAAGCCACATGATCAAGTGGAAGAGGGCTTCCCCGGCCCCGCCAGGAGGCAGGATTCCTGTCTTCTAGGCTGCTTCTTGCCCACGTGCCTCTGCTGAGGCCTAGCCCCCATCTGCTGCTCCATCCCACTGACCAGCCTACTTCTGATTGCACCAGATGTTCCATACATGTTGGGCCTCCATGCCTTGCTCTTTCTATTTGCTCTACCCAAGAAATCCTTTTCCCAACCCCTCATTCACCTAAAAACATATTTTAAAAACCAGCTCCTAGCTGGGCACGGTGGCTCACGCCTGTAATTCCAATACTTTGGGAGGCCGAGGCAAGCAAGATCACCTGAAGTCAGGAGTTTGAGACCAGCCTGACTAATATGGTGAAACCTCGTCTCTACTAAAAATACAAAAATTAGCCGGGCGTAGTGGCAGGCGCCTGGGAGGCTGAGGCAGGAGAATCACTTGAACCGGGGAGGCGGAGGTTGCAGTGAGCTGAGATAGCGCCACTGCACTCCAGCCTGGGCAACAGAGTGAGACTCCGTCTCAAAAATCAATTAATTAATCAATTTAAAAAAATTAAAACCGGCTCCTGTCTCCCCCTTGGAGAAGACTTCCTCTTCCCCTTGCCCTTCCCACAAATGAACACAGCCTTCCCCAGGGTGATCACATGCATACATCAATTAAAGCAGGCATCAGGGTACAGTCGTGTCTGCATGTCTGTCTCCCTGAGAAGACTGGGAGCCTGCAAGGGGGGACCTGGATTATTCATCACTGTATTCCTAGGGCAGCTCCAGGCCTTGTTCACAGGAGGTGCTCAGCACACGCCTGTTGAATGCAACGATGGCTTTGGGAAGCTGCTTTCACTCCGGGACGTCCTCCATCAGTGAAGTGGGGGCAGGCTGGGTGATTTCCAAGTCCCTTCATCCCTGGTGTTCTCTGGTTATAAGGGAAGCAGTGGTGGGGGCAGCCCAGCAAGTGGCTGCTGTTGTCACAGGCCAGTGTTCTGTTCCTGTTGCCTGGCTGATAGAAGTGGGGAAGGAGAGAGCAGGAGCCTTAGCAATCCAATAAAAGCAGCTATTTCTGCTCTTGGTGGGGAGGGAGGAAGGCAGCGCGCAGAGACTGGGTTCCCCATCCAGCCTGAATGGGCCATCTATTTCCTTTGGAAAGCTAATTAAACCCTCCTCTGGACAGCCTAAACACGCAGGCTGTGGCTGGGGTTGCCTGGAGTCCTTCGACTACAGGGAAGAGCAGCAGAGGCTCTTGCTCCATTTTCCTTTGCAGTCAAGAGGTGCTACTCGTTCTGCTTTTCTGGTTATGAAATTAGTCATTTTCTAGGAAGCTTATTTATAGAGTCCACTGCACACATGCAGCACTGAGCTATTCTGAACACAGCTTGGGGCCTGAGAGGCTTAAGGTGTGAAAGCAGGTGTGAGTCACACATGGGTCCCCTTCCAGAGGTATCTGGATACTGTGCCTTTCTGTACCCAGCCAGGGGTCAGCCCTCATGGGCTGCCATCCAGCTGGGTGCTCTTTAGGGTAAGGAAAGAACAAGTTTAGGATTGGAAGGTTGGGGGTGGGTGCTCTCAAACACAATCCCTGTGGCCACCACCAACTCAATATAAAATGTGGGGCAAGTCAGACCCCATCCTCTGCCTCAGTTTCTCCTCTGTAAAATGAGAGGCCTTCCAGATCTGTGATTCTCTGACTTCTGTGGACAACAGCTGTGGAGGAGAGCTCCCAGCTACTTAGCAAAGACCCGTCCACAAAGCAGCTCAGATGATGGCTGTGTTTGAGGTTCCTAATGTTTTCTCAAGAACGTCAGGTCAACATTTACTTATTCCATAAGTATTTATTTATTGAACATCCTACTATGAACTAGGCACTGTGCGAGGCTTTGAAGATACAATGGTAAATAGAAACAGTGGACCCTGCCTTCATGAAAGCCACAGTCTAATGATGGAGACAGATGTCGAGTAATGGCATATATTACAGTGACATTTCTAACTGTGTCAAGTGCATACCATGTGAGAGAAAAGCATGTGGAAGGCACTGTGAGGAAAGAGCCTTCCCAGTGTGGCTGGAGTGCAGAGGTCTGGTCAACAGGGACCAGACCACCCAACATCTAGTGAACTATGCCAAAGGATTTTTCTTTGTTCTAAGTACAATAAGGATGCCATGAAAATATTTTTTCAAGAAAGGTTCTGTGATAAACGTTGAGTTTTGAGGAATTGATTCTAGCTCCTCTCTTCTGGAGAAGAGTTCACCATGCCGCTTTCCATTGCCTGGGGCGGAGGGGACTTCCACATCCAGTTGTGCAGTTTACAAACTGCACAGATTTTCTATGCCATAAGCATTGGAGCCATGTGGAGAATGTTTTGGAGGCCAGCCTGAGTGGATGCCAGCAACCAGTTAAAATATTGCCACAGCAATCTAGGCAAGAGATGATGGTGGCTGGGACCAAGATGGGGAGGGAGAAATGTGGAGGGACTCCAGAGACATTTAAAGAATGCGCTTAAGGTTACCTTGAAGGAAGTGACCTCCTCTCTGCAGGAGTGCTGTGCTCTAGGACTTGTGATTCTCAGAGACCCTGGCAATTGGTTTGAGGAAAAAAATAAAATGATATAATGCCAGTTGAAAAAGAAGATATCAGAGAGAGAAGGGCCACCCTGAACCTGGCCTCTCTGCCCTTAATTATTTAAAATCTGGAGTTGGGCCTGAAACAGGCCCCAGGGCCAGTCAAAGAAGCAGGATAGCAGGACTTGAGGGCAGAGAAGCAGCTGAGCCTCTGGAATTCCTGGAAGTATGCTAGCAAGGCTATGTCAGAGGTTATTTTGGTTGCCAGTTTCAGAAATCACATCCCACTGGCGTAAGCTAAAATGTGGGGATCTATTGGGAGGATCCACGGCCATCTTAGGATCTTGATGGGCATATTGTCCAAGACTCAGTACAGATGGGAACAAGGCAGCTCTCAGGCCCTCAGCAGCAGGTCTTCTCTCCAGGGCACTGTGGCTACCATGATTCAGCACCAGCAAAATGCACCAGAATGCATTTTCAATGTGCAAGGGAGAGGATCTGATTGACCCAGCCTGGTTTGTGTGTCCAGCCTTGGATCAGTCATCAGCTACTGCCAAGGGTCAGAGACGTGAAAGGCAGACAAGGCCATTGGAGCCCACGCTGCATTTCAGGCCATTCCCAGGGTAGGGGAACCCCTGTGAGTCAAGTGGTTGCCCTCAAGATATGTCTACTCTCAAGATGCTTCATGGGGTCTAGCTGATCTCCAGCAACCTTTTTGCAGCTTATCAGGTAAAGGAGAAAAACTAGACCCCCATACTCTCCTATAAGGTGCCCTGATAGGCTAGAAAGAGGGTTCTCTGATTTCAGGAAGGAAACATTTAGACTATACAAAACATGTATATAACTGTTTTTTCTAGCTATTTCTGGAGAAGAGTTCTGCATGCCACTTTTCACTGCCTGGGGCAGAGGGGACTTGCATATCTTGGAGAGCTGGACACAGGATTGTGGGTTACTCAGAGCCCTCTTCTTGTCCACCCATGGTTCAAAACCACTGGAACTAGGAGACAGAATGGCACAGCAGTGAGAGCATGAGCCTGGAGTCCTAGGTCATAATTTAAAACTCATCTCTATTCTGTTGAGCTGTGTGACCTTGGGCAAGTTACTTAACCTCTCTGAGCCTGTTTGATGATCCCTCATTCATGAGGTCATGGTGAGGATTTAATGTGATAAAGTTTGCAAAGTGCTTGCATATAGTAAATCCTCCTACTGTGGTAGAGATGATGATGATGATGATGATGATGATGATGATGATGATGGTTGTGATGATACTGCTGCCACTGATTCCACAAGGAAGACACCTGCAAAATTCTGCTCCTGCCTCTGCAGCTTGACCCCTCAATAGGCTGGTATTTTCCTCAGGTCCCTTTGATGGGGTGGGATTATTCAAAGGGATACAGAATACAGGAGAGGGAGCCTTCTTATCTTTGCTCAGGGTTTTTGTCTTGATCCTGGCTCAACAGCATCTTCTTACCTTTTCCATCCTGCTGTAGGAGTGAGAGAGAGAACCACGCTGCTGATGACTCCGAGGGAGGGGCCCTGGACATGTGCTGCAGTGAGAGGCTACCGGGTGAGTCTTCCCAGCACCCAGGTCCTCCCAGACCTCAGAATGGAGAGAGAATGCCCCGGCTGAAGCTGGGGCTGGAGTAAAGCCTAGCTAGCTGTGAACTTGCACGAGAATATCCATGCAGCTGCTCCATAGCTCTTCGTTTAAATGGGGACTTGTTTTTCTAATCCCTGATGCCTTCTGACCTGTTATCACTTGGAGCTGCTCTAGGCTCACATGGAGGGAAGAGCAGGCAATTGAGGGTGTGCTAGGAAGTGAAAAGAAGGACGAAGAGCTGAGGAAAACAGGGCTCCTAGGGAATGACCACTGACCGTTCAGTGCTGGGCTGACTTCAGGAGGTAAGGGTAGGAAACAAAACCTGAAGGCAGCATGAGCCAACGATGGGGTGGGGGATGTGGAGAACTACCTGACCTCCCTGTTGAGAAGCCCGGCTTGAGGGTGAAACTGTGCTGCTTGAGTCCAGTTGACCACACTTGCAGGGAGCCAGGCCATTGCAGCTACCATGGAGATATTACCAAGGCACTCTTGCCCACAGGGTGGCAGCTTTTCCCAGTTGTAGCCCCATGACCCAATGCCATGATAAACAGCCTCAGAAGGAAGAAAAAGAAGGGGTGGGGGGAAGAGTTTTACATTTTTTTTATAAGTTTTTATTGTTCTTTTCCTTCTTATAACAAAAGGTTAACTGTCAAAATATTAGAAAATAAATACAAATAAAGAAAAATCGCCATAATCCTGTAACATAACATATATTTTCATATCTGTCCTTCTGAACATTTTGTTAGAAGACAAGTCTTTTGGGCCAGGCGCGGTGGCTCACGCCTGTAATCCCAGCACTTTGGGAGGCTAAGGCGGGCGGATCACGAGGTCAGGAGATTGAGACCATCCTGAATAACATGGTGAAACTCCGTCTCTACTAAAAATACAAAAAAATTAGCCAGGCGTGGTGGCGGGCGCCTGTAGTCCCAGCTACTTGGGAGGCTGAGTTGGGAGAATAGCGTGAACCCAGAAGGCGGAGCTTGCAGTGAGCCGAGATCGCACCACTGCACTCCAGCCTGGGCGACAGAGTAAGACTCCGTCTCCAAAAAAAAAAGAGACAAGTCTTTTGAACTCTAACTTTGAAATTCCAAACCTGTAGCTTGTCAGAGACCTCATGATTGGCAAGGAACCTTAGAATGGAGTCTTCACGTGACACTCTTTAAGATAGACATTGGAAACAACCAGGTATGAGTCTAAAGTGATGACTCTTCAAAATAAGTGGTATTTTATTCACACCACACTCAGTACCCCAGCTCCTGAGGAAGCCCTTTGGTGCAGTTCATACCTTAACCAGTAGGGGGTGCCATTGTTCAAAACACTTGGGACAGCCTGTTGAGATGGTCTAAGACGGAACCATCTGTCTAGAAGAGGAGAATTCTCTGAAAAGATGTGAGAACTTCCTGAATATCTGAATGGCTGTCTTGCGGAAGGGGCAGCAGATCTTTTCTGTGTATCTTAGGATGACGTAAGCCCAAGGCATTGAAATTAAAAACAGGCCTGTTGGCCCATAGACACAGAACTCTCTGACTCTAAAAGTGGTCCAGTCATAGAAGTCGATAATTCCAGAGGAAGAAATGAGTGTTCCATCACAGGAGGCATTCAAGTACTAGATAGATAGACAATGGAGAGGAAATTTCCACAATGGGTGGGAGGTCCAGATGACATCAGAAGTCCCCTTCAACTATTAAACAGTTCTGTGATTCAGATATGAGTCATAGAATTCGGAGATGACTCTACAATCAGGGATGGCCCCACTGACTAGAAGAAATCCACAGAAAATAGGACAGGATGAATAGGAGTCCAGAGAGTAGCACGGTGTGGAGGAAGAAAGAGCATGGGATTTGGCGTTTGAGTCCGCCTGTTCTGCTTCAGGCTGTGTGTTTATGCGCGAGTCACTTAACCTTGCTGGAGCTCCAGTCCCTCATCTGTGAATAGAAACAATAGCAATATGAATATTTATCCTCACAAGGGTCCTGGGGGAATAAATAAATGTAACCACTCAGTCATTCACTCAGGTACTTATTGAGCACCTACTAGGTCTCAGGTACTAGGTGCTAGCTATATAGTGGTAAATAAAACAGACATAGTCCCTTTGCTAAGGAAAGTTCATGGACAATTTCTGCTCTGAGCTGCTTCTGCAAAATGGGATGAAGCCACAGCAGAGGGGCTGCAGTAATAAGCATAATAGGTTGAATCCCAATGTTCTTTCCCATTTCTCCCCAAATGCCAGCAACCAGTGTAGAATAGAAGAGTTTTGGTCATGTAATACCCTAGGAAATCAGTGTCATTTGCTACCCCTTCTTACAGATGAGAGGACCAAGGCCCAGGGAGCTTAGACAGTCTGTCCAAGGTCACTTAGCTGGTAGAGGGAGGATTCACTCCAGGCAGTCTCTCTCAGTAGCCCATGTCGTCACCACTACCTTGTTCTGCCTCTGTTGTCCACATGGAGCCACTGTCATCTTCTGGCACCCTGTGGACTGAGGCAGAAAGAGTTTAGGTGTGTTTGTGCCAGATAGGAGTTTGGAGGAGGTAGACAATGTCACTGTGCCTGGCCCTATCTGTGTCCTTCCTCTGGGAAGTGTTGCTTGCAGAGGCTGAGCAAGTTGTGTGACCCTCTAGACTCCCACGATGCCATCTTGATAGGGGATTGCAGTAATTATTTGCCTTCTCCATGGGGTCATGAGCTCTCTGAAGGCAAGCACCTCTCTATTTCATCTCTGCATCCTCCATGTCCAGCATGTATTCACTCATTTCTTCATTCTGTGACTAGTGATTGAGCACCTACATGTGCTGGGCACTGTTGTAAGCACTAGAGATTGAACAGAAATCCAAACTGAAAAAATTTCCCACCCTTCCAGGACAGTATTATGTGCTGGTCAAAAACAGGGACTCTGGACCTCAGCTTGCCCCACCACTTACCAGTGGGATGATCATGGACAAGCTACTGAATCTTTTTGGGCCTCCCATTCACAATATAGCAAGAACAATATTCACTGCTGTGCAGAGTTGTTAGAGAATTCAGTGAATTAACAGAAAGCTTAGAACAATGTCTGGCATGTAGCAAATGCTGTACAGACATTTGCTATTAAAGAAAAATAGACAACAAGTAAAATAAGTAAGTCATGCCACATAGTATGGTTAATAGTGGTAAGTGCTCGGAAGACAAAGCCATGAAGAGGGGGATGGGAAAGAACTGGGGAATGGTTTGGCATTGTGAATAGGGTAAATTCACATTGAATTTGTGGAAGTCTACACCAGAGCCTGGTGTAGAGTAGACTTCCACAAATGTTTGTCAGGGACACTGACCTGTACTGCAACTTGGACATAAAAGGAAATGGGGGTTTGTAGGCCAAGAGAGTTGGAGTGTTAGGCCTTTAGAAGGAGCCCATGAGCACTGCAGGCAATTGCATAATGATGGTATGAAAATCCAGCCCTCAAGTATTCTTTCCACTCGTGGCTGTCTTGCCCAGAGGCAAGGCAGAGTGAGGGCCAGCCATGCCTGGTGGCTCATTCATTCCCACAACCACCTTCGGATGGGGGCAACATGGCCAACACTCCCAGCCACCACGGTCACCCAGATCTGAGCCAACACAGGGCAGGTCATACAGTCCCCTTAGAGCTTTCTGGGGTGGAAACGTCCTCAGCATCACCAACACCCCCTGGCAGCCCCCCCACAATGCCCCAGGGCCAGGCATGCTGCCTCACAGCCTCTGGGACACCCCCACATCTACTCTCGCACACTCGTGTTTGTGCTCACTTGTCACAGCCGCATGCTTCCCGATGCACTCGCATGTTCCCACGCACAGTCACCCGGGCACGTGGCCTGCCTCTGTCTCACACAGCCCTGCAGGGGCGGACGCACACCTCCAGGCTCACACGCCTGCATGCCTTCCTCTTGCACACTCACCTGTCTTAGCTCCATCCCTCCATCCTGCGGCTTCCACTCTGCATGCTTCCTGGAAATGTGCTTGCTCTCTCCTTCCCTCCTTAGGTGTCTTTCTCTTTCTCCCACTACTGTACCCCTTCTTCACGCACACTCTCGAAAATGACTAGGCAGACTCCTTTTCTCCCTCTCCATTCTCTGTCCTCTTCTCAGGCTCTCAGTCATGCCCAGCTCCCCAGGGCACTGTGTCTACCCCATGGCACTGTGGGGGCACTGAGTGTCTACCCCACTGCCTTCCCCACCCCTGTGCACATGCGCACACATGTATTTTTCTTCTCCCCCATGCACACACCCTTTTTCATGTGGTCACCCTCCTCTTCTCTTTTGCTCTTCCTTTCTTGCTCACTTCATTTGCTCAGTCACCCAAACACTTTGGTACATTCAAACTCACACTCTCCCTTCTTCTATGTGTAGGTGTTCACATTTGCAAGACACCAGGCGGCACTGCTAATGCTGGGGACTCCACTCCTTTCCCCAACCAGCACCAGTACAGGCCTAGCCCAGCATAGTCCTAGCTCCCAGCAGCTGCCGCGGAGGTACAAAGTAGAAGAAGGACGTAGATAAAGCAACAGTAGGTGCCAGTGGGGGCCAGCACATGGAATAGAGCAACATCACCAGGCGTTGCTGTCAGCATCTTCATCATACAGACTCGTGGGCAGGCCTGCAGGGACCAAGGTCAGACTGCCAATAAAGACCCTCACAGTATACCACCCCCGCTCAGTCCTGCACTGCAAGGGCCGTTGCTTGCGTGCATGCATGTGGGCAGGCCAGTCTGTATGTCCAAGCTTGGTCCACCTCAACCCTAATAGCTACCCCTTGGCCACCCCTCAAACCTGAAGATGCGTAAGCAGGAGACAGTGTCTACCCTCACAGGGATGTACCTGAGCAAGAGACCCATGCAGGCTTCAAGCCATTTGGGCAGGAAATCCTGAAGTCCTAGTAGTTAGAGTGTGTCCTGGAAAGGGGAACATGGACACCAGCTGCTAAGAGACTCTAGTTGAGTATATCTCCTGAGCCCTATGGACTTCTCTGCTCATGGGGAGTGCCATGGACAGAAGAGACAGGGCACAGGCCCCAGGTCTAAGGACAACGCTGCTCTTGGGAACAAAGTACCCCTGGAGCCTTCCTGCGGGCAGCTGACTGGAGCCGTGACAATCCCTACCAACCTGAGATTTCAGTGTGTCGTCATTAGCTGGCTTTATGCAAGGTCATGAGTATGCTGAAGGCCTGAGTAGGCCATTGCACTTTTGGTAGGAACAACTGGCCTCTTGGGCTGGTAATTCTGAGACCTACTCTCCACCTTAGATCCTGATGTCTTGCAACCTGTCCCCAACCCAGCCCTAGGCACTCTGCTCTGTATCATTGTGGGTATTAAGTGGACCCTCCCTTCAGGCCAAGGACAAGGTCTAGGTCTCAGCAAGAGGCCACTGCCCATCCCGAGTGCCACTTTTTAAAGTAAAGGAGCTGGAGGCCTGAATCAAGGAAAGCTTTGTCACCCTAATCCTGCAGCACCTATCTCTGACCAGCAGGAAGGAACAAGTCATAGCTTTTATAGCCTTCCTACCATGCCACAGATGAGGTCTTGGACCAGAAGCCAACAAGGGCAGTTATAAAAGACAGCCTGATTCTTTTATCCACTCAAATTTATTGAGCACCTACTCCATGCTTCATACTTGCCAGGCACTGGTGATACAGTGACAAGCAAGATAGACATGGTCCCTGCTCCTAAAGAGTTTAGGGTGCCATGGAAGGGTACAGCCATTTTGCAACCCTATCTTGGTGGGTCAGGGAAGGCTTCCTCTAAGAAGTGACCTAGAACATGAATAGGGTCTCGGTTCACATCTTCAGGAACCTGCTGTGTCGAGCATTTTAAGGAGCAGGTTTACCTCATAGTGGGCCTCATCCCTGATCAGCTAGCCTCTGTTTTCACAAAGCCCCCCAGAGTGGTGCTTAGTACTGGTTTAAGCTGGTCTGTGGGCAGGTGCAGGAGCCCAAATGGACAAACCTCCAGAAGATGGACCTGGTTGTAGTAGTACTGCTGGGATGTCACCGGTAGCTGTCAACACTCAAGTGGTAGAGGTTCTGTTGATTTTTATTTCTTTGTTGAATTGATGGTTCTGTTTTCATTCGAGACTTTAAATGCATTTAGAGATATTTATTGTCATTGATGGTACAATGAGTTTTTTACTTGAGTCTTCAGAATGGATAATTAAAGTATAAACGAAACACCATTTGGATGTGCTAAGAACACTAATTGGGCAGTATTCTGTAACGATGCCATTGTATTGAGAAAAGAAGTACCATCCCAGGTGCCCACCGGTCAGCAATAGTAGAGGCTAACTATTCTCAGACACCAGGATGGAGCCCATCTAGCTAGGCCTTGGGGTGCTATGGCCAGGCAGCTGAGTTCAAATCCCAGCTCTGCTGTTGACCAACAGCATGACCTGAGGTAAATTATCTAACTGCTGTGAGTTCCAAATTCCTCACTCTAGAATAAGGGTAGTAATATGATGAGATCTTCACAGAGATTTTGTGAGGATTAAATGAGTTCATGGACGTAAAGTGCTTATTACACAGTGCTCTATAAATGGTAGCTAATAGTGACGGTGATGATTGTTTCAGGATATGGAATGTGAACAGAAAAAAAACCTTCTTTTTTTTCTTTGTGGTTTTTTTTCTTTGTGTTCCTGTGCCCGGGGCTCGGGCGTCAGGTCCAGGCCAGTTCTACAGCAGCAGAGTGGGGTAGTGTATCCAGTGGTCCTTTCTTGACTCCCCACCACAGGTCTGAGACCTCACTGAACCAGCACAGCCACAGGCAGGAGTGTTTTCTGCTTGCATAGTTAAGGGGCCAGGGTTGGTGGGGAGAATGATCCTCCATTTTCCTTCACCAGGATAGAAACAGTTCTCATATTCTAGGGAGTTGCCTGGATGTGTGATGACACTTAAAGATAGTCTTTGCAACTGAAAGAAGGAATGCATCTGATCCAGTCCCCCGCATCTTCAAAGGTTGATGCTAATGCCCTTTTAGACAAATGGGCATCCATCGTACTCCTAACATATGCAGTGACAGATGCCATTACCTTTCTCTTTGGTCTGGCTCAGGGACAAATCACCCCAGCTCTCAGGAAGTTCTTTATATCTGAAAAAAAAAAAAAAAAAAAAAAAAGACTCATCCTTCCATTGAAGCTCATTTCTTCACTTCAGATCTCAGCATGTTTTGGTTGTCTGTTGCTGCCTGACGATCTCAACACTTAGTGGCTTGAAACAACACCCATTTTATTTGCTCATGACTTGGAGGGTCATGCACGGTTTAGCTGGGTGGTTCTTCCATTCCATGTGGCATCAGCTGAGGTCACTCATTCCGCTGTACACACCTCATTCTGTGCTGGGATAGAATGTCCAAGAAAGCTTTTATTACACATCTGGCACCTCAGTGCTCCTACCTTGGGCTTCCTCACAGCATGATGGTCTCATGGTAGTTGGACTTCTTATGTGATTACCAAGAAGGAGCACTCTAAGAGGGGCAAAAAAGAAGCTTCAGATCTCTTAAGGCCCAGCTCCAGAAGTTACACAGTGTCACTTCACTACATTTTGTTGATCAAAGCCAGGCACAGGGTCAGCCTAGATCCAAGGGATGGGAAGTAAATGCCACCTCTTGATAGGAGGAGTGCAAGAGAATCTGTGGCCATCCTTCATCTACCAGCACATCCTCTTTATAAGCTTTCACATTCCTCCTAACACTAACTTCATCCTCTCCTAAAACTTCCTCCCCTTGGCCTTCATCCCATGTCTCATTCTTTTCCCCAACCTTCCACTGTTTGAGCTACTGACCCTTTGTTGCTTAAATCTTTGGCTCTTTTGCTCTTCTCTTTTCTTTGGCTCTCCTCCCTGCCACTTCAAAGAGCACAGCTGTGTGCAGTCCCACCCCTAACATTTGTAAGGCTGTATATGTTATGTCTAGATAGCTAACTTGTTCGAAAGCAAGCTGATAAGCTTTGAAAGGAAATATGTTTTCCTTCCACCCTGACGAATATTCATTTGTAGGGAGTTTAAAAGCCAGGTTCAAATAGAAAATTCTGAGTTCCGCAGCAAAATATGGGGTCTAGGGAAAGCCAATCTCCAGTCCACCCCTGCTCTGTCCAGCACCACAAGGACACTCGTGAGCACTTGGGTAGATGGGTACCCCAGCCCACACATATGAGCTCCAAACACACCTTCTGCAAACAGTCACCTTGGCCAGTTCTAGGAATACACACAGCACAGTGCACTCTCATGAAGCAGTCAAAAAAGAGGGCCACCAGGTCCAGGAATCAGGCTGAGGAGCGTTTGACCAGGGAATCTGGGGTTTTGAATATGTGGACTTACAGGGAGAATGTCCCTTTGGTTCCCTGGACTCCTTACCTGTGAGGAGGAGCATACCTGATGGAGGATTGGAGCAGGGCACTTCAAAGTGTGAGATCAGGACGAGGGACATTTTCCTGGGTGTAAAGACAGTGCTGAGTGTGTCTGCCCTTGTATTAGGCATTGCCTTTCACTGATGGGCTTGGACAAGCCCTGTACTGCTCCATCCCTCCCATGAGGCATTTCCACTGTGAAATGAGAAAAGCAATTTTTTTTATGGTAGTTATAAGAATTCAGTGAGACAATGGATGTGAATGGGGATTTGTAAACCATAAAGCCTTATTCACAGCTCATTTTTTTATGGTTTCTTATTGTCGGATTCAGAAGCCCTGGATGTGAATGAATTTGGACTCTGCCCTTTTTGAGCTTGGATCTTGCATGAATCACTTTACATCTCTGAACTTTGGAATTTCACACACACACATATGAAAATGATGTGTGGGACAGGTGGGGATGTTTATTAGGACCTTGGTGCTGTTTCTTTTTAATTCCAAGTGGTTAAAACCTGAAGGATGGGCTGGGTGCAGTGGCTCAGCCTATAATCCTAGCATTTTGGGAGGCTGAGACAGGTGGGTCACATGAGGTCAGGAGTTCAAGACCAGCCTGGCCAACATGGTGAAACCACATCTCTACTAAAAATACAAAAACTAGCCAGGCATGGTGGCTTGTGCCTGTAATCCCAGCTACTCAGGATGCTAAGGCACAAGAATCGCTTGAACCCGAGAAGCAGAGGTTGCAGTGAGCAGAGATCATGCCACTGCACTCCAGCCTGGGTGACGGAGTGAGAATCTGTCTCAAAAAAAAAAAAAAAAAAAAAGTGAAGGATGTAAGGGACCAAGAAGAGTTATCAGCAAAGAAGGAACTAGGCTGTCTGAACCAGACATAAGCCAGATGTCAGCTGGGGTAATGTTGCCTTCTAAAATACAGATGAGAAGCCTGCCCAGAATTTCCCATTGCACACCATTTTCCTAAACAGGACAAGGCTTTGCATACAGCATCCTTCTTCTGAGGACTAGTCACTAGCCTACCCCCTCTCAGCCCTATTTGGGCTGTGCCTGATGTGACTATTAGATATTTAAAAAGATCATCTTTTTTTTTTTTTTTTTTTGATATAGAGTCTCACTCTGTCACCCAGGCTGGAGTGCAGTGGCACGATCTCGGCTCACTGCAACCTCCGCCTCCCAGGTTCAAGCAATTCTTCTGCCTCAGCCTCCCAAGTAGCTGGGATTACAGGCACATGCTACCATGCCTGGCTAGTTTTTGTATTTTTAGTAGAGACAGGGTTTCACCATGTTGGCCAGGCTGGTCTCGAACTCCTGACCTTGTGATCTGCCCGCCTCGGCCTCCCAAAGTGCTGGGATTACGGGAGTGAGCCACCATGTCAGGCCCGAAAAAGATCATCTTTTTTCCCACATCCCTGTTGAACATCACCTAGCTTGAGGCAAACCCCTTATCAATCACAAGCAAGACCATTTGGAATTGTGCATTAGTCATCTACCCAGCCCAGTGCCACCCTCTGCCAGTCTTGAGTAGCCTCCCAGTGGGTCCTGGTATCCGGCAGCAGGGCAACCCACATCCTCTTAGGCCTGTCTCTCCTCATTGGGAATACAGCCTGCTATGAAAATCCATATTACCTGAGGAAGGGATAAAGCCGCTTGCATTAGTTATATTTTGCTACATAACAAATTACCCCCAAAACTTTGTAATTTAAAACAACATTCCTTATCCCCCACAGTTTCTAAGTCAGGAAACCAGGAATGACTTAGCCGCATGGCCTAAGTCAATCTGGCCTGATCTCTCACAACATCTCAGGATGTTGACCAGGGCTGCAATAATCCCCAAACTCGACTGTGGCTGAAGAATCCACTTCTAAGCTCACTCACAGGTGATTGGCAGGCTCCAGTTCCTTGCAGCCTCTGGGCCAGAGGTCTCAGTACCTCACCACACAGGCCACTCCACGAGCTGCCTCAGCGGCCACACTACAGGGCAGCTGGTTCCCCACAGAGTGAGTGATCCAAGAGAAAGCACACGAGGGAGCAAGAGCGTGTCCAAGATGGAAGTCACAGTCTCTCAGGACCTAATCCTAGGGTGACATGCCTTCACTTCTGCTGTGTGCTATTGGTCATGAAGACTAACCCTGATACCACGTAGGAGGGACTGCACAAGGATGTGAAGACCAGGAGGCAGGGTTCACTGAGGGCCACCTTGGAGGCTGTCTGCCATATTGCTTAAAAGTTGAATCCTTGTAATCCAAAGAGGCATAGTCTCAGGATATGCCTACGTACAAAATGATGCATGAGGTAAAAGTGCACCTACAATGAGAGAACAATACATCAAAAGGAAAACAACACCTTTCTCAGTGAGGCAAGAGTATGGATGACTTGGTTTTGCTTTATGCTTTTATTGTAGGGGGAGGTCTTCATATTTTCTAAAATCATTAAGAAAAAATGATTGGCCACTCCAAAATACTAATTAATCCTTGCCAAGCAAGAGTGATAACTGGTGAGAGAGGGGACCCTCTGAGTTGAGTTACCACCCTTTGGGTTGATTGGTTCAACTTGGCAGGTGGAAACCTGGGGCTGACCCAACCCTAGGGATCTTAATGGGGCTGGTTATTCTTGGAGACAGCCACGAAGGCATGGAATTCCCCTCTCCCTGTAGAAAGCCAAGAAAATGACTCAGAGGTCATGTTGGTGAACCAGCTCGGAGGAAAGGAGATTCAGGGGTCTCCTTGACAGTCAGCTGTGCTGCACCTCAGTCCATGAGTCTTTCTCCCTTCAGAGTTGTTGATTCTCAAACAGCCAGGGTTTCTCTCTCTCCAGCTCTCCCAGTTCCAGGATGCAGACAGGGTGAAGGACCCTCAATTTCCGTTCATTGTTTCCCCCATTGGACCTTGGCTCAACTTCCAACTCGATGGTTTTGTTTTGGGTTTACTTGGAGAGGAAAAGGTGGTTTTCGAGAATTTCTAGAGCATCATCCATCATACTCCTCAGTGCACGGTCCTGTTATCTCCAGTGGGCCATACTGGCTGTCTCTTTAGTTTTATTCACTTATTTACTTCCTTTTGTGTCCCACTGCTGTGCCCCGTCTCTCGATAGGTAATGTGTTTAATGTGTGTTTTTTGTTGCTATGTGCCCTTGCAGAATGGGTGATGTTTTTTGTCTATATTTTTAATTGTGCATATTGTACTGTGTTAAATCTTGTTCTTTTTACTCAACACTGTGTTTCTAAGTTCCTCCATGGTGCCGTGGTACTCTGATCCTTTGTTCCTAAGGGCTGCACAGCACTCCCCAAGATGTCCCTGAACACTTGGCCCACCAGCTCCCTAGCCATGGGCTTGCAGATGTCTCTACTCCCCTACCCCCACCACAGGTAGCACAGGAGAGAACATTGGCTTACATGCTCCCTTGGGGACTGTGTGA
Source organism: Pongo abelii (assembly GCF_028885655.2). Taxonomy (NCBI): domain Eukaryota; kingdom Metazoa; phylum Chordata; class Mammalia; order Primates; family Hominidae; genus Pongo; species Pongo abelii. The sequence continues at coordinate 58,483,497 of NC_071994.2, forward strand.
GGATTTCCTTGACATTAACATCCTAGAGCAGAACCACCAGTTTCCAGACTTTTCTGCTTCCCATACTGGTTCCAGCAGAGGATCTGGAAGAAGCCAGAGCAGAGAAAACTAGGAGAAGGTGTGGATAGAGTCTGGGGAGGTAAGCAGGGGCCAGAGCATGGTGGTCCTTTGTTGTTAGCCATGGCAAGGGCAAAGATTTTGGTTTTTATCCTAAGGACAAAGGGAAGCCATTGAATTAAACTAAAGCAGAGGTTCAGATTTATTTTTAAGTAACAGTGGATCTTTAGAGATAGAAGGACCCTAAAAGACCCCTAGTCCCACTCTTTGAATTTACAGGACACTTGGAAGGCCCCCTGAGGTAGTGAGATGGATGCCGAACATCACACAGCCAGAGAGTCCAGGCCCCCTGACACCTTGAGAACGTGGTGTGAGTCTCCCAGGTTGCAAAGACCATCTGATGGTGGCAACCTCTGGAGGCTGGGGATTTGCCTTGCTGTCCTGGGGGTACCTTGGGCTGAAGAGTTCACTTCCTGTCACCTGGACTTTCCTAGACCTCTGAGGGCATTTAACAGGACCCTTTAAAGAACCCCAAGCCAGAACCCAGCCTTCCTCTGCCATGGGGCCTCAAGCCTTAGACTTTCCAGGTATCCACAGGCAATCCCTGTTGAACTTCATATGCTAGCTTAATGAGAGAGCTGAACTGGAGACTTAAAGATGAGCATGGCAGTCCTGGTTTTGCCTCTTATTCTCTGGATCTCATCAGTTTTCTCATCTTCGAAATGGGAGGATGGAGCAAGATGCTCTCTCAAGTCTGTCCCTTCCTCCCCAAGCATTTGTGCTTAAGTCTCAGGCACTGGGGACCTCTGGTACCTCACTGCCGCAGGGCCTCTGCTGTCAGCTCTTTTAGTTCTCAGCATGGGCAGCTGCTGGGGGAAGCAACACCCTCAGAGTTTCATTGACCCTTTTCACCCTCGTACTTCTGGGCCTCCACGCCAAAGAGGCACAAAGAACTGAGCCTTTGTTTGCAGCAACAAAGCTGTTTGCAATTTCAGATAGAACCATTTTATTATATCCCATCCAAAGAGTACTTGAGTTGTGTTTTGTTTTGAAAGCTTGTTAGCATTCTGGACTTAATTATCTGGCAGAGACAAAACTCCACCACCCCCAGTCCATGCCCACTCCATCCACCGACCCCAGTTGCCAGCCAGCAGCCTCAAAGCCCCTGTCCATGTCCAGGTGGGGCACCCATTGTCCTCCTGGTGGGCTCATTTGGCAGATGAAAGGGAAATCCTTCCTGCTGCCTCTCCCTCACTCTCCCCTTTCCCCATCATCTCTAGATTCTGGCTCCCATTTATTGAGTACTCACCATGTGCCAGGCAGCAGCCTAAGCATTTTGCATGTTTTAATTCATGGCATCCTCTAAGTCCTATGAGGCAAGTTTATTTGCTCTTTTAAGACGGAGTTTCGCTCCTGTCACCCAGGCTGGAGTGCAGTGACGTGCTCTCTGCCTCACTACAAACTCTGCCTCCCAGGTTCAAGCAATTCTCTTGCCTCAGCCTCCTGAGTAGCTGGGACTACAGACGCACACCACCACGCATGACTAATTTTTGTATTTTTAGTAGAGACGGGGTTTTACCATATTGGCCAGGCTGGACTCGAACTCCTGTCCTCATGTGATCCGCCTGCCTCGGCCTCCCAAAGTCCCGGGATTACAGGGTGAGCCACCACGCTCGGTGACTACATGGACTCTGATAACTTAGCCTTACAGTTCTATAACATCACTTCTGCCACCTTCACTCCATTAGGGCAATCAGCCAGAGAGGGGACAGAGATGCCACCTGTTGATGGGAGAAATGGTAAAGAATTACAGACATATTTTAAGACCACCACAGGAGTTACGTTACAGAGAGGTTGAACAACTGGCCTAAGTCATGTAGCTGATAAGTGGTGAGCACCCATGTTTTAGTCCAGAATCTTCTTATGTCAAAATTTGATTCCTTTTCCCACCCCCATCCTGCCTGCCTGGAGAGTGTGGAGATGAACAAGACTTGGGCCCTGCCTTCAGCCAGCTTAGATGGACTTGCTGCTGGCCCAAACCCTTATCATCTTCCTACCTCCTCCTGTGGATCTCTTGGTCGTGTTGCTTACTGATCAGCAGGACTAACAGGGTGGAGGGGTTGCAGAGAGCCAGTATTAATTCCCAGAACTCCAAATCCACCACCTGTTTGCATTTGCCTTTGCTGGGAGAAGCTAGAAATTTTTTCCTCCAGGGCTTCTCTCACTAGGAGTCCTATTGGTCAGTGTTGAGGTTGAAACATAGAACATCTTTAAGGCAGGAGATAATCTTAGTGAAGGGCCAGGCATAGAGCAAGTGCTTGGTTAGTGTTTGCCATTTTTCAGGGACTCTGCTCTTTAGCACCGTATATCCTCTAACACCTACCTTGCCTGCTACACACCCGCAAAAGGTAGCAGAAAATAGGGAGCCACCTCCAGCCTCTCCCAGTGAGTACAGAGACCACAGCAGTGCCCACCGAGGCCAGGCTCTTCCTCTCAGAGCCCACGGGAGTGCTGAGGGTGTGATATTGCAGTGGCAGAAGTGGCTGATTGGGCCTATTCCTTCTAGACTCTTCCACCACTCCGCCCTTCTCAGTTCCTCTAGCAGTACCTCCTTTGATTCTAGACCTATCCAAGCAAAACTTCAAAATAGGCCAGGTAGGCAAACCTGCTCCACCCATCCCCCTTGTGGGTTTCCAGATCTTTCTGTGGAATAAGAGAAAAATCATAGACTGTGGAGACCCACCAACCTGGGTGCAAGTCCAGTTTTGTCACTGCCTGGCTCTGTGATCCCAGGCAAGTCACTTAACTTCTCTGTGCCTCAGTGGCTCCCCATGTAAGACATGGGCAATCATGTCAACCTGCAGCACAGTTGTGAATATTGAACAGCGTAAGACTGACAATGTACCTGGCTCCAAGCTGGCAGGATAGGAGGATAAGGGAGGGCAAATCCTCCCTGTGGATTCATCTCTTCACAGGAGAGAGCTGTTGGGAAATTGCCCAAGGTCACCCCTACCGCTCCTACATCGCCCTCCATCCCCCACAATGAGATAGGAGCAACAATCCTATGAACAAGAAGTCAGTGTCTACTGGTGGCATTTTGGACACAGTTGACAGGCCATGGAGCCCAGCATCATCACCCAGATGGTTGAGGGGTGGGACTGCTGGAGACTTGTTAACAATGACGTGGTGTGGGAGGCAGAATGCCTGGTCCTAGGCGTAGGGAGTTAGTCTCATCTCATGTGTGGCTAATAGCATGGGCTCTGGAAGCAGTCTGCCTGGGTTCTAGTCTTAGCTTCTACCCATTTATTAGCAGACCTCAGCCAAGTGACTTAACGTCTCTGTGCCTCAGTTTCCTCATATGTAAAATGGCGGTAAGAGCAGCGCCTACCTTCTGGGATTGTTGTGAGGATTAGATGTGTTAATACATGTAAAACACTTAGAACAGCACCCAGCACACAGTAAGTCTTCAACATTCAGGCTCCGCCCTTGGCTGGCTGTGGACCTGGGGCAAGCCACTTCCCCTCTCTGGGCCTGTTTCTCCATCTGAGAAATTAATGGGCTGAACCAGATATCCCTCAGGGCCCATCAGGCTCTGACAGCCAGTAATTCACGAAGTCCGGGCAGGTCTGAGTGTCATGTTCTTTTGGGTAGGGCTCCCTGTGACTGCTGGCCATATTGGGAAGGGAAGAAAAGCTAACTGGGACAGAGCTTGCTTTCTCATGTAAACAGGAACAGGCTGAGCCAGCCTTCCACTCCAGTTCCGGTGGGCTGGCAGCCTGGGAGCTCAAAGGATGAGTCACTGACAGGAGCAGCCACAGTTCTGGAGCTCAGGCGGCACCAGCTCCAGGGCACAGAGTAGCTGCAGAGTTCAATGGTGGGATTTGGGAGCTGGGTGACAGGAGAGGGATCATAGCATTTCCCTGTGCCCTAGGTGAAATCTGAAGGCCATTTGTCTGCATACCTTACCCAGGATCCTACAGCTTTGGCCTGGGATACTGAGCTTTGCCTTCCAGGGCTTGTTTCCTTCCCTCCATACCACATGTATACTTTGAGGCTCCATCAGCTGGGGACCAGGCACAAAATCTGCACCGTGGCCCCCATGCAGCTGATTAAGGTTCAAGGTTCTGCCCCCCACCCTCCCCCGACCCCAGACACAGGACCTCCCTGCCTTGCTGCAGTGACCCTTTACTGAGAAGCGGCATGGCAAAATGGAAACATCACCTGATGCTGGAAAGCCCTGGGTTTGAATCTCAGGTCTGCACTTACTTGGGCAAGACACTTAACCTCTCTAAGCCTTGATTTTTCTTGCCTGGAAAATCCCATCATCCTGTGCAAGAGGTGAGCCCATGAGGAGCCCGATGTTAAATCACTTGTCAGCAAGCTGCCTCTGAGTCAGGGTTTCATGCATGGCAAAGCAGCTACCTCGCTGTGAACTATTGAAAAGCCAGCCCTTGACACAAGCAGCCGCCTCTCACTGACAAAACAGGGATGACGACGATCATGTCTACCTCATAGGGCTGTCGAAAGAAGCAAATGCAATTGCGTGTGCAGAGGCACTTTGGGAACTGCAGAGAGCCAGCCCAGTGAGGTGGTATTATTCCCAGAACAAGATAGTGAGTAAAGGAGAGGGCAGGGAAAGGATAAGAGCTGACATCATTTCTAGGAGCAGGACAGAGCCCAAAAGAACAAACGGGCCTAGGACTACAGTGGTCCATGCAAGTGGAGGCTGTTCCCTTCACTGCTGTATTCCCAGAGCCTAGCCCAGTGCTTGACAAAGTAGGCACCCAGTAAATATTTTCTGAATTGCATGACATTGAATCTTTGTGTTCCCAGTGCTTGACCTATAGTCAGTGGTGTTGGACTCATGCACAAATCAGCAGAGACTAAAACCAGAGTGGCAGGCTCCTAGCCCCGTTTTCCATCTTTGAAACTAACACGAATTTCCATCACAGACATCTACTGCCCACCCCTGAGATCAGGGGTTCTTAACCTGAGGTCCATGCATCTCCCCAAAAATTATGTGCAGAATATAGTGTGTGTTTGAAACATATCTTGCTGGATTAAAAAAAAAGTCAGATTTCTACCCAGAAAAATACGTAAATAAATCCTGCTCTGAAAGATGTACATCTACTAGTTGCCCAGTAAATACCCATCAGTTGGATGCATCTGGTCCCCAGGGCTGCCAGGTGACCAGTAGTCTTAAAAAAATTGTAAGCCTCCCCCTCTCTGAGCTACACATCTAGGGCCCTACGAGCCTGCAGTTTTTCCTGCCACCTCCATAATGTGCAAGACAGTGAACCTATCTTTCATATGCAAAAGTAATGATCGCACGTTATCCGAGGGACCTGCCTCCGGAGTGGCTGTTCTGCTGCTGGGTGGGTCTCACAGAGCCACGCATACTCTGTCAATCTCTTACATCCCAGTGTATGCATTTAGATGTGACAGGTGGGAGTCGAGGCCTGAAACCTGAGAATCCTGACTAGGCTTCATGATATCAACTCAGAACTTTGATCTTTTTGAAAAAAATATGTTTCTCACTACAAATACATGTGTGCATGTGTCTGTGTATGTATACACACATATATATTTATCTATTAGAGGAAATTTAGGATATGTAAATGAAATCATCTCTAATCTCACCCCACCCCAAAGAACCGGTGTTACTACCTGGCTTTAGTCTTCCCATTTACAGTGTACAACATTTGTTAAGCACTTACTGTGTGCCAAGAGTTTACTGCTCCATGCTGTATGATCTCTATCTCATGTTAACCTCTAATCTCACATCAGGTATTTGCTATCTTTTTATAGACATATTTATACTTTCTTAATTTTTAAGGTCAGTGAGATTATACTGTTTTGTAACCTTGCCTTTCTTAGTCCATACCATCAAAATTTTTTCCCATGTTATCAAATATTCATCAGCAGAGTCATTTATGACGGCTGCATAATGTTTTATTGCAGGCAAATTCCATGCTTCTTAGACTGGGGTGCATGTATCCCTGAGGGCAAAGCCATAGGATAAATGTCACACATCTTCCTGAAGCAAAATTTGTGATTCAGAGCTTTAGGAGAGGGAAATAAAACACATTATTTTAATATCAAAACGAGTACAAATATATCATAGTGTAGAATGCAGAACACCCATATATGTCTTAATACAGGCCAGGCGCGGTGGCTTACGCCTATAATCCCAGCACTTTGGGAGGCCAAGGCAGGCAGATCACCTGAGGTCAGGAGTTCAAGACCAGCCTGGCCAACATGGTGAAACCCCCCGTCTCTACTAAAAATACAAAAATTAGCCAGGCGCAGTGGCTTGTGCCTGTAGTCCCAGCTACGCAGGAGGCTGAGGCAGGAGAATCGCTTGAACCCAAGAGGTGGAAGTTGCAGTGAGCCGAGATCACACCACTATACTCCAGCCTGGGTGACAGAGCGAGACTCTGTCTCAAAAAAAAAAAATGCAGCCAAGTCCAAGATCATGTTATTCCCCATAGTCCCATGTTCCCTCTCCTCTGAGGTTTGCAGAGACATCTAAGAAGCGCTGAATTCTAGTTCAAGCCCTTCTTTTTACAGATAAGGAAACTGAGACCCAGGGAGAAGAAGGGATTGCCCAAGGTCCAAGTATGTGCTCTGCAGAACCAAGGCACAGAAGCCAGGTAACCCCTGGGTCTGTCCCTTCCCACCGTTCCATATTTGGCATCACCTGTCAACTGTGTGTGGGCAGAGACCTGGCCCTTTGAGAAATCAACCCCCTGCTTATCAATAGTAGCAACTCTTGCCTTCCCACGTGATCCTTCTTTTAGCAGCAGCTTTTCCTTTTTCACCTTGCTCCCAGGATCTGAGCTGACTGCTCAGGTGGTCAGGAACTATAACCTCCATGGACAAAGGTAGATGCCCTCCCATGACCTTCTTAGACTCCATTGGCACTTAGATTTATTGCTTAATGCACTGTATTGTAAACATGTCTTTACTGGTCTGTTTTAGCCACGAGACTGGAGCCTTTTGAAGGCAAGAATTATGTGTTAGCATTATAATCTGCCATTTATTGGGTACTTACTAAATGCTGAACACTATGCTAGGTGTTTCGTCTGTAGTATCTAAAATATTTATAACAGCTGCCGGGCGCAGTGGCTCACGCCTGTAATCCCAGCACTTTGGGATGCCGAGGTGGGTGGATCACTTGAGGTCAGGTGTTCAAGACCAGCTTGGCCAACATGGTGAAACCCTGTCTCTACTAAAAATACAAAAATTAGCCAGGCACAGTGGCACACGCCTGCAATACCAGCTACTCAGGAGGCTGAGGCAGGAGAATTGTTTGAACCCAGGAGGCAGAGGTTGCAGTGAGCCGAGATCGCGCTACTGCACTCCAGCCTGGGTGACAGAGCAAGACTCCATCTCAAAAAAACAAAACAAAACAAAATATATATATATATATATATATATATTTATAACAGCTTTTCAAAGTATGTATTATTATCTCCATTTATCAGGCAAAAAAAAGCTGAGTAAAAGAGTGTCCTTTGCCCATCATCATTCACTCATTTAGTAAACATTTATTGTACCCTTACACACCAGGACTTATGCTACATGCTGTAGACATGAGGATGAACAAAGCTGATACCACTCTGCCTTCATGGAACTTCTTGGTGGGTAGAGGAGATGATATTCAAAAATTATTTACAACCCATGGCAAGTGTAATGTAGCCTGAAGCCTATCTAACTGCCCTGGATTGAAGCCACCTCCACCCTTACCAGCAAGGCAACCTTGGGCAGCTCTGTTAACCTCTTTGCACCTCATCTTCCTCTTCTGTAAAATGGGGATAATAGTAGTAGCAACTCCATAGGGGTGCTGTGAAGAATAAAGAAATTAACCCATGTAAGGCACACAGAGAAGGGCCCCTGCACATTCCAGGCATATTGCTGCTGCTGCTGCTGCTGCTGCTGCTGCTGATGATGATGATGATATGAAGGAGAGGCATGGGGTGCTCGTATGTGATAGAGCAGGACCTACTTCAGGGGACATCTGATTGAGGTCTACAAGATTAATAGGTGTTACCTTGGCAAAGTGTGTGGGAGGCAGGGGGGGAAGCAGGGTGTTGGAGGGATGTTCCAGGCAGAGAGAATAGCATGTCAAAGCATAGGGGGCGGGCTTACCTGAGGAACTGCAAGGAGTGAAGCTGAAATGGGCCCGGCTGGGAAGCAGGAGCCTGTGCTACAAACACAGCTCCAGGACCAGGTTCTCTGCACCACAGTCTTGATCTAGGCCATGGGAGATGCTCAGTAAATGTTTGTCAAGTGAGCGAGCAGCTCATGGACAAACAGCTACGTTGGGTCCACATGGTTCTGTTGTCACCCAAGTCCATTGTCCCATATACAGCATGATATGTAGACAGCCCCTTCCCAGCTGTCAAACTGTATACATCCATGTTTTGGTCCCTCTCTTCTTGACAGTAAACTAAATCCTGTGAGTTTGGGTGCAGACCTCCAATATCTGGGACTCACTGAGGTGGCCGCGGCTAGAATCCCCATGCTATAGCCAGGGGCTCAGATCTAAGCCAGTGGTATTCAGACTCTTTAGTAGCAGAACTCTGCCTTGAAATAATCTTAGCAGAAATCCAGTATATGGTACAGGGACAGGCAGAGCTTCTGCCCTTGAGGGGCAGACATAGGGCCTCAGCCCCTGTGCACCTGAGAAAACACTAGGGCTCTGTAAAGCACAGTTAGAAAAACTAGGGTTGAACCCAAACCCCATCTTCCAGGTGGGGAAACTTAAGATCCAGAGAAGGAGTGACTCTCCAGAGTCACTAGGGACAGACCCAGAACTGGCCCCAGACATCTGGTATCAATTCTGCTACATCAAGATTTTCCGGCACTTCGCCCTAACTGCCCCTAGCCCCTCTCAGTGTGCAGGGAGTCTTGAGATGGGGTGGGGGCACGTGGCTGTGGTCTTGTCAAGTCCAGCCTCCAGCCCCAGTTGGGGCATGGCCCACATGAGACAAAAATCCACAGGGCAGGCGTGGATGGGTTGCTCAGGGTCATGGCCTGGTTATGCCATGTCTTTTTTTTTTTTTTTTTTTTTTTTTCCTGCTGCTGCTTCTTTTTTAATTGAGTTTGAGGTGGTTGTTTTTTGTTTCCTTAAGAAATGGAAAAGAATGAAGCTGCGTAAATACAACTATATTAACTCCCTGGAAAACCTCCTGCCATTTTAACTCTGTTACTGGAGAAATAAAAGAGAAATAATTTGTCCACCCACACTTAGCTCTTTCTGACGAAGGTAGGTGAATATTGCTTTGCTAATCGAGGGTGACTGCTGGAAGTGGAGCCACGCTGACTGATCCCAGATTGAGAGGCAGCCACAGTCACCCCAAAAAGGGTGGCAGAGCCCTGCCTGTGGACAGGGCCGGAGTCATCGGCCCGCATGGCCCATCTTCCACAGGTCTCCCCAAGCCGATAGTGATGGAGGCACTGGACGAGGCTGAAGGGCTCCAGGACTCACAGAGAGAGATGCCGCCACCCCCTCCTCCCTCGCCGCCCTCAGATCCAGCTCAGAAGCCACCACCTCGAGGCGCTGGGAGCCACTCCCTCACTCTCAGGAGCAGCCTGTGCCTGTTCGCTGCCTCACAGTTGCTGGTAAGGATGGCACAGGCCTCACGAGGGTCTGGAGAGAGGGTGGGTGGAGGGCCAGCCTCCCACTTCCTCCCCAGGATGGCCACCTGGAAGGCAGGAGGATAAGGGGCCTCCCTGGTATTCCTCAGGAGCTCCAAGCCCTCAAGGCTGGGATGAGGGGAAGGCTGGAATTCTGAGCTACCGCATCAGCATCTGAGACCTCACACCCTGCCTTCCTAACCTAAGAATCCAGAACACAGGGCCTCCCCAACCCCTGACCTCCCCGACCCCTGACCCTGCAGGGTTCTCCTGAGAACTCCTGTCTGTGGAGGCCTTTCTGGGAGACTACCCTTTTGATGTACATGTTTGTGAGGTCCTCTCTGGAAAGGGCTTTCTCTTGGTTCCCTTCAGTCAGCTTTTCTCCAAGGAGAGTCCTGAGGCCTCCCCTGGGCACGTAGCACCGGGGCCCTGCTCTCAGCTGCCCAGTCTGGACCTTAGAGGTTCAGGAGCCTCCATGAAGGGCCAGGTTGAGGCTGCAGGTGAGCTCTGCTGGGGGAACACGGGGGAAGGGGGCCGGCTCCATACTCAGTCTGCTCCCCTGTGCCCCAGCTTGCCTGCGGGGTGCTCTGGTTCAGCGGCTATGGCCACGTCTGGTCACAGAACGCCACAAACCTCATCTCCTCTTTGCTGACACTCCTGAAACAGCTGGAACCCACGGTGAGTAAGCTTTGGGGAGTCCTGGGGTAGCAGGGACCTGTTGGGGGCCTCTAGTCCCACCCTCCCCAACCTCCAGATCGGGCTTCTCTGAGTTCAGAAGATACTTCCAAGCCCCTAAAGTTCTGCCTGCTCCCCACCCCAGACCTGGGATGTGATTTTCAGAGTCTTGGTTTTGTCATCATTGCAAGAGCTGAGAACTCTGCCCCCACCACCACCCTGACCTGTTTATCTGATGTTCCCCAGGCCTGGCTTGACTCTGGGACGTGGGGAGTCCCCAGTCTGCTGCTGGTCTTTCTGTCCGTGGGCCTGGTCCTCGTTACCACCCTGGTAAGGCGCCTCCCGACCCCAACCTCAAGGCTGTCCTCCTCTGACCTTGAGGCCGGGATTTCTACCAGCTCCCATCTGACTTACAGGCTGGACGTTCTGGGTGGGGCAAGGAGGGATACCTATCTCTTTGCCCAAGTGTGCCAGCCTGGGGCAAGAGCCTTCTTCTTTCCGAAAATTGGTTTGCAGTGATCTGGGCTAAGGAAAGGGGATGAGACAGGGAGAAAACTGGTGTAGGAACTCCCAAGCCCCCCTGAGAAGGCCTGAAGCCACAAGAAACAGAGAGCTGGGAGAGGGAGGGGTAGGGAGGGAGAGTAGGCATGGAGCCTTCCATCGAGGCCAGGGGCAGTGCCTTGTGGACAACTCCCAGGAGAGCAGGGCTGCTCTAGACACCTTGAGGGAGTGGGGGGGGCATCAATCCCATGGGCACTCCAGGAACACGGGGGGGCAGCCAGCATGGTCCCAGATCCGTGATGCTGTACACCCCAACCAGGTGTGGCACCTCCTGAGGACACCCCCAGAGTCACCCACCCCACTGCCCCCTGAGGACAGGCGCCAGTCAGTGAGCCGCCAGCCCTCCTTCACCTACTCAGAGTGGATGGAGGAGAAAATCGAGGATGACTTCCTGGACCTCGACCCGGTGCCCGAGACTCCTGTGTTTGATTGTGTGATGGACATCAAGCCTGAGGCTGACCCCACCTCGCTCACCGTCAAGTCCATGGGTCTGCAGGAGAGGTGGGAGGGGTGGAGGAGGGGTGGGCTCTTCGGGCCCTTGAGCTCTTAGCTCCTGATCAGAAGAGTGGATGCCTGACTCTGACTCCCGGTGCCCAGGGCAGAGCTGGCCTCATAGCTTAGCCAGTGTAGACACATGCTATCCAGGTCATTCATAGAGATCAAAGTGCCCCAAGATGAATGTAGTAACATTACTGCACACGCACACATAGGTGTACACATGTTCACACACACTCTCCCATGCTCAAGTAAGTTTGGGTGGTTTTCTTTGCTGCAGGACTTGTCAGGGCCTTTAACATGCTTGTGTTCATTGTAAATCAGCAAGGGGGCAGTATGTGGCATTTCCCAAAGTCACTTGACCACAGAACTCTATTTTTTTTTTTTTACTTTTATTTTGGATTGAGGGGGTGCATGTGCAGTGTTGTTACCTGAGCATATTGCATAATGCTGAGGTTTGGGGTACAAATGATCCCATCACCCAGGTACTGGGTGTACCAGCAGTTAGTAGTACCTAGCAGTTAGTTTTTCAACCCTTGCCCGCCTCTCTCCCTCCCTCCTCTAGTAGTCCCCAGTTTCTATTGTTGCCATCTTTATGTACCTGGGTACCCAATTAGAACCTGTTTTTATAGGGTAGCTCATAGTGTTCCACAGAGCACACTTTGAGAAGTATAGACACCCTCTTTTCAGAGTCTAGGTGGGTGATCCAGATCACACCAAATTTGAGTTACCCATGTGATGTCACAGAAAGAACACTGGGTGTGGAGTCAGGAAACCTAGCTTTTTGTTTCAGCTCTGCCACCCCCTTACTGGGAGAGCCTGGACAACTCTTGGCCCTTCATGGGGACTCAGTTTCCCCTTGTATGTAATGAAGCCCCATCCTGTCCTGTGGTCTGAGACTCTGCGTATAGTAAAGTTGGCCCATTGTAGACATCCTTGCGGCCACCGTGCTGCTCCTGGGACTCCCTCCTTCCTGACAGCTGGGGTCCTGGCCTCTCCTGGACAATATGTCCTTGACTCACCAGCAGCCTCATCCCAGGGCTGTTGGGCCCAGGACTGCAGTGGGGAGGGTCTGGAGCCATCCTCTCGGCCCCAAGCCCTGCTTCTGTGCTTCAGGCAGGTGTCCCCTCTCTGAGCTTCCTGGGGACCACAGGGTAGAACTTCCTCCAATGGTGATGAAGGAGAGTCCAGGGCAAGGCCATGCTGGGGTAGCTTTGGATGGAACTTTTAGAACTGGAGCCCCAGATCCCCACTAAGTTAACATCTCCACTGCAGGAGGCAGGAGATAGGGAGTCAGGCCAATGCCTCAGGGCTGAGATTCACGCTTCTTTGTCAGGGGGTCTTGTCACACTCCCACTCCTCTTCCTCAACCCCACTCTGTTCCCAGCTGATCTCTCCCTTCCTCTTTTTCCCACCCCTGGAGACCCCAGCTCATGCCCGTCCCTCTGTCCCTGAGGCTCACACTCCCTTTCTTGGTCCTTCCAGGAGGGGTTCCAATGTCTCCCTGACCCTGGACATGTGCACTCCGGGCTGCAACGAGGAGGGCTTTGGCTATCTCATGTCCCCACGTGAGGAGTCCGCCCGCGAGTACCTGCTCAGCGCCTCCCGTGTCCTCCAAGCAGAAGAGCTTCACGAAAAGGCCCTGGACCCTTTCCTGCTGCAGGCGGAATTCTTTGTGAGTTCCCTTGAGCTGGTCGCCCCACTGTGTGCAGACCCATGTCAATCATCCACCTGCCCAGGTGGTGGAGCGTGGTGCCTGGAAGTCAGCATCTGCAGTAGATTAGTATCACTTTATTATCAGCTCTCCCACCATCTTGGGCAAGCTGCTTTCCCTCTGAGCTTCAGTTTCCTCATCTGGAAAATGGGGATGAAAATAATAGGATTGTTGCAAAGATTAAAGAGACTAATAACATGTGCAGAGCACCCAGCCAGGTGATGGAGGTACAGTGACAATGCTAAGTCTTTATTGCCCAGTGCTGTGCTCTGAAAGCCCAGAGAACCTTCACTTCTAACTCTTCTGTTTTCCCACTTTCCTCCTGCCGAGCGTTGTTCTTCTGCCTTTGAAATCTCTCTAGCGGCCTCCCCTCGTTACCACCCCTGGGGCCCTAGCTTAGGTCCTAATCACCTCCACCCTGGCTTCTGCAGCAGCCTCCAGCTGCCTCCTATTGGACTTTGAGGGGCTCAATAAATGGCACCCCTGTTTACCTGCCTGAGTGCTCAGCCAGTTAAGAGCTAAGGCATAGGAGATTACAATATCACCTTTGTTGTCAATAAAATACAGGTTGGAAATGAGGCTTAGCAGGGTATAGCAAGAGTGAGCCTCCCGATACTGAGACCCAGAATTAGACGCACTTTCCACCCTCCACAGGGGTGCCGGCACATCTCGGACCTTGCCACATGGGGGCACCCCTATAATTCTTTCCTGGCAGGAGGGCCCTGAGAGGAGGAGGAAGGAAGGGGCTGAGGCTCCAAAGCTCCATTCCTCAACCAAATTCACCAAACAGGTAACTCCTCACTTCTGTGAGCAGGAAAAGGCGAGAGGCCAAGAGTATCTGGGGCAAGTTCCTCCTGGTAGAAGCCAGAGGGGTACAGAAGCAGGTGCCTCCTCCCTCATAGCTCCCTTCCTTTGGCCTCCGCTCTGGGCCTGTCTGGACCGGGTAGCTCTCCCCTGTGAGAAGACCTCCATCATCATCTGATCTGCTGCTCCAAGTTCTCCAGAACTTGGTACCACCTGCATACACCATCAGCACACCTCACCTGGTGTGGCCCCAGCCTCCTTTTCCAGCCTTATGCCCCATGCCCCACCCCTGCAGGGACTGTCCACTTCAAACTGGGCCAGCCTCGCCTGTGCCTTTCTCCTGCCATGCCTTTGCTCACATCATCACTCACTCCAGATGCTTCTAGAAAGCCTTCCTCAACCACCCCAGCCTCAGCTCCTCCTCTGAGCTCCCACTGCCATCATCTCCCCTTCGAGAAAGAATCACATCCTCTACCTCATTTCCTGTTCGGTGGGTCATTGTTGAGGAAGGAGCGTGGCCTGAGCACCCACTCCGGGGGCAGTTTTTTACGTGTTGTATTTTGATTTTGATTTTCACAATCCTGGAAAGTTTGATGATCCTCATTTTACAAAGCCGATACTTAGTGTGTCCAAAAACAATGAACAGTGTGAAGCTAGGTGCAGTCAGGGGCTAAGCTGGTGGACAGACTGGAAGGAAATGCAGAGGCAAGAGGCATGGAGAGTCATCCTGGAGGATGTCAGGAGGAGACAGACTCATAGGTGAACTTTTTTTTTTTTTTGAGATAGAGTTTCACTCGTTGCCCAGGCTGGAGTGCAGTGGTGCGATCTTGTCTCACTGCAACCTCCGCCTTCCAGTTCCAAGCGATTCTTCTGCCTCAGCCTCCCTAGTGGCTGGGATTACAGGGGCCCGCCACCATGTCCAGTTAATTTTTGTATTTTTATTAGAGACGGGGTTTCAACATGTTGGCCAGGGTGGTCTCAAACTCCTGACTTCGTGATCCGCCTGCCTCAGCCTCCCAAAGTGCTGAGATTACAGGCGTGAGCCACCGCGCCCCGGCAGAGGTGAACTTTAAAGGGTGGGAACAACTTGGAGAGATGGGGGTAGGGGAGACCAGTGCCCTCAGGAGGCAGAACGTCACAAGCTCAGACTCAGAGGCAGGACTGAGAACAGCAGATTAACAACAGGGGAGAAACAGGCCTAACTGGAAGTAAAGAGAGGCCAGATTCAAGAAGCCCTCACATGCCAGGAGAGAAGTTCAGACTCAGAGCTCTGGACACAGACAGTGGTTGGGAGGTGCAGATACTCCCGGGATCTCAGAAAGAGGCTTCTCTCCTTCTGGAGAATCAGGGAAGGCTTCTCAGAGGAGGTGGGACATGAGATGAGGATGGGGTGTGTGTTACCACAGAGCAAGCAGCATGAACCCAGGTCCCGAGATAGGGATGCCCAGGGAGGAATGCTGCCCAGGGAGCGTGGAAGAAGGCAGCCATTGACCAGGTCACTTTTTGTCTTTTTCTTCATTCATCAGCTATTTATTGACTGTCTATATGTGGCAGGCTGGCTCTCCATAAACAGTAGTCATTATAATATTTATTACACACTCAGCATGTGCCAGGCACTGTTCTGAATGCTTCGTGAGCACTAACTCTCTTAATAGTAAATGTTTGTTGAATGAATGCGTGCACTCAAGCCAGCCCCTGGGCTAGGAGTTGGGGGCACAGCAGCCCCTGGATTCAAACATCTGTGAGGGCCCATAGCTGCTCACACCCCGTGTCCTCCTTCCACAGGAAATCCCCATGAACTTTGTGGATCCGAAAGAGTACAATATCCCTGGGCTGGTGCGGAAGAACCGGTACAAAACCATACTTCCCAGTGAGTACTTGCTGCCCCAGAGAGATGGGGGCAGGCTTAGCTTCACCTGGGGACCCCCTCACCCTGAGGAGGACCGTAAGCCCACAGCTGGGCCTCCAGGGGTGACAGGACACTCATCACTGGAGGAGGTGGGACAGAGGGCTGGGGGTTGCTGGCTGAAGGGAAGCGCCGCCCTGGTGAGGCCAGAGGCGAGTACATTTCCTCGCACAGCACTCTCTGGTCCTTTGCCCTGCCTGGCCACGTGTTGTGCTGGGCCCTCTAGAGACCCAGAGAGAAAGGGTGGTAATGACAGCAGCTCCTGGCCACACTGTGGTAACCGCAACTCTTTTCAGAGCGGGCAGATTTTAAGGAAAGGAAGTTAAGGCTTAGAGAGGTTAAGTGGCTCACCTGCAGTCCCACAGCTAGGAAGTGCAGAGCTGAATTTCAGACCTGGGCCTCTGTGATCCCAGAGTCAGGCTCTCTGTCTACACTGTGTGGAGTGTGGTCGAACTGTAAGCCCTCTAACAGGGACATCCACTCCCACAGGCAAATGAGTTGTCTCTGTCAGGGAGTGAGCTCCCCATTACTCAGTGTATTCAAGCGAGGCGGCATGAGCAGTCCCCTAGAAGGTCTGAAAGAGGTTTTCCTCCTTTGGGGGCAGTTAGACCAGGTGACCTGATGCTCCTCTTTCAGCCCTGGGGTATCATTTTCAGATAACTTTTATCAAGCCTCGATGAGCCTGCCACCCTCGCCAAGTTCTGACCCCAGGCCCCAGGGCTAGCTTGGGTGTTGACTTGTTGAAAGTGAATCCCCGTAAACCTACTCCATTCAGTTTGTGGAGGAGCGAGGCTTTTAAAAAGCAGTTTTGCCATCAGCATCTCCAACAACATGTAAGATGTCATGACTTATTTTTAACTTTTAAAATATCGACTTGTAGTTGCTATGGTTACACAGTCTCTAGGTAGTTGCGGTTAAACAAAGCGCCATTTAAGGCCAGGATGCATTATTCAAGGATGCTCACCTCTTCCCTCGTCTTGCCCTCCCCGATCCCAGCCCTACCTGGAGGGAGGGACTCGAGTATCCTAGAACCTTGGACTTTGCTGGCTGCTCAGAATGGCCACTGGGGGAAGGTGGGAGCAGACTAGGATTCCATGCAGATGCAGTCCCCGCTGCATTCCAAGAGGCTCAAGCTGCCTCCAGCCATGCCCTGAGCCTCCAGGCCCCCGAGCCCAATAAAGAATCTTGTCTGTGTCCAGCAAGAATGGAGCCTGTGCCCTCAGAGACTGGGTTGGCGGGTGCAGAGGGCAGGTGAGGCTGAGCAGTGGCTGCCTCTCAGATCCAGGACACGCTGAGGTTTGTTCTCTCATTCACTGGGCACACATTTCCTCGGCTCCTGCCCCAGGGGCTGAGGATTTAGACGTAAATAGGACACAGACTCTGTGCACAAGGAGCTTCCAGCCTAGTGGGGGAGAGAGGTCCATGCACAGTTACAGTCAGAGTGACCAGTAACCCACAGGCAGTATTGAGAATGAGATGCTGGGAGCAATTTCTGTCCCCTTCTCCACTGTGTCCCAAGCATCAAAGCAGTGCTGCCTGGCACATAGTAAACATTCTGCACCTATTTGGATTGTTTTAATTTTTGTAGAGATGGAGGTCTTGCTCTGTTGACCAGGCTGGTCTCGAACTTCTGGCCTCAAGCTATCCTCGCCTGCTTCGGCCTCCCAAAGTGCTGGGATTATAGGCATGAGCCACCATGTCGGGCTCTGCACCTATTTGAATGAATGAATGAATAATATCTCTCAAATCTACATCATCTTCTCCAGCCTCACTGCCAAAAGATGTTTTTGAGGTTAGGGCTTTCATGTTGCCCAGTTCCAGGGGACACCATTTACATAGACTACATTGACATAAGTGCCCCCTGGAGCCGTGCCAGGCTGGACAGCCCTGTGATCCTTGACACTTCTTGGATCATTGCAGTAAAACTCTAACTGTTCTTCTGGCTCCCACACTCTCCTCTCCATCTTCTACCATTGCCACCAAAATGAGGCAAAACAAATCTAATTGTGTCATTCTCTTCCTTAAATGCCATCATTGTTGTCACCCTTGTAATCCTCAGGTTTAAGTCCAGCTTTCTTTCTTTTTTTTTTGAGACAGAGTCTCACTCTGCTGCCCAGGCTAGAGTGCAGTGGCACAGTCTCGGCTCACTGCAACCTCTGCCTCCTGGGTTCAAGCAATTTCTGGCTAATTTTTGTATTTTTAGTAGAAACAGGGTTTGACCATGTTTGGCCAGGCTGGTCTCCAACTCCTGACCTCAAGTGGTCCACCCACCTCAGCCTCCCAAAGTGTTGGGCTTACAGGCTTGAGCCACCACACCCGGCCTAAATCCAGCTTTCTAAGCCTGGTTTATAAGACCGTTTGTCGCCTGGTTCCTCTGCAGCCTCACCACTCACCACTCCCTACCCTGCGCTGTGCACGTGAATCTGACAGAACAGCATTGCCTGCAGACAAGGAGAAGGGAGATGGCCCATACAGAGCTTCCTGCCCCTCTCTGCTGCAGGTCCCCCAAAAGCCCCACTCCCACTTACCCTCGCTCCTCTGCATCCCTGCCACCCTCTACACCCCCTCTTCACAAGAACTTCCCCAAATCACCTGCCAAAACCTTAGACAGTGGGGTTGGGCTAAAGAGGCGAAGCTTGTGCCCTTTACCTCCCCAATTTCTCCTACCGGGTTTAGGATCCTTCTTTTTATCCTTTAACTTGTAGAACTTGTAATAATGTCAGGAATAACAGCAACTGATACTTTGTGTTGGTCCTAGTTACTGGCATAAGGACTCTAGTTGTGAAAGTTAACTCCTTTACAAGATGAGCAAGGTCATTGTGGAATGACCATCCCCAGGTTACAGATAAGGCACAGGGAGATAAAGTAAATTGTCCATGTTGACACTGCTAGTAAGTCAGAATCAGGATTTGAACCTAGCCTCTCTGGCTCAGCAGTGTAGACTCTTAATGACTCCCCTATACTGCCTGTGAGTGCCTCCTAATGTGCACACTGGAAATGCCTTTAGTCCAGTCCTCCCTATTATAGGAAAGAAACTGAGTCCTGGACAAGTGGGCTGATGACAAAACTAAACCAGAACCCAGGAATCCGGGGCCCCAGCCAGCTTCCCCCTTACCCCATACAACCTCAGTCTCAGCCTCTGCAGGCTGACAGAATAGTCAATGCAGGGAGGCTCTAGCTGGAACAAAACAAAATCTACTCCAGGAAGAAGAGCAGGGTGGGGGCTGGGCACAGTGGCTCATGCCTATAACCCCAGCACATTGAGAGGCCGAGGTAGGAGGATCACTTGAGCCAGGAATTGGAGACCAGCCTAGTCAACATAGCAAGACCTCATCTCTACCAAAAAAAGTAAATAAAAATAAAAAAATCAATTTAGCCAGGTACAGTGGCGCATGGCTATAGTCCTGCTTACTCAGGAGGTTGAAGCAGAAGGATCACTTGGGCCCAGGAGTTTGAGGCGGCAGCGAGCCATAATCGTGCCACTGCACTCCAGCCTGAGTGACAGAGACCCTTTTACTGTGGGATTTGACATGTGAATAAATTGAAAGGAAAAAAACCTTTTTGCATATGTGGACATGAGGCTAAGACCCTACAGTCTTAATCCAGATAGAGGAGACTATCGTTTTCATGTTAATAGCCTTCCTCAACTTTCTACTCCCGAATCTTAACAGCCCTTTATACTTATAAAGCACTTTACAGTTTATACAGAACTTTCATATCTCTTTTCTCGTTCATCTTCCCAACAGCCCAAACAAGTAGGCATCTTTGCCTCCATTTGACAGATAGGAAAACTGAGGCTTAGAAAGTCCATATGTTTTACAAGCCTACACAGCAAGTCAATGACAGTGTGTACTCAAGCTAGCTGTCTCTTGCTGAACAAGATCTGTACAGGGATTTCCCTAGGTAATTCCATTCTTGACTTAGCTGTCTCCTCTCCAGAAGCTAAGACGCAGTGAGTATAGGGCAACTTAAGAGGCACAAGCTAAGGATAGAGACAGAGGTAGAGACCCGGGGACCCCCCTCTCTCTCCACCCTCCTCCTCATCCTGAGTCCTCACCTGCAAAATGAACCATGAATGGGTCAATGTTTTGCTGCTGGCCAAGGGAAGGAAGAACTGCTGAGGTCGCAGAAGAAATGTGGGTATGCTAGAATAGGCCAGAGGAGGTGGGCCCTGCACCAGAGGGCCCAGCTTCCAGCCTTACTTGTCTCCCACCACCCCAGACCCTCACAGCAGAGTGTGTCTGACCTCACCAGACCCTGACGACCCTCTGAGTTCCTACATCAATGCCAACTACATCCGGGTACGTATTCCCACCCTGACGGCCTCTTGCTCAAGGGGAGGCCTGAGTCGATGGGATCCATCCTCCAGCCTTGTCCCTATACCAGTCTGGCTCCTGCCAGCTCCTGGGAAGAGCCTGAGTGTGGGGATGGGGTCCTGGGAGCACTGTCTCTGACCCTGACAGCCTGGACTTGGCTGGCCACAGGGCTATGGTGGGGAGGAGAAGGTGTACATCGCCACTCAGGGACCCATCGTCAGCACGGTCGCCGACTTCTGGCGCATGGTGTGGCAGGAGCACACGCCCATCATTGTCATGATCACCAACATCGAGGAGATGAATGAGGTAGGGACCCCCGTCCCCATTCTAAGTGTCTGCTACATTGCGCCCTACACTAAGTGTCTTGTTCTCAAATTAATCTTTATGACAATCTCACGAGGTTGGCGGTGTTCACTCTGCTGCCAAGATGAGGAGATGTGAGGCTCGATGAGGTTAAGTCATTTGCCCTGGGCTTCACAGATAGAGGCATGCCTGGAGGTGGCCTCTCCACTTCCGGTGCCCGTGACCTTAAACACAGCACTCTGCTGCCTCCCAGCCTGCCGGGACAGATGTTGGCTACTCCTGTACCCATAAGGGCCCATTTAACCGAATCTCCATAAAAGTCCTTCAGATGGGTAGCACTTCTGTTTTCCAGAGGAAGAAACTGAGACTCAGGAAAGGGAAGTAGCTTATAGAAGTTGCAGCTGAGATTTGAACCCAACACTCTATAGCAGCAACCCTGTTGCCCTTGTGTATCTCTCCGCTGGCCCTGAAGAGTGTTGTAGAGAGTGTGGGAAGGGAACAGGATTGTATGGCAGCCTGATCTGGGTCCCTGCAGAAATGCACCGAGTATTGGCCGGAGGAGCAGGTGGTGTACGACGGTGTTGAGATCACTGTGCAGAAAGTCATTCACACGGAGGATTACCGGCTGCGACTCATCTCCCTCAAGGTGAGGCCTGGGGCAGGGCTGGGTGAAGCTGAGGATGAGTGTAGGGGCTTAACTGGGGACTCCACAGAGAACAGGTTCCCCAAGTCCACTGTAACTGACATAAAAGCCAGTGTCACTCTCAGATTTTCTGATAATTACGGATGAGTGAGAGGTGAATGGACTTGGGGACCAGAGGTAGAATCAAACCCCTTGCATTTCCCAGTTCTCAGTTACATTTCATGCTGTTGGGCTCTCTCTGTCTCTCTACTCTGTCATTCATAATGCATTCTAGCTATGCTTCAAATGTACCCACGGCCAGGACTGTCTGGATGAGGGGACTTCAGCAGCCTCCAGCACTGTGCTTATAATTGAGGGTTCATCATGACTTTGAGATCCTCCCTAGAAACATCTCTTCACCTGGGATCCTGGGCTTCTGGCCTGTAGTGCCCAATCTGTCCACAAGAGGGCAGGCACTCTTTGCTGCTTTGGGGTTGTACAGGGGGCTGTGGTTACAGAAAACAGCAAGAAAAAGGAAGACACACAAAATATGAGCAATACAAAACAGCCCAGAAGAGTGGGGGAAGGTATCCTCCCACCCTGAAGTTGTGCTTCTTCCAGGATCAGCATAATAGAGGAGACTGTTCCTTTGAAATCGGGATTAGTGGATTCTGTTTGTGAGAAATAAGACCCATGTTTAGGGAAGGCTGTAATAACCCCAAAGGCTGGAAGAGGTGAACCAGGCATCAGGAAGCTGATGCCCTATCCGGGAGCAGCCAAGGAAGTTCATTGATGCTGACAGCCACAGGGGTTACTGAGCACAAGACCGGAGACTTGGCCCTCTGAGCTGTTCCCTCTCCCACTGGATAGGGGCTAGGTAGGGTGTCGAGAGCATCTCAGCCCCCAAGAGCAGTGTCCCCACAAGCAGCTCTAAGATCCAGGTCTTGTTGGAGGGCGTGAAGGGCCAGGAAGTGAAGAGCAGAGGTAGTGGTCGCTGTCACAGCCAGGTAACCCAGGACTTGAGAAAATGGCTTCCTGATTAGAAATTCCCCAGAAAGACAGGCTGAGATGAGGCACGGCTGCTCACTTTCTCAATGCCATGGAGATGATGAGGGAAGAACCAGGGCATCTTGGAGTTTGAGGGAATTTACTTTTGTCCATAAGACATTACAAGCACCTGGCCTGAGCTTGGTTCTGGGTTGGGTACTGTGAACACAGAGCTTCCCAAAACTTGGACTCTTTCTTTGAGAAGCATGTATAAGATGGTAAGTACTGAGCTAGAGATAGGTATATAGAATATAGGATATGTATATCATATGATGTTATATTGGATGAGTATAGGATATGTATATCATATATGTATGTATATATGATATACATATCCTATATATACCTATATATAAAATAGATATAATATAAATATATAATATATAAAATATAAATATATATAGGGGTGTGTGTGTGTGTGTGTGTGTGTATATATATGTATAAAAGAAGGACACTCTGCCATCTAATGTGCTCAGGTAGGGCTTCCTGTAAGTGGTGGTGCTGATGGGGTCTTGAATGATAAGTAAGAGTTGACCAGGAGCAAACAAGTCAGGAGAACTTGTTTGAGTGAGAAAAAAATAAAAGTAAGGACATGGAAGATGGAATACTTGTGTGCATGTGTGTGTGCACATGTGTTTGCGTGTGCTGCTGAGATTTTACCTACAAACCTTTTGGAGTGTGGGAGCATTGAGTACAAGTATGCAGGGGCAGCAGGTGTGTCTGGAAGGGCAGGCCCTGTAGCAGTTGTCTTCCTAGCTAGGTGAAGGACTGAGGAGAGTGGGTCTTATTCTGAGAGCAGTGAGAGACATTGAAGGATGTTGTGGTCTGCTCAGGCTGCTATAACAAAATACCATAGACCAGGTAGCTTGTAAGCAACAGGTTTATTTTTCACAGTTCTGGAGGCTGGGAAGTCCAAGATCAAGGCACCGTGACCCTGGTGAGGACCCACTTCCAGGGTCATGTCCTCATGCGGCAGAAGGAGTGAAAGCTCCTTTTGTAAGAGCACTGATCCCATTTGTGAGGGCTCCATTCTCATGACTTAATCACCTCGCAAAGGCCCTCCCTTCAAATACCACCATGTTGGGATTTGGTTTCAACATGTGAACTTAAGGGGACACACACATTCAGTCCAAAGCCACGGGTTTTCAGCAGGAGAGCAGCATGTCCAGATGTGTGTTGTACACAGACTGTTTTGACTCTGTGAATCTGAGACAGTTGGGGATGAGGCAGAAATCCCCCACACTCGAGCAATGATAAAGATCCAGGTGGTAGTGAAGCGGGGAGTGTGAAGAGGTGGTAAAACTTGCAGCATTAATTGCAGCACTAAGATAGAGGCGAGTCACGCAGGCGCAGGCGAGGCACAGCAAGAGGCAAAGAAGAGTCCCGGGGCTGGGTTATGTGACAAAGGGATGACTGGGGGACCATTTGTTAAGATAAGGAACCCTGGAGACAGTAATAAATTGGAGAAGGGGCTCTTGGCCCCTCTTGGATGATCCTGAAGTTGTTGGGGCAGGACCAAAGACAAGATCCATGCCAAAGCCACTGACCAATCCCCAAAACCGAGCTGGCTTTGGGTCTGTGTCTGGTGCCACTGGGCAATGTGGTGCCACCTCAATGTGGGTGAAGTGGTTCCACTCTCTGTGTGCGTCCTGTGTTCTTCCTCCTCCCATCCCATCTCTATCTCTGGGCTGGTTTGTGAGCTGAAAGAGTTCACACATACCTGGGGTGGGCCTCTGTCTCCTCGACAGAGTGGGACTGAGGAGCGAGGCCTGAAGCATTACTGGTTCACATCCTGGCCCGACCAGAAGACCCCAGACCGGGCCCCCCCACTCCTGCACCTGGTGCGGGAGGTGGAGGAGGCAGCCCAGCAGGAGGGGCCCCACTGTGCCCCCATCATCGTCCACTGCAGGTGGGTCCTCCTAGCCAGCCACTGGAGCGGGGCAGCCCCCCACCCGCTGGGCTGCCCTGCCCCTCACCCCACCGGTCCCCTCGGCCCTCAGTGCAGGGATTGGGAGGACCGGCTGCTTCATTGCCACCAGCATCTGCTGCCAGCAGCTGCAGCAGGAGGGTGTGGTGGACATCCTGAAGACCACGTGCCAGCTCCGTCAGGACAGGTCAGCCCATGGGCGGGAGTGGGGACACACAAGGGAGCTAGAGCCCCGAGGGGGTAGAGGGAGAGACCCACATGTGCATGGGGGGGGCGAGGGGCAGATGGAAAACACTGGCACGGACTGATGGGAAGACAAGGAATAGCGAGGACAGCTGGGTAGAGGGGCAGGATCCAGACGGTGGGGGGCCAGATGAAGAGGGAAGAGAAGCAGAGCTGGTGGACAAAAGGGCAGAGGCTGAAAGTGGTAGGACATGTCATCTGTGTCCCTGATAGGAAGGGGCAGAGGGTAATGGTTGGCAAGAGTTGGTCTCTCCAAGATGCGCAGGGACAAGGCCTGGCAAGTGATTGCCACTCCATGGCTTTTGAGGCACCCTCCCACAGCCCATCCCTCCACGACCCTGCCCCCACTGTGCATCTCTGCTGGGCAGGGGCGGCATGATCCAGACATGCGAGCAGTACCAGTTTGTGCACCACGTCATGAGCCTCTACGAAAAGCAGCTGTCCCACCAGTCCCCAGAATGACTGCGCTTCTCCTACAAGGTTCTCTGGGCACTGCCCAGCCTGAGTCTCAGCCCTCACCCAGGGCCCCGCCTCGGGTCCTGGGCCTGCTCCCCGCTTCCTCCCCTTCAGTCAGCTCCCTCTGTCCTCTGTCAGCCTGGCCTGACCCCTACCCTCCAGCATTGCTCTTCCTACTGTACATATTGGGGAGTGGGGGGCAGGGTCGGGGAGGGGCATGCCAGGCCAGGCCTGGGGCCCCAGGGCCTGACCCACACCACACAGACCCCGGGCCCCAGTTTTTAACGATGGTTCCATCAATACCTGATCCAGAATGTTTCCGTGCTACACTTTGTGTCCTGCTGCAGTGTGTTCTGTCTGTCCATCCATCTCTGCTCTCTGTACCGGACACTGTGTCTCCTCGGCCAGGAAGGGGTGATGAGCTCCAGCCCCTAAGCAACCGGACTTGCCTGCCTCGGCCTCACCTGCACTTCTCCCAAAAGGCAGATGACCGGGAGTTAGGCATGGGGAGCTCCGGAGGGTTACCAGAGAGCTTTCATCTGAGGGAGAGTTCTCTAGGTTGGAGCGGGCATCACAGCCGGGGTGGCCTCTGGGTGTCAGATGCCCTCAGGAGGGTGCCCAGCCTGTGAAGCACTGGCAAGGTAGGGGGCAGATGGGGCGTGGAGAACCCAGAGGATCTAGGCCCTGTTGGGGAGGGGAGAGGAGCTCAAGGTTTGGGTGGGGACTCAGCCCCAGATCTGTGTGGGACATTTTTCTGTGTCACTGTGGGAAAGCCTTCCCAGAAGTCTCACTGCGTGTCGCTCTGCGTGTGTTCCCATGTCCATGCGTGTGTTGAGAGCCCATCAGGAGGGCATGCATGACTTTGGCAACATGTGTTATCTTGGAGCCACGTGTTTTTATTGCTGACTTTAAATATTTATCCCACGGCAGACAGAGACATTTGGTGTCTTTTTATAATTTGCTCGTGGTCATTGAATAGAGCAATAAACGGAGCATTTTGAGCAAAACTAACCTCCTGGGTCTGTGTGATTTGCCTCTCCCCTCCACTGCCTTCCTTCCTGTACCTGGGTCTTTGTGCCCCTCCCCAGCATGAGCACAGAGAGCTTGGCCCTTCTGCTCACTGGAGCCCCTTGTGGAGACTGGGAGTATGGAGCGAGTCCAAATTTGTAAAGCCAAACTGGGAACATTCTGCAGGATTCTCACACAGCCTCAACCCTGGGCCTGACAGTGGGCCATGGGGAGCCTCAAGGACAGGTGTGGAAGGCTTCCAAGGAAGGCACAGTGGCTGACAGGTCACCATTTCCAACAGACGTGCCAGAGAAGCCAAGGCTAGGGCAAGGAGACATTCAGGTCACACCCAGGCCCCTGCCTGTTGGTCAGACACTTATCCCATGTTAGCTCCACAGATCCCAACAGCAGCTGCAGCCCAGTAATTTCCCTTGTAAGGCCTGGGCTCAGAGTAGCTCCTCCCAAGGGGCCCAGGGAATCTGCATGTGGGCTGAGATCCTGAGCCATCCTGGACACTCCTGCTCTATTCTTGTCCCCTGCTCCCCTGGGATGGAGCAAAAGTAGCCATGATGCCACTGCTGGCAGGTGGGGGTCACTCCAGGGCAGAAGGAGGGGTCCAGGGCAAGGGTGCTGACCAACAAGTCCTTACAAGATGCCAGAACCTTGAGTGGGATCCAGGGTCCAGGCATGCGGGGTGTGCTACAGATGATGAGAAAACAATAGGGTGGGCCGGACACGGTGGCTCACGCCTATAATCCCAGCACTTTTGGAGGCCGAGGGGGGGCAGATCATCAGTTCGAGACCAGCCTGACCAACATGGTGAAACCCCATCTCTACTAAAAATACAAAAATTAGCCAGGCGTGGTGGTGCACGCCTGTAATCACAGATACTCAGGAGGCTGAGGCAGGAGAATCGCTTGAACCTGGGAGGCGGAGGTTGCAGTGAGCCGAGATCGTGCCACTGCATCCAGCCTGGGTGACAGAGAGAGACTCCATCTCAAAAAAAAAAAAAAGAAAGAAAACAACAGGTGGCTGAAGCAGCCCAGATGGAAGTCCTTGAGAAGAGGTGGCCATACTCTCCAGTCACCCTCAAGCAGAGACCTCCCCACAACCCCCAGAGGATGGGCCCTCCTACTTTTCTACCCAGATTAGGGAGATTGGGCTGTTGAAGTGGGAAGAGGAAGGAGAGCTAACATTTCCCTGTGCTTCCCCAGGGTGGCCTTGTAAAGATACTCGGGCTGTGTATGAACCACACGTAGGAGTGCAACATGAATGGGAACCCCTGGATTTGTGTAGCAACGCAGCAGATCCCAGAGGCCCTCCCCAGTTCACCCTGTCCCAGTCCCTGGAAAATACAGACCTGTTGCTTTGCTCCCTGAGCCCTGCTGGACTATTCATGCACATGTACCTGAGTGTGTACCCGTGCACACACACTACCCTGAGCTCCTCAGCTCAGAGAGGTTCCATCCAGCAGCAGTGAGAGCCAAAACCTGTACCACAAGGGAACAGAAAAAGTACCTCTGGACCACCACCCTCAGCCTCCTTCCCGCCTGGCCTTCAGTGTTTCCCCCAGCCTGGATCCAGCTTTGCTTCTGGCCTCCCTTCTCCACCGCCCTCCCCCTCCCCCCACAGCCAAGCAGTGTGCCATCTAGCTGAGACAGCTGCAGAGCCTGAGTAAGGAATCGCCCCCAGGGGGCCAGACATTTAAGGAACAGATGACACTGATAGCCTCACTGTTGGGGCAAAGGAAGAAGGAGACGGGCCACCCTACAGTCCAGGCACTAGCTGAGCCTCCAAAGCCGTGGACACAGCATTCGAGTGTTGGGAGGGACTGGTCAGTGCTGAAGGTAAGGCTCCCCTCCTCCCTCAGGAAGGGGACAGAGCTGACCACCTTCTGAGCCCAGAGGGGACTATAGGGGTAGAGGGCAGGAATAGGAACAGGGGAGTAGTCTCAGAACCCAAAGGTAGAAGCAGCCCAGGCAGAGATATATTAGGGGGTGGAGGGAGGGAATAGAGTTTAACCCCTAACTACCTGGGTTAAAGAAGGCTTTGGAGCCCTCTGGAATGCCACTGGACTGGAGTCAAAAGCTAGGAGACTAGTCTGAGTGACCTTGGACAGGTCATTTCTTTCAGACATCAGTTTCCTCATATACAAAATAGGACTTTAAAAACTGCAATGCTGGGCTGGGCGCGGTGGCTCACACCTGTAATCCTAGCACTTTGGGAGGCTGAGGTGGGCGGATCACGAGGGTCAGGTATTCGAGACTAGCCTGGCCAACATAGTGAAACCCCATCTGTACTAAAAATAGAAAAAATTAGCCGGGTGTGGTGGTGGGTGCCTGTAGTCCCAGCTACTCAGGAGCCTGAGGCAGGAGATGCTTGAACCTGGGAGGCAGAGGTTGTGGTGGGCCAAGATCGTGCCACTGCACTCCAGCCTGGGCAACAGAGCAAGACTCTGTCTCAAAAAAACAAACAAAAAAAAACTGCAATGCTGGCTAGATGCAGTGGCTCACACCTATAATCCCAGCACTTTGGGAGAACAAGGCAGGTGGATCAACTGAGGCTAGGAGTTCGAGACCAGCCTGGCCAACAAGATGAAACCCTGTCTCTACTGAAAACACAAAAATTAGCTGGGCATGGTGGCACCTGCCTGTAAACCCAGCTGCTGGGGAGGCTGAGGCAGGAGAATCGCTTGAATTCGGGAGGAGGAGGTTGCAGTGAGCCGAGATCACACAAAAAAACCACAATGCTAGTTAAATAAAACATGGAGGGACATCCATTCATTGAGAAAACATGGTGCTCTGAACAGGAATGAGGAAACGCTATCATCTGGTATGGAAAAAATCTCCAAGACACATTAAATGAAAAAAGAAAGGGTCAGAATAGTGTGTATAATGGGCTACCTTATGTGCTTTTTTAAAAAAAAAAAGGAAGATGATAAGAACATATGAGTTTTCCTATTTGCATGATGGAGGTCTAGAAGGAGCCTAGAGACTGGCTACCTATTGCAATGGGGAAGGTTGTAAGGTAGACGCAGGAGTGGGAGGGAGCCTGTCCATATGGATTTTTATATTGTTTTATTCTTTAACTATGTGATTGAATTACCAGTTCAAAGAAAAATGTAAGAAAAACTAAACCTTTGCCTTTACCATATCGCAAACACAAGCAGAACTGTAGTGATGTTTTGTCATCTGTTTTAGCATTCCACCAGTGCCGGGGTCCCCAGGGCCCAAGAATAAGAGACACAGCTTCCTTCTAAGGCCCACTCCAGTATGGCTTAGTCAGGAAGTTCTTTCTTAGGTCTGACTGCATTCCCTCCTGATGAAACATCCAGCACTGCCTCCTTAGTGCCATGTAGCTATCAATAGGTATCCTCAACTCCCTCCAGGCCTTACTTGGTTGGCTGGGTAAGTCTAAGCCCTATAACCTCTCCCTCTGAGACCTTGGAATAGTTTGGAGTTACTCAGTGAGAGGACAGGCCTATTGGATCTGGTAACTAACCAGGAAAAGGAAGCTAGGAAATGAAGAAAAGAGAGCTCGACTGCTCTCCTGGTCCTCTCCTGTGTGCTTCCATCTCCTCTTATGTCTGAACACACACATAACATCTCTGAATCTCCCTCCTACTCCCTGTCTTGTCCTTCATGGCCTCATCCTCTTCCCCAGTCTCACAGGTGAGTGCCCACGCCTGCTGTCACCATGACAACCATTCACAGCCGGCAGATGCTGCAGGAGCACGTGTCCATGGAGTTCTCCAGCTCCACCACCCACGTGCAGACCTTCTCCCAGACAACCAAGATCGTGGGAGGCAAGTGGAATGGGGGCAGGGAAGGGATCGGGAAGGGCAGCTATTCTTCCTCCACACCCATCCCTTGGGTGGCCCCAGTTTTGCCACTAATGGGCCCCTCTGGAGCCCACAATACCAACAGCAACCCCCACCCAACGTGTGCTTCTAATCTGAGCTTTGTTAAAGCTTCAGCCAGCTGGATGTTCAACACAGATCAGATCTCCAGGAAAACAGCTTAGAAAAGATCAATCATGTGGATGTGTGTGAATGATTGATAAACTCTTAATTGCCGAAGGAGATCAGAGCCATAGGTGAACAGATTCTATCTCCAAAGGTAGAATTTCAGGCACAGGGGAAATTAGGAAGGTAGCCACCTTATCTACATATCAGTAATGCTGACACTGCTCCACTTAAGAAATAGGAGACTTGGGGCTACCAGTGGAGAAAGAAGGTGAACACATAAACAAGAAGGTGACCTTAGCTTCCAGGCTTTTAGCCCTCTGGGGTCAGACTTGGAGGAGGGCAGATCCAAGGGAAAGCTGAGAAATGGTCTCAGAGCTGAACAGAGTGTTTTAGTCATGTCTCTAGTGGAAAGAGATTAAAAGATGGCCAGGGGCCAAGACATTGGATACCCCTTCTCACAGTCATTGCCCCTCCCTCAAAGCCTCAAAGGGATAGAGTCCCTCAAAGTCCTCTGTGCACAGAGGTCAAGGCCAGATAAACACTCTATACCAACCAACACCTCCTGGCCAGTGAGGCAGAGCAAGTGGAACAGCTGGGACTCAAGGCCTATGGTCTGGACCAGAAGTTCCAAACTCAAGTGATTTACAGCAGTGATTCTCTGCTCTGGCTGCACATCAGAGTCACCTTAGTGCAGGGGGTTGTGAGGAGGGCAGAAATATGGCAGTACCTGAGTCTCACCCCAGACCATTCAATCAGGTATTTCTTATAAAGTTCTCCATGGATTATATATGTGCAGCCAAAGCTGTAGACCACTGACCAACAGGACCCAGGCAGGGAACATAAATGGGAAAAGACTGGGGTAAACTAGAGACTGTATATCCCATCTAAAGGGGCAGCCACTGTTCACCTCCCACTGACTGTTGCCATATGGGAATACAAGTTCAGTGTTGAGAATCCAGAAATCTGAATTTTTATGTGAAATCTATTTCAGATGTAGGGCTACTTTTTTGTTTAAACATTGTGGAGGTCACATAAAAGACATCTGCAGGCCAGGTGTCCACTGCACTCTGCCTGTTTGAGACCTCTTGTTACTATTTAAAAGCAGGCCATGAGAGCTTCTTAACACACTTTTCCCCCTCTGTCAGATTAGTGGAATAATAAAGGCACCTACTTCAGTGGGATGCTGTGAAGATGGAATAAAATCATCTCTGATATGTGCCTAGCACAGTTCCTGACTCAAGGAAAGTGTTCCATGATTCAGAGCAATTGTTGTGAATTGATAACTCACCAGCCAAGAAGATTTTCTGTAGTTTTATACTGCAAAAACAGTTTCTTTGTTTTCCAAATATAAAATTATATTTCCACATTGAAGATGTGCTTTCAGATAAGGATATTCCCATATATAGCTGCACTGGAATGGGAATGTGTCCTTTCCCTCACTCAAGAATCACTACTCCCAAGGCAATGAATGCTGAACCCACAGTATGGCAGGGAGAAAATCTAGAGGAGAGCTCAGCCAAGCTACAGACCTCCCAGGCAGAAGCAGGCCTAGCCCCTCTTAATGCTACTGGGGGACCAGGACTTCCAGGAGAGAAGCCTAAGAGACCAAGAAAATTCCAAAAGAGAAGCCTCCTTTAAAAAAAAAAAATTAGGACTCAGGGCTGTGGCCCCATAAAGGTAATGGACCACTGAGGTGTGGGAAAGGAGTTCACCTCCCCTAGTGGTTGAAACTTGCCATAACACAATGGCCCATCGACCCACCCTGCTTTCTCCCCATGTAGCTGGTCCTGCTCCCACTTCCCTAAATGCCCTTTGTTCCCATGCTCCACCGTCCTCTCAAGAAAGCTGTCCTCCCATCGCGAGCTGGGCTTCTACCTGGAGCCCATTCTGACCTCTCGCCTGCCCCCACAGAGGAGGTCGTGAGGAGGAAGTCCTCGAGCATAATGGAGTTCTTCAGCTTAGTGACCCGGAGCTCAAACATCCCTGCGGGCGACAGCGTCCCTGAGTTCGTGGAGAAGCCTCAACCGGTCACCGCGCCCGAGGGTGTGTTGCTGCCTGTGGCTCCCCGGGCCCCCAATGCTTCGCTTTCTAATCGAGTGTCCCCACCCTCCGTCCCACCCCAACGACCTCCAATGCTAAACCCTGGCAGAGCCTGGCAGAGGGTTCCTCCCCTGCCCGGGGCCAGGCCCAGGTGTCTGGGAGGAGGCAGAGAGCCGGCAGAGGGTGGCAGAGGCTCTAGCCTGGTGGCTAAGAGGCGAAAACGCGTCCTGTGCTCATCGCAGGGGACAAAGCCGTGTTCCGAGCCCGGGTGCAGGGGAACCCCAAGCCCCACATCTCCTGGAAGAGGGAGAGCGGCATCCCCATCAAGGAGTCCGCCAAGATATTCTACGACAGCATTAACAAGGAACACGTGCTGAAGGTGCGGGGGCCAAGCCCGAGTCCAGTTACCGAGAAGGCCAGAGGCAGGGACCCCCAGGGCGGGCCGCCAGTCTTCCCACCGATGAGAGCCTTAACGGCGGCCCGAGAACTGGTCAGTGGGAAAAGCAGCTGTCATTGCCCAAGAGGCGCGACAGGATAAGAGAGGCCGAGTCAGGAACCGAGATATTGCCGGAATGAGCAGAGGACCCAAAGTACCCCCGGGGCAGAGCAGAGCAGAGCAGAGCAGGGGCAGAGCCAGAACGTGGCGGGGCGGGGCCCAATGGAAGCGAAGGGGAGTGTCCACAAGGCGAGTGAGCCAAAAGGAACGCGGGACCAAGACGGTGGGCGTAGCCATGGAGGGCGGGACCATTGTGGGTGGGGAGGTGCCGGAGGGACTGGCCGTGGAGTAGGGGTGAGGGTCGGGGGCTCCGGGCTCTTCAGCTGAACCCTCCCCAAGGACCGACCATCCTTAAGTCTAACCAGCTTCTGGATCACTTTCTGAGAGCTGGGCCTACCTAGCTGCAACCCGTGGCTCCAGGCCCTTCGAGGAAAGGGAGGGATGGGTCACTGGCAGATCTAGGCCTATAATTACTTCTGATCCTATAATCACTCGGGTCCTGACCCGATTTCCCGTTGTGAAAGGCAAAGAGCCTCCTTTTTTCCTCACAGACAGAAGTAGTCTCCTCCCAAAGACCCATCATCACGGGACCCTAAGCCCCCCACAGCACACACGAACTGCCCCAGGTCCCCCTACTGGCCACCTCTTAACACAAGCTCATTCATTCAGCAGACGCTTTCTGAGAGCCTTGGCTTCTGACAGCCTAGCAGGCTTCTGCAAGCACCATGCAGACGGGCACCAAGTCAGCCTTACTCACCACTGTTCCTTCTGGGGCTCAGCCCAGTGCCTGGTACAGAGGAGTAAATTGTATTAAATGAAGTCTCAGCCAGATGATGCCAGAAACTGCAGATAGAGTTACAAGGCAGGGGAAGTCCTGCCTTCTGGGAGCTCACAGCCAAGGGGGAAAGTCTGATGGAGAAGCAGACGGTTTTATTGCTATGGTATCAGGCTACAAACATGCATACTCACACTGACTGCTAGCTGGTACCTCCAAATCACACAGGCTGCTCAATCCTCCACACATATACCCAACAGTCAGCTCCTATTGTCCCCTAAAAGAAAAAAAAGGCCTCCTTCCTTATCTCACAGAAAGTCTCCCTGTGGTTCCTTTTCCTTCCCCCACTAATGGCCGGACTTTGATCCAGCTGGAGCCACTGACCTCGGATGACTCTGACAACTACAAGTGTATTGCAAGCAATGACCATGCAGATGCCATCTATACTGTATCTCTGCTGGTAACAGAAGGTGAGTTGGCCCCTTCCTCTTGGCCTTTCTTCTTAGGGACCAGACTCCCCCTGTCTGAACCTGTCCCTCTGTCTATCCTCAGGTCAAGAGAAAATGGACTTCAAAAAGATGCTGAAGAAGAGGTGAGGCTGGCAGGTCCTTCTGCCCAAGATATTGTCTCCTCATCCAGACTGAAATCTCTCAAAGGCCTCTCAACAGGGCCCTGAGTTCCAAGAATCCATGGAGTAGGGAGGGGTTTCTCAAGGTTGGGAGAGGCATTGTGTACAAGCTTAGTCCCTTCCTCCTTCTCCTAGGGCACCCCCTGCTCCCAAGAAGAAGCAGAAGAAGGTGGCAAATGAGAAAGAGATGCTGGAGATTTTGTCCAAAGTGCCCAAGAAAGACTTTGAGAAGGTCTGCATGGAGTATGGTTTCACTGACTTTCGGGGGCTGCTCAGAAAGCTCAAAGAGATGAAGAAGAAAGTAGAGGTAGAGGTAAGTACCCTGCAGGGAGCAGGGGCCTGCAGGCTAGGGGCAGGGCCTCACCCAAAGTGCTAGTGCCTGTGTATTTCTCAGCAAGAAGGCCTCCCCAATTCTGCACACACATACTCAGAGGCGTACTCTCTACTGTGAAAGCAGCAAGGGAGCACAAGTCACCTACCTTCTACTTCTGTCTTCACCACTCCCAAACATACTTGCATGGACTATGGAGTCAGATAGACCTAGATTCAAATCCCAGTTCTAGGCTGGGTGCAGTGGCTCACACCTGTAATCCCAGCACTCTGGGTGGCCAAAGTGGGTGGATCACCTGAGGTCAGGAGTTTTGAGACCAGCCTGGCCAACATGAAACCCTGTCTCTACTAAAAATACAAAAAAAAAAAAAAAAAAAAAACCACTGGGTGTGTTGGCACACACCTGTAATCCCAGCTACTTGGGAGGCTGAAACAGGAGAATTGCTTGAACCCAGGAGGCGGAGGTTGCGGTGAGCCAAGATCACGCCACTGTACTCCAGCCTGGGTGACAGAGCAAGACTCCATCTCAAAACAAACAAACAAATCCCAGTTGTACTGCCTTATTAGCTGTGTGAACTTGGGCATCTCTCTGAGCTTCAGTTTCCCCATCTACAAAATGAAAAATTATACTTCCTTCTTTCATTTGTTTTTGTGTTGTTGCTGTCATTCACTGGTTCACTCAACCAACTCATTAAGCCTCTACACTGGAATTAGGGAATCTATATAATGGGCCCAGGTACATAGTGACTATTCCATGAATGATGGTTTTTTACTCATCCCCCATAACGTTCCTCTCCTCCTAAATCTTTCAATTGATCAGTGGAGCACTGCAGGTTGTTATCTAATGAGCCTAGTCATTTCTCCCCACATGCTTAAGAGTTTCTCCAGGATTGAGGACACAGTCTGGGCAGGCTTTGGGTACCACTGACACTTGTCATTTTATTATCATAATCTCTCAGGCCATCCGGATTCTGAAGCCCCTGGAAGACAAAGAGACCAAGGTTGACACCACAGTGGTCTTTGACTGCATAATGGAACTGAAAGACCCCAATGTCAAGATGATATGGATCAAGGTGGGGGATGTCTAGCCAGGGTCCACCTTGGCAATATCTCTTCCTCTCTACCCCCTTCTCTCACTATCTATAAGCCATAGCCTCTCTTCCGTCCCATCAAGAGGATGCCTCCTGGTATGGTTGAAAGAGGCTGGAATTGGGCTCTACTCTTAACTGTCTCACCCCTTTGTTGTGTGACGTAAGACAGTCACATTCCTCTCTCTATGCCTCAGTCTACCCATCTTTAAATTGCAAGGCTAGATTAGACAGTCTTGAAGGTCACTGAAGATCTGTGCCTCTAAGGGAAAGCATCTAATGAACTCATGCATATTAAGAGCTCGGGCCTGTGAGGAGGCCTGTGGGGAGGCAGGGATCTTGGATCCCACCAAACCAGATGATGAGGCTATAGAGATCATAGGGACCTCTGTGTGTTTTTAGAGGGTTGGACATGCACCCTCCAGCTTAGGCTGGCGCTGGGGAATGGAGACCTCTGGAAGCTTCCTCCTAAAGCCCTTCATCAGCTTTCCTACCTGTTCCATGAGGCAGGGTACTGAGCCACTGAGGATCCAGTACTCCCTGGGCAAGTACGATGTGAAGCAGATGGGCACCAAGTACATGCTGGTTATTAGCAACGTGAACATGAACGATGCTGGCATCTACAGCCTGTCCGTGGGCGATAAGCGGATGAGTGCAGAGCTCACAGTGCTGGGTATGAGTGGGGGCATGCAAGGGCACAAGGAGGACATGTCGGGTTGGAAGAGAGGAATGGCCAGGGTCGGGATCCATGGGGATATTGAAGAGAGGACTATGGGACTATGCAAGAAAGGATTGTGTGGGGATGGGAATCAATGGAGGGAGGAAGCATCAGATGTAAGGGAGAGGACTATGAGATAATAAGTACCTTGGGGCTGTGTAGCATAGTGATTAAGAACATAGACTCTAGGCCAGGCGTGGTGGCTCATACCTGTAATCCCAGCACTTTGGGAGGCTGAGGCAGGAGAACCACTTGACACCAAAAGTTCAAGACCAACCTGGGCAATATAGTGAAACCCCGTCTCTACGAAAATAAATAAATAATTGGCCAGGTATGGTGGCACACACCTGTAGTCCTAGCTACCCGGCAGGCTGAGGCTGCAGTGAGCCATGATCCTGCACTGCACTTTAGCCTGGGTGATGAAGCAAGACCCTGTCTCAAAAAATAAGTTTAAAAAAAAGAACACAGACTCTGGAGCTAAACCGCTAGAGTTCAAATCCCACTTTCTGCCACTTATGAGCTATGTGATTTAGGTCAAGTTATTTAAATTCTCTTTGATTCAGTTTCCCCATCTACAAAATGGGGAATAATAGAATCTACCTATGTGATAATTGGATGAATTAATATGGCTAGAATGGTGCCCAGAACATATCTAAAACCACATAAGTGCTTTTAAAATTGCTGTTACCATTACCGGGGAGAAGACCACATGAACATCATAGGAGGGGACTCCAGGAGAGAAGGGCTCAAAAACAAAACCAAAGGCAGGGCGCTTTCTCCCAGCCATGGGCTACAGGAGGCCAGTGACATGTGAGTGCCCTCTTCACCATTCCACCCCTCAGGAGGGACCAGCCCAATGACTACCACTCCTACTGTTTGCTGCAGATGAGCCACTGAAGTTCCTGGGAGAGATGAAGCCTGTGAAAGTGACAGAGCGCCAGACAGCTGTGTTTGAGATCCGCCTCTCCAAGAAAGAGCCCAACTTTGTGTGGAAGTTCAATGGGAAGGAGCTGAAGAGGGATGACAAGTATGAAATCACGGTGTCCGAAGATGGTCTGACGCATACTCTTAAGATTAAGGATGCCAGACTCAGTGACAGCGGCGAGTTCTCTGCTGAGGCGGGGAACCTGGTGCAAAAGGCCCAGCTCACTATTGACCGTGAGTGGTTGGGCAAGAGCCTAAGGGGCGGGCTTTATGGCACAGCAACCTCCATGCAGGTAGTCATCATTTATATATCCAACTATCCATCCATCTCCTCTTTGCAAAGCCCTGTGATAGGTACTGGAAAGATAGGGGGATCTCCTCTCTGTTAACCCCTAGTCTAGTAGGGGAGGCAGGTATGAAAATGAAGTTAGAATAGCAGTTATTATTCCAAGAGTCAAGACACACTGGGGTCTTATTATCAGCTGTGAGATCGTGGACCAAGAAAGTGTTAGTCTATGTCTCTAATGTCATATATTACAGCACATCTGTGTCACTCTTGACTACTTACATTCTGCTATCACAACTACTTTGGGAATTCGCACATAATGTAGGTACACCAATGAGCATGTCACACATCTGAACTGCACCTGGAATCTATATCACATGGAATCATCATTGCTGTGACAGAGGGAGACACAAGGGCTGTAGAAGACCAAAGAAAAGGCATCACCTGGCAACATCAGAAATGATATAATGAAATGATGTCCGAGCTTTACCAAGAACTAAAAGGAGTTCTGCTTTCAAAGAATGAGAGAGAGTAGAGAGCATCCCCAGCAGAGGTAATAGCATGTATAAATGTCCAGACGTTAGAAAGACAATGCAGGTATGGTTGGAACTCCAAGGGGGCATTAGAGATATTGAGCACTGTAAAAGTTCTCACCCCATTTTACATACGAGGAAACTGAGACTCAGAGAGGTAAATGAGTTGTATATAGTCAACTAGCAAGTCAGGGCCAGAGCTGAGACTCTCCCTGTCAGGTACTTCTGTGAGTCACATATTGCACACAAACACATTCAACAACACAAGTTCTTGTGTTTTCTGGGGCCAGAGAGAGGGGCAGGGCTTATGGCTCTACAGCTGCAGAAAAAAGATGTCATGGTTTAGGAGCAGGCCCAAGTGTCTGTCTGTCCACAGGCATCCCCATCAAGTTTGTGAGCAACCTCAAAAATGTACGTGTGAAAGAGAGGAGTCGCACATGCCTGGAGTGTGAGCTGACATCCAAGGATGTGACACTGCGCTGGAAGAAGGATGGGCAGCTGCTGATGCATGGCACTAAGTACAGCATGAACCATGAGGGCAAGCGAGCAGAGCTGGTCATTGAGGATGCACAGCTCAGTGATGGTGGCGAGTACACTGTGGTGGCCATGCAGGATGGAGACCCTACTGAATACTACAGTACTGCCATCGTCACTGTGGAGGGTAACACCTGCCCTATCAATCCCCACTGACCAATCCCCCTGACCCTGGCATTCCCTTACAGTGGACATCAATTGCCCCCCTCCCACTAACTCCAACCCTCCCGTAGACCATGACCAACTTGTGTCTCCCCACTCTGATCACCCTCACCTCCTAAATTCTGACCATCTCTGACCTCTCATGCCCTGAACATTTATACCTCCTAGACACTGATCACCCCCCATCTTTCAGACTCTATCCCAAATTTCCTGACTTCATCCTTCACTTTCAGACTCTAACCATCCCCAGCAACCCTGATATCCCAGACATCTTGATCCCGACCATCTCCTACTACCTAACCATAAACCATTTTCCACAGACCCTGGCTACCCTCAACCCCCAATGACCCTATGTATCCCACAGTCTAGCATAACCACAACTAAACATCCCAACTCCAGTAACCACCTGCATCTTCACCATCTATTTCCCTCTTCAACCCAGCATCCTAAGTCCCTGCTGACCACCCTCCACTAATCAATTCCCCATTAGCCATCTCCCAGTTTTCCTGGTCACCATTTCCCAAGCCACTGACCTTTCCCCATCCCCCTCCCACCTGTTGCTCCAGTTCCCCCCACTGACCACCCCCCAATCACCTATTGACCACATTGGCAAGCCACCTGCTCATCGTAAATTATTTTGATTGATGCAGCACCCCTGACCAGTCCCATGACCATCGCCACCAGCCCTTTTCCCAGAAGTCCCTCCCACTCCAACAACCTGAGCCAGTCCCTTGCCCACCTTTCTCCCCAGAGCGTCTGGCCACAGTGAAGAGTGGGATGTCCGACGTGCACGCGGCCACTGGGAGCCCGGCTGAGTTGTGTGTAGTGCTGAATGACGAGAAGGTGGAGGGTGTGTGGCTGAAGGATGGCAAGGAGGTCTGAAGCAGGGGCCAGGGAAGGGGGTGAAGGAGGTAGACCTGGCCTATGCTCACACTCACGCCCACCCCCGGCCCCCAGATCACGGACTTGCCGGGCGTGCAGATTGTGAAGCAGGGTGCAGTGCACAAGCTCATCTTTCCCAGTATGGGCCCTGAGCACGAGGGCAAGTACACATTCCAGGCCAAGGGCGCGGAAAGTGAAGCCTCTGTATTCATCGCAGGTATGGATCTGTCCAAGGTAGGCAAAGCTCAACCATGCCTGGCCCACCTACAAGCTCATGGCTTCTCCCCTGCCCCATGGGCTCCTCCATGCCAATGCTCAAGTCTTCCCTGCCGCCCCACCCCACAGATCCTCCTACCATCGACCCGTCAGTACTGGAGGCACTGGCCGCGCACCCCATCACCGTGAAGGTAGGCCACACAGCCCACATCAAGGTCCCCTTCCGGGGAAAACCGCTGCCCAAAGTGACATGGTACAAGGATGGCATGGAAGTGACGGAGGAGGAACGCGTGTCCATGGAGCGCAGGGAAGACCAGGCGCTGCTCACCATCTCCAACTGTGTGCGTGAAGACAGCGGCCTCATCCTGCTCAAGCTCAAGAATGACCACGGCTCAGCCACGGCCACTCTGCACCTTAGTGTGCTGGGTAAGGGCAGGGCCGGTCCGGGCTGGGCTGAGCTGAGGGCACCTGCTGCCCAGACTCAGGGCAGAAGGCAGGCTGAGGAGGAGGTCAGAGTTAGAGTTGAAGCTTGGGCTGGGAATGGGCCTAGAAGGCTGGCTTTGCAGCCAGAAGCCCGCTTTCTAACTTCCCAGCCAGCTCTTGGCCGAGTGAACATCCCTAAGCCTCAGCTTCTTACCTGGAACAGGGTGATTTTTTTTCTAGTATCCATTTCTAGTGAACTTAAAATGCACAGCTAAGAACACAGGACATAATATACTTTCAGATGTTACTTAAGTATTGTTATTGACTTGAAGAGGAAAACTTGATAGGAGGTAAGGTGGAAATGAGGTGAAAGAGAGGTGGAATTGGCCAGACACGGTAGCTCACGCCTATAATCCCAGCACTTTGGGGCTCCGAGGCAGGTGGATCACTTAAGGTCAGGAGTTCGAAACCAGCCTGGCCAACATGGCGAAACCTGGTCTCTACTAAAAATACAAAAATTAGCCAAGCGTAGTGGCACATACCTGTAAGTCCAGCTACTCGGAAGGCTAAGGCACAAGAATCGCTTGAACCTGGGAGGCAGAGGTTGCAGTGAGCCCAGGCCACTGCACTCCAGCCTGGGCTATAGAGCAAGACCCTGTCACCAAAAAAAAAAAGAAACAACAACAAAAAACAGGTGGGATTTAGGGATGGAGGTGAGGTTGATTGGAAAGAGTAGTGAGTTTGAAAGTGAAACAGGGTGAGGTGGGAGGTCAGATAGAGCTGGAGATAAAATAAGGTGGGAAAGATGGAATGGGGATTGGGAATGGGATTTGGGATTTGTCTGAACATGAGGATATAAGGAAAGAGAAGAGGAGCTGGCCTGAATGTACTTACATTCAACACGCCACATACACGCCATCACCACCTCCTCTACCTTCATTTCCATCAAGCTCTGGGATGGGAAAATTTGAGTTTCAATTCAATTCAGCAACAAGACTGAGCACCTCCTCTGTGTTCTCACTGCTGTGTACACAGAGATGAAGTATCCCCAGCAGTTCCTCAATCCAAAAGGGGTGAAACTGGTAGACAGACTGTAATTATAACATAAGGTAAACAGTGGTACCAGAAAGTACTGGTGTTCTCAAAGCTCAGAAGAGGGGGAGAACTTGTTTGGAAGGGGACAGGGAGATCAGCTAAGGGCAGGGGCCCCTAAGGTCTCTAGTCTACCCATTGCTAGGCAGATGGGAAACTCAGGGGGGCAAGGATCAAACTCTTTGGGCAAGTCTTAGAAGGAGGGATGATGGACACAGGGAGGGGGAAAGGATCCAAAAAGCTCGAAATCCAGCTATAACCTAGTCTGGGCAGACCTTTGGTGAGTGGGAGGAGGCCCTTCTGATCCTTTGTTCCAAAGCCCCATTCTGAAGCTGTTCTCTGTCCCCAGACCGTCCGAAGCCTCCACAGGGCCGGGTGGAGTTCCTGGAGCTCTCAGGTAGTTGTGTGCACATGAAGTGGAAGGCCCCAAAGGACAATGGTGGACGACCTGTGACACAGTTCATAGTGGAACGGAGGGCAGTTGGCAAGAAGTCCTGGATTAAGATAGGCGAGGTGGACGGCAAAGTCACCAACTTCTCCACCAACAAGGTGGAAGAGGGAAAAGCCTACCAGTTCCGTATCCTGGCAGTCAATTCAGAAGGTGTGAGTGACCCACTGGAGACGGAAGAAGTGTTTGCAGGAAATCCCATAGGTCGGTGAGATAGCCTGGTGCTCAGTGGGGAACCCAGGGGTCAGCATGAGGACCTTAAGCCAGGGAGGAACACTGATCTGTGGGGAATTCCACAGGAACATCTCTCTAGCTGTCTCATGAGACAGACTGATTCCAGAGTAAAAACAGAACATCATTTTGGGCAGGAATTGTCAACTTTGTCCAGTCATATCACATGCACAACACACTCCCATGGGTATACCCAGGATGTGCACAACTTTGGGGAACTGATTCCACTTCTTTCTCCATCCCAGAAGTCATCCCAGAATCCAAGTGAGCATGATGTTGCTTTAGGGATAACTTCGAAACCACTCTTTTTCCCCACAGAAAATCCTTGACAACATTGGCATTTTAATTATAATTGCAGGCTGGGCACAGTGGCGCACATCTGTAATCCTAGCACTTTGGGAGGCCGGGGTGGGAGGATCACCTGAGGTCAGGAGTTCAAGACCAGCCTGGCCAACATGGTGAAATCCTATCTCTACTAAAAATGCAAAAATTAGCTGGGTGTGGTGGCGGGCTCCTGTAATCCTGGCTACTCGGGAGGTTGAGGCAAGAGAATTGCTTGAACCCGGGAGGCAGAGGTTGCAATGAGCTGAGATCATGCCACTGCACTCCAGCCTGGGCAATAGAGTGAGACTTCGTCTCAAAAATAATAATATTATTATTACTGCAAATTAATTACTTGCTATACCTCTCCCAACTGATCTCCAAATCTCCATGTCAGGACAGTAGATTGAGAATGATGGGATTGGGGGTCACACTATTGGAAAGTTTAAGTCACTGATTCTCAATGTTGGCTATACATTAGAATCACTTGGTTTCTTTAATAATGCTAATAATACTTGCCATTCACACCAGGCATAGAATATGGGTAGGCAGGACCCAGATACTAGTTGTATCTGGGTTTTTTTTGTTTTGTTTTCATTTTTGTTTTTACTTCCCACTTGATGTTAATGTGCAAGCAAAGTTAAGAATCATTTGTGCCAGGCATTGTGGCTCATGCCTGTAATCTCAGCACTTTGGAAGGCCGAGATAGGAGGATCACTTGAGCCCAAGAGTTCAAGATCATCCTGGGCAACAGAGTGAGACCTTGTCTCTAAAAAAGGAAAAAGAAAAAAGCATCACTGGTTTGAGTTTATTTAAGCAGGCGAGGCAGAAGTCAGCATGAGGTGGGCAACTATCTACATGCTCCCCCTCCTAACCTTTGCACTCTGTCTGTCCCCCACAGAGCCTCCTGGTTTTGCTTCCCAGCCTCAAGTGACTGATGTGACTAAAGAGGCCATGACCATCACGTGGAATGCCCCTACCCAGGATGGGGGAGCCCCAGTGCT
Source organism: Pongo abelii (assembly GCF_028885655.2). Taxonomy (NCBI): domain Eukaryota; kingdom Metazoa; phylum Chordata; class Mammalia; order Primates; family Hominidae; genus Pongo; species Pongo abelii. Next base: position 58,526,371 of record NC_071994.2, read on the forward strand.
CGGCTACATTGTAGAACGAAGGAAGAAAGGCAGTAACCTGTGGGTGCCAGTCAACAAGGACCCCATCCAGGGTGAGGTCCTTGGAACAGAGGCCCAGGAGTGACCAAAGGAGGTCTTGCTGAGTGGACCCATTAACTACTGACACAGTCCCTCCTCCAACTCTTCTGGAAGTTTTAACAACATCCCATGACCTCCTCTTCTATGTCTGTCACTCTTGTTCTCACCCCATGGATGCCTCTGGCCTCACGACCCCTCATCTTCCCATTTCAGGCACCAAGTGCACTGTGGATGGTCTCCTGGAGGACACAGAATATGAATTCCGAGTTATATCTGTAAATAAGGCAGGCCCTGGACAGCCCAGTGTGCCATCCAGCTCAGTAGTGGCCAAGGATCCTGTTAGTGAGTATGCGGCTGCCAGGTCCTGACACATAATGGAATTAGCCCATTCAAAGTAGAGAAAGAATTTCTTCCCTGGGAAAGTATGACACGAGGTATCACAGTCTCTACACTCTGGAAACTGCCAGCCTCATAGAGGGACAAGATTCACACAGAAGAGAAAGCCAGCAAATAAAGATTGAGAGTCAGAGACAGTGAGGAGGTGGGGTGCAAAAACGTTTTTTAAATTTCGTGTATTTCTAGTTAGGTGAGGTAGGAGAGGCATGCTGAGGGTTGAGTAAGGGTGTGAGGTAGATGGTTGGAGGGTGTTGCATTTAGGAAGCAAGGTGAAGGTACTGGCTGGAAGTGGGTGTGGTGGAGATGGTTGGGTTAAAGGCTGGGGTTTTGAATATAGAAGCTTTGAATATGTGGGGTATGTTGAATTTAAGGGGTATTGAGTTTAAGGATGAAAGTGTTAAAACAGTAAGATAACTGAATTTGAATTTGGAGGTTGAGTGTATAAGGTTAGGTACTGAGGGTGTTAACTGAGGGATCTGGAGCTAGAAGTAGTGAAAGATGGGGTTCAGGAGTATTGAGTGTGGGAAGTGGGCATGGCATTGAGTGGAGATGAGTTGGAGGGGCTGACTACATGTCTATTCTACCCCAGAACCCCCAGGCCTGGTCCAGGACCTGCATGTATCTGATTCCTCCAACTCCAGCATTTCCCTGGCCTGGCGGGAGCCTGCAGAGGGAGACCCACCCTCTGGCTACATCCTTGAGATGAGGGCTGAAGACACAAAGGAGTGGTCCAAGTGCACAAAGATCCCCATCTCAGGCACTTGCTACACAGTGGGAGGACTCACCGAGAGGCAGAAATACTTCTTCCGAATCCGGGCTGTGAATGAGGCTGGGGTTGGGGAGCCTGTGGAGCTAGATGAGGGGGTCCGTGCCATGCCACCACCAGGTGAGGACACAGAGAGGGCTGGGGATTCATGCCCAACGTTGTACCTCCAAACCTTCTCTTCTGGGGCCTCATCCCACGGGAAAATTGGATGATGCTATGATCATGAAAAAGTCATCCATAGTTGTTGTGCCTGGACAAAGTTAGGGGTCACTTCAGGGGCACCCCCACCAAAGCAATCATTGTGTGCCAAATAGCATCCACTGTGTGTCAAAGTGTAACGACCCAATGGGTTCTTCTTGCGCATTGTACACGCAAAACCAGTTCACTGAGACCACAGCATTGCAACAAAGAGTTTAATGGACACAAAGCCAGCCATGCTGTATGGGAGACGGAGTTATTACCGAAATCAACTCCCCGAAAATTCAGAGTCCAGGGAGCCTGCTTCTGAGTGGGGCCACAGGACTTGTAGGGGTGGAGGGAGAGCAGGTCCAGGTGGAGCCATCAATCATCAGAAATGCAAAAACCTGAAAAGACATCTCAACGACCAATCTCAGGCTCTACAATAGTGATGTTATTTGCAGGAGCAGCTGGGGAGTTGCAAATCTTGTGATCTCTGGAATAATGGCTGATAATCTTTTATGTCTACACTTTAGCAGAATTCAGGCTCCTCACAGCCTCCTAACCTGGTGGCCTTTCATTAGCTTCGCAAAGGTGATTTAGTTTGGAGAAAGACAGTTATCATCTAAACTATAAACTAAATGTCTCTCCCAACATTAGCTTGGTCTGAAACCAGGAATGATTAAGGGCAGTTTGGAGGTTAAAGGCAAGATGGGGGTTGGTTAGATCAGATCTCGTTCACTGTCATAATTTTCTCGCTGTTATAATTGTTGCAATGGCAATTTCAAAAGGAGGTGTTAGGGATATAGAAACAAGACACAGGACTTGCCTTCCAGGGTCTTGCATACTAGTAGAAGGAGACAGATGAGAAAACAGATAAATGCTTCACAGTGTTGCAGGGCAGCTAGATGTCTGTATGGCCTGTAGTGGGGGCATAAAAGAGGAGAGGTTGGGAAGGCTTTGATAAGGAGGCTTAAAGCAGAGTCTTCTTGAAAGAGAGATCCATACCTCCACCTCTGTCTCCTCCATCTCAGCTGCACCCAAGTTTGACCTCAGTGCCCGGCTGAAGAGTCACATGGTGGTTCGCGCTGGGACAGCCCTCTGCATCCACGCAGCCTTCTCCGTGAGTTGTCCCTGACCCTGACCCCCATACGCTGTCCACATAACCAAGATGACTATTGTAGCCATCACAGTCTCTGACTGTGACTCTGACTCTGCCCCTCACCAGACCCCTAGTGCGACAGCCTGGCAGGAAACTCCTCGACAATGGAGGAAGGCCTGCACCCAAATATCATCTGCGTGACCAATTGTGCCATCTCCTGTCACTACTCAGGGCTCACCACCACCTGACGTGATCTGGCAGAAAGATGGCGTTCCCACCAAGGGCCGAGAAACAATTACCAAGAGCAAAAACCACTCCCAGTTCCTCATTAATAGCACCAAGCACTCTGACTCAGGGGTGTACCGAATCTTGCTTCAGAATGAGTTTGGAGAAGCACACTATGACATCCATGTGCGCGTGGCAGGTATGGAGAGAAGGCAGAGGCCTCCAAGACCCATCCCTGTACACTCTCCAAAGTATGCAGTGCCGCTTGAATTCCTACCACAGGAAAGTCCTGCCTTAGGGCCATGAAGATTTCTTTGACACCACAGAGCAAGACTTTATCATACAGAGTATGGTCGGCAGAGAGAGTAGAAATGGGTGGAGGGGCAGGAGGGACAAATGGAGATGAATCCATTAAAAATTGGGGTGACCACTTAAAGAGAGCTGGAAGCTTTAAAATAAAGCTCTAAACCCCCAAGGAAGGAATAGATTCATTTTTACTGAACAGTAACTACATGCCAGTCTCTTTACCCACTATTTCTGTGAAATAGTGGGTAATTTCTATGAAATAGTCATTGTCAGCTCTATTTTGCAATTGAGGAAAGAAGTCTCAGATAAGTAACTTACCCCAGGTCACAAGGCTAGTAAATGACAGAGCAGACTTCAGAAATAGTTTTCCGACTCCAAGACACCAACTGCCTGAGACTTGCCCCATCTTATCTTCCATCGGACTTGGCAGATGGCTGGGTGGGGTGGGGACACAATACTTCAGGTCCCCCAAGGTCGCTGACAGATCTTCCAACTCCTCCAGATTTCCCTCGGCCCCCCACAAACCTACGGTTGTTTGAGGAAGTCCCCAACACAGTGACTCTGACCTGGAACCACAGCCCAGATGTGCAGGAGGACGGTGAGGCTCACTACGTCATCATGAAGCGGGATGCAAGCACCGCCACCTGGTACACGGCAGCCGAGCGTGTCTTCAGCAACAAGTACACAGTGACGGGGCTGCTCCCAGGCAGGAAGTACTACTTCAGAGTGGTGGCTCGGAATGAAATCGGTGACAGTGAGCCACTTGACTCCAAGGACACCTGGCTCATCAATAAGGACCAGAGTGAGTCTGGGACTTGCAGTTAGGGTTAAGTCTGGGTGCCCTGATGGTGGGGATGACATAAGGGTCCCAAAGGGTACCCAAGAGGCAAGATGAAATCTGAAAACCATTGAGATAGAACGGTTAATATCTGGGACGCTGTGGAGAGAAGGAAATATTGGCTTTCTTCGGGGTACTTAGGGGTGAGACTAAAGTGGAGGTGGGGAGGTACCTTTGGGGGCGGAGACGACGGTGGAGGGGCTGCGGAGGGACTTAGAGCGCAGACGCGTTCTGCTCTAAGGGGAGGGTCTAACGGGGCTGAGAACAGGGGAGGGCTCTAGGGAGCCGGGAGGATGCCTGGGATCCCTGGATGCTAAGGGTTAGGGTGGGGGACGTGTAGGGAAACTCGAACTGAGGAGCTAAAAGGATAAGAGGGGAGACTGTGGACGCTGATATGACGTAGGGGAAGCTTGGAGGCGGAGTTAAAGGCTGGGAATAACCAGGTCCAGGAAGCTGGCGCTGGAATGACATCTCGGCCCCGGGGGTGTGGGAAAGCGTGGCTTGGGTGGCAGAACCCTGGAGTGGCTGGGGACGGGGCTGGGGGATCGGGGGGAGGCCTGGGGACGGGTGGGGAGCCCTTAGGAACCAGTGTAACATTGGGCCCCCAGAGTTGGTGACGCTGGGAATCTGGCCTAGGTCCTCGGGGTTCCGTGTAAGCTGAGCTCTAGGACGTGGGTGGTGCGTGGGGACCTTGGGGCGCGCTCACGGCCCGCCCCGCCCCGCCCCGCCCGCGCAGTCCAGGACCTGAGTGCCAAGCTCAAGCCCTACGAGAAGAAGGACTGGCGCCACGCGCCGCGCTTCGTGACGCCCCTCAAGCCACACACGGTGCTCCGCGGCCAGGACTGCACCATGACCTGCGCCTTCCTTGGGAACCCGCGGCCCACAGTGACCCTCTACAAGGGCGACGTCAACATCACGGCCAACTCCAAGTTCTGGTACAACTCCACCAGCGGCGTGTGCACCCTCGTCATCCCCACCTGCACGCTCAAGGACAGCGGCGATTACAGCGTGCTAGTGGAGAACGAGCTGGGCAAGGACCGCAGCAGCTGCACGCTCACCGTCTATGGTGAGGGCGCCGCGGGGTCCGGCCTCGGGGAGGGGGAGAGGCGCAAAAGGCTGGTCTTGTGGGCCATTGGTCAACTGTTTATTTGGCTGGCATCGTTTTTTAATCTGACTACCAGCAGGTGGTGCAAACATTCTTAATTGGCCACAGTTCTTACCACTCTCCCATCCTTTCGATGTCATTTGTTATATGCCTGGCCCCTGCAGACATGAGAGTTCTCAATCCCTAGATAAGATGTGGTTTGCAACTCTTGGTGAGCCTAGACCTGCCTTCAAAAAAGATACTGGTGATCGGGACTCAACCAGACACACCAATCACGATCTCTCTGGCAGGGTTCTGGAAATAACCTATATGTTTACAAAATTTTGCGGGTGATTCTGATGTGCAATCAAAATTAAAACTGGTCTAGGATAAGGACAGGTGGGGGGCACAAATAAGGAGAGGAGCAAAGGGAACCCTCCCTTTTGTACATGCATGCCATGTTTCTACTCATGTGTGCACACATAGGGGGAAGCATTTTATTCCTTCCCAGTCTACTGTCTTCATAGCCACACAGCTAGCAGCGTGAACTCTAAATGCAAAGCTGGCCTGCCTTGCTTTCTGTTGCTTAAATTTCCCCCAGCTTTCCTCTCATGGTAAAATCCCAAACCAAGAAGGTTTCTCCCTCCCCCACCTCTCATCTCACCTTCTGCTACTCCTGAACCTTCCATGACACTTCATTGCTGTGGTCTCCATGGTTACAGACCTTTTTTATCCAGTTATAGATACCTTTCTTTGGGGAAAGGACCTTGTCCTGTTGCTGTGTCTCTCGAGTGCTTAGCTAAGTGTCTGGCACTGAGACAATATCTCCAGAGAGGCTGCTGAGCTGTATAAAAGAACTAGGCCAGGGAAGGCACTGTGGGTGCTATCCAGCTTTCATTCCACAGCTAAAGAGATCCCTGATAACTCAACTCTGGTTGTAAGCACAGCATGTGGGCCCAGGGCCCTGGCTCTGCCACTGACCAGCCATGTGACCTTAGCAAGCTACCTCATTGAGCCTGTTTTCTCATCTTCTTTATAGGACTATGAGGCTTAAATGAGACAGTACAGAACTGCCTGGCACAATGTCTGGCAAATATTAAGTGCTAGATAAATGGCAGCTCTTGCCCCTTCACATTCTGCCAACCCAAGATTAAGGGTCCCAGGGTCCAGCTCCTGGTTTCCTGCATAGGAAGTCCAGCAGTTTGGAATTTCCCTGGTCCCCAGCATCATTAATATAACGAATACTTCCTTTGCTCTTTCAGACAAAGATGATAAGTCAATTGTAGCATCCATCACCGAGAGTCTGCAGAAGAAATCAAAGCACCTTATGTGAGCTCCAGCCAAGCCCAGGCATCAGGAGGCTGTTATGATGTGGAGTTTCTTGGCTTGTCCTCTGCATGGCCCAGTGTAGGAAGCCCAGTTTGCTCTCTGGTGTTTGTCAATGTAAACATTCAGTGAAGGGATGGGGCAATAAACTAAACTCATCTTTTCCTGTTCCTGAGGGTGGTATACAGCAGGGACCAAGGGGATGGATGTGATTACATGATAGGGAATCCCAGACCTGGACCCCTGAAAGCCTAGTCCAAACCCACCCACAAGGCAGTGACCAGCCTTCTTGTGACTGGGCCTGGTCTTCCCTTCCCCTCCTCCACATCCACATGGCACCTTCCCCCTCCGCTCAGAGCTTGGGGGCACGTCCTGCTGACTTCATCCTTCTCCCCATCCTGCTCCCTCACATTTCTTCACACTAGGTAGGTCTGTGTTCAGAGTTCTGAAGTTTGAAAGGATCAAGATCTTCCTTCTTTAGTGTTCAGGGTTCAGAGCTAGAAGGGATTGATCATCCAGCTCACTAAGTTTCAAACTTACGTTTTTCAGTGGAATCCTTCCAAAACAAAACAAAACAAAAAAAAACACAACCTAAGAAGCTACTGGACTTGAAATAAGGATAGGAGGTCTTTGAGCCTGCCTTCTCTCATTATTCCTTCACTACGCCCTTACCAGGAATCTCTGTAAAAACTAATTTGGAAATCACTGATTCATCCAACCACCCATGAGACTTGAGTCTCCTAAATCACATCCCCACAAATGAGCAACACCTCTATTGATGGCATATCCACCACCACCCAAGGCTTCCCTTTCTACTTCTGGGTTAGGGCATTGTCTGTTAAGTTACAAATGCTCCTGGAGCAGAGTGATGCATTATTCTGCCAGGGCTTTACAACTAATGAATGAATCAGCCAATCTAATCCCATTGCTCCCAGCTGTTCAACTAAGCCCAGAGTCCAAGATGAGGGAGATGCTTGAAGGGAATCTGGATCATTTTGAAGGAAGCAGCAGGTCTCAAGTGGGGAGGGGAGGAGGTGGGCAGCAATAGGTGACACTGGGTAACTAAATGTCACCAAGGGTGCTGGGCACCTGTGCACAGGGGAGTACATCAAGGACAAATTTGGACAGTGGCAAATACCACTCATCCCCCATCCTCCTAAACCACATCCTCACCCACACCAGGGAAGTGAGATACACTCCAACCAGCACAGTGTCACCAGAGCCAGGTAGCCAGCCTGGCACCAAGATGCACTGCCCAGGACTGTGACTAGGCTGTGAGGACAGCCAGAGCCTCTGGCACCATGCCCCCACGCCCTCTCCAAGATAGGCATGTGCCACACAGGCCCACAAGCAGGGCAGCCAATGGCTCTTGATTTTTATTTTTTTTCACATGGGCAGCAGAAGATAGAGTTGTCCCATCCTTGCTCCCCTTGCATTGAATGTGCCTTGGGTCTTAAAACCCCGGAGTATCATTGGAGCCCCCTCCTCTTGCTCCTAGTGTACGAGGGGCAAGGAGGAAAGCACTGTGAGTATGTGTGTTGGAGGGGAGGGGTCCCAGCTCCCTGAGCCAGGCTCAGCACCCCTCAGCAGCTCCCTGAGGCCCTCTCTCTGTGAGACTTTTGATAGACAGCAGGACAGAAACATAGAGCAGAGAAAGACATAAGCAGACTAGGAGACAGGCTACACACACACACACACACACACACACACACACACACACACACACACACACACACACACACACACACACACACACACACACACACACACACACACACACACACACACACACACACACACACACACACACACAGAAGCTGGCCCCTTCCTTTGGCATGGTTCACCCTAGCCCTGGGGATAGGATCTAAGGGTGGTGTATGTATGGGACCTGAGCTTTGGGCTTGCCCAAGAGAGAGATGGGGCCACTTGAATTCTTGAGACCCCAAGCTCCAAGACCAAAGAAGTTCTCTCTCCTGCCTAACCTGGACCCACACCTCTTCACGTCCCCACCCACCACTTAGAGACTGAGATTGTTCAAGTAACAAGGATAGAAGAGGGAAAAGAAACAGAGGCTCCACTCTCATCCAGTCTTCCCAACTAGGGTCCTGTGAAAGGGGCTCCTGGGTCTGAGGCTTCTCAGCACAGATTCTCCCGTTTCCCTCAACTTTGTGCAGATGAAAAAGGGGAGGAGTGAGTGAACCCAGCACTGCCATTGGTCCTAGGCATAACACATGGAGTCAGACTCTTCCACCTGGTAGGGGAAGGGGGGGGTTGTCAAGAAGCTGAGCACCATCACCTTCCAGGGGGGTTTTGAAAGTCCTGATAGGGTAGAGGTGGGGAGATGTCTACTTCTGGCTCCAGTCAGATATTAGGCTGGCTCTTTTAGCTCTCAGCATTGTCCTGAACCATGAGTTCTGCTAGGGAGATCATTTTCCAGCCTCCCCACTCAAACTTGCAAATTCCCCAGGCAGTACCTACTGCCCCAGGCTGGCACTGCAGCCATCCTGATCCAGCTCCTGCAGGTTCCCAGGATCTGGGCCCCAGCCCCAGAAGGAGAGAGGGGTGACCAGACCCTGGCACCTCAGTTGGCCTTGGTCAGTCTGTAGTGTTCCACAGGCTCCCGGCTTTCGACAGCTGACAGGGCGACGAGCATCTGGGCCGCATAGTAGGTGGACATGATAAGCGCCCGAGAGTAGGGCACAGGAAAACAGAATTTGTTGAGGGCGATGGTCAGGTCTGAGATGATAAAGAAGAATGCCCCACTGCCAGCTGCCAGCTCTGTCCAGCGCCAGTCTGCCCCGGCCAGCCGCAGCCCTGCCATAGCTCGCCAGCCCATGAAGCCGATAAGGGCCACATAGACCCCCACCAGGTAGGTGAAGGCACCTGAGAGGCATGGGTAGAGGAGGGCATAGCACAGGCCCGACAGCGCTGCCATCACCAGACCTGTCCGAAGAGCCAGTGGCCGCATGCCAAAGGCCGAGGCGTAGAACATGTGGGTCACAGCAAACATCAGCAGACCTGGGGGTAAGAGGGGCAAAGGCAGCTGAGGGCAAGCTTGATGAAGAATGAGTAACAGGGTGGGGGTAGGGATGGAGGTGGGGATGGAGTGGAGTGTTTCGGATAACCCAGCAGCTTTGCTTTGGGATAACAGGGGTAGGAAGATCTAAAGTTAAAGACCACCACCCCAGTCCCCTGAAGGACTCTGGAACTGATCACTAGTTCCCCTGCGAGGTCATCCCCTAACAAGGACCCTCACAGTCCCTGGCCTCAGAAACCCTCAGGCTCTCCATACTCTGGTTTAAGAACTCCCTCTTCCAAATCTTTGCCCACAGCCCAGGACCCTCTATCCCCCAGCCTCAGGACTCCTCCCAGGCAACTACTATGGCCACTGACCATGCACGAAGTATCCTTGGTCCTGCCAGATGAGGAAGGCGTCACCTACAGCAGAGAAGACAAGCCCCACAAAGATGCGGGTGGCGCTGGGGTGGGCCAGCAGGAATCCCAGGCCATGAGCCAGAAGGAAGAGCCAGAGGCAGAAGATGGGCAGGCACTTGATGAGGGTGCTGACCCACGATGGGCTAGATGAGGGCAGCCAGAGCACAAAATACACGCAGGTGGCCTTGAAGAATGGCACCAGTTTGGGTCCTTCACTCTTCACCTGGAGGACACAGGACAAGGGCAGCACTCAGAACTTGGGGGCTTAAAGCCAGCACCCTCAGCCTAGGCATCCACCCAAGAGACACTCCCACCCATACCCCCACCTCACTTCCACCCCCAACCTGAGAAGACTGACACAGAGAAACCCAGCCTGGCCTGCCTCTACCAGCCAGCAGGTTGTGGCCAAACCCATTACTGCCCTGAGGCTCAGTATATTAGGAGGGGGAAAGGCTCCACTGTCCTTGCTGTCTGCCTCCACTCTTGGCCCTGGGGCTGGGCTGGAATAGTCACTCACTGGGCAACAAACAGACTTTGGAATAATGTCCCTTCTGCAGCCTAGTGTGCTTCTCCCTTCCTGCTCCCTCCTTCTCCCTCCTCAGGGCCCCTTTAGCCACCCTCTCTGCCAGCAACAGCCCCCAGCTGTTCACTCTGGAATGGAGTGAAGTCAGTGGGAAACCACAGAGACGCCCTGACTGGCCAACTCGTGATCCTCAGCATGGGGCCAGGGCGCAGACTTAGGGCCCTGGCAACACCAGGTGTGTGCCAGGAATGTGGGAAGGCAGGCAATGCCAACCACCTCAGCCACCACAGCCTCTCTCCTCCTCAACCAGTCTGTTCCTCAGCCTCCACTCCACCTGCCCCAGCCTGAAGGTGGCATCAAGGGCAAGGAGAGCTATGCTAGGGATGCTGGCTAGATAAATGGACCCATGAGTTGGGAGCAAGAAAATTGTCCTTCAAACACCAAAGATTTCAAGGACTGGGGGAAGGGAGGGTATGTGTCAGTCAGCCTCATTTCCCAGAGAACAAGAGCAACTCAAGCCTCACCAGAAAGAGGCAGGAAGAGGGGGAGGGGTTCTCTTCCCAGCTTCTGATCTGGAGCCAGCAGACAGGCTGGGAGATGGGGAACTGAGAGGGGGAAGTTAGAGCAGCTGACTTGGTCTCAGCCGGATTAGCAGAGGGCAGCTAAAGAAAGGTTGTACCCAAGGCCACTGCAGGCAGAGTCCAAGCTGGGGGAGGGGGCTGCAGCGATGTTCTGAATCTGTGATCCTTGAAACTCCTTTCCTTGGGCTGGTAACAGATCCCTTGAGGGTGATATGGAGCAGCTGGGGTTCCCTGTACACCCACACTCTGCCCAAAGCGATTGTGTCTCTGGCTAGGTGAGCTGTCCAGCACAGGACTTGGGAAACACTCAGACTCCCAGAGGACCAGGTACCTAAGGACTGATCAGACTGTGATGATGAGGAGTGGGAAGAGGCGGATGGGTGGTTCCAGGGTCCAAGCCTTTCCTTGTTCTGCCAGAGGTAAGAGCAGTGAGAATAGATGACTTCCACTTCCCATGGAAATTAAGGCTGGTCAGGGTAGGGGCATGGTCAGACGAGGAGGCTGGAGGGGATGCCCAGGCCCACAATGCCCAGCAACCACCTGCCAGCCCCTGGGAGCATTAACCTCCGCTCCATGGCCTCTCCCAGCCCCATATTTTCTAGAAGGAGATACCGGCAGTAGCTGGAGAGACCCTGACAGTTATGGGGAACCCAGTAGTAGAATAAGGAGGATGGGGAGACGAAACAAAAGGTTCGAGTTGAGAAAGTCTGAAAAGCAGGGGATGTCATAGAGAATGCCCCTTTTCCCCCAGCGCGTTATCAGCGCTCCTTAGACCCAGGGGCGTCCGCCAACTTGTTTACAAAATGGGGAAGGTTAGGAAACAAACTTGGGACGGCATTCCCAGGAGGTCCCTGTCATCCTCCCAGCATCCCCCGCCCCCACGCCTCCCTGTGGTCCGCCTACGCGGAACTCGGCGGCCGGCAGCGGTCCCCTCCCTCTCCCGGGCCGCGACCCCGCCGACCCGCGCCAAATACATGGAGATCAACAAAGTCACGCTTCCGAGTCACGTGGCCAGTGTTTTCCTCCCTCCGCGGGCGGGCTGGGGGCGCGCGAGGAGGGCCGCCGCGAGTCTGAGGAGCGGGGGGCCGTGACAGCGCCCGCCTCCCGCCGGAGGACTCCGGCAGCCGCGGGACCCCCGCCCCGCCTCGGCCCCTAGCAGCTCGGCCTGCCGAAGTCCGGTGGCCAGGCCGGTGGGCTCCAGCCACGCCGGGCACTGGCTCGCTCGCTCGCTCACTCACCACAGTGACCGGGGACACCATGGCGGCGGCGGCGGCGGCGGCGGCGGCTGGCACCCTGCTCCGGGCTGCAGCGGCCAGGACGCGCCCACGACCAGGTGAGCCGGCGACGATTCTACAAAGCCCGGAGGGACGGACAATACCTCCCGAGCGCCCGGCGCCCGGGTTCTGTCAGCTAGCCCCGTGACGTCACCGCTGCCAGGGCCAATGAGCGGGCGGGAGCCGGGGGGGCGGGGCCCGGCTGGCGGCGCCGGCCAGGCCCCCGGCCGCTGCTCAGAGAAAGGAGGCATCTCCCAGGGGTCAGAAGGCGGGGACCCCCCAGGCCCCGCCCCTTTGGGAGGCCGTGCCAAGGCGTCCACTGAACGTGAACGTGACCGTGACCCCGGTACCTGGGTGAGGACTGAGCCTGGCTCAGAGACAAACACATTGCTGTCCTGGACGCACAGCCACATACATTTTCTCATAACCCAGGAGCAAAAGGCAAAGACAGATTCCCTTAAGCCTTCAAACATGCAGTCCACGCAGATACAATTGCAACTGGACCCACAACCTTCACTGTGTACAAACACACATCCAAATCATCAGCAAACACACAACCTTCGACTTGAAAAGCGGCACGTATACAGGTATGCAGCAGCCATGGACCCATAATCGTAGCATATACATCACACATACAGAATCATAATTACCCTTAAGCACTCAACAAGTACACGGATCCAAAACCAACAACCACAAATTGACATATACTCTCCAAGTAAGAAAAGAGACATATACAGGAACTCTACAGCAGCTCGTAGACCCATGACCGTAATATAGAAACAAACACAGATAATTGGCCGTAGGCACACGCCTCTCACAACTCAGAGACCACTGCCACACATACAAGAGCACCCCAAGAATGACAGGCAGACCTGAGTATACTTAAGGACCCAAAGAAGGATGAGCTAACTTTGCCAAAATACGTCCCAAGTGGATTTAATGTTGATTTTACGTAGACTAAAGAAACACAAGCTCATTCAGAGCCGTGCATGTTCAGAATCATTGGAATTACATGGAAAGGTAGGTGGCCAGATGGACTGAAATCTAGTCCCAGTTTTGCCACTTCCATGCTGTTAAATTGGGTGAATCACTTCCCCTCTCTGGTCTTGATTTCCTCACTTAGAAGATGAGCGGGTGAGTTCTAAGGTTCCACCCAATTCTGACATGTATAGTATGGGGAAGAGGAAGGGCTGCTGGTTTTAGGAAATTTCAGTCTAGCAGTCCTGGAGATGGAGATTTCAGCTGTATCTCAAAGGATGGGCAAGTAGTCTGCAAGCTGCTGTAGAAGGGCAGTAGCTGTGTGTCAGGCTTTGGGAATTGTTGGGAAAGGGGTGACCAGCCCTACTTAGCAGCCATAAAGGAGTTTCAAACATCCTGGCATGGTGACACAGGCCCTTGTGCTGGTCCTGAGCCTTGTGCTGTTTGGGCAGAGACCCACAGGCTGAAGCGCCTCCCACAATGGGTCTCTTCCTTCTTCTTCTGGATCCTACCCAGTTTTCCCTAAAGTCCCAACACCCATTCAGAGGGGTGATAGTCCTCTTCTGGTGACAGAATTGGCAACCAGAGATTCAGAGTCCAGTACAAGAGTGAGAGTCAACGCTTGGGACAGGAGTCACCCAGATCTTCCCCGCATCCCCTCCAGTCCCCTCCAGCATAGAGTTCTAAGGGTCAATGACCTCTGCCTACTCCGCTTTCTTTCCAGTTAGGGGCTTCGGGGAGAGCACCTTACCAGAATGAAGGACTAGAACTGCTGCCCCAGGGCTTTGTCACTCACACACACACACACACACACATTTCTACAAAGTGTGCTGCCTAGAGAGAACGCTGGCTTGAGAGTTAGAAATGCCATTCTTAGTCCTAGTGCTTCCTTCTCCGTGACTCACTACTGTGGTTGTGTAATTGAGCACATCATTCCATCTTTGGAGCTTCAGTTTTCTCATGAATAAAATGGAGAAAATGGGCTAGTAGAAGGTGCAAATATTCCAGTTTTCCAGCCAAACCCTCTAACATCACCTGAGGGATAGTTCTCAAACAGAAATTTGCCAAGTCAGGGCATTTTTCATTTCTCTAGACCTTAGTTTGCCTCTCTATAAAAATAAGAAGGTGGACTATATCCGTGGTTCTCAACAAGTGGTACCTATCAAAATTACTTGGAAAGCTTTTAAAAACATAGATGCCCTTGCCCCACCCAAGACCTACTAATTAGTGGCACCAGTTTTAAGAAGCTTGCATATACAAATACCTAACGATACAAAACATGAGACTTAGAACTCCCATCTACAGGGTTCCACTCAGTGCTTGATTACCCAGTAGGCAAATTAATCATATACAGAGGTCACCTACAAAGCGGAGGCATCCCCCCTCAATGCCGGTTTTTCTCCATTTGCCCTCCCACCACCTAGATTCATTCTTGGCTCTTCTCTACCCTGTCCTGGGAGCCTGAGCTCTATGGACTGTATCTGCAGGGATCACCAGGGCCCTGGCTTCTGGCTGAGTTCAGCCAGTGAAATTCAGAGGCAGGAGAGGAGAGCATGGATGAGGCCTGATGGACCAGGCTGAGATTCTGGCTGTGGCCTGCTTCTCCATGGCTACAGCCCCAGGCTCCCTCCCCATACCTTCAGGCCAGGGGTGGCAACAGTTTCCTGCTGTTGCTAGTCTTTTTTTTTTTTTTTTTTCTGAGACAGGGTCTCGCTCTGTCGCCCAGGCTGCCATGCAGTGGTGTGATCTATGCTCACTGCAACCTCTGCCTCCTGGGTTCAAGCGATTCTCCTGCCTCAGCTTCCCTAGTAGCTGGGATTATAGGCATGTGCCACCACGCCTGGCTAATTTTGTATTTTTAGTAGAGATGGGGTTTCACCATGTTGGTCAGCCTGGTCTCGAACTCCTGACCTCAGGTGATCCACCCGCCTCGGCCTCCCAAAGTGCTGGGATTACAGGCATGAGCTACTGTGCCCGGTGCTATTGCTAGTCTTTAGGTGCCTCCTCACCCATGGCTAGTTTCATCTCTGCAAATAGTCATTAAATTCTCTTCAGTTAAATTATTGAGTATGCCAGCACCCTGGCTGATATAGGCACCCACAAAGCAGGGGCACCACCCTCTTCCCAAAGAGAAAGAGCTTATTCTGACTTCATTCACATGGTTGAGATTTGTTGTTTCAAAAGTAAATTTTCATTTACTATTTACTAGTGTTTACTATTTACTAGTGTTTTTATTTTGGATTGCATATTGCAGGAGGCAGAAAGCGGGATAAGGCTTCCTGAAAATGGGCATTTCTTCCTTTTGGTAGGAACTGGCATTTCTTCCTTTCCAACCTATTGGCATGGCCCTTTTCACACAGCTTTGTAATTTTCCTTGTGCTTGTGAGCCCATTCACTCACTCATTCATCCAACAAATGTTTACAGTGCACCTAATATGTGCTAGCTACTGTATTAGGTGCTGGGGTGTAAAATATTGAGTAAAATATATTCTCTATCGTTATGGAGCTCACAGTTCATTTCTGACAGGCAAGTAAACAATTATGCAATGTGGCAGCTGACCTAATGAAGTATGAAGGTGTCCCAGGTGGCATTAAAAAAGACATCAGAATTATAAATTGCACCTGGAGCAATCGCAGGAGCTAGAGTTAAATCTAGAAGAACGAGTTAGTCTTTATTGAGCAGACACCAATGGATATGCCATTCTAGGCAGAGGGAATTGCATGTGTACATAAGAGCACAAGAGACACACTAAATTCAGGGGAATATCTGTAGTACTGATTCAAGCTGGGGAGTGAGAAGGTGAAACTGAAGAAGCATGAGCCAACTCAGATCTTGAAGGTTCTACTCAGCCAGGCACGGTGGCTCATGCCTGTAATCCCAGCACTTTCGGAGGCCAAGGTGGGCAGATCACCTGAGGTCAGGAGTTCGAGACCAGCCTGGCCAACATGATGAAACCCCGTCTCTACTAAAAATAAAAAAAATTAGCTGGGTGTGGTGGTGGGTACCTTTAATCCCAGCTACTTGGAGAATCGCTTGAACCCAGGAGGCAGAGGTTGCAGTGAGCCGAGATTGTGCCACTGCACTCCATCCTGGGCAACAAGAGCAAAACTCTGTCTCAAAATAAATAAATGAATAAAAATAAAAATGAAAGTTCTACTAAGAAGTTTAGACTTGACGTAGTAGATGACACTAAACCAATTGTCCTCTGTTCCTTAGCATCTCTAATTGTGCCCACTGTCACCCACCAGCAACATGGGCAATGCACAGAAATGATGACCCATCATCATTCTAAGCTTGCCTCGCTTCCCCCATGGGGCTTCTTCTCACCCAGTGGCCTCCTTCATCTCTGACCCCTGTTGTTTTGCCACAGGATATTTTTCCTCACTTAGTTTGTCCTGCTTGAAATCATAATCCAGCTCTAAACTGGTTATCTTATTCCCGACCTGATGCTGGATCTCAGCTAATTTCTTTTTTGTTCCAGGCCTCCAGAGCACTTTTTTTTTTTTTTTTTTTTTTTGAGACGGAGTCTCACTCTGTCGCCCAAGCTAGAGTGTAGTGGCACAATCTCGGCTCACTACAAGCCCCGCCTCCCCGGTTCACGCCATTCTCCTGCCTCAGCCTCCCAAGTAGCTGGGACTACAGGTGCCCACCAGCACACCCAGCTAATTTTTTGTATTTTTAGTAGAGACGGGGTTTCACCATGTTAGCCAGGATGGTCTCAATCTCCTGACCTCATGATCCACCCGCCTCGGCCTCCCAAAGTGCTGGGATTACAGGTGTGAGCCACCGCACCAGGCCTCCAGAGCACTTTTAACCAACTCTCAGGGCCACCGCCCATACCCGATTCTACGCCCACCCCACCTGCAGATATGGTGAGGAAATCAGAGATGTTAAGGAGGGTGTGACAAGGTCAGATGTTCTGATAACAGTGTGAGGGCGTCAGTTGTTGAGTTGTAAGGAGTGAGCTGAATGTGTGTCAGCCAAATGGAGAATGTTTGGGTGGAACTGGATACAAAACTAGGGCTCAGGCTCACAGGGAAGATTTGGAAGTCTCAACCATACTGAAAGTCTGTGGATGTGATGAACCAGAGAGGAGCCTTGAGGGAGTAGAGAAGAGGACTAGAACAAGCACCTTGGGGACAAACATTTAAGAGAACAGTGGAAAAAAGGAAAAGAAGGAAGAAGACAAACATACAGATAAATAGATATGCTGAGAATGTATCTGGCACACCCAGATATACCTAGTTCCAAGTATACTCACAGGGAAAGAGACAGACACACCCAGAGAAGTGTATGTTCACAGATGATCTGTGGGTTTTGTGGTTTCGTTCCCTCCCTCTGGAACAGGTGGCAGGTGCTGGTTCTGCTTCCCCATTGTGGTGGGCCAGAAGCTTTGAAGATAAATGACCGTGACCCATCACCATTACTGACTGTGTGCCCCATGGCCCAGGGTCTGTGGGAGGCTCCACATACCCAACCCCAGCCCAGGCATTCCTCCAGGTCCCTCCTGCCCTTTCTGCTTACAGTTATCAGCAGCCTAGAATCCATTCTAGAAGGCCTCTGTCATGCTGGAGCCTGCTTGGGTCAGGGAGGCGAACCCTGGAGTGGCCGACATGGTCAGTGACACAGAGTCTGCTCCCGGAGGCACTTAAGAAAAGGACAAATATTTTAGCAGAACTTCTCTTCCAGACCCTTGGTGAGGGTTAAATATTGATGCTGTCCTGAGATAATATGTGGAGCAGTGTCCCTAAGGACATTCCGGGCTATCCGGTTAGCCTCTGGGCTTGGGGCCAGGCAAACATGGGTTTAAGGCTCTTCATCTACTGTGTGGCTTTGGCAAATTGTTTAACCCTCTGAGTTTCAATTTCCTTTTCTATAAAATAGCAAACCTGGCAGGGGTGGTGTGAAAGGAAGTTTGCTGATGCATGTACCATATCCAGCATTGCCCCTTACCTACAAGATACTTACTCTTCTTTCCTTTCCTTTGCCTATTGGTTACTGGAAAGGGATCCTGATCCAGACCCCCAAAAAGGGTTCATGGACCTCATGGAAGAAAGAATTCTGGGCGAATCCATAGAATAAAGTGAAAGCAAGTTTATTAAGAAAGTAAAGGAATAGACCAAGCATGGGATTATATGCCTGTAATCCCAGCACTTTGGGAGGCCAAGGCAGGCAGATCCCTTGAGGTCAGGAGTTGGAGACTAGCCTGGCCAACATGGTGAAACCACATCTCTACTAAAAATACAAAAAATTAGCCAGGCTTGGTGGTGCATGCCTATAGTCCCAGCTACTTGGGAGGCTGAGGCAGGAGAATCACTTGAATCTTGGAGGCAGAGACTGCAGTGAGCTAAAATCAGACTACTGCACTCCAGCCAGGGCAACAAAGTGAGACTTCATCTCAAAAAATAAATAAATAAATAAATAAAAATTAAAAACCCAGGCGCGGTGGCTCACGCCTGTAATCCTAGCACTTTGGGAGGCCAAGGCGGGCGGAACACGAGGTCAGGAGATCAAGACCATTCTGGCTAACATGGTGAAACCCCGTCTCTTCTAAAAATACAGAAATTAGCCGGCCGTGATGGCACACACCTGTAGTCCCAGCTACTCAGGAGGCTGAGGCAGGAGAATCGCTTGAACCCGGGAGGCAGAGGTTGCAATGAGCAGAGATCCTGCCACTGCACTCCAGCTTGGTTGACAGCGAGACTCCGTCTCAAAAAAAAAAAGAAGAAAAAGAAAGTAAAGGAATAAAAGAATGGCTACCCCATAGGCAGAGCAGTGACAGGGGCCGCTCAACTGAGTATACTCATAGTTATTTATTGATTACATGTTAAACAAGGGAGGAATTATTCATGGGTTTTCTGGGAAAGTGGCAGGCACTTCCCAGAACTAAGGGTTCCTCCCCCTTTTAGACCACATAGAGTAACTTCCTGACATGGCTATGGCATTTATTTGTAAACTGTCATGGCCCTGGTAGGAATGTCTTTTAGCATGCTAATGTATTATAATTAGCATATAATGAGCATTGAGGACAACCAGAGATCACTTTTGTCGCCGTCTTGGTTTCAGTGGGTTTTGGCTTTCTTCTTTACTGCATCGTGTTTTATCAGCAGTGTCTTTGTGACCCGTATCTTGTGATACCAGTCCTGTCAACATCCTATCCCATCCTGTGACTAAGAATGTCTGACCTCCTGGGAATGCAGCCCAGTAGGTCTCAGCCTTATTTTACCCAGTCCATAATCAAGATGGAGTCACTCTGGTGTTTTTTGTTTTGTTTTGTTTTGTTTTTTTGAGACAGAGTCTCGCTCTTGTCGCCCAGGCTGGAGTGCAGTGGCACAATCTTGGCTCACTACAACCTCTGCCTCCTGGGCTCAAGTGATTCTCCTGCCTCAGCCTCCTGAGTAGCTGGCATTACAAGCACCTACCACAACGCCCAGCTAATTTTTGTATTTTTAGTAGAGATAGGGTTTCACCATGTTGGCCAGGCTGGTTTCAAACTCCTGACCTCAAGTGATCCACCTGCCTCGGCCTCCCAAAGTGCTGTGATTACAAGCGTGAGCCACTGTGCCCAGCCTGACTCACTCTGGTTCTAATACCTGACATATTTCTCCCCTCCCCTTTACAAGGGGACCCTTAATTCTAAGGGTTTTAGAGGGACAAAGATCCATCTTTTGCAACTTCTTCAGGCTGAATAAGGGTGACAATATTCCTGCCTTACTATTAGGATCTTTTGTATCCAGGGTAGAGAGGAGCTCAGTCAGAAAGCATTGGTATGCTGAGGGCCATTCATAACTCTGAGTTCCGACAAAAGGTGAAATCTGGAAGATTAATAAGTATTCAATTTAAGAAAATGTTGACTAAGTTTATGCTGCATTCCTACACAAGGAGTACAACAGCAATATATTCCACAATAGTAAAGCAAAATAAGTAAAACTATCCCAAGTAAACTAAATAAGAAGGCTTTCCATGAACTGGGAAACTGTTGGAACCAAGCTGATATAGAGTTGCTAGCTAATTCTAATCAGAATTAGATTCGTGCCAGAATTAGATCCAGAGATTGACATCACCCATCCCTCTTATTTCTTTCTTTTTTTTTTTTTTTTTTGAGGTGGACTCTCACTCTGTCACCCAGGCTGGAGTACGATGGCACAATCTCGGCTCACTGCAACCTCTGCCTCCCAAGTTCGAGTGATTCTCCTGCCTCAGCCTCCTGAGTAGCTGGGACTACAGGTGCAGGCCACCACACCTGGCTAATTTTTGTGTTTTTCGTAGAGACAGGGTTTCACTATGTTGGCCAGGCTGGTCTCAAACTCCTAACCTCGTGGTCTGCCCGCCTCAGCCTCCCAAAGTGCTGGGATTACAGGCGTGAGCCACTGCACCCAGACCCCTCTTGTTTCTTCTGAGCTGCAGTCAGAGATCACTGGTTGGTTCACAGGAATAAGCAGGGTCAGTCTAAATTGCAGAAAACACTCAAAAACAACTGATGAGATGAGAATTTAATAACAGGTGTACTGGCCAGGTGTAGTGGCTCACACCTGTAATCCCAGAACTTTGGGAGGATGAGGCAGGTGGATCACAAGGTCAAGAGATACAGACCATCCTGGCCAACATGGTGAAACCCCATCTCTACTAAAAATACAAAAATTAGCTGGGCGTGGTGGCACGCACCTGTAGTCCCAGGTACTCGGGAGGCTGAGGCAGGAGAATTGCTTGAACTCGGGAGGTGGAGGTTGCAGTGAGCTGAGACTGCACCACTTTACTCCAGCCTGGCAACAGAGCAAAACTCCATCTCAAAAATAAATAAATAAAAATAACAGGTGTACCATAGTTGTGGAAACATATTTTTTGTCTCTCTAGTCTCCCATTTTTATTAAAAACAAATCATAATGGGACCAATTTCCTTGATTATACTTGGCCTGATTATTTGCATAAAGCACAGCAAGAATAATTATTTGCCACATAGGCTCTTTTTTTTTTTTTTTTGAGGCAGAGTCTCGCTCCGTCCCTCAGGCTGGAGTGCAATGGCGCGATCTCGGCTCACTGCAAGCTCCGCCTCCGGGGTTCACGCCATTCTCCTGCCTCAGCTTCCCAAGTAGCTGGGACTACAGGCACCCACCACCACGCCCGGCTAGTTTTTTTTGTATTTTTAGTAGAGACGGGGTTTCACCGTGTTAGCCAGAATGGTCTCGATCTCCTGACCTCATGATCCACCCATCTCGGCCTCCCAAAGTGCTGGGATTACAGGCGTGAGCCACCGCGCCCGGCCCACATAGGCTCTTTTTTTTAAATTGGCTTTGATGGAACTTTGTTCCATAAGGAATCTCAGTTTTTAAAGCCTTGAGCCCAGCCATGGGTTTGTACCACGAAATAGCTCCATGAGTTGGATAAATTTCATACCTCTTGAGGTCCCAAGATAACTTAGAGCTACTTGGCCAGTCAGAAAGTGACATTCTTTACTTGCCACAAGTCAGGAACCCTGTACAGGGACTGTGTATACAAGGTATGAGGCCAGTTTTCCCAAGGGGCTTTTATTGGCTCTGTAAGTCAATTTTGATTCCTGAAAGGAGTCTGCTTGTATCACAAAGCATGCCATTCCAGTCAAAGCCTACCTTGGTAAAATAACCAATGTCTCCAATTGTGTCCTGTTATAAAAGAAAGCAGATTCCTATTGTACTTATGCAAGTAACTATATTGCCATAAGTTAAGAATTATCACAAATGTTTTTCAAATTCTGGAGCAATCAAGTAGAGAGAAAGAGGTATGCTCCAAATTTTCCTCACAAGAGTATATTTTTGTTAAAAGCTACAAATAGCTCGAAAGAAAAGTTTTCTTGACTCTGAAAAACAAAACAGAAAGGATCAGAAATGTTTTAAGCAAAAAGTCATAAAAAGATTCTTTTGTTCTTGTATTAGTTCAGTCTATGCAACTAACCCCTGCTTTGCTCAATATTTATGTACACATTAGTTTTTCAAGAGAGTCTTGGAAGTTTCTTCCTCTCTATTATAATGGTCCATTTTCCACAGTTATCAGAGACCTGCATTCAAGAGCATCTGTCATAGTCCTACAGCTGATTATATAACACCTTTTAGGCCGGGTGTGGTGGCTTACACCTGTAATGCCAGCACTTTGGGAGGCCAAGGCAGGTGGATCACTTGAGGTCAGGAGTTCAAGACCACCCTGGCCAACATGATGCAACCCCATCTCTACTAAAAATCCAAAAATTAGCCGGGTATGGTGGCATGTGCCTGTAATCCCAGCTACTCAGGAGGTTGAGGCAGGAGAATCACTTGAACCCAGGAGGCAGAGGTTGCAGTGAGCTGAGATCACACCACTGAACTCCAGCCTGGGTAACAGAGTGAGACCCTGTCTCAAAAAAAAAAAAAAAATAATAATAATAATAAATAAACCACCTTTTAAAGAGAATCAAAACAAGACAACAATTATCTGTGGACAACAAAAAGTCTTAGGGGAGCTACAGTCAAAGACACAACTGACAAGGAAATTTGCTTATCTTTGTGGCACACCTTAATTTAACATAACAACTATAATTGTTGCTGATAACATACACTAAGTCATATCAGAATTATAAGAGTTTATTGTAATTTTGGAACGCATACCAGTAACATTTATACAAATACAGTCTAAAGAAAGCAAAACACCATTTCATATTTGACAGTGCTTCCTGTATGATTTTAATATACCAAATAAGCCAAATATGTCATTTTTGGACTTTAGGGGACCTAATATCTAAAGGATTAATTAGGTCAGAAGAAGACATAATTTATCATTTGATTTTGGAAACTTTGTCAAATATCAAAGGTTTGAAAGTCAAATATCAAAGGTTTGAAACACTTGATGCTATAAAATCAAATCCTAGGTCTCCATTAAGTCATTTATTTAGCCAAAACGATAACTCAAAAAGGCAAAAAGCTTTACTCATTGATAGAGGGAAGACTTAGCTTTCCAGACAATCTGTCTCTTTTCTCTCCCTTATTTTTCCTGTAGTTTATTCAAAAAGCAAATAAAAATATGTCATTATCTTTTACTGTTACATGAAAATCTCGTTCAAGAGATAGCCAAATCTCTCACCTTTGCATTAGCATACCATTAATGTCAAACCCAAATCTTTTTTTCTTTCTTTTTTTTTTTTTTTTTTTTTTTTTTTTTTGAGACAGTCTCACCCTGTCACCCAGGCTGGAGTGCAATGGCATGATCTCAGCCCACAGCAACCTCCGAATCCCAGGTTCAAGCAATTCTCCTCCCTCAGCCTCCTGAGTAGCTGAGATTACAGGCAGGTACCACCACACCCAGCTAATTTTTTGTATCCTTAGTAGAGAAGGGGTTTCATCATGTTAGCCAGGATGGTCTCAAACTCCTGACCTCATGATCCACCCGCCTCCACCTCCCAAAGTGCTGAGATTACAGGTGTGAGCCACCGTGCCTGGCCCCCCCTTTTTTTTTTTTTTAATTGAGACAGAGTCTCGCTCTGTCACTCAGGCTGGAGTGCAGTGGCACAGTCTCGGCTCACTGAAAACTCTGTCTCCTGGGTTCAAGCAATTCTTGTACCTCGGCCTCCCGAGCAGCTGGAATTATAGGCGTGTGCCACCACGCTTGGCTAATTTTTGTATTTTAGTAGAGACGGGGGTTTCACCATGTTGGCCAGGCTGGTCTCGAACTCCTGATTTCAGGAGATCCACCCACCTCAGCCTCCCAAAGTGCTGGGATTATAGGCATGAGCCACCATGCCAGGCCCAAGCACAGTTCTCAATAAAACCTTATAGACAAATAATATCCAATCTTAATCAGCTTGACCATAAGGTAAGATTCTCATAAATCTTTTTGATAACTCTTAATTTTCTATTAAAGAGCAGATCAATGCTCTAAGAAAACCCTGTTGTGCTTTTTTTTTTTTTCTTTTGAGACGGAGTTTAACTCTTGTTGCCCAGGCTGGAGTGGAATGGTATGATCTCGGCTCACTACAACCTCCGCCTCCTGGGTTCAAGTGATTCTCCTGTCTCAGCCTCCCAAGTAGCTGAAATTACAGGCACATGCCACCATGCCCAGCTAATTTTTGTATTTTTAGTAAAGATGGAGTTTCATCATATTGGTCAGGCTGGTCTCGAACTCCTGACCTCAGGTGATCTGCCCACCTCGACCTCCCAAAGTGCTGGGATTACAGGTGTGAACCACCACGCACAGCCCTGTTGTGCTTTTAGTCCAATGTTCAATTTATGTAAAAATTGAATAATATCCCTTTAACTTTAGCCAATATGTTCACATACAGAATTTTTTACAAGGTTACTCTTTCACAAACCTTCCACAATTTGCTTAAACATTCAGCTTTATCCTATCTAACTTAAAACAATCCTTTAACTCTCTAAACTAGGCAAAAAATAAAAAAATTTTAAAAATCCACATTCCCATGCCTCCTTATAATCTTTTACCAAAAGCACATTCTACTTTCTGTACACACCTTGCATGTAAAACCGTTTTTCCAGTAGTTTCAAGTACGTGTTACACTGTGAACTCTTAGCAACTTTTATGTTTGGTGAAAACCCTGGTGATTTTAATTCTGTACCAAGTGTGGAGCCTAGAACACTAGACAGAGATGCGGATAAGGTCTGACTCTGGCGTATGCTAGGGGACGAGGCTAACTCCACATATCCCCAGGCCTTATCTAGAATCTAATGGCTCCAAAGTAGGTAAGTTGAACAATTTTCAAATGGCAAAGAAGCAGCTTATAACCTTAAAGAATTTAGCAAACCTAATATCTGGTCTGCCTAATTTAGACCAAATGTCTGAATTATGAAGGCATTTTTAACCAATAATCTTTACAATTGTCTTTATTTCCCAAAGATTACTAAAGTCACATAAACTAAGACATTACAGTTTTTACTTTTCTGACAAAATATTTTATTTAAATGCTATTTTTAAGCCAAATCAGTGTGATGTTAATATAAACATCACACACACAACGTATATAATACATAGACGGACAGAAGATTCAGTAGTTGTAAGAGTTTCTCATTTGTCAGTTTTTGTTTCTTAATTAGATTGCTGGCTTCAGGGTGAGGCCCGTGGAGGAACAGGGCCAGGAAAACATGCAGTTTCTAGGGCATAAGAAGCAAACACAGCTGGAAGGTAAAACAGATCCCAAAAATCAAGGATCTATAGTGGATCCTGGATCTCCAAAAGAAAGAAACACTACAAAATAAGACAATGCAATGATTTTACAGTGCATTTTATTTCAAGGCAACCCAAAGCCAATCAGCCCATTCTGTAATCAGCCCATCCCCCGTGAGAGTCTTATTTCTCAGTCCAGGAGTGGGGACGTTTCCATACCTTCCTGGTAGCCATGAGCACACATCTCTCATCCAAACGTGCAAATAGCTAAGTATTCCCCCATAACTGCCATTAGCCATCCCTAAAAGTATATTTCCCGCCTAGTTATTACACACCAAAGCTCTCTTATAATGCGAAGTAATTTCTGATACCCCCAAACATCAAAATCATCAGATAACACAATGCAATACAGAACAAAGCCTTGGATTTTGAGAGGGATTTTTCCACTCTCAGTTCCTGGGGTTTCGTGAGGAAAACAGAGGTTTTTCCCAAAACATGCTTATAAGAAGGCATGGGAATGCGGTGCCTCTGTTTTTCCAAAGGAGTCCCAGGCTGTTAGAAACTGTCTTAGCTCCTCTCATGTGTGCATCAAGAATGGCAAGAAGACAAAATGGAGAAAAACAGCTCAGTTGACTGAGAAGAAAAAAATTTTCTTTTCTTCGAGAAAATAAGATCCAAGAAGAGAAGAAAAACACAAAGGCCTTTTAAATATATGTATAGCTTGGATATCTGCTTTTAATTAAACTGACTTAACCAAATCTCTTATTAGCAGACTCTAGCCAGGACAAACAGCCAATATTTCTGGCTTTTGAATTTTACCAAAGGTAACCTCCCATAAGCCTTAACTAAGGTTACGACTTATCCACGAGTGTACAAGCTATTTTCAAAGAGGTGGTTGGTAGTTTTTACAAAATCTAGAATCTCCAAAGGTAACTCAGAGAAAGGAAGATTCAAGAAGGGAAGTCAGAAGTTGTTCATGAGAATCAATAAGTGGCAAAGGTCACACAGATATCAAACCAGAAAGGATTCATTCTCTCAGCCAGGAATTGAACCCAGGCTGCCATTGTGAAAAGACAAAGCCTTAGCTACTAAATACAGCATTGGGCTGTTTCCATTGCTCTTCCCAGAAGGAGCCTAGAGCAGTCAGTCTTGAGCTTGCAAAGGCTTTTAAGTGCTCGAGATAATTTTCAGAGCAAACTATGACATGAACTCCGAAATTCCTATCCTCTTGATGGCAGAGAACAAGATAAAGTATTACCACCTGCTTACAAGGTCAAGCTCCCAAGGACGTCAAACAAGATAACAAGGAAACCTTATCCCATTTTTTTGTTTGTTTGTTTCAAGGACTTGCAGCAAAGCTTCTCTATCTGACTAGTTTGCTGGGCCAGCTAGAGTAGCAGGTTTACAGAGGTCTTAAGCCCACATCCTATTCTATGGCACACCTTTTCATGACAGGATGGCAAAGACAAATTCACAGCACAAAGTACACCAGATTCACTACAGCTTAAGACTAGCCTCAGAAATCCATTTTCTTATTAACCAATTCCCTTGCAAGACAGACAAACAGTGATTTTTATCATTTATTCAACGGATTTGCATAGAGAGGCCAGAAGTCTGACTGGTAAGAAATTCTTACCCTTTTGCCAGGATGCCAGGTTTCTGGGTTCCCTTTTTCTCTAAGCGACTTTGATGGCCCAGCTTGCTGCGCCATAGCTATGGGGGCCAAGCCACCTTACAAAGAAGAATCATCTTTTACCATTTTATGGAATCACAGGCAAAAAGCCTCTCAATTTTGTAAGATGATGCTCAAGGGGTTGCATGGGGTAACCAATTTACATTTTCTATTCCAGCCAGAGAAAAATACGTGTGACAGGCCCGGCACAGTGGCTCATGCCTGTAATCCCAGCACTTTGGGAGGCCAAGGTAGGTGGATCATGGGGGCTGAGGCAGGAGAATTGCCTGAACCCAGGAGGCAGAGGGTGCAGTGAGCCAACATCATGCCATTGCACTCCAGCCTGGGTGACAAGAGTGAAACTCCATCTCAAAAAAAAAAAAAAAAGAAAAGAAAAAGAAAAATACGTGTGATAAAACCTAGACATTAGCCACTCTGCTTAGTGCCCAATATCAAACTGTCAAGGCTCAAATTTGCCCCAGGTTGGGCCCTGTCATGTTTGATCCACTCAAAGAGGGGTGGAATGACCTCCAACCAGGAGTTTCAACACGTGGTCTCTGGGCAAGATGGAAGAGTGGCCAGTTGCCCTGGGTGACAGAAAAGGTGGAAAGAAAGGGAAAGGAGAGAGAGACAGAAAAGCATTGCCTGCGGTGGGGTGGGGAAGGCAAGAACATTGGGGAGAGCAGAGAAAGACTCACCCATTGCAGCGACACATCGTGAAGGGATCTTTACCAGCAGTCCCTTCAGTTGTCAACTGTCCCCCTTTGGGGAGAAAACAGCTCCCCATGTCCGGTGATCCTGTACATGCTGAATTCTGACACCCACAGTAGTCAGCAAAGAGTACCAGGCAGATTAGTTCAATGAGAATAGCGGTTAACATCCCATAGTGCCAAATTCATTTTTAACCAAGAGGGACTTTACCAAGGGGTGCCTCTAACCCCTTAAATATTAGGAAAAACTCTAACCTTCCTAAGTTGGGCCTCAAACCCAACCCCATTTTTTACCAGGTAAAATGAACTGCACCACTCACCCAAAGTCGGACAATCGCTGCTGCTCAGACAATTTTCCTTTGTGTCAAGGGTCTCTTCAGTATAGTCCCTTTGTGGTTTGTCAGGAAGATGTTACCAGAAAGGGGTCCCGATCCAGACCCCAAGAGAGGGTTCTTAGACCTCATGCAAAAAAGAATTTCAGGCGAGTCCATAGAGTAAAGTGAAAGCAAGTTTATTAGGAAAGTTAAAAAAATAAAAGAATGGCTATTCCATAGGCAGAGCAGTAGCATGAGCTGCTCAGCTGAGTATACTTATGGCTATTTATTGATTATATGCTAAACAAGAGGTGGATTATTCATAAGTTTTCTGGGAAAGGGGCAGGCAATTTCTTTTAGACCATATAGGGTAATTTCCTGACATTACCATAGCATTTGTAAATTGTCATGGTACTGATGGGAGTGTCTTTTAGCATGCTAATATATTATAAATGGTCTATAATGAGCAGTGAGGACAACCAGAGGCCACTTTCATCACCATCTTTGGTCTTAGTGGGTTTTGGCTGGCTTCTTGTTTTCTTTTTTCCTTATTTTTCTTTATTTATGTATTTTTTTTGAGACGGAGTCTCACTCTGTTGCCCAGGCTAGAGTGCAGTGGTGTGATCTCGACTCACTGCAACCTCCACCTCCTGGGTTCAAGTGATTCCCCCACCTCAGCCTCTCAAGTAGCTCGGATTACAGGTGCCTGCCACCACACCCAGCTAAATTTTGTATTTTTAGTAAAGACAGGGCTTCACCACGTTGGCCAGGCTGGTCTTGAACTCCTGATCTCAAGTGATCCGCTCACCTCGGCCTCCCAAAATACTGGGATTACAGGCATGAGCCATCACACCCGGCCTTGGCTGGCTTCTTTACTGCATCCTCTTTTATAAGCAGTGTTTTTGTGACCTGTATCTTGTGATACCAGTCATGCCAACCTCCTATCCCATCCTGTGACTAAGAATGTCTGACCTCCTGGGAATGCAGCCCAGTAGGTCTCAGCTTTATTTTACCCAGCCTCTATTCAAGATGGAGTCACTCTGATTCAAATGCTTCTGACATATTGATGGGGGCATCGTCAGGCCTTGAGACACAAGTGGATTTCTCTAACTATAAAGCTGCCAAACCAAGAGTCTTCTAACAGGGTTCAATACCAGGGATGCCCCAGGATGAATCCCTCTCAGTGAGGGGTGTGTGGGATTAGATGACCACCAACACCCAAGTTTCAGAGTTGCAAACTCTGTGAAGTCCAAGTGTTTTTATGAAGTCCTTGTGTTGTGGTCTCTGAGTGTAGCCCTCTCACTGACTCCAGTCCCTTTTACCCCCACCCCATCCAGACCTGAAGCTCTCGAGGGTGCACCTTTGAGCTGCTTTTTCCTCCGTGTTGGGAAGTTAGTAGGACGAAGTAGAAATAAGAAAGAAGTGTCTGGGGATTGGGCAGGAGAATGGCTTTTAAGGGAAAGAAAAAAAAACCTAGAAGATCCCACCCACCAAGCCCCAGGACCCTGAATTAATAATTTGTCCTCAACATCAATGCCTGAGGACCAGTCTTGGGATAACAGGGCAAAGCAGACCTCCCTATCTCTTTCTCTCAGAGACCCCATCTTCCCAGACACGCATTTCCCCAGACCTTTCGTCTAGTTAGCCTCACTCAGATATAATAATTAATTCATGTTACTAGGCCAGGCACAGTGGCTCATGCCTGTAATCCCAGCACTTTGGGAGGCCGAGGCGGGCAGATCACCCGAGGTCAGGAGTTGGAGACCAGCCTGATCAACATGGCGAAACCGCATCTCTACTAAAAATACAAATTAGCCGGACATGGTGGTGCATACCTGTAATCCCAGCTACTCAGGAAGTTGAGGCAGGAGAATCGCTTGAACCCAGGAGGCAGAGGTTTCAGTGAGCTGAGATTGCGCCATTGCACTCCAGCCTGGGCAACAAGAGCAAAACTCCGTCTCAAAAAATATATATATATATATAATTAATGTAACTGGTATTTATCACCCACTTACAACAGACCAGGGTGTATCCGGGACACAGACATGAACAAAGACCTTCCCTGTCCTCATGGAGCTCACCAGCTGGCAGGAGAGGCTGACACAATGACCATGGCCTTACCTTCCCTCCTCCACCCTGCCTCGCTCTCCTACAATCTCGCAAGACCAGAAAAATGGGCAGGGACAGCGAGAGCTTGCCAGGCCTTTAGGGAGATTCCTCCCAACAGACCAGAAGCGGAGCAAAGGGCAATGAGGTTGAGGCACCCCGTGCAGTGGTCAGGAGAGTTATTTGTGTTACCTTGGCCCTCTCCCAACCCTTTCCTTGGCTTCCTGCCTCCCATTCAGAGAAGACGGGGCTTTGGGAGTGTATAACGCTCATGTATTACAATAGGGTTTACACAGTAAACAAAAAAGCTGGAATTGTGACCATATTCCTTTCCCTGTCCCAAGCCCTGATGGCTCCCAACCTCAAGGTGAGGATGCAGAGCAGTTCCCCATCCCTCTAGAAGTGAAAAATCGACCATTCTGCTTATTACTACACACACACACACAGACACAGCCCCTGCAACAAGCACCTAAACTTCCGTTGTACTGGGAAATGTTTTAAGTGACCTCCACCTGCTGCAGGAGAGCCAGCCAAGCAAACGCTCACACTGTGGAAGTGAGACTGCATTGAAAGCAGTCATAGGCCGGGTGCAGTGGCTTGCGCCTGTAATCCCAGCACTTTGGGAGGCTGAGGTGGGTGGATCACCTGAGGTCAGGAGTTTGAGACCAGCCTGGCCAACATGGTGAAACCCCGTCTCTAATAAAAATACAAAAATTAGCCAGGCGTGGTGGCAGGCACCTGCCTTCTACTCAGGAGGCTGAGGCAGAAGAATCGTTTGAACTCGGGAGGCAGAGGTTGCAGTGAGCTGAGACTGCACCACTGTACTCCAGTCTGGGAGACAGAGCGAGATTCCATCTAAAAAAAAAAAAAAAAAAAAGCAGTCATAACCACCTTTTGGGATTTCCATAACCAGTCAATTTTTTTTTCTTTTTTTAGAGACAGAGTCTTGCCATGTTGTCCTGGCTGGTGTCAAATGCCTGGCCTCAAGCAATCCTCCCACCTCAGCCTCTCAAGGCTCTGGGATTACAGTCATGAGCCACCAAGCCCAGCTTGAACCAGTTTGGGTTTTTTTCTGCTTTTTTTTTTTTTTTTTTTTTTTTAATTGAGATGGGGTCGTGTTACCAGCAGCAACCTCAATTCTTGCCTCCTCCAAAGAAAGAATTCTACTGAGGGGCATAAGACAGAAGGATAGACTGAGGCAAGTTTCACAGCAGGAGTGAAAGTTTATTAAAAGGCTTTAGAGCAGGAACGAAAGGAAGTAAAGTACACGTGGAAGAGGGCCAGGCAGGAGACGAGAGATCAAGCGCACCATTTGATCTTTTGACTTGGGGTTTTGTTTTGTTTTGTTTTGAGATGGAGTCTTGCTCTGTCACCCAGGCTGGAGTGCAATGGCGCAATGTTGGCTCACTGCGACCTCCGCCTCCCGGGTTCAAGCAATTCTCCTGACTTAGCCTCCTGAGTAGCTGGGATTACAGGCACCCACCATCACGCCCGACTTAGTTTTGTGTTTTTAGTACAGATGGGGTTTCATATGTTAGCCAGGCTGATCTCGAACTCCTCACCTCAGGTGATCCACCCGCCTCAGCCTCCCAAAGTGCTGGGATTACATGCATGAGCCACCACGCCTGGCCACCTTGGGGTTTTATACATTGCATATTTCTAGGGTCTTGCAGTTTACCTCTCCCCTGATCCTTTCCTTGGGGTAAGCTGTCCGCATGTGCAGTGGCCTGCTAGCACTTGGAATAAGAGCATGTGCAGTGTGTTTACTGGAGTTGTACACATGCTCACTTGAGGTGTTCTTCCCTTGCCAGTCTAGCATTCCTAGACGAAGGTCATATACCAGTTCAACTCCACCATTTTGCCTCTTAATGCCCATGCTTAAGCCAACTTGCCCAACTCCTGGGATCTTATCAGAAAGCTGTTGATGACCAGTTTTGGGTATTCTGACTTTTCCTGGTGCTGGCTGTGACCAATTATTGTTTTAAAGAGCCAGTGAATAACTGCCTGACCATCACCTGATGGTCACCTGACATTCGTGGTATACGTATGGCAGGGGTATAGCAGGGAGCCCCTCCTGCCCTGCTTATGCCTGACTAGCTACCTAAAACAACAATCTCACTGTCTTACCCAGGCTAGTCTTGAACTCCTGAGCTCAAGTGATCCTCCCACCTCGGCCTCCCAAAGTGCCGGGATTACAGGCATGAGCCACTAAGCCCAGCCTTGAATCATTTTTAAAAACTCTGGCTGGTGCGGTGACTCACACCTGCAATCCCAGCACTTTGGGAGGCCAAGGCAGGTGGATCACGAGGTCAGGAGATCGAGACCAGCCTGGCTAACATGGTGAAACCCCATCTCTACTAAAAATACAAAAAATTAGCCAGGCGTGGTGGCACACGCCTGTAGTCCCAGCTACTCTGGAGGGTGAGGCAGGAGAATCGCTTGAACCCGGGAGGTGGAAGTTGCTGTAAGCCAAGATCACGCCACTGCACTCCAACCTGGGCAACAGAGCGAGACTCCATCTCAAAAAAAAAAATTTAATGCTAGCCAGGTGTGGTGGCTCATGTCTGTAATCCCAGCACTTTGGGAGGCTGAGGCAGGCAGATCACCTGAGATCAGGAGTTCGAAATCAGCCTGACCAACATGGTGAAACCCTTTCTCTACTAAAAAAAAAAATACAAATACAAATACAAAAAAAAAAAAAAATTAGCCAAGCGTGGTGGCATGCGCCTGTAGTGTCAGCAACTCAGGAGGCTGAGACAGGAGAATTGCTTGAACCTGGGAGGAGGAGGTTGCAGTGAGCTAAAATCGCGCCATTGCACTCCAGCCTGGGTGACAGAGCCAGACTCTTCCTCAAAAAAGCAAACAAACAAACAACAACAACAACAACAAAACTTTGATGCCAAACTAGGGTTCCCTACTTTTTTTTATTTTACCAAGTACAGACATTAAAAAAGGAAACAATCCACTACCATCATCATCACTTTATGAAATAAAAGACATTTTAACCATAAAAATGAAGAAAATAATCTCAGAATTGAGGTCAATCATTTAGTAAAAAGAGTTGCATTACTTTATTTTTCCCATTTCTCTTAGGCCTGGTGAAAGCACTATCAGGGACCAGCACTAGTTTGTTGGTGGGTATTTGGGGACAGCAAACACAAGGCACATAGCAGAGAGGCATTGGCTGTGACAGGTATGGGAGGCAGCCTGGGGCCACGGAAACAGCTCTGGAGGCCAACCACTTCTGGTTAGACTCTCACCACAGCAATTTCTCCTGAGCGAGTGACAGAATCTTTCTGGGCCTCAATTTTCTTTGAAATCAGGAGACAAGTAGTTCCCTCAGAGAGTTTTTGTGGGAATTAAATGAGAAAAGTATATAATGCACCTAAATATACGGCACCTGATGCTTAATAAGTATTGAGTAAATAGTGCTTTCCTGGCCGGGTGTGGTGTCTCATGCCTGTATTCCCAGCACTTTGGGAGGCCAAGGCAGGCGGATCACGAGGTCAGGAGATCGAGACCATCCTGACCAACATGGTGAAACCCCATCTCTACTAAAAATACAAAAATTAGCTGGGTGTAGTGGCATGTGCCTGTAATCCCAGCTACTTGGGAGGCTGAGGTGGGAGAATCGCATGAATCTGGGAGGCGGAGGTTGCAGTGAGCCAAGATCGCGCCACTGCACACCAGCCTGGTGACATAGCGAGACTCTGTCTCAAAAAAAAAAAAAAAAAGAAAAAAAATTGTGCTTTCCTTCCTTTGAGGAAACTTAAACTCAGAGTGGGCCTTTAACTGCCTAGAATGACTTAGGGATGGCCTTTTCTGAAAATAAGTGGGTTTCTCAACATTCACAAACTGGAATGCATCAGAATCACTGGGAAGCTTGTTAGACATATACATGACCAAACTTCACCTAACAAGTTCTGATGCCAGGGCTTTAGGGTGAGGCCCTGACATCTGTATTTTAACAAGCTCTTGAAGCGATTCATATGCACACCAAAGTCTGAACCTCTGTTCTAATAACTCATTCATTGAGCCATTCATCGAATAAGCATGTGCTAGGTGCTGGGCAGAGGCAAAGAAAACTATATATATACATTTTAAGACAGAGTCTCACTCTGTCTTCCAGACTGGAGTGTCGTGGTGCAATCTCAGCTCACTGCAACCTCTGCCTCCCAGGTTCAAGCAATTCTCCTGCCTCAGCCTCCCGAGTAGCTGGGACTACAGGCACGTTCCACCACACCCAACTAATTTTTTTATTTTTAGTAGAAACGGGGTTTCACCATGTTGGCCAGACTGGCCTCAAAGTCCTGACCTCAAGTGGTCCACCTGCCTCAGCCTCCCAAAGTGCTAGGATTACAGGCGTGAGCTAGCGCGCCCGGCCAAGAAAACAATTTATTTTTTGATATGCCAATGCCTACTACAGGACCTTGCACATGTGAGCATTTATTTAAAAGTTAACACATAACAGTCTTTAAGGAGGTGCGTCTTTATGTGGGAGACAGACATAAGAATCAATAAATCCGTAAATAGATTGAGTACCAAGAAAGGCTAATGCTGCCTTCAGAGAGAGATGTCTGAGAAGGCTTCCTAGGGAAGGGACATCTGATAGCTTAAAAGATAGGCAAGGTTGGGGCTGGGCACAGTGGTTCACACCTGTAATCCCAGCACTCTGGGAGGCCGAGGCGGGCAGATGACGAGGTCAGGAGTTCGAGACCAGCCTGGCCAACATGGCGAAACCCTGTCTCTACTAAAAATACAAAAATCAGCCGGGTGTGGTGGCAGGCACCTGTAATCCCAGCTACTCCAGAGGCTGAGGCAGAAGAGTCGCTTGAAACCAGAAGGTGGAGGTTGCAGTGAGCCAAGATCACACCACTGCACTCCAGCCTGGGCCAAAGAGCAAAACTCCATCTCAAAAAAAAAAAAAAAGAAAAAAGAAAAGGCAGGGTTTACCAGCCAAAATATCGCATGTGTGCAAAGATGCAGAGGAGTGACAGAAAATGACTAGGTGTATCTGGAGCTTAGGGTACCAGGGAGAATGGCGGGCAAGGAAGCAGGAAGAGGTGTGTGTTTGAGGACCAGATTGTGGTGGGGGCCTGCTCTGCTAGAGTTTCAACTTTGTGATGAAGTTCATGGGAGCCGTGAAGATTTTCAGATAGGAGGTGAATTATCAGATTTTCACTGTAGAAAGATCATTCCAGCAGCAACCAATGTGGAGAATGGGAGGGCATAGTCAGTACTGGAGGTAAGGGGAACAATTAGGAAGCTGTTGCAATAGTCCACAAGAAGAATGCAGAAGATCTGAACTGGAGTAGTGACAGTGGAGTGTGGAGGGGAGGCATGAAGACCCATTCAAAAGATTTTTAAGCAGTTCCTTCCAGTATCATGATTCTGTCATCGCAGTATGGCCCTTTTCAAAACTTAGGGGAAATATTTTTTGCCTTATAGGCTATTATAAAGAACCTTTATAGTTACGAAGGTAACATAGGCTGGGCGCGGTGGCTCATGCCTGTAATCTCAGCACTTTGGGAGGCCAAGGTGGGTGGATTACCTGAGGTCAGGAGTTCGAGACCAGCCTGGACAACATGGTGAAACCCCATCTCTACCAAAACTACAATGAATAAATAAATAAATAAATAAATAAATAAACAAATAAATAAATAAATGAAATAGCCAGGTGTGGTGGCGGGCACCTGTAATCCCAGCTACTTGGGAGGCTGAGGTAGGAGAATCACTTGA
This sequence comes from Pongo abelii, assembly GCF_028885655.2. NCBI lineage: Eukaryota > Metazoa > Chordata > Mammalia > Primates > Hominidae > Pongo > Pongo abelii. The sequence continues at coordinate 58,562,101 of NC_071994.2, forward strand.
ACCTGGGAGGCAGAGGTTGCAGTGAGCCGAGATTGTGCCATTGCATCCCAGCCTGGGCAACAAGAGGGAAACTCCACCTCAAAAAAAAAAAAAGTAACATATATATTGATTATGAGAACTTTAGAAAGCATAATAAAGCATAAAGAATATAATATAAATCACTGGCCAGGCACAGTGGGTCAGCCTTTAATTTTTATTTCATGCATTTTTCTTGACCCTTGACACTTTCTATCTATACAAAGGTCTAATGTATTGCAGTAAGTTATGTAATAGTTAAAATTAATATATCAATGTTTCATAAAGTACACAAGCAATAGGACAACTGAGGCTGTTGGGAAATATCTGGGGAAGAAGGTTGCAGATGGCAAGATTTGTTTGGACATGGCAACCAAGCTTCCTAAGCTGTGACCTTAGAAAGTGGTATGAGAGGCTGGGCACGGTGGCTCACCCGTGTAATCCCAACACTTTGGGAGGCTGAGGTGGGTGGATCACCTGAGGTCAGGAGTTCAAGACCAGCCTGGCCAACATGGTGAAACCCCGTCTCTACTAAAAATACAAAAATTAGCCAGGCATGGTGGCACGTGCTTGTGATCCCAGCTGAGGCAGGAGAATCGCTTGAACCCAGGAGGCGGAGGTTGCAGTGAGCCGAGATCAAGCCACTGCACTCCAGCCTGGGCCACAGAGCAAGACTCATCTCAAAAAAAAAATAGTGCTTGCATGTGACCAGAGGGGAAGAGTCAGCTCTTTTGATGATCACATTGTCCTTGCTGCCTTAGGTTGAGGTTGCAGTTAATTAAATTCCAAAATATTTTCTTCCATCCTGTACTTCACAGTTTTCTGGATCTAAATTCAGGACTTGATATTTTTCCTATCGTGTTTCATCTGCTATCTTCCTGACCAGGGAGAGCTTTGTGGATCCAGATGATTCTGGCAATAAATTCCACAGGTCCTGTCAATCCCCTCTGCTAGGGACTGAATTGTGATCCCCCAAAATTTATATGTGGAAGCCTTAATGCCCAATGTGCTGGTATTTGGAGATGGGGCCTACAGGAGGACGTTAGGATTAGATGAGGTTATGAGTGTGGGGTGCTCATGTTGGATTAGTGCCCTTATAATGAGAGACACCAGAAAGCTGCTTTTGATTTCTCACTCCCCTGACCCCAAACCATGTGAGGAAGAAAGCCCTCACCAGAATTCAACTATGCTGACACCACAATCTTGGACTTCCAGCCTCCAGAACAGTGAAAAAATAATGTCTGTTTTTTAAGCCATCCATTGTATAGTAGAGTTGACCCTTGAGCAACGCAAGGGTGAGGGGAACCAACCCACCATATAGTCAAAAATCCACATATAATTCTTGACTCCCCCAAAACATAATTACTGGCCTACTGTTGGCCAGAAGCCCTACTGATAATATAAACAGTAAGTTAACACATCTTCCATATGTTACATGTATTATATACTTTATTCTTACAAAGTAAGCTAGAATAAAGAAAATGTTATTAAGAAAATCATAAGGTAAAATATATATACTATTCATTAAGTGGAAGAGGGTCACCATAAAGGACTTCATTCTCATCATTCTCACAGTGAGTAGGCTGAGGAGGTAGGGGAAGAGGAGCAGTTGATGTTGTTGTCTCAGGGATGACAAAGCTAAAGGAGGTGAAAGGGGAAACAAGAGAGGCAGGCACACTTGGTGTAACTTTATGAAAATACATTGTAATTTGTCTTTTTTGCTTTTTCATGTCTCTAAATTTTTTGTCTATACAATACCAATCCTTCTCCAACCATATGCTTTAGTTTCAGTCTCTGTATCACAGAAAGGTCCATGTCGTAAAAGGAGTCAAAAGCCGCCGGGCGCAGTGGCTCACGCCTGTAATCCCAGCACTTTGGGAGGCCGAGGGAGGTGGATCACCTGAGGTCTGGAGTTTGAGACCAGCCTGGCCAACATGGTGAAACCTCGTCTCTATTAAAAATACAAACATTAGCCGGGCACGGTGGCTCACGCCTGTAATCCCAGCACTTTGGGAGGCTGAGGCAGGTGGATCACTTGAGGTCAAGAGATTGAGACCATCCTGGCCAACATGGTGAAACCCCATCTCTACTAAAAATACAAAAATGAGCTGGGCATGGTGGCGCATGTCTATTGTCCCAGCTACTTAGGAGGCTGAGACAGGAGAATGGCTTGAACCCGGGAGGCGGAGGTTGCAGTGAGCCGAGATCACACCACTGTACTCCAGCCTGGCGACAGAGCGAGACTCCGTCTCAAAAAAAAAAAAAAAAAAAAAATTAGCCAGGCGAGGTGGTACACACCTATAATCCCAGCTACTCTGGAGGCTCGGGCATGAGATTTGCTTGAACCCAGGAGGCGGAGGTTGCAGTGAGCAGAAATTGCGCCACTGCACTGCAGCCCAGGTGACAGAGTGAGACTTTGTCTCAAAACAAAAACAAAAAAGAAAAAACAGCAGAACAACAAGAAATTACTTTTTTTTTTTTTTTTAAGACAGCGTTTCACTCTTGTCGCCCTGGCTGGAGGGCAGTGGCGTGATCTTGGCTCACTACAACCTCCACCTCCTGGGTTCAAGCGAATCTCCTGCCTCAGCCTCCCAAGTAGCTGGAAATTCAGGCGCCTTCCATCATGCCCAGCTAATTTTTTGTGTTTTCAGTAGAGATAGGGTTTCGCCATGTTGGCCAGGCTGGTCTCAAACTCCTGACCTCAGGTGATCCACCCACCTCAGCCTCCCGAAGTGCCGGAATTACAGGCGTGAGCCACTGCGCTCGCCCTAAGAAATCACTTTTTACTGTGATGTATAATTTCCTGGAGAGATTAACTACTCACTTGCTCACTCAGAGATGATCAGCGTCACACACTGTTTTAAGTGGGTACTCGCCATGCTTGAGCTCACCACAACAGCAACAGGAAGTGGCTAGGAAATTATTATAGTAGTATAATATATCCTACTGTTACTGTATACAATTATGATTTAATACTGCATCTTTACATTTACATACGTTTCTCTTGACTTCAAATGGCGCCATGTGCTGTCTGTGTATGTGTGTATACGTTTTTATGAACTTTAACTTTTTATAATAGATTTGTGTCTATTTTATGGTAGTAAGTGATAAAATAGACTAATATCTACATGTATTTTATGTATTCATGACATACCTAACTTTTTCTTATTTTTTATATTTATTTCCAGGCTACATGGTTCATCTGTATTTTTATTTTATTTTTATTTTTGAGATGGAGTCTCGCTCTGTCACCCAGTCTGGAGTGCAGTGGCGCAATCTTGGCTCACTGCAACCTCTGCCTCCTGGGTTCAAGCAATTCTTCTGCCTCAGCCTCCTAAGTAGCTGGGACTATACACATGAGCCACTACACCTGGATAATTTTTGTACTTTTAGTAGAGATGAGGTTTCACTATGTTGGCCAAGGTGGTCTCAAACTCCTAATGCCAGGTGATCCACCCACCTCGGCCTCCCAAAGTGCTGGCATTACAGGCATGAGCCACCATGCCTGGCTGATCTGTATTTTTAAATAGTCGCAAATCTCAAAAAAAAATTTTCAATGTATTTATGGGGGAAAAAATCCCATATATAAGTGGACCTGCACAGTTTAAACTCATGTTGTTCAAGGATCAACTATATTTTGTTATCACAGCCAGAGCCTGAGCCAATTAAGACACCTTCTTTATCCCATTATCGCATGACTCCATTATCCTCAATTCTCACTTTCTTGTCATATAGTAGCGTCACCAGGTTACATGGTGACTCACCTTCCAGTGCCCTTGCATTTGCTCCACAAGCTGCCTTAGGTCCCACCTGGCCTCCAACCCCCACATCTCCTACAGATTTGAACAGGCCCTCCTCGGGGCCCTCCATCCCCCGTTAATCAAGATATGAAAGACAGACAGACACTAATATTTAATAAAACAGTTAAAACCATAGGCTCTGAAGCCAGAATGTCATAGTTCTATCCTCTGCTAATTCCCTGACTTTAGGCAAGTAATTCAACCTACCTGTGCTTCAGTTTCCTTATCTGGAAAACAAGGTCATTACATGAGTTAGTCTACCCATAGTACTTGGAACAGTATCTAGCACATTACAAACATTCAGTAATTGTTACCATAATTAATACTGTGTCTTGGCACAATGCTAAGTGCTTCATATGTAGTATCTTATGTAATTTTGATGTCAACCCTGTGAAACAGAATTGCCATCTCCTATTACATATAAGCAACATCCCTGGTCACTCTATCATTTTATCTTATTTTATTGTTTTTGTTTGTTTTTTGTTTTGAGACAGGGTCTCACTCTGTTGCCCAGGCAGGAATGCAATGACACCATCACGGCTCACTGCAGCTTCCACCTCTCGGGCTGAGGCGATACTCCTGCCTCAGCCTCCCAAGTAGCTGGGACCACAGGTGCACACCACCACACCAGCTAATTTTTTGTTTATAGTAGAGACAAGGTCTCACTATGTTTCCCAGGCTTGTCTCAAACTCCTGGGCTCAAGAGATCCTCCTGCCCTGGTTGGGATTACAGGCGTGAGCCACCATACCCAACCATCTTATCTTATTGTCTTTATAGTATCTACTACCATTCCCATATTACACCATTTATTAGTTTTCTTGTTTATTGTGTCTCCCCAACAACCCTGCATGCCTGAAAGCTCTTAGAGATAAAGAGACTTTGTCTTGTTCACCACAAAATTGCAGTGCCTAGTAGTAAATTCTCAATAAATATTTTTGAATACATGTATCATCAAATGAATGAAAAGGTGAGGTGAGGCCAGGTGTGATGGCTCACGCCTGTTATCCCAGAACTTTGGGAGGCCGAGGTGGGTGGATCACCTGAGGTTAGGAGTTCGAGACCAGCCTGGACAACATGGCGAAACCCTGTCTCTACAAAAAATACAAAAAATTAGCCGGGCGTGGTGGCAGGCGCCTGTAGTCCCAGCTGCTTGGGAAGCTGAGGCAGGAGAATGGCGTGGACCCAGGAGGCAGAGCTTGCAGTGAGCCGAGATTGCGCCACCGCACCCAGCCTGGGCGACAGAGCAAGACTCCGTATCAAAATAAAATAAAATAAAATAAAAAGAGAGATGAACTTGCTAGGACAAGGTCACACAGCAAGTAAGTGACAGAACCAGAATTTGACATCAGGTCTAGATGGTTCTAAAAATCAATATTTACTTCTGCTTCCCAGAGCAGCCACAGTTGGGGGGAAAAAGCTGTAGGGGGCAGGGAGAGGGAGTGGATAACATTCAGCTTCCTAAGCCAGCGCTTCCCCTCTCTCCTCCCATTGGTCAAATGACATCACAGCTGGCAGAGTTGACATTGATATCCAAAGTGCTTTATGGACTAGCAACCCAGCTCCAGGTTGCACTTACAACCTTTTATGTCTCCACATCTAAGGGAGAGTAAATCTGTCTCATAAATCCCTGGGAGTTACATCATTGATTAAAGGCTATGTGCATCTCTTCTTTTGATATTAATCCAAAGAGGATGCACCAGTCTCTACTCACATAGTATTTTCTCACACTTTCACAACAGAGTACTAGTAATCTTTTTTGATATTTTAATTTTTGCCAATCTGAGAGATGCAGCTGGAGACTGCAATATTCTAAACCTCCCCAAATTGCTCCTGGGGATAACATCTTAGGTTACAGTAAAACCTAAGATCAGTGCTTGAGATAGTTTGCAGATCCTGTACTCGATCGATCAGCTGACACCACCCAGATCAATAAACTGGCTCATCTGGTCTTGTGGCCCCCATCCAGGAACTGACTCAGCACAAGAGGACAGCTTCAGTTCCCTATGATTTCATCTCCAACCTGACCAATTAGCATTCCCCACTTCCCGAGACTCTACCCAACAAATTAACCTTAAAAACTCCAATCCCTGAATTTTTGTGACCAGTCTCTGCTCTACATAGTATTTTCTCACACTTCTACAACACAGTAATCTTTTTGATATTTAAATTTTTGCCAATCTGAGAGATGGAAAAGAACTCATTTTAGGTTGATTAATTCAATTATGAGTGGGACTATGCATCTTTTTTTTTCTTTTTTTTTTTCTTTCTTTCTTCTGAGGCAGAGTTTCACTTTTGTCCTCCAGGCTGGAGTGCAATGGCACGATCTTGGCTCACTGAAAGCTCCGCATCCCAGGTTCAAGTGATTCCCCTGCCTCAGGCTCTTGAGTAGCTGGGATTACATGTGCCCACCACCACGCCCAGCTAATGTTTTGTATTTTTAGTAGAGATGGGGTTTCGCCGTGTTGGCCACGCTGGTCTCGAACTCCTGACCTCAGGTGATCCGCCTGCCGGAGCCTCCCAACGTGCTGGGATTACAGGCGTGAGCCACTGCGCCCAGCCCGTCTTTTCTTGTTTATTAGCCATGTATAAGCTGTTCGTCTGTGAGCTGCCTGTTCCTGTCTTTTGCTAATTTGATTTGAGATTCTGCATGAGGACCTAGAGCGGCCCCAAAGTCCCACACCCGTCTGCTCCTCTCCCCACTATCAGCCCCTCCCCCTGCTTTGCTCGGTTCTCTACTGCCGCCTAGTGACACGGGTTAGTCTTACCACAGGCCTCACAGACGCAACTACTGCCTGCCTCTCCCTGAGGATAAATTTCCTGCTGGAATCATGCCCTTGATGCCTAGGTGGGATTGCCAGGTGTAGTTAATAAGAATGCAGGACCTCCCGTTAAGTTTTTAGGATTGCCAGGTTTAGTTAATAAGAATGCAGGATCTCCCGTTAAGTTTGAATTTCAAATAAACAAATACCTTTTTAGTTGTGACATACTTTTATCCAAATTTAACTGAGTGTCCTGTAATATATCTGGCAACCCTATTCCAAGGCTTCCCATTAAATTTCAGTCCCCACCCTCCACCATTCCTTACTGGCTGTCACTCTCAGCAAGTTCCATTCTACTACATTCCTCCCCAGTGGTTTCCTAAATGGCACCGTTAGGCGGTACATGAATCACTGTTGTGAAGACCTTGCCTCTGGCTCAATCCTGGGTTTGAATCCTAGCTCCAGCCACTTTGCTAATTTATTTTAAAACTGTATCTAGTCAGAACTTAATCATTTTATTGCATATGTTTTTACAGTTACCTTCTATTTAAGTCGAGTGATAGTGAATTCCCAGATTTCTTTTTAAAACAGATTTAAAGCCAGGCACGGTGGCTCACGCCTGTAATCCCAACACTTTGGGAGGCCAAGGCGGGTGGATCACGAGGTCAGGAGTTCAAGACCAGCCTGGCCAAGATGGTGAAACCCTATCTCTACTAAAAATACAAAAATTAGCTGGGCACAGTGGCAGGCTGAGGCAGGAGAATCGCTTGAACCCAGGAGGCAGAGTTTGCAGTGAGCCAAGATCACGCCACTGCACTCTAGTCTGGGTGACAGAGCAAGACTCTGTCTCAAAAAAAAAAAAAAAAATGAAAAAATGAAAAAAAAATTAATCTTTAAAAACCTGAAGAAAAGGGATTGAACAGTACAGATGATAAGTGGAAATGGCAAAAGTCATAAGGCAGCTTCTGAAATGATTAAAGTTTGGGAAATATTGTCCTGTTCCCATCCTGGGAGTCAACACAGATCAGCACAGTGCTGACTGAAATAATGTGCTCCTTTTGTAGCAGGACAAGCTGTAGACAAAACCCCTCAGATACTGAGTTAAAGAAGGAAGGGCTTTATTTGGCCAGGAGATCGGCAAGACACATCTCCAAAAAACCAAGCTCCCGGAGTGAGCAATTCCTGTCCCTTTTAAGGGCTCACAACTCTAAGGGGGTCCACGTGAGAGGGTCGTGATTGATTGAGCAAGTAGGGGTACGTGACTGGGGGCTGCATGCACTGGTAATCAGAACGGAAGAGAACAGGACAGGGATTTTCACAATGCTTTTCCATACAATGTCTGCAATCTATAGATAACATAACTGGTTAGGTCAGGGGTCAATCTTTAACCAGGCCCAGGGCACGGCGCCAGGCTGTCTGCCTGTGGATTTCATTTCTGCCTTTTACTTCTTCTAGTTTTTACTTCTTCTTTTTTTGGAGGCAGAAATTGGGCATAAGACAATATGAGGCGTGGTCTCCTCCCTTACTTTATGTGGCCCTGGTTTCAGGAGGAACCTTCATAACTCAGAGGGTGCCCAGAGGAGGAGGGAAAACTCAAAGATATATAACTTTCATTTGGGGGCTGTGGCAGTGTAATGACTCAACAGGTTTTCCTTGCCTGCTGCCTAGACAAAGCTGATGTATCAAGACAGGGGAACTGTGGCCAGGCGCAGTGGCTCACGCCTGTAATCCCAGCACTTTGGGAGGCTGAGGTTGGTAAATCACAAGGTCAGGAGTTCGAGACCAGCCTGGCCAACATGCTGAAACCCCGTCTCTACAAAAAATACAAAAAATTAGCCAGGCGTGGTGGCAGACTCCTGTAATCCCAGCTACTCAGAAGGCTGAGGCAGAGAATTGCTTGAACTCAGGAGGCAGAGTTTGCAGTGAGCCAAGATCTCACCTCTACACTCCAGCCTAGGTGACAGAGTGAGACTCCCTTTACTTTACTTTCTTAATAATTTACTTAATTCCTTTACTTTCTTAATAAACTTGCTTTCACGCCATCTCAAAAAAAAAAAAAAAAAAGACAGGGGAATTAGAATACAGAAGGAGTTTAATTCATGCAGAACTGGCTGTACAGGAGACCAGAATTTTATTATTACTCAAATTAATCTCCCCAAAATTTCAGCAATCTGAATTTTTTTTCTAATATTTTATTAATTCAAAAGCACTTTACAAGAAAATATAAGTATGGCTTCCAATAGGAATGTTATACCTGGACTTGGTACCAAGCTCACAGATTTGAGTTTGCAAGGAAAAACAGGCTTTCAAGTTAAACAACAATTTGTAACCAAAACTTTAATCCCAAGGATTCTCATAAAACATACTACAAATGACAGCATGAAAAAAAAATCTTGCCCAGTAACTCAAAGTTCGGCTCTACAATGTACCCTTAAACTGGCAGGACATTTTTGAAATCTCAAATTTGCACATAAAGAATGTCACGAACAGCCATGTATTCATATACAGCAATCAAATAAATAACTTATGACCTAAAGCAAAGGCAAACTTTCTTGAAACTTAACAGATTCTATACCAACTAGGCAACCTCTGCCCAGGATGAAAGTTGGATTTTTCAACAACCTGTAATTTAATAGTGCAGCGTTTATTTTTACCTGATGGCCTGTGTTTCACAGCAGTTTTTAAAGACTGCTTGTTCAACTATAGCTGCATCCTATATCCCAGCTACGGAAAAAAAGTAAATCTTAGTTCAATTTTTGCCAGTTGTTGCTGTATTTAAAAAAAAAAAAAATCACACTTCCGCTGGGCAGGTTTAGAGGTTTATTGTCAGTCTATGCGTAACTAAAGTTCAAAGCAAATTCAATCTTGCTTAAGGGAACATTGTAAAGTAACAATTCTTGGTATTACATGCCTCATATGATCCATTTCAAACCATAGAGAATTACACCTCTGTGTCACTGTTTCCAGAGACAAACAGATTTGAACAGCTAAAACATCTTAAAAATGCACCAAGCTTATGAAGTCTCAAACAAAACTTGAATTTTCTGTACATACTCCTGTCAGATGAAGTAATTTCCTGTACACCACTTCTCTTGCAAACTGTCTTCTATTTCCTTTCATTTGACCTAGATTGGCTACGAGACCTAGAGAAGGATCGGGACGGCTTGTGATTTCTCTCCCGAGACAGCGATCTCTCTCTTCTCCTATCTCTAGAAAGCGACCTGCTCCAGCTGCGAGAGAAGCTTCTCCTTCTTGGAGATCTGCAAGGAGGTGGAGGACTACTCCTACGATAATCATCTTGAGGGCGACGACCCCAAGAGGGAGGTGGGCCATGATTTCTACTTCTTTTTTCACCATTGGACAGTTCCATTCTTACACGGCAGCCACATAGTGTTCTTCCATCTAGCTCTCGGGGATGGAATTGCATCAGCTCCATCTCGGGGATCTTCAAATTCAACAAAAGCAAAGCCGGGTGGGTTTCTAGCAACCCACACACTTCGGAGTGGTCCATAGTAGCCAAAAGCCCGCTCCAATTCGGTCTTGTTGCCATTGTTTCCAAGATTGCCTACATAAACCTTTCAGTCCAATGGACAGGAATAACGATGCATTTCGAGATCTAGGGTTAAAAAACGCAGCGGCTTAAATCCACATGCTCCGATGGGCCTTCCTGCTTTCCTCCAGCCCAACACCCACCAATGCTCTCCCTCACCCGGCGTCCATGAAATGGCGCCTGAATTTTATTTTATTTTATTTTATTTTATTTTATTTTATTTTATTATACTTTAAGTCTAGGGTACATGTGCACAATGTGCAGGTTTGTTACGTATGTATACATGTGCCATGTTGGTGTGCCGCACCCATTAACTTATCATTTACATAGGTATATCTCCTACTGCTATCCCTCCCCCCTCCTCCCACCCCATGACAGGCCCTGGTGTGTGGTGTTCCCCACCCTGTGTCCATGTGTTCTCATTGTTCAATTCCCACCTATGAGTAAGAACATGTGGTGTTTGGTTTTCTATCCTTGCGATAGTTTGCTCAGAATGATGGTTTCCAACTTCATCCATGTCCCTACAAAGGACATGAACTCTTCATTTTTTATGGCTGCATAGTATTCCATGGTGTATATGTGCCACATTTTCTTAATCCAGTCTATCATTGACGGACATTTGGGTTGGTTCCAAGTCTGTGCTATTGTGAATTGTGCTGCAATAAACATACGTGTGCACGTGTCTTTATAGCAGCATGATTTATAATCCTTTGGGTATATACCCGGTAATGGGAAGGCTGGGTCAAATGGTATTTCTAGTTCTAGATCCTTGAGGAATCGCCACACCATCTTCCACAATGGCTGAACTAGTTTACAGTCCCACCAACAGTGTAAAAGTGTTCCTATTTCTCCACATCCTCTCTAGCACCTGTTGTTTCCTGACTTTTTAATGATTGCCATTCTAACTGGTGTGAGATAGTATCGCATTGTGGTTTTGACTTGCATTTCTCTGATGGCCGGTGATGATGAGCATTTTTTCATGTGTCTATTGGCTGCATAAATGTCTGCTTTTGAGAAGTGTCTGTTCATATCCTTTGCCCACTTTTTGATGGGGTTGTTTGATTTTTTCTTGTAAATTTGTTTAAGTTCTTTGTAGATTCTGGATATTAGCCCTTTGTCAGATGAGTAGATTGCAAAAATTTTCTCCCAGTCTGTAGGTTGCCTGTTCACTCTGATGGTCGTTTCTTTTGCTGTGCAGAAGCTCTTTAGTTTAATTAGATCCCATTTGTCAATTTTGGCTTTTGTTGCCGTTGCTTTTGGTGTTTTAGTCATGAAGTCCTTGCCCATGCCTATGTCCTGAATGGTATTGCCTAGGTTTTCTTCTAGGGTTTTTATGATTTTTAGGTCTGACATTTAAGTCTTTAATCCATCTTGAATTAATTTTTGTATAAGGTGTAAGGAAGGGATCCAGTTTCAGCTTTCTACATATGGCTAGCCAGTTTTCCCAGCACCATTTATTAAATAGGGAATCATTTCCCCATTTCTTGTTTTTGTCAGGTTTGTCAAAGATCAGATAGTTGTAGATATGCGGCATTATTTCTGAGGGCTCCGTTCTGTTCTATTGGTGTATATATCTGTTTTGGTACCAGTACCATGCGGTTTTGGTTACTATAGCCTTGTAGTATAGTTTGAAGTCAGGTAGCGTGATGTCTCCAGCTTTGTTCTTTTGGCTTAGGATTGACTTGGCCATGCAGGCTCTTTTTTGGTTCCATATGAACTTTAAAGTAGTTTTTTCCAATTCTGTGAAGAAAGTCATTGGTAGCTTGATGGAGATGGCATTGAATCTATAAATTACCTTGGGCAGTATGGCCATTTTCATGATATTGATTCTTCCTATCCATGAGCATGGAATGTTCTTCCCTTTGTTTGTATCCTCTTTTATTTCGTTGAGCAGTGGTTTGTAATTCTCCTTGAAGAGGTCTTTCACATCCCTTGTAAGTTGGATTCCTAGGTATTTTTTTCTCTTTGAAGCAATTGTGAATGGGAGTTTACTCATGATTTGGCTCTCTGTTTGTCTGTTATTGGTGTATAGGAATGCTTGTGATTTTTGCACATTTATTTTGTATCCTGAGACTTTGCTGAAGTTGCTTATCAGCTTAAGGAGATTTTGGGCTGAGATGATGGGGTTTTCTAAAAGTACAATCATGTCATCTGCAAACAGGGACAATTTGACTTCCTCTTTTCCTAATTGAATACCCTTTATTTCTTTCTCCTGCCTGATTGCCCTGGCCAGAACTTCCAACACTATGTTGAATAGGAGTGGTGAGAGAGGGCATCCCTATCTTGTGCCAGTTTTCAAAGGGAATGCTTCCAGTGTTTGCCCATTCAGCATGATATTGGCTGTGGGTTTGTCATAAATAGCTCTTATTATTTTGAGATACGTCCCATCAATACCTAATTTATTGAGAGTTTTTAGCATGAAGGGCTGTTGAATTTTGTCGAAGGCCTTTTCTACATCTATTGAGATAATCATGTGGTTTTTGTCATTGGTTCTGTTTATATGCTGGATTATGTTTATTGATTTGCGTATGTTGAACCAGCCTTGCATCCCAGGGATGAAGCTCACTTGATTATGGTGGGTAAGCTTTTTGATGTGCTGCTGGATTTGGTTTGCCAGTATTTTATTGAGGATTTTTGCATCAATGTTCATCAGGGATATTGGTCTAAAATTCTCTTTTTTGGTTGTGTCTCTGCCAGGCTTTGGTATCAGGATGATGCTGGCCTCATAAAATGAGTTAGGGAGGAGTCCCTCTTTTTCTATTGATTGGAATAGTTTCAGAAGGAATGGTACCAGCTCTTCTTTGTATGTCTGGTAGAATTCGGCTGTGAATCCGTCTGGTCCTGGACTTTTTTTGGTTGGTGGGCTCTTAATTATTGCCTCAATTTCAGAGCCTGTTATTGGTCTATTCAGGGATTCAGCTTCTTCCTCGTTTAGTCTTGGGAGGGTGTATGTGTCCAGGAATTCATCCATTTCTTCTAGATTTTCTAGTTTATTTGCATAGAGGTGTTTGTAGTATTCTCTGATGGTAGTTTTTATCTCTGTGGGATCGGTGGTGATATCCCCTTTATCATTTTTATGTGTCTATTTGATTCTTCTCTCTTTTCTTCTTTATTAGTCTTGCTAGCGGTCTATCAATTTTGTTGATCTTTTCAAAAAACCAGCTCCTGGATTCATTGATTTTTTTGAAGGGTTTTTTTGTGTCTCTATCTCCTTCAGTTCTGCTCTGATCTTAGTTATTTCTTGCCTTCTGCTAGCTTTTGAATGTGTTTGCTCTTGCTTCTCCAGTTCTTTTAATTGTGATGTTAGGGTGTCAATTTTAGATCTTTCCTGCTTTCTCTTGTGGGCATTTAGTGCTATAAATTTCCCTCTACACACTGCTTTCAGTGTGTCCCAGAGATTCTGGTATGTTGTGTCTTTGTTCTCCTTGGTTTCAAAGAACATCTTTATTTCTGCCTTCATTTTGTTATGTACCCAGTAGTCATTCAGGAGCAGGTTGTTCAGTTTCCATGTAGTTGAGCACTTTTGAGTGAGTTTCTTAATCCTGAGTTCTAATTTGATTGCAGTGTGGTCTGAGAGACAGTTTGTTATGATTTCTGTTCTTTTACATTTGCTGAGGAGTGCTTTACTTCCAACTATGTGGTCAATTTTGGAATAAGTGCAATGTGGTGCTAAGAAGAATGTATATTCTATTGATTTGGGGTGGAGAGTTCTGTAGATGTCTATTAGGTCTGCTTGGTATAGAGCTGAGTTCAATTCCTGGATATCCTTGTTAACTTTCTGTCTCATTGATCTGTCTAATGTTGACAGTGGGGTGTTAAAGTCTCCCATTGTTATTGTGTGGCAGTCTAAGTCTCTTTGTAGGTCTCTAAGGACTTGCTTTATGACTCTGGGTGCTCCTGTATTGGGTGCATATATATTTAGGGTAGTTAGCTCTTCTTGTTGAATTGATCCCTTTACATTAAGTAATGGCCTTCTTTGTCTCTTCTGATCTTCATTGGTTTAAAGTCTGTTTTATCAGAGACTAGGACTGCAACCCCTGCTTTTTTTTTGTTTTCCATTTGCTTGGTAGATCTTCCTCCATCCCTTTATTTTGAGCCTATGTGTGTCTCTGCACGTGAGATGGGTCTCCTGAATACAGCACACTGATGGGTCTTGACTCTTTATCCAATTTGCCAGTCTGTGTCTTTTAATTGGAGCATTTAGCCCATTTACATTTAAGGTTAATATTGTTATGTGTGAATTTGATCCTGTCATTATGATGTCAGCTGGGTATTTTGCTCGTTAGTTGATGCAGTTTCTTCCTAGCCTCGATGTTCTTTACAATTTGGCATGTTTTTTCAGTGGCTGGTACCGGTTGTTCCTTTCCATGTTTAGTGCTTCCTTCAGGAGCTCTTGTAAGGCAGGCCTGGTGGTGACAACATCTCTCAAAATTTGCTTGTCTGTGAAGGATTTTATTTCTCCTTCACTTATGAAGCTTAGTTTGGCTGGGCATGAAATTCTGGATTGAAAATTCTTTTCTTTAAGAATGTTGAATATTGGCCCCCACTCTCTTCTGGCTTGCAGAGTTTCTGCTGAGAGATCAGCTGTTAGTCTGATGGGCTTCCCTTTGTGGGTAACCTGACCTTTCTCTCTGGCTGCCCTTAACATTGTTTCCTTCATTTCAACTTTGGTGAATCTGACAATTATGTGTCTTGGAGTTGGTCTTCTCAAGGAGTGTCTTTGTGGCATTCTCTGTACTTCCAAATTTGAATGTTGGCCTGCCTTGCTAGGTTGGGGAAGTTCTCCTGGATAATATCCTGAGGAGTGTTTTCCAACTTGGTTCCATTCTCCCTGTCACTTTCAGGTACACCAATCAGACATAGATTTGGTCTTTTCACATCGTCCCATATTTCTTGGTGGCTTTGTTCATTTCTTTTTACTCTTTTTTCTCTAAACTTCTCTTCTCACTTCATTTCATTCATTTGATTTTCAATCACTGATACCCCTTCTTCCATTTGATCGAATTGGCTACTAAAGCTTGTGCATGTGTCACATAGTTCTCGTGCCATGGTTTTCAGCTCCATCAGGTCATTTAAGGTCTTCTCTATGCTGTTTATTCTAGTTAGTCATTCATCCAATCTTTTTTCAAGGTTTTTAGCTTCTTTGCAATGGGTTGGAACATCCTCTTTTAGCTCAGAGAAGTTTGTTATTACCGATCTTCTGAAGCCTTCTTCTCTCAACTCATCAAAGTCATTCTCTGTCCAGTTTTGTTCCATTCCTGGTGAGGAGCTGTGTTCCTTTGGAGGAGAAGAGGCATTCTGATGTTTAGAATTTTCAGCTTTTCTGCTCTGGTTTCTCCCCATCTTTGTGGTTTTATCTACCTTTGGTTTTTGATGATGGTGACGTACAGATGGGATTTTGGTGTGGATGTCCTTTCTGTTTGTTAGTTTTCTTTCTAACAGTCAGGTCCCTCAGCTGCAGGTCTGTTGGAGTTTGCTGGAGGTCCACACCAGACCCTGTTTGCCTGGGTATCACCAGCGGAGGCTGCAGAACTGCAAATATTTCTGCCTGATTGTTCTTCTGGAAGCTTCGTCTTAGAGGGGCACCTGGCCGTATGAGGTGTCAGTCAGCCTCTACTGGGAGGTGCCTCCCAGTTAGGCTACTCAGGGATCAGGGACCCACTTGAGGAGGCAGTCTGTCCATTCTCAGATCTCAAACTCTGTGCTGGGAGAACCACTACTCTCTTCAAAGCTGTCAGACAGGGACATTTAAGTCTGCAGAAGTTTCTGCTGCCTTTTGTTCAGCTATGCCCTGCCCCCAGAGGTGGAGTCTAAAGATGCAGGCAGGCCTCCTTGAGCTGCTGTGGGCTCCACCCAGTTCGAGCTTCCCAGCGGCTTTGTTTACCTACTCAAGCCTCAGCAATGGCGGATGCCCCTCCCCGAGCCTCGCTGCCGCCTTGCAGTTGGATCTCAGACTGCTGTGCTAGCAGTGAGCAAGGCTCCGTGGGCGTGGGACCCTCTGAGCCAGGTGCGGGATATAATCTCCTGGTGTGCCGTTTGCTAAGACAATTGGAAAAGCATGGTATTAGGGTGGGAGTGACCCGATTTTCCAGGTGCTGTCCATCATGGCTTCCCTTGGCTAGGAAAGGGAATTCCCCAACCCCTTGCGCTTCCTGGGTGAGGCATCACCTCGCCCTGCTTTGGCTCACAGTCTGTGGGCTGCACCCACTCTCTTGCACCCACTGTCCGACAAGCCCCAGTGAGATGAACCCGGTACCTCAGTTGGAAATGCAGAAATCACCCATCTTCTGCGTTGCTCACACTGGGAGCTGTAGACTGGAGCTGTTCCTATTTGGTCATCTTGGAACCAATCAATCTGAATTTTTAAGGATAATTTGGTGGGTAGAGGCTCGGGAAGTGGCGAATGCTAATTGGTCAGGTTGGAGATGAAATCATAGGGAGCTGAAGCTGTCCTCTTGCACTAAGTCAGTTCCTGGCTGGGAGCCACAAGACCAGATGAGCTAGTTTATTGATCTGGGTGGTGTCAGCTGATCCATCAAGTACAGGATCTGCAGACTATCTCAAGCACTGATCTTAGGTTTTACTGTAACCTAAGATGTTATCCCCAGGAGCAATTTGGGGAGGTTTAGAATCTTGCAGCCTCCAGCTATTGGACTCCAAAGCCATAATTTCTAATATTGTGGCTAATTTATTAGTCCTACAAAGGCAGTCTAATCACCAGGCAGGAAGAGGATTTATTTTGGGAAAGGGCTGTTATTGTCTTTGTCTTAGAGTTAACCTATAAACTAAGTTCCTCCCAAAGTTAATTCAGCCTACGCCTAGGAATGAACATGGACAGCTTGGAGATTAGAAACAAGATAGAGTCAGTTAGGTCAGATCTCTTTCACTGTCATAATTTTTTCAGTTATAATTTGTACAAAGGTAGTTTCAGCGATGAGAATGTCAGAGACATATTTTGAACCAGAGCAACTCCATCTTGAATAGGGGCTAGGCTGCATTCCCAGGTGTTAGGTATGCTTAGTCACAGGAGGAGATAGGAGGTTGGCACAAGATACAGGTCACAAAAACCTTGCTGATAAAACAGGATGCCATAAAGAAGCCAGCCAACACCCGCCAAAACCAAGATGGTGATGAAAGTAACCTCTGGTTATTCTCACTGCTAATTATATACAAATCATAATACATTAGCATGCTCTCTCACCAGACCCATGACAGTTTACAAATGCCATGGCAACATCCGGAAGTTACCCTATATAGTCTAAAGAGAGGAGGAACCCTCAGTTCCCGGAAATCCCTGCCCCTTTCCCAGAAAATACGTCAATAATTCATCCTTCATTTAGCATATAATCAAGAAGTAACTATAAGTGTACTCAGCTGAGCAGCCCATGGCACTGTTCTGGCAAAGGAGGAGCCATTCTTTTATTCCTTTACTTTCTTAATAAACTTGCTTTCACTTTACTCTATGGACTCACCCTGAATTCTTTCTTGCACATGGTCCAAGAACCCTCTCTTGGGGTCTGGATTGGGACCCCTTTCCAGTAATAAGAATACCTAAGTGGGACTGGGAGATGTCTATACATGGTGATGGGGAAGGGAATAGGAAGTACAGAAGACAGAAGAGGGGACAGCCAGAGCAGGTGGCTTCAGAGCACAGCTCCTGGAGCAAAGAAAGGATGGAAAGAGGCAGAGGGAGGTTTTTGACCCAGGAGAAGTAAGAATTTTTCAGTGGTGAGTAAAGGAAACTTTTGGCCAGGTATCACATCTGTAATCCCAGCACTTTAGGAGGCTGAGGCAGGAGGATCTCTTGAGCCCAGGAGTTTGAGATTGGTTTGGGCAACATAGCAAGATCCCATCTCTACTAAAAATCAAAAAAATACACAAGGCACGGTGGCTCACACCTGTAAATCCCAGTATTTTTGGAGGCCAAGGCAGGTAGATCACCTAAGGTCAGCAGTTTGAGACCAGCCTGACGAATATGGTGAAACCCCACCTCTACTAAAATTACAAAAATTAGCCGGGCCTGGTGGGGTGCACCTATAGTCCCAACTACTTGGGAGGCCGAGGCAGGAGAATCACATGAACCTGGGAGGCAGAGGTTGCAGTGAGCCAAGATCACGCCACTGCACTCCAGCCTGGGCAACAGAGTAAGACTCTGTCTCAAAAAAAAAAAAAAAATCAAAAAAATGGCTGGGCACAGTGTCTCATGCCATAATCCCAGTACTTTGGGAGGCTGAGCAGCTGGCAGATCACCTGAGGTCAGGAGTTCAAGACCAGCCTGGCCAACATGGTGAAACTCGGTCTCTACTAAAAATAAAAAAATTGGCCAGGCATGTCTGGGTGTGGTGGCTCATGCCTGTAATCCCAGCACTTTGGGAGGCCAAGACAGGTGGATCACGAGGTCAAGAGATTGAGACCATCCTGGCTAACACGGTGAAACCCTGTCTACTAAAAATAGAAAAAATAGTCAGGCATGGTGGTGGGCGCCTGTAGTCCCAGCTACTCGGGAGGCTGAGGCAGGAGAATGGTGTGAACCCAGGAAGCGGAACTTGCAGTGAGCCGAGATCATGCCACTGCACTCCAGCCTGGGTGACAGAGCAAGATTCCATCTCAAAAAAAAAAAAAAAAAAAAATTGGCTGGGCATGATGGCAGATGCCTGTAGTCCCAGCTACTTGGGAGGTTGAGGCAGGGGAATAGCTTGAACCCGGGAGGTAGAGGTTGCAGTGAGCCAAGATCCCACCACTGCACTCCAGCCTGGGCAACAGAGGGAGACTCTGTCTCAAAAAAAAAAAAAAAAGGTGGGGGGGGCCAGGTGAGGTGGTTTATACCTGTAATCCCAGCACTTTGGGAGGCTGAGGCGGGAGGATCACAAGGTTAGGAGTTTGAGACCAGCCTGTCCAACATGGTGATACCCCATCTGTACTAAAATACAAAAAATTAGCCGGGCATGGTGGTGCATGCCTGTCATCCCAGCTACTCGGGAGGCTGAGGCAAGAGAATCACTTGGACTCAGGAAGCAGAGGTTGTGGTGAATGGAGATCATGCCGCTACACTCCAGGCTGGGCAACAGAGCAAGTCTCCATCTCAAAAAAAAAAAAAAATTAAAAAAATTAGTCTGGCATGGTGGCGTATGCCTATAGTCCCAGCAATCGGGAGGTTGAGGTGAAGAAAAAGAAAAGAAACTTTCATCCTTGGGGCTGTTTGAGCACAGAGCCAAGTGATCACATGTCAGAGCTTCTCACAGTCCTTTTTTTTTTTTTTTTTGGATTTTTAGTGAAGATGGGGTTTCACCATGTTGGCCAGGCTGGTCTCAAACTCTTAACCTCAGGCGATCTGCCCAAAGTGCTGGGATTACAGGCGTGAGCTACTGTGCCTGGCTTTCTCACAATCCTTAAACCCAAAAGTCTATACTTCTTATTTTAAAATTCCAGGTGCTTCTCTTTCTAGGCTGGAAAGATATTCCCCTAAAGTCAATTCAGGTTCATAGTTGAATTCCTATCTAGGGATTCTAGGAAGGCAACAGAATAAGGATCTTTGAGGTTTAAAAGCCTTTTTTCTTTGCTTTCTCTTCTTTTAAAAAAGGGAGGGGGGCTGGATGTGGTGGCTCATATCTGTAATCCCAGCACTTTGGGAGGCCGAGGCAGGTGGGTCACTTGAGCTCAGGAGTTCAAGACCAGCCTGGGCAACATGGTGAAACCCCATCTCTACAAAAAAAATACAAAAATTAGCCAGGCATGGTGGTGCACGTCTGCAGTCCCAGCTACTTGGGAAGCTGAGGTGGTAGGATCACCTGAGCTGGGGGAGTTTGAGGCTACAGTGAACCAAGACTACACCACTGCACTCAAGCCTGAGTGACAGAACAAGACTCTGTCTCAAAAAAAAAAAAAAGAAAAAAGAAAGAAAAGAAAAGAAAGAAAAAAGGGGAAAAAAAAGAAAAGAAAGCATGGTTAATACAAGTTGAAACATAGTAGTTAACTAGTAGTTGCCTGGTGCGGTGGCTTTTGCCTGTAATCGCAGCCTTTTGGGAGGCCGAGGTGGGCGGATCACGAGGTCAGGAGATCGAGACCATCCTGGCTAACATGGTGAAACCCCGTCTCTACTACAAATATAAAAAATTAGCCGGGCGTGGTGGCAGGTGCCTGTAGTCCCAGATACTTGGGAGGCTGAGGCAGGAGAATGGTGTGAACCCGGGAGGCGGAGCTCACAGTGAGCCAAGATCGTGCCACTGCACTCCAGCCTGGGCGACAGAGCGAGACTCCATCTAAAAAAAAGAAAAAAAAAAAAGTAGTTAATGCTACATGGTTTGGAGTCAGACTCTGCCTAGATCCAAATCCTTGCTCTTCAGCTGTGTGACTTTGAGCCAGTTGCTTAACTTCCCTGTACCTTGATTTTCTTAATCAAGAAAGATTAAGATTTTCTTAATCAAGAGAGAAATAATTCTAGCCTCAAAAATTGCAAGGTTTTTTTTGTTTGTTTGTTTTTCTGTTTTTGAGATGGAGTCTCACTCTGTCGCCCAGGCTGGAGTGCAATGGCATGATCTCAGCTCACTGCAACCTCCACCTCCCGGGTTCAAGTGATTCTCCTGCCTCAGCCTCCCGAGTAGTGGGATTACAGGAGCCTTGCACCACACCCAGCTAATTTTTGTATTTTTAGTGGAGATGGGGTCTCGCCACATTGGCCAGACTGGTCTTGAACTCCTGACCTCAGGTGATCCACCCACTTCAGCCTCCTAAAGTGCTAGGATTACAGGCATGAGCCACCACACGCAGCTATAAATTGCAAGTATCAAATGAACTAAAATGTAAAGTCCTTAGAACCTTCTAAGGTTTGCCCATATTGAACACTCAATAAATGTTTGCTCTCATTAAAAATAAGGGAAGACCCGGGCGTGGTAGCTCACGCCTGTAATCCCAGCACTTTGGGAGGCCGAAGTGGGTGGATCACAAAGTCAGGAGTTTGAGACCAGCCTGGCCAATATGGCGAAACCCCGTTTCTACTAAAAATACAAAAATTAGCCGAGCATGGTGGTGGGCACCTGTAGTCCTAGCTACCTGGGAGGCCAAGGCAGGAGAATCACTTGAACCCGGTAGGTGGAGGTTGCAGTGAGCAGAGATCACGCCATTGCACTCCAGCCTGGGCAACAGAGTGAGACTCTGTCTCAAAAATAAAATAAAATAAAATAAAAAGGAGGAAATATACCCAAAATAAACATGTACATATATTCACCATAACACACGTTCAAGAAGATTCATAGCACCAAACTCATAATAGCTCCAGACTAGAAACAACCCAAATGTCCATCGACAGAAAATAGTGATATATTCAGGCAGTGAATACTACACACAATGAGAATGAATAAACTACAACTACACACAGAAATACAGATGAATCTCACAAACATAATATTGAGCAAAAGAAGTCACAAAAGACATATACTGCCTGATTCCGTTTATAGAAAATTCAAAACTAGACGAAACAAATCTATGTTGTTAGAAATCAAGATAGTGCTTTTCCTTGGAGTAAGGGTAATGATCAGAAAGAGGCTTCTGTGGGTACTGATAATGCTCTTTTTTGTGATCTGCTTACTGAAGTGTGTTGACTTTGTGAAAATTTAACCGTATACTTTCAATTTGTTTATTTTTAATATGTTTGTTATACTCCAATTAAATGATTTCCTTTTTTTTTTTTTTTTTTTTGAGACAAACTCTCACTCTGTCGCCCAGGCTGGAATGCAGTGGCGCAATCTCGGCTCACTGCTAGCTCCACCCCCCGGGTTCACGCCATTCTCCTGCCTCAGCCTCCCAAGTAGCTGGGACTGCAGGCGCCCACCACTACGCCCAGCTAATTTTTTGTATTTTTAGTAGAGACGGGGTTCACATGTTAGTGAGGATGGTCTCAATCTCCTGATCTCGTGATCCGCCCATCTCGGCCTCCCAAAGTGCTGGGATTACAGGCATGAGCCACCGCGCCCGGCCAAATTATTTCTCAAAAGTCAAAAGTGGCAGGGAATAATATGCACAGTCTTACGCTCATAAATAACTACCATTGTCATTTTGGAGTGGATTCATCCGGACAATTTCTACACATATATAAACATATAAATAGGCCAGGTGCGGTGGCTCACGCCTGTAATCCCAGCACTTTGGGAGGCTGAGGCAGGTGGATCACCTGAGGTCAGGAGTTTGAGACCAGCCTGGCCAACATGGCAAAACCCTGTCTCTACTAAAAATACAAAAATAAGCTAGGCATGGTGGCACGCACTTATAATCCCAGCTACTCAGGAGGCTGAGGCAGGAGAATCACTTGAACCTGGCAGAGGGAGGTTGCAGTGAGCTGAGATCACTGCTCTCTAGCCTGGGCAACAGAGCAAGACTCCATCTCAAAAACAAAAACATATAAATAGATGAGCTTATACTACACTATTTTTTTTTTCACCTATCACCTAATTTTTTCACTTATTAATATAAATCTTAAACACTATTTCATGTACAACATTATTCTTAGTGGTTATAGAGTATCACATGTGCATACCACAGTTAATTTAATAAACTCTCTATAGCCAGGCATGGTGGCTCATGCCTGTAATCCCAGCACTTTGGGAGGCCGAGGCGGGCAGATCACCCGAGATCAGGAGTTCAAGACCAGCTTGGCCAACATGGTGAAACCCCGTCTCCACTGAAAAATACAAAAATTAGCCAGGCATGGTGGCAGGCACCTTAATCCCAGCTACTTGGGAGGCAGAGGCAGGATAATTGTTTGAACCCAGGAGGCAGAGGTTGCAGTGAGTGGAGATCAAGCCATTGCGCTCAAACCTGGGGGACAAGAGTGAGACTTCTCTCAAAAATAAAAAATAAAAATAATAAACTCTCTGTAGCTGAACATTTAAGCTATCTCTACATTTTTGCTATATAAAGAACACTTGGCAACAAGTATTTTTAATTCATTTTTATACTAGTTTTCCATTATTTTATCCTTGTATTTTTGCTGAGAACTTTTTTTTCTTACCTCACTCGTTCTTTCCTCTTCACCCCCTTTCTCCTTGCTCATTCTTCATGCTCAAACATACCTAAATATCTATAAGGGTTTAATTCTTGTTCACTTTACAAAAATAGAATCAGCCAGACACAGTGGCTCAAGCCTGTAATCCTAGCACTTTGGGAGCCCAAGGCAGGAGGATAGCTTGAGGCCAGGAGTTCCAGCAGCCTGGGCAACTCGGTGAGATCACATCTCTATATTAAATAGAGAAATTAGCCAAGTGTGGTGGTACACACCTATAGTCCTAACTACTCAGGAGGCTGAGGTAGGAGAATTGCTTGAGCTCGGGAATTTGAAGTTATAGTGAGCTATGATCTCACCACTACACTCCAGCCTGGGTGTTGGAGTGAGATCTTGTCTCTTGAAAAAAAAAATCATAGGTTTTCTTCTGAAATGTGCTGGTTTCATTTTGCCAAAGCTCACAGAAGCCCCTCTAGAGCACCTGATATGGCTCTAACATATATTTTAAGTAGCTGCCACAATATCCGGTGTGATGGGTATACCATGATTTTAGTCAATCATTCTCTT
The DNA here is from genome assembly GCF_028885655.2 of Pongo abelii. NCBI lineage: Eukaryota > Metazoa > Chordata > Mammalia > Primates > Hominidae > Pongo > Pongo abelii. Next base: position 58,585,787 of record NC_071994.2, read on the forward strand.
ATTGAGAACACCCAAGTTATTTCTAGGGCTTAAACATTACAAAAAATCCTGCAATAAATGTCATTGTGTGTATGACCTTATGTGCCCATTGCCAATTTATTGCCTCTTCCAAATTCATCCTTTTTGATGGCTCTGTAAATAACAGTTCTGGGCCCTTTAAATATTTTCCTTTCCTAGTGATGCTGAAGCTTTATCAGTAGAGGGCGCTAGAGTTGAAGGAGAGTCTCTTGCTTCCTGGTTCCTGTGTGCTTCCTTGGCCGTCTCCTTGCAGTCAACTTGGTGTCTTAATCCTCTGCTCCTGCAATGCATGGCGGTTCGTGCACCAACAGCCGCAGCTTCCTCCCAGTACTCTCCCCCAGGGAGTTTTATAGAAGAGTTCCTACAGTGAGACATCTCCCTGTGAACAGCTTTCCCCAGCACCCTAGAAGACAGATATTTAACACCTTTCAGAGAATGGATTTCCAGTCAGTTCCACTGATTTCTGTCACTTAGTGAGCCACAGCCATGTCCGTTCCAACAAGATCTGGATCTCAGCCGTAGGTCTTCCTTGGATCTTCTATCTCATTTATGGGGTTAGTGGTTGCTTCCTAACCTAACCACTTCCTTTTTGTTTGTTTCTGTTTGTTTGAGACAAAGTTTCGCTCTGTCACCCATGCTGGAAGGCAACAGCACGATCTCGGCTCACTGCAACTTCTGCCTCCTGGGTTCAAGCGATTCTCTGGTCTCAGCCTCCAGAGTAGCTGGGATTACAGGCATGCACCACCATGCCCCGCTAGTTTTTTGTATTTTTAGTAGAGATGGGGTTTCACCATGTTGGCCAGGCTGGTCTCCAACTCCTGACCTCAGGTGATCCACCTGCCTCGGCCTCCCAAAGTGCTAGGATTACAGACGTGAGCCACTGTACACGGCCTGCTTCCTATATTCTTTAGAATTCTAATTCTTACTAGTCAATCCCTCATTACTCCAATCTTCTGTTATAGTTAATAATTCTTCATATTAAACTTCTCTGTTTGAATTATTAAGTGGTTTTTCTCTCTTGATTCTACTCAGACTGAGACACTACCTGCCATGTTGCATGGGTGGAGTGTGCTATAGTTTTCCTCTATCATTTACCTACTGAAGGCATCCAGGTTGTTGCTAGGTTTTAGCCAATACACATAAATCTGCAATAAATATCCTTGTACATATAACTTTTTGTACTGGTGGTTTTATGTCTGAATGTTCTATCTCAAAATTGGAATTGCTGCTTCAAGCCACCAAGGAGCTCTCGTCACCAGCCAGACCCATTCTCCTCACTCCCCACTTTCACCGAATGGTTTTGTCTTTTACCTGATTAAGAAAATGAAAGTTATCTCACGTGATGGCTGCATGTCCATTTCAAAGTATCTTGGTTTTCATCCTTCCTCTTTCTTTATGCTTTTCTCTAAGGAAAAGTGTCCCTCCCTTCTCCATGCATTCATTTAACTAGCATTTGCTGAGCTCCTTCTATAAGACTGGCCCTGTGCCAGTGGCTACAGATATGGAGATAAACAGGAATTGGTCCCTGCACACACAGTGCCGGTTACCTATCCTGGAGTTTACTTCTTATGGCCTCTCTCTTATCTCTTCACTTTTTTTTTTTTTAGATGGACACTCGCTCTGTCACCCAGTTTGGAGTGCAGTGGCGCAATCTTGGCTCACTGCAACCTCCGCCTCCTGGGTTCAAGTGATTCTCCTGCCTCAGCCTCCTGAGTAGCTGGGACTATAGGTGCAAGCAACCACACCCAGCTAATTTTTGTATTTTTAGTAGACACGGGGTTTCACCATGTTGGCCAGGCTAGTCTCGAACTCCTGACCTCAAGTGATGAGGCTGCCTCGGCCTCCCAAAGTGCTAGGATTACAGGCATGAACCACCGCACCCAGCCACTTCAGACACTTACTATTGTGTTTTCCCTTCAGCCTGCGTGTGTGCTCTCATCCTTCCTCTGAGGATAGTTTGCCTGGACCCAGCTTCCCTTTCACACTACTGTCCTGACACTTTTCCTTTATTGCCAGACTTCCCAGTGGTGGCCTTGGCTCACTGCCCCTGCTGTTTCTCATCTCATTTTCTCTTTGTCTCACGTGTCCATGTGAAGAGACCACCAAACAGGCTTTGTGTGAGCAACAAGGCTGTTATTTCACCTGGGTGCAGGTGTGCTGAGTCTGAAAAGAGAGTCAGCAAAGGGTGGTGGATTATCATTAGTTCTTATATGTTTTGGGATAGGTGGTCGAGTTAGGAACTGTGTTTTGTGGGCAGGGGGTGGATCTCACAAAGTACATTCTCAAGGGTGGGGAGAATTACAAAGAAACTTCTTAAGGGTGGGGAGATTACAAAGTACATTGATCAGTTAGGGTGGGGCAGAAACAAATTACAATGGTGGAATGTCATCAGTTAAGGCTATTTTCACTTCTTTTGTGGATCATCAGTTGCTTCAGGAAGTCTGGATGTATACGTGCAGGTCACAGGGGATATGATGGCTTAGCTTGGGTTCAGAGGCCTGACATTCCTGTCTTCTTAAATTAATAAGAAAAATAAAACAAAATAGTGGTAAAGTGTTGGGGTGGCAAAAATTTTTGGGGGTGGTATGGCGAGATAATGGGCGATGTTTCTCAGGGCTGCTTCGAGCAGGATTGGGGTGGCATGGGAACCTACAATGGGAGAGATTCAACTGAAGAAAGATTTTGGGGTAAGGGGTGATATTGTGGGGTTGTTGGAAGGAGCATTTGTCGTATAGAATTATTGGTGATGGCCTGGATGCGGTTTTGTATGAATTGAGAAACTAAACGAAAGACACAAGTTCCAAATAAAAGAAGGAGAAAAATAGGTATTAAAGGACTAAGAATTGGGAGTACCCAGGACGTCCAATTAGAGAGTATCCAAGGGGTTTCAGTGTTATTGTTTGCTTGATTGGTGAGTTTTTGGGCTCTATCCTTGAGATTTTTTATGTTGTTATATACCGGGCCAGATTGATTTAGGTAAAAACAACACTCTTCATTTAAAAATATACAAAGTCCTCCTTTTTCAGCAGTGAGTAAATTGAGTCCTCAGCAATTTTGGAGGAAAGAGAAATGCAAAGCCAGCAATTGTTTGTTAAAGAAGGATTAGAAATGGCTAGGAGAGAGTGAGATTGATAGTGTGGTGGAGATAGCTGGGGAGAGGTAGAGGGTGGCATAAGAACGGGAACCAGAATAAGAGTGAGTATAAAAGTAAAGACTAGGACTTCATCAGTGTGAAAGTATTGGAGTGTACTTTGTCACTGAGGATCTTCTATCCACTTAAACAGAGACTTAAGGGTGGCAGTTTGAGGTAAAACCAGGCGCCACTGAATACCAAGAGCCTGAGAAACTGAGGTGGGAAGGCCAAACTGAGGAATTATGTCTGACAGAAGGGAAGAATTGACCACGGTGGCCTTCTCAGACCTCGTGGGAAAGACCTCTACCCATCCAGTGAAAGTGTCTACCTAGACCAGGAGGTATTTTAGTTTCCTGACTCGAGCATGTGAGTAGTCAATTTGCCAGTCCTGGGTGGGGGCAAATCCATGAGCTTGATGTGTAGGGAAGGGAGGGGGCCTGAACAATCCCTGAGGAGTAGTAGAATAGCAGATGGAACAACTAAGAAGTGATTTCCTTGAGGATAGATTTCCACGATGGAAAGGAAATGAGAGATTCTAAGAGGCGGGCTAGCGGCTTGTAACCTACATGGAAGAGGTTATGAAATGACGATAGAATAGAATGGGCCTGTGAGACTGGAAGGAGATATTTTCCTTGGTCCAAGAACCATTTGCCTTGTGTGGGAAGAGACTGATAGGTGGAAGTTTCAGTGGGGGAGTAGGTGGGAGTGACCAGATGAGAAGGAGAAAAACTGGCCGTGAGGGACAGAAGTTAGAAAGCTAGCTGCTTTTTTAGCTACCTTATCAGCATAAGCGTTGCCCTGAGTGATGGGATCTGATGCCTTTTGATGGCCCTTGCAGTGTAAGACTCCAGCTTCCTTTGGAAGTAAAGCAGCCTTGAGAAGAGTTTTTATTAAAGAGGCATTAATGATGGAGGACCCTTGTGTAGTGAGGAAACCTCTTTCAGCCCATATAACAGCACAGTGGTGCAAGATATGGAAGGCATATTTAGAGTCAGTATAAATACTGACGCCTAGTCCTTTTGCAAGAGTGAGGGTTCGAGTTAAGGCAATGAGTTCGGCTTGCTGAGAGGTAGTGGAGAGGGGCAGAGCAGTAGCCTCAATGACAGATGTGGGATATACTACAGCATAGCCTGCCTTTGCTGGTGTGTGGTGAACTGCCTGGTGGAACTGCCATCAATAAACCAAGTGTGATCAGGGTGAGGAACAGGAAAGAAGGAAATATGGGGAAATGGAGTGAATGTCAGGTGTATCAGAGAAATGCAGTCATGGGGGTCAGGTGTGGTATCAGGAATAATGAGGGAGGCCAGATTGAAGTCCAGGCCAGGAACAATGGTTAACTGTGGGAGACTCAACAAAGACTGAGTACAGTTGAAGGAGCCAGGGTTGGGGAGGGGAGGAGAAAGTATACGTGTCAGGTGTGAGGAAGAAAATAGATTTTGGAAGTTATGAGAACTGTAGAGAGTGAGTTGAGCATAGTTTGTGATTTTTAGGGTGTCTAAAAGTATTAGGGTGGCAGCAGCCACTGCACAGAGACATGATGGCCAGCCTAAAATAGTAAGGTCAAGTAGTTTGGACAAAAAGGTTACAGGGCGTGGTCCCGGCTCTTGTGTAAGAATTTTTACCACACAGCCCTGTACTTTGGCTGTATGTAATGAAAAGGGTTGGGATGAGTTAGGGAAAGCCAGCGTGGGGGCAGCTTCTAGGGCTGTTTTTAAGGAACAGAAAGAGGAGTGGCGAAAGGATTTAGGATCTATGGAGTTAGCTAGGTTTGGTTTTGTGAGTTTATATAATGGTTTTGTTAGGACGGCAAAACCAGGTATCTAAAGGCGAAAGTATCCTACCATGCCCAGGAAGGAAAGGAGTTGTAGTTTTGTAGAAGGGGTTGGGGTTTGGGAGATTCGCCAGACATGATCAGCAGGGAGAGCACGTGTTTTCATGAAGAATTATGTAGAGATAGGCAATGGATGAGGAAGAAATTTGGGCTTGACTGAAGTAATGGGGGCTGTCTGTGAAGCCTTGCAGCAGTACAGCCCAGGTAATTTGCTGAGCCTGATGGGTGTCAGGGTCAGTCCAAGTGAAAGCGAAGAGAGGCTGGGATGAAGGGTGCAAAGTAATAGTAAAGAAAGCATGTTTGAGATCCAGAACAGAATAATGGGTTATGGAGGGGTTGTGGAGGGAGGTATTGAGCATAGGAGAGTATACAGTGTTGGCACCATGGGGTGGATAGGTAAGACAATTTGGTTGATAAGGCACAGATCCTGAACTAACCTGTAAGGCTTGTCCGGTTTTTGGACAGGTAAAATGGGGGAATTTTAGGGAGAGTTTATAGCCTTTAAAAGGCCATGCTGTAACAGGCAAGTGATAACAGGCTTTAATCCTTTTAAAGCCTGCTGTGGGATGGGATATTGGCGTTGAGCAGGGTAAGGGTGATTAGGTTTTAATGGGATGGTAAGGGGTGCATCATTTGTCACCAAGGAGGGAGTAGAGGTATCCTATACTTGTGGATTAAGGTGGGGGGATGTGAGAGGAAGATGCGAAGGAGGCTTTGGGTTGGGAAGAAGGGTGGCAATGAGATGTGGCTGTAGTCCAGGAATAGTCAGGGAAGCAGATAATTTAGTTAAAATGTCTCAACCAAAAAAGGGAACTGGGCAGGTGGGGATAACTAAAAAGGAGTGCATAAAAGAATATTGGCCAAGCTGGCACCAGATTTGGGGAGTTTTAAGAGGTTTAGAAGCCTGGCAGTCAATACCCACAACAGTTATGGAGGCAAAGGAAATAGGACCTTGAAAAGAAGGTAATGTGGAGTGGGTAGCCTCCATATTGATTAAGAAGGGTACGGACTCACCCTCCACTGTAAGAGTTACCCGAAGCTCAGCATCCGTGATGGTTCAGGAAGTTTCCAAGGCGATTGGGCAGCATCAGTCATCAGCCGCTAAGTCGAGAAGATCTGGGAAGGAGTCAGTCAGAGAGCCTTGGGCCAGAGTTCCAGGGACTCTGGGAGTGGCTGCTGGGTGAGTTGGACAGTCCAATTTTCAGTGGGGTCCCACACAGATGGGACACGTCTTAGGAGGAATCGCGGGCTGTGGGCATTCCTTGGCCCAGTGGCCAGATTTCTGGCACTTGTAGCAAGCTCCTGGGGGAGGAGGTTCTGGAGGAACCCCTGGCAGCTGTGGTTCAGGCATTTGGAAGTTCTTTGTGCTGGAGATGTGGCTGGGGTTTGTCTCACAGTGGAGGCAAGGAATTGCAACTCAGAAATACATTGCTACTTGGCTGCCTCTACTCTATTACAGTACACCTTGAAGGCGAGGTTAAGTCCTGTTGTGAGGTTTGAGGGTTGGAATCTAATTTTTGGAGCTTTTTCTAATGTTGGGAGCAGATTGGGTAATAAAATGCATATTGAGAATAAGACGGTCTTCCTCTGGGGGCCTTCCTCTGGGGTCTAGGTCAGGAAAGTGTCTAAGGGTTGTTGTCAAATGGACCATGAACTGGGTTTTTATATTTGATGAAAAAGAGCCTAAATGCTAACTGATTTGGGAGAGGTCGGATAAAGAAAAAAGGAGCATTAACCTTGACTGTGCCTTTAGCTCCAGCCATCTCTTTAAGAGGAAATTGTTGGACAGTTGGGGGAGGGCTAGTTGTGTAACGAAACTGTAAGCCAGACTGGGTGTGAGGAGGGGAGGTGATAGAAAGATTATAGGGTGGGGGAGCAGAGGCTGAGGAAGAATTGGGACCTGGCTTGGCCTGGTAAGGAGCAGCCTGGGGAGAAGGAGAGAGGTCAGATGAGTCCGTAGAAAAGAAGGATTCAAAGGACTCAGAGCTTGGGGTGGAGACTGAAGGAACAGACAGGAGAGAAAGAAGAAAGATTTGGGACACATCTCATTGGGAGCAGAGACTCGGGAGGGACCAACGTGTAAAAGAATGCCTGGATGTCAGGCACCTCAGACCATTTGCCCATTTTTCGACAAAAATTATCTAGGTCTTGTAGGATGGAAAAATCAAAAGTGCTGTTTTCCGGCCATTTAGAACCATTGTCGAGTTTGTATTGGGGCCAAGCAGTGTTGCAGAAGAAAATAAGATGCTTAGATTTTAGGTCAGGCGAGAGTTGAAGAGGTTTTAAGTTCTTGAGAACATAGGCTAAGGGAGAAGAAGGAGGAATGGAGGGTGGAAGGTTGCCTATAGTGAAGGAGGCAAGTTTAAAGAGAAGGGTAGAGACATGGAGCGGGGGGAGGGGAGCAGCCCTGGGCTGCAACGTGGGTGAGCAGCCAAAGCAGGCATCCCTGCAGTTGACTTGCCACCAAGGGAATGTGGGTGAATGACCAAGGCAGGCGTCCCCGCGGAGATCAGACACCAATGGAACATGGGTGAATAATCAGAGAGGCGTCCCCACAATGATTAAACACCAAGGGAAGCCTGCCTTCCCGAGTCCATGACCGGCACCGGAGTTTTGCATCCACGGATAAAATGTGTCTCCTTTGTCTCTACCAGAAAATGAAAGGAATTGAAATTAAGAGAAGGGAGAGATTGAAGGGTGGCACCAAGATTGAAAGGAGAAAGAGGTTGAAGGATAGTGAGAGAAGTTGGAGAAGAGAGTAAAAAGAGGCCGCTTACCTGATTTAAAATCGGTGAGATGTTCCTTGGGCTGGTTGGTCTGAGGACCCGAGGTCGTAAGTGGATCTCTTCATGGAGTGAGGGTGAGGACAGGGGACTGGTCTTCTGAAGGAGTCCCACTGACCCAGGTCTTTGGCACCAAATGTTTCACATGTCCGTGTGAAGAGACCACCAAACAGGCTTTGTGTGAGCAACATGGCTGTTATTTCACCTGGGTGCAGGTGGGCTGAGTCTGAAAAGAGAGTCAGCAAAGGGTGGTGGATTATCATTAGTTCTTATAGGTTTTGGGATAAGCAGTGGAGTTAGGAACAGTGTTTTGCAGGCAGGGGATGGATCTCACAAAGTACATTCTCAAGGGTGGGGAGAATTACAAATAATCTTCTTAAGGGTGGGGGAGATTACAAAGTACATTGATCAGTTAGGGTGGGGCAGAAACAAATTACAATGGTGGAATGTCATCAGTTAAGGCTATTTTCACTTCTTTTGTGGATCTTCAGTTGCTTCAGGCGATCTGGATGTATACGTGCAGGTCACAGGGGATATGATGGCTTAGCTTGGGCTCAGAGGCCTGACACTCTTCTCCCCTTGTAACCTGGGCTCTGCACTGCCCCCTCCCATACTCTACTGAAACTACTGTCTAGGAAATCAACAATTAACTACAAATCTCAGTCCAAAGGACCCTTCCCATGCTTCATGGTGCTCAACATCTCTGCACTTCAGTCCTACTGAACTCCTTTTCCTCCTCCCCCTTCTTCTCCTCTTCCTCCTCCTCCTCTCCCTCCTCCTCTTCCTCCTTTTCCCCTTCAAAAAGTATGGTATCCTTACTTTAATTGCAAATGATAGAAAACCTAACTCAAACTAATTTTTTTTTTATTTTTTTGAAACAGGGTCTTACTCCGACGCCCAGGCTGAAGTGCAGCAGCCAAATCTCGGCTCACTACAATCGCTGTCTCCTGTGTTCAAGCGATTCTTCTGCCTCAGCCTCCCAAGTAGCTGGCATTACAGGCTCCCACCACTACACCTGGCTAATTTTTGTATTTTTAGTCGAGACGGAAATGTTGAGACCATGTTGGTCAGGCTGGTCTCAAACTGCTGACTTCAAGTGATCCACCCACCTCAACTGTCTAAAGTGCCGAGACTACAGGAGTGAGCCACTGCACCTGGCCCTAACTCAAACTAATTTAAACCTAAAGAATACTATGTAGTAAAAGTATAAATATGTGCATGGAAATGATAAACTCCACACTCACGATAATTATTAGTTCAGTGGGGGCCGGGTGCAGTGGCTCATGCCCATAATCCCAGCACTTTGGGAGGCCTAGGCAGGCAGATCACTTGAGGTCAGGAGTTCGAGACCAGCCTGGCCAACATAGTAAAACCCTGTCTCTACTAAAAAAAAAAAAAAAAAAATTAGCTGGGCATGGTGGCAGGCACCTATAATCCCAGCTACCGGCCACTCAGGAGGGAGGCTGAAGCAGGAGAATAGCTTGAACGTGGGAGACAGGGGTTGCAGTGAGCCAAGATTGTGCTGGTGCACTCCAGCCTGGGCAACAGAGCAAGACTCTGTCTCTCAAAAAAAAAAAAAAAGGAAATGTTATCGCTAGGCATGTGACAGAAATGTTTAACATGTGGAGAAAATTAGCAGCAGGTCCATGAAAACTGACAAATGAATAAACAAAGCAATTATTGATTCTAAGAAAATGAGTTGTACATAAAAGGAGACATGTTTGTAGTATACTATGTGCCTCAACAGTAAACAATAGTTACATAAGAATACTGTACATGTGGACTATTGTCTTTCTAAAACACTGTGGTATTATCTATGTTGAGAGATTACAGGAGTAGGGTAGGCAGGGATGGAATGAGAAAGCTACATCCTTATCTAGCACAGTGAGATGTCATCCCTAGAGTCCCAACTATTGTGGCAGCTGAGGCGGCAGGATCGCTTGAGCCCAGGACTTTGAAGCTGCAGCCATGATTGCACCACTGCACTCCAGCCTGGGTGACAGAGCAAGACCTCATCTTTAAAACAAATCAATTAATAAGACTGCAAAATCAAGACATAGCAAACAATAAAGATATTATTTAGACATGTCAAATTTGAATACCAGGGAAGCATCAAGAGGACTTGAGAATGGTTGCCTCTGAGGTGGCAACCTGGGGAATATAGGGTGGGGAGGGATAAAATACTCCTAAAAATAAGTTTTTTGTTTGTTTGGAATTTTTTGGGTGTTTTTTGTTGTTTCTGTTTTTTGTTTTTTTGAGACAGAGTCTTGCTCTGTCACCCAGGCTGAAGTGCAGTGGCACAGTCTTGGCTCACTGCAACTTCCGCCTCCCCTTCCGCCTCCGCCTCCGCCTTGAACCCTGAGGCAGGGTTCAAGTGATTCTCCTGCCTCAACCTCCAAAGTAGCTGGGATTACAAGCGTGTGCCACCATATCCAGCGATAATCCCAGCTAATTTTTGTATTTTTAGTGGCAACGGGATTTCACCATGTTGGCCAGGCTCAGACTTCTGACCTCAAGTTATCCGCCTGCCTCAGCCTCCAAAAGTACTGGGATTACAGGCGTGAGCTACCATGCCTGGCCCACTCAACCAACTGTAAACTAGAAAATGTTTAAATTTACCTATAGCCTGGAAGCACTGTCTCCCCACTTCCCCACCCTCTGCCCACTTCAAATTGTCCTGCCTTTCTGGACCAAACCAATGTATTTCTCAAATGTATTTGATTGATGTCTCATGCCTCCCTAAAATGTATAAAATCAAGCTGTACCCCGACCACCTTGGGCACATGTTCTGAGGACCTCCTGAGGGCTGTGTCATGGGTCATGGTCACTCATGTTTGGCACAGAATAAATATCTTCAGATATTTTACAGAGTTTAACTGTTTTTGTTGACATACTTAGTAAAAAATAAAATAGGTTTTCCCAGAGTCAAACCATAAAGAAAAAAAAGTTTTTAGGCAGGGTGTGGTGGCTTACACCTGTAATCCCAGCATTCTGGGAGGCCGAGGCAGGAGGATCACAAGGTCAAGAGATGGAGACCATCCTGGCCAACATGGTGAAACCCCATCTCTACTAAAAGTATAAAATTTAGTTGGGCGTGGTGGCACGAGACTTTAGCTCCAGCTACTTAGGAGGCTGAGGCAGGAGAATTGCTTGAACCCGGTAGGAAGAGGTTGCAGTAAGCCGAGATCATGCCACTGTACTCCAGCCTGGCCACTGAGCAAGACTCCGACTCAAAAAAAAAAAAAAGAAAAAACGGAATTAAAACATTTTTTATTCCCTTAAAAAGGATTGTAGACCCTAGGCATTATGTCTACTATGTTTGAGGCATATGTTGTTCCTGCCTGATTTAGGCTTGGATGGAATAGTTTCTTTGACTTAATCATGGGAAATGATGATTAAATTATATTAATTAAGTTATAGCCAGGGGTTGGTGGTGCTACCCTAGAGTTTGGGAATGGGGTCCATCCCACCCAGATGGAATTTCTGCCGTATGATGGGAGAGACAGTGAGATTGATGCCAAAGAAATAATCAAAATACCCACTGCAGATGTGAACAATTAAAAGAAGAAAAAAGCCCAAAAAATTATCAAGTAGCATATGAACAGATGCTAGCTGGTAATCAAGGATAAGCAAAATAAACAACAATGAGATACTTTTCACCCATGAAATTGACAAAAATTTAAGTTTAATAATATCCAGATCTGATGAAGTATAGAGAAAAGGGTGCTCCAATAGCTCCAATATATTGTTGGTGGGAATCTAAATTGGTATGCCCTTTTTGGAGGACAACTTGGTAGTAGCTATTAAAATTTTAAATGTACATACCTTCATCCCCCCAATCCAATTTCTAAGTATCTAAATATCTAACATAGGGAAACATGATCAGTATTTGCACAAAAAAGCAGGTGCAAGGACATTCATGGCAGCATTGTTCATGATAATAAACATTTTTAAGCAGCCTTACAATTCATGAATAATAGTCCTGTGGTTAAATAAACTATGTTAAATACATACTCTGGGCCAGGCACAGTGGCTCACGCCTGTAATCCCAGCACTCTGGGAGGTCGAGGCCGGTGGATCACTTGAGGTCAGGAGTTTGAGACCAGCTGGCCAACATGGTTAAACCTCACCTCTACTAATAATGCAAAAACTAGCCGAGTGTGTTGGGGGCCGCCTATAATCCCAGCTACTCGGGAGGCTGAGGCGGAAGAATCGCTTGAACCCAGAAGGCTGAGGTTCCAGTGAGCCGAGATCGTTCCATTGCACTTCAGCTTGTGTGACAGAGCCAGACTCCATCTCAAAAAAAAAAAAAAAAAACTACAGAATATGATATGATGCAGTAGTTATACAAAACAAAGTAGATCAATTTGTACTGACATGAAAACAGCTATAACACATATTTTAAATTGAAACAAGAGAAAACCCAAGTTACATATTGTCTGAATCTGCTATGGCTGCCGTAACAAAATACCACAGTCCAGTGGCTTAAACAACAACAATTTATTTTCTCACAGTTCTGGAGGCTACAAGTCTAAGATTAAAGTGTCAGCATGGTTGGTTTCTTCTGAGACCTCTTTGCTTGGCTTACAAATTGCTGTTTTCTCATTGTGTCCTCACATGGCCTCTTCTCTGGGCATGTGCATCTCTGGTGTCTCTTCCTTTTCCAATAAGGGCTCCAGGTCTATTGGATCAGGGCCCCATCCCAGTGACCTCATTTAACCTTAATTACCTCTTTTTTTTTCTTTTTTTTGTTTTAAGATGGAGTCTGGCTCTGTGGCCCAGACTGGATAGAGTGCAGTGAGGTGATGTTGGCTCACCGCAACCTCTACCTCCCAAGTTCAAGCAATTCTCCTGCCTCAGCCTCCTGAGTAGCTGGGACTACAGGTGTGTGCCACCATGCCTGGCCAATTTTTTTATTTTTAGTAGAGATGGGTTTTCACCATGTTGGCCAGGCTGGTCTCAAACTCCTGATGTCGGGTGATCTACCTACCTTGGCCTCCCAAAGTGCTGAGATTACAGGCATAAGCCACCACACCTGGCCCTTAATTACACCTCTATTTATTATTATTTTTTTAGAGATGTAGTCTTGCTCTGTCACCCAGGCTGGAGTGTGCAGTGGTGACATTTCAGCTCACTGCAACATTTACCTCCCAGGTTCAAGCGATCCTTGTGCCTCAGCCTCCCATGTAGCTGGGACTACATGCCTGGCTAATTTTTGTATTTTTAGTACAGATGGGGTTTTACCATGTTGGCCAAGCTGGTCTCAAACTCCTGACCTCCAGTGATCAGCCTGCCTCAGCCTCCCGAAGTGCTGGGATTACAGATACGAGCCATCACGCCCGGCTTTAATTACCTTTTCAGAGGCCCTGTCTCCAAATATATTCACATTGCAGGTTAGGGTTAGGGTTTCAATACATGAATTTTGGGGGGACCACAATTCAGCCCACAGCACATATACATATGTATGTGTGTGTCTCATTTCTATAAATAAACCAAGGACACACAACCAAGTTACATGTTTTCAAAGATACATATCCTAGATTTATATTGATATGCTAATATTATATGTTCTATGTATTCTACATATATATAGTACATTTATATATGTACATTATATATTGTACATTAGGCATAATTTTGTGTATACAAACATCTCAGAAGCACACTCAGCAACTTTATATGGTAATATCCTCTAGGGAGGGAGATGAGATTGAGGGAGGCTGATGGGAGCTTTATGTTATTTTTTTGTTTGAAAATTTTTTACATCAAACCTTATATGCAAATACTGTGCCATACATCAAAAAGTACAAAACAGAAACTTGCCTGAGGACACACAGCCCTTCCACGGCAGAGCCTGGACCTGCGGTTGGCAAAGACCCAGATCATTCCATTCTTTCTGGTTCACACTACCCGAGTTTACCTTTTTACCAACAGCCTCTACCCACCACCCTGGTTATTGCATATCACTCGCCTTTTCTTCATCACCAAGTATCCTGAAGTATCACACTCACCTGTCATTCCTCATGCCAGGAGTCTCACTGTCACCCGGGCTGGAGTGCAGTGATATGATCTCAGCTCACTGCAACCTCCACCTCCCGGGTTCAAACAATTCTGCTGCCTCAACCTCCCAAGTAGCTGGGACTACAGGCGCCCACCACCATGCCCAGCAAATTTTTGTATTTTTGTAGAGACAAGGTTTTGCCATCTTGGCCAGGCTGTTCTTGAACTCCTGACCTCAGGCAATCTGCCTGCCTCGGCCTCCCAAAGTGTTGGGATTACAGGTGTCAGCCACCTCGCCCGAACTTCACTTACTTTTCTGACCTTTATTTCCTAGCATTCTCCCAAATACACCCACTACTTGTCCTTTCAACCCTTTAATATGCTTTTCACACTCTCTAAATGTAATTTGTAGCTGGAATTCCAACACTTCTAGAGTTGCCAGATAAATACAAGACACCTAAAGTTGAATTTCAGATAAACAACAAATGATTTTTGGTGTATGTCTTTCCAATTTAACTGGATGGGCTGGACACGGTGGCTCATGCCTATAATCCCAGCAATTTGGGAATCCCAGACGGGCAGATTACTTGAGCTCAGAAGTTCAAGACCAGCCTGGGCAACATGGTGAAACCTCGTCTCTACAAAAAATACAAAATTTAACCAGGCGTGGTCGCATACACCTGTGGTCCCAGCTACTTGGGAGGCTGAGGTGGGAGGATGGCTTAAGCTTAGGTCGAGGTTGCAGTGAGCCGTGATCGCACCACCACACTCCAGCTTGAGTGACAAAGCAAGATCCTAACTGGATGTCCACATTTTTATTTGCTAAATCTGGCAACGCTATTCCCCACACTTTGTACCCCTAATACAGTTAGCACTTTCTGTTTTACATAATTGTTACTTGTGTTCACACAAGAATTAAAAGTTCTGATCAGGCAGGCAGGATATGGGTCTTTGTATCATCCATAAGGTTGGGCACACAGTAGTAGTTTCCCAGGAAGTATTTGCTGAACTCAATGACAGAATGTTTTACAAGGATACAGGAAAATTGCTCCTCTCATTCCTTACCTCATTCCCACCTCCAGCAGTTGTTCTTGATTTTGACTAACTAGGTATTAGTTACCTAATCCAAGCCCTTTTACATTATAACTCCATGTACATAGACTTATACCAGTTCAAATGGGCTAACTGAAATATAGAGTCTGGTTTGGGTAATCTAAGGGTTCTAGTCTTGGCTCTCCGATTGACTAATGGTACAGTATTAGTCTAATTTCATCTCTTCAAGCTTCAGCTTTTCATCTATAAAACAGTAACAAGAAATGCCTTATACAACACTCATGATTAAGTCAGATAATCCATGTCAAGCACTAAGCATATAGTAACGGCTCAATGTATGCTAAGTATTACAATATTGAATCTTGGGAGCTTTCCACTTATCGATTCATTAATTTGGTCAAAAAATCTTTGTTGCAGCTTTTATGTGCATTAGCAGGGAACTGTGCTGGTGATGGAAATAGTGATGGGTAAAATAGGCTTATGCCCATTTTCATAGCTCTATCTACCAGATATAGCCAATAGTTTTTTTTAAAAAAAGAACAAATATGTAATTACAAACTGTAAAATGTTCCATGAAGGGAAATACTGGGGGGCTGTAAGAATTTATAAAAGGGGCCCTGAGATAGCTCAGGAAGGGCTTCCTTGAGAAATGATGGTTGGCATTAATTGAAAACACCATATGCCAGTGTATTCGTTTGCTAGGGCTGCCAATAACAAAGTACCACAGACTAGGTGGCCTAAACAACAGACATTTATTGTCTTAACAATTCTGGTGGCTAGAATTCCATGATCAAGGTGTGGTTACCTTGAGGTCTGTCTCTTTGGTTTGTACATGGCTGTCTTCTCCCTGTGTTTTCACAAAATGATGTAGGAAAGAAAGGCTAATCTATAACCAGAGGAACAAAGGCAGCTGCCTGTTATGTGGCTCAGGTTCCATAATGACATTCCTTTAAGGCGCAAAATAATTTAAAGTTCCAACAGCTTTGATTTTGAATTAACGTTCACAGCATTAAACCATCAAAGAGTAAGACCCAGCAGCTTTGTCTAGCATGTTTTAACAGCTTGACATATTTACATACTGTATCATTCTCACCCGTCTTAAGTGTACGATTTTTAGTACATGTATAGTGCAACCATCCCCACAATCCAGTTTGGAGGCATTTCCATCCCACCGAAAAGATCCCGAATACCTGTTTGCTATCAATCCCCTGGCTGGTTCCCACTTGCAGACCCAGGTTTGCCTAATTATTTTCAGTGTTTTTGCTAAGTCGAAATGACCTTACAGATCCAACATAACTCTCAAAAGGAAGTCAGGACTAGGATCCCAATGAATATCAATATGAAGCATATGTTCATCAGTACACCAAAGTATGTCAAGGCTGGGTCTGTATGTGAGAAATTCCTTAATCCATTGCCTGAGCAAAAACACAGGTTGGCTGCTCCACATAAAACTTATTTTCTAAATGGGGCAAAAGCAGTAAGCGCGTGCCCCCATCCCCGGCAGGCGTGCATCCGAGTAGGAGGTAAGTGCACTGCATGTGGCCGAATTTGATGAGTAATGTGCATCCACGACAGATCACGGCGCTGCTGTGTGCGCCTGCGCAGCTTCGCGAGCGCCTAGATACAAGTAGCCCAAACCCCGGCTCGAGATCCGTCTGTTCAGCTGTTGTGGCGCCGCCGTTTCGGATCTGAGCGCCTACCCGTGACACCCAGAAAACCCAGGCCTGGCAAGTAAACCCTCTACCCCCTCACTTTCTCTACCCAGCGCTCACAAGGCGCAACAAGATGACAAGGCCACGCGCCCGGGCCACCAGGAAAGCCGCTGTCCCGCTTAGCCACACCCCTTTGGTCGCTAAAATGCCTAGTCCCTGCCCCTGGGGCCAACGCCAGCAGCCACGTATCACGTTTGTACGTGTCTCGGCCTAAAAGCGGAAGTTACGCAGGGACTCGCGAGCGCTGTGGCGGCCCTGAAAGGATATAGGCCGTGGAGGGAAGGGGGCGGGCAGACGGCATAGGAAGGCGCCGGAAGTGGTCCCGCAGAGGCGGGGTGGGAGTGGGGCTGCCGAGGCAGTGCACTTGGCTGTAGCTGGGCGCCTCGGTTAGGTGCGCTGTCAGTCCTTTCCGAGTGCCTGGCCCAGTCTCTCCCGCCTCGGCCCAACATGGACTTCAGAGAAATTCTCATGATAGCTTCCAAGGGACAAGGTGTCAACAATGTGCCGGTAAGTAGCTGGGGTATCAATGTAGGGGACCCTAGTCTTCCAAGTTCGGAATGTGTGTGGCCCATGGAACTTCTAGGCAGCCGCCTGTCGGCTGCGGGAGAGGAAAGACCCGGACGCCTTATTTCCTTTTCCTGGGTTTATACTCTTGGGAACTCGGGAGAAAAGAGCTTGGGACGAGACGCGGGAGCCTTCCTGTGAATGGGTTTCGCCGGCTTATTTACCCCTGCAACAGGGACTTTGCGGTTTGGGTGTTGTAGCTAGAATTGTGTGAAAGCCGTGAGTGAGCTGTGCTTGGCACGCAGTGGATTCTAGCGCTGGTAGTTTTTGGCTTCGACATAAACTTCAGCCCAGAGATTGGGAAGGAAATATGTATGTAAGGGAGTTAGGGGGTTTGGGGTCCTTGGCTTGATAGCTTTTTGGCTGGCTTCTCATCGATCTTCAAGTCAAACGTTTAGTGATTTCTTGAAAGAATTCTCTGACTCGGCCCCACCCACTCAGCCACCGAGGTGATTAAATTATCACCTCCCAGGGGATGGGTATAATCTTTTGGGAAGAGAAGTTTAGCAGATTCCACGAAATCCTTGGCCAACAGAATAGGTGAGCTAGTTTCAGCTTCTGTTTACTTGTAGCCTTCCAGATTTAAGTCTTTGTTTAAAATCTAGGTCCCATTTGCTCAGTAGATGTTTGTCAATTCGCTTACAGTCGCAAGAGCGGTGTAAGACTTAAATGGTAAAGTGGTGGAGAGCGCCTGGTTTCTGGGGGTTGTGGCTGTTTTGCATAAGCTAATCATTTCCAGATCTTCAGATAGTACCCACAGCACAGCTGTAAACCGATAAGTTGCATGGTGATGCCTGCGGTTTGAGCAGTGAGGTGTAGAACTAAAACGGCTCTCAAAGTTAATTCAGCTAGAATTTATTGAGCTCCGACGAAGTGCTCTGCATTTCCTAGATATTCGTATATTGCAATATTCGTTTTTTTCTCTTCTGCCGCTTTTTTTTTTGTCTTCTGAGGCTAGTTCATTCTTTTATCCCTTTGAAAATATTGATCTGAAAAAGATCTATATTTATGTTTATAAATATATGTATATATACACACACAGCCATCCCTTATCCCAAGAACTCTGAATAACCATTCCTCTAGGCCGTGAGTCATGAGCTTTGCATGTTGAAGGTATAGACTCAAACCTTTGAAACCCAGATCAACAGATTTACTTTCTAGAAGCATCTGTAAATTTTCCAGATGAATCAATATTGGGTCTAGTAACCATTCATCTTTGCATAATTTGGTCTGTATTTCATTCTAGATCTTATTGAATTTCAGTAAAGGTCAAAGATAGTACTAGCTTTGATGCCCAGTACTGTTCTATGGAAGAATCAGAACTAAGTCATTTCTTATTCTGAAAGCCAGTAGCTGCTGGGAGAAAAGCAGACAGATAATCCTAAAGCAGAAAATTTCGAAATATGTGTATATGTCGTAATATATGCATTATCTATGATTGGAATAAAAGAAGAATCAAAAAGGGGAAAAAAGTAATTTAAAATTTGATAGATGGCTGGGCGCAATGGCTCAGGCCTGTAATCCCAGCACTTTGGGAGGCCTAGGCGGGAGAATCACCTGAAGTCAGGAGTTTGAGACCAGCCTGACAAATATGATGAAACCCCGTCTCTACTAAAAATACAAAAATTAGCCGGGCATGGTGGTGTGCGCCTGTAATCCCAGCTACCCGGGAGGCTGAGACAGAATTGCTTGAACCCAGGAGGCGGAGATTGCAGTGAGCTGAGGTCGTGCCATTGCACTCCAGCCTGGGCAACAAGAGCAAAACTTCATTTCAAAAAAAAAAATTAATAGATAATATAGCCGTGTATTTTATGAATCATGCATTCTCTGACCTCTCCCCACCAAAGCTAGTAAGCCTAGAAGTTTGATTTAGTTACCAGCATTATAATTCTTATCTTTTTACATGGAATTAAAGTCACAAAAGAAACTATTGAGGAATAGAGTAAGACTGCAGTTAAACTTCTTTTCTTTTCTTTTTTTTTTTTTTTTTTAAGATAGAGTCTCACTCTGTCATCGGGCTGGAGGCTGGAGTGCGGTGGCATGGTTTCGGCTCACTGCAACCTCCACCTGCTGAGTTCAAGCAATTCTCCTGCCTCAGCCTCCTGAGTGACTGGGACTACAGGCACCTGCCACCACATCAAGCTAACTTTTGTATTTTTGGTAGAGACAGGGTTTCACCATGTTGGCCAGGTTGGTCTTGAACTCCTTCCTCAAGTCGTTTGCCCACCTCTGCTTCCCAAAGTGCTGAAATTACAGGTGTGAGTCACCACACCTGGCCAAATTTCATGCATTACTTGATTTGCTTTAACTTGATTCATCTAACTGTTCTATTTACTTTTTCTTTATCAGCTTAAAGTAATTTGGACACTTTCAAACATAAGGAATGTTAACGCATTTCTAATATACCCAAACCCCGTGTTTAGCATATTAACATTTTCCCATATTTATTCCATCTATTTTAAAAGAAATAAAGCTTTTTTCTTTTTTTGCCATCTGTTTTAAAAGAAATAAAGTGGTTTTTTTTTGTTATCTATTTTAAAAGAAATAAAGCTTTTTCTTTTCTTTTCTTTTTTTTGAGACGGAGTCTCTGTTGCCCAGGCTGGAGTGCAGTGGCGAAATCTTGGCTCACTGCAACCTCCGCCTCCCAGGTTCAAGCCATTCTCCTGCCTCAGCCTCCTGAGTAGCTGGGAATACAGGGGTGCGCCACCACGCCCAGTTAATTTTTTTGTGTTTTTAGTAGAGATAGGGCTGGTATCAAACTCCTGGCCTCAAGTGATCAGCCCACCTCAGCCTCCCAGACTGCTGTGAGTACAGGTGTGAACCACTGAGGCAGGCCTGTCTTGAAATGTTTCTTGACTTGGATGGTAGCTTAAAAGGATACTTGCTTTGTAATAATCTGTTACCCTGTACACTATGTCTATGATATTTCACAATTATAAAAACAAAGAAATAGAGAGTTGGGGACTATCGTATCAATTAACAGCTTTATTTCTGGCCGGGTGCTGTGGCTCACACCTGTAATCCCAGCACTTGGGAGGCCAAGGTGGGCAGATCACTTGAGGTCAGGAGTTTGAGACCAGCCTGGCCAACGTGGTGAAACCCCATCTCTACTATAAATACAAAAATTAGCCAGGCATGGTGGGGCACACCTGTAATCTCAGCTACTCAGGAGGCTGAGGCAGGAGAATGGCTTGAACCTGAGAGGCGGAGGTTGCAGTAAGACAGAGGTTGCAGTGAGTGGAGATCGTGCCACTGTACTCCAGCCAGGGTGACAGAGCGAGACTCTGTCTCAAATGAAAAGAAAAATTAAATTAAAAAAAAAAAGACAGCTACACACCTCCCTGCCCTATACACACCCTGCTGTTATAAATTTACTTGATTAATTGATCTGAGAACCACAGAGGCTTTGCAATAACTAACTAGGCTGCATCTCTCTCTATTGATTGGTTCATTTTTCCCTGTTCGCCAACTTCTTCTCCCACCTTCATTTGGAACCTATCAGAGCTAATGCTCAGAATTTCAGTCTTCAGAGTTCTTAGGTCAGACCTTTACTATGGTAAGGAAATCCAGTGACTAGCAATGATTAGACTAAAATCCAAACACCTGTACAGCCACTTCAGCCCTTCAGACTCTTTGCAGAGCTTTTTGTTGTTGTTTTGAGATGAGTCTCGTTCTGTCACCAGGCTGGAGTGCAGTGGCGCTCACTCTGCTCACTGCAACCTCTACCTTCTGGGTTCAAGTGATTCTCCTGCCTCGGCCTCCCAAGTAGCTGGGATTACAGGCGCATGCCGCCACACCCAGCTAATTTTTGTATTTTTAGTAGAGACGGGCTTTCACCATGTTGGTCAGGATGGTCTCAATCTCCTGAGCTCGTGATCTACCTGCCTCGGCCTCCCAAAGTGCTGGGATTACAGGCGTGAGCCACCACGCCCGGCCAGAGCTTTATTTTTATTTTTATTTTTTGAGACAGAGTCTTCCTCTGTCACCAGGCTGGAGTGCAGTGGCATGATCTTGGTTCACTGTAACCTCTGCCTCCTGGGTTCAAGCCATTCTCTTGGCTCAGCCTCCTGAGTAGCTGGGATTACAGGCAGCCACCACCACGCCCAGCTAATTTTTGTATTTTTAGTAGAGACGGGGTTTCACCATGTTGGCCAGGATGGTCTCGATCTCCTGACCTTGTGATCCACCCGCCTTGGCCTCCCAAAGTGCTGGGATTACAGGCGTGAGCCACCGTGCCCGGCAGAGCTTTATTTTTTAAAGGTACCTATTGTATCTGTCTTGAGAAGCTATGAGTATTTCCTTAATAATCATTTTTTTGTTTCTTTTTAATAGAAATAGTTTTTTATGTTAAAGGTAGGATTGCATCAGGCCCAGAAATATTAGGCACACTATCATTTCCCAGTGGAAAACTGAATACATAATAACTGCTGATCAAGGTGATGAAACAAGTTGTCATCACTGGCTCTGTTTATATATAAAGGAGAAAAGATATTTTTGGTAAACTTGCACTTGATTTTTCTCCCTGGGTTCCAGTAGGAAAAACAAAGTAGTTAACTTGTTTTGGTAGAATACTAGAGCTTAGAATGTGGATTCTTACAGGTTTCACATAGCTATAATTTTTTTTTTTGAGACAAAGTCTCACTCTGTCGCCCAGGCTGGAATGCAGTGATGTGATCTGGGCTCACTGCAATCTCTGCCACCCGAGGTCAAGCGATTCTCCTGCCTCAGCCTCCTGAGTAGCTGGGACTGCAGCCGCACACCACCATGCCCAGCTAACTTTTGTATTTTTAGTTAAGAGATGGGGTTTCACCATGTTGGCCAGGCTGGTCTCGAACTCCTGGCCTCAAATGATCTGCCTGCCTTGGCCTCACAAAGTACTGGAATTACAGGTGCAAGCCACCACACCGGGCCATCACATAGCTGTAATTGATGGCTTGTAAAGCATAAGCCAACTTATATGGTCTTTCTCCCAGTGAGACTGTGAAAAACAACCAGAAAAGCTGCTGAAGCTCTGGTATGACCTTCACCACCACAAACCAAAAGGTAAAGGGCAAACCTTCATGTGGTACCAGGTATACCAGAATTTGGGAGTCTGCCTATAGCCCCTTAAGGATAAGAACCATAGGTAGTGAAAGTAAGAGCCCAGGACATTAACTAGGACAGCAAATTCAGATGTCTTCAGGGGCCAGGTAGATAATGTAAATTCTTGAAGTAGTCTGGATAAAAAATGATAGGTGCCAAGCTCCATGTATTTAAAAAAAGCCCACGATTTGCATAGTAGTTACATTTTCTTTTAAAGAACAGTGTGGGCCAACAAAAAGTTTTTGTAGATGACTTTTTTCTGCAGGTAATGTTTGATCTATAATGGATTGTAACTGGATTGCTCCCCACCCTTGGATCTGTTAACCTTAATTACAAGGTCCTGGCAATATGATATTGAGCTTATTTGAGTGCAGTTTGAGGATGGCTACCTGGGAAGACGCAGACTCCACAAAGCAGACAGATAATCCTACAGCAGAAAATTTCAGAATGTGTGTATTTCAGGATGTATGCATTCTCTTATGTGCCAGATAGTTCTTCTGCCTTACTAAATAGAATATAACGTAACCCAGCCTGTGGCTTTTTTTCTTTATAAACATGATTCTCCACTGGGCTACCCCTATGGGATAGGGGAGCTGTCTTTTAAAACATTCCAGTACCACATCTTTTGATAGCAAGGTCTGATTGCAACCCCCTTTTGAAAGGTCTTGCTAGCTCAATGTTAAAAAGATCTATGATCATATGCCTAAGAGAAAGGAAAACATACATCCACATAAAAACTTGTACACAAATGTTCACAGCAGCATTATTCATGATAGCCAAATGGAGTGCTCCAAAATGGAGAGATTTGAGAATCTTTTATATAGGCAAGGTCTGGGGAAGCTTAACAGGATTTTAGTATTTTCTGTACAAGGTTAATGCATAGTTGCAGCAATTCGGTAGTAGGCAGTGTTTCTTTTTTGGGAAGGGTGTATTTAACATTCCACATTAAGGATGTAATAGTAAAGGGGTCTCTTAGTCAGGTTTTTTTTTTTTTTTTGGAGACAGTCTTGCTCTGTCGCCCGGGCTGGAGTCCAGTGGCGCCACTTCAGCTCACTGCATCCTCTGCCTCCTAGGTTCAAGCAGTTCTCCTGCCTCAGACTCCCAAGTGGCTGGGACTACAGGCATGCACCACCATGCCCAGCTAATTTTTGTATTTTTTTTTTTTTTGAGACGGAGTCTTGCTCTGTTGCCCAGGCTGGGGTGCAGTGGCATGATCTCAGCTCACTGCAAGCTCTGCCTCCCGGGCTCACGCCATTCTCTTGCCTCAGCCTCCTGAGTAGCTGGGACTGTAGGCACCCACCGCCACGCCCAGCTAATTTTTTTGTATTTTTAGTAGAGACAGGGTTTCACTGTGTTAGCCAGGATGGTCTCGATCTCCTGACCTCATGATCTACCTGCCTCGGCCTCCCAAAGTGCTGGGATTACAGGCGTGAGCCACTGCACCCAGCTAATTTTTGTATTTTTTAGTAGAGATGGGGTTTCACCATGTTGGCCAGTCTGGTCTCGAACTCCTGACCTCAAGTGATCCACCAGCCTTGGCCTCCCAAAGTGCTGGGATTACAGATGTGAGCCACCACGCCCGGTGAAGGGTTTTTTGTTGTTGTTGTTTTTGGAGATGGAGTCTTGCTCTGTCACTCAGGCTGGAGTGCAATGGCATGACCTTGGCTCAATGCAACCTCTGCTACCCAGGTTCAACCCATTCTCTTGCCTCAGCCTTCCAGGTTGCTGGGATTACAGGCATGTACCACCATGCCTGGCTAATTTTTTTTTTTTTTTTTTTTTTTTTTGTATTTTTAGTAGAGATGGGGTTTCATCATGCTGGCCAGGCTGGTCTCGAATTCCTGACCTCAGGTGATCCACCCACCTCGGCCTCCCAAAGTGCTGGGATTATAGACATGAGCCACCGTGCCTGGCCAAGGGTCTTTTATCTCAGCCATGTGGTCTCAGCCTGGTACAAGAAAATAAGGAAGTTAATTTAAAACAAAAGGTCATTAATTAATAGGTCATGCTCTAAGACTCCATCTCCAAAGTCAGCCTCCTCAGGGCTGAACAACCTTTAGAAGCCCCAAATAGACTCTCCATTTTCTTTCACAGATCTGAAGATGACTTGTCTCATGTCTGGGGCAGTGTTGGATTTCTAGCCTAGAGCAGTACCTCTCAACTAGTGTTTTAGGGAAAGGGTCTTTTAGAAACTACTGTTCACCTTATTCCCATAGAGGTTCTGTTATTTCCCTTCCCCATCACTACCAACATAATCTCTTTCTGAATAACAATTAACCTTTATAGTGCTTACTCTGTGCCAGGCACTGTTCTAAGCACTTTATATATTAATTAATTTAATCACCATAATAACCATATAATGAACAGTATTTTACTAATGAGGAAACTGAGGCCCGTAACTTGCCCATGGTCACAGAGCTAACGCTAGATATGGTAGAGCAGAGAATCTAATCCAGGCAGATTAGCTCCACAGTTCTTGCTCTTAATCATGAGCTTGTGTTGAATGAGGGGCGTGTACTGAGGATGGTATAGTGAGGAAGGTTGTTACCTACACAGCTTGAACCCATCCAGTTCCCTATCCCCAACTCCAGCCTTAGGCAGTAATTCTGTTTTTTTTTTTGTTTTTTTTTTAATGATGACATTCTTAGTATACAGTAGAGTCTGATGGGAGACAAATGTAAAGGCTAAACCAAAATCATTTGGAAACTGATAGGCAGAAGGATATTTACAGCTTGTTTAGGAGAGTGCCAGCATGGTTAACAGAAGTAGAGTCTGAAGGTGAGGGAGGATAAGATAGAAGTTCAGTTGTAGACCTTTCTGAAGTACTGGCATTATCCAAGAGGCAGGTGGAAATTAGGGAAAGGAAGTTAGAACTAGAGATCCAAGTGTTGGAGTTAAATTAGAAACTAGAGATGAAAGTGGTGGAGCCAGGCATTGTGGCTCACGCCTGTAATCCCAGCTCTTTGGGAAGCTGAGGTGGGCGGATCATGAGGTCAGGCGTTCGAGACCAACCTGGCCAACGTGGTGAAACCTGTCTCTACTAAAAATACAAAAGATTACCTGGGTGTGGTGGCAGGCGCTTGTAATCCCAGCTACTTGGGAGGCTGAGGCAGGAGAATTGCTTGAACCTGGGAGGTGGAGGTTGCAGTGAGCCGAGACCACGCCACTGCACTCCAGCCTGGGCAACAGAGCGAGACTCCATCTCAAAAAAAAAAAAAAAGAAAGTGTTGGAGTTAAATTAGATGTGACCAGCATGGGCAACAAAGTGAGATCCCCCCATCTCTACAAAAAATACAAAAATTATTAACAGCCAGTTGTGGTGGTGTGTGCCTCTAGTCCCAGTTACTCGGGAAGCTAAGGTGGGAGAATCACTGGAGCCCAGGAGTTTGAGGCCACAGTGAGCCAAGGTTGTGCCACTGTACTCCGTCCACCTGGGTGACAAATCAAGCAAGACCCTATGTATTTCTAAAAAAAAAAAAAAAAAAAAAAAAGTGAGATGTGTTGTAGTGAGAACATTTTGGGGCTGAGTTAGGCGATCTGGATTGTAATTCAGACTCTGCTATAAACCATGTGATTGCCAGTAAATACACAGGTGTTCTGGGCCATTTCTAACATAGAGGTTGGACTAGAGACTCCATGAGACACCTATCTGATATTATTACATTTTATAATCAGGTATATTTTTATAAACACAATAACAGTAAAATTTACATTTAACTCCATAGCAATTATGAATAGCATCTTTTGGGGCAGGTTATTAATTTTTATCCTCTTAGCCATCCAGCTAAACAGTTCTAATGGAACCATTGGTTTTCCAGGCCTACTTTCTTTCTCTGACTCTGATGTTCTGCGAAAATTTTTAAAAACTGTGGTGATTATTAAAGTTAAGCATGTAGCATCCTTTGAATATTCCTAACTCCTAATTCTAACCAGTTATAAATTTTATAACCAGCTATGTAAAGCCATCAAGAAATTTATATTTTCTACAATTGAAACAATATGTTATCTCCTGGGTAAAGAACAGCTTTCATTGAGGAATTGACTTTTTTTTTTTCTTGAGACGGAGTCTCGCTCTGTCACCCAGGCTGGAGTGCAATGGCGCGATCTCGGCTCACCGCAACCTCTGCCTCCCGGGTTCAAGCAGTTCTCCTGCCTCAGCCTCCCGAGTAGCTGGGATTACAGGCAATGCGCCATCCTGCCTGGGTAGTTTTGTATTTTTAGTAGAGATGGGGTTTCTCCATGTTGATCAGGCTGGTGTTGAACTCCCGACCTCAGGTGATCCACCCACCTCGGCCTCCCAAAGTGCTGGGATTACAGTCGTGAGCCATCGCGCCTGGCCAGGGATTGACTATCGATTCCATCATAACATACAGTAGTTGGTGTACACATGTTTCTAGACTGATGTCTCCTTATTTTCTTAATCTGGCCTAGATGATACAGTTTAAATGCAAGGAACAGATATGTTTTAAAGTGGCTTAATATTTTCTAAAGCTCTTGGCTTCAGAATTACAAATCTTGGCAAAATTCTGATGTTGTATTTAAATGACAAGCTTCACTGTGGTGGATCATTCATTGGGGTGTAGCAGAATGACTGAGTTGGCTTGCAGTGTAATAAAATGGATATGCTTAGGATAAAAGAAACTCTTGTCCAGCTGCTTTCCATGAAGTTCAAACAATGAAGCAGCCTGGTGCCTTGTCTCAGATTCGGAATTGATGGGTGCATCCTGATGTGCTGCTGCTAGAGCTAAATATGACCATGTGATGCGAGGGGAAGTGCCAAATAGATCTTCTGGGTTATTAAATAGAATATAATGTAATCCAGCCTGGAGCTTTTTTTTTTTTTTTCTCTTTTTAAAAATGTTTCTCCACTGGGCTACCCCTGTGGGGAACTGTCTTTTAAAATATTTCGTTAACAACACATCTTTTGATACCAGGGTCTATTGCAACTCCCTTTTGAAAGGTCTTGCCTGCTCAATGAGAAAAAGATCTGTGGTCACATACCTAAGAGAAAGGAAAATGTGCATCCACATAAAAACTTGTACACAGATGTTCACAGCAGCATTATTCATAATAGCCAAAAAGTAGAGACAATCCGAATATTCAGTTGATGAATATGAAAATAATGCATGGTATATCTATACAATGGAATATTATTCAGCCACAAAAAGGAAGGAAATATTGATACATGCTACAACATGAACTTTGAAAACATGCTAAGTGAAAGAAGCCAGATACAAAAGGCCACTGTATCTGTCAGTGTTCTACATGGAACCAGTAGGATTTATTTTAGGGGATTGATTATGGAGGCCTGAGAAGTCTGAAATTTCTCGGGCAGGCCAGCAGGCTGGAAAATCAGGCAGGAGTTCATGCTGTGGTCTTGAGATAGAACTCCTTTTCTTAGAAGCCTCGAGTTTTGCTCTTATGCCTTCATTGGCATGATTGGATGAGACCCATCCACATTATGGAGGGTAGTGTTCTTTACCTAAAGTCAACTGATGGTAGATATTATATCTACAAAATACCTTCACAGTAATGCTTAATGTTTGATTAAATAACTGGGTATTATAGCCTAGTCCAATTGACATATAAAATTAACCATCATAGCCACATATTATACGATTTCATTTATATGAAATGTCCAGAATTGGCAAATGCATAGAGACAGAATGTAGATTAGGGTTTGCCAGGGGCTGAGGGGAGACGAGAACGTGGAGTCATTGCTAAAGCTAAGAGATTTTTTGGGAGGATGATTAAAATGTTCTGGAATCAGATGGTGGTGTTGGTTATACTACTCT
The DNA here is from genome assembly GCF_028885655.2 of Pongo abelii. Lineage (NCBI taxonomy): Eukaryota > Metazoa > Chordata > Mammalia > Primates > Hominidae > Pongo > Pongo abelii. The sequence continues at coordinate 58,613,758 of NC_071994.2, forward strand.
GTGGATGCAGTTGACCCTTCAACAACATAGGCTTGAACTGTGTGGACCCACTTATATGTGGATTTTTTTCCAATAAGTTTTTTTAAAATCTGTGACAACTTAAAAAAACCTGCAGATGAACATAGCCTAGAAATATTGAAAAGAATTAAGAAAAAAGTATATCATGATGCATAAAATGTATGTTAATTGACTATGTTATCAGTAAGGCTTCTGGTCAACTTTGAGTTGTTAGTAAAGTTTTTAGGGAGTCAAAAGTTATACATGGAATATTGTTGTTGTTGTTGTTTTTAGGGAGTCAAAAGTTATACATGGAATATTGTTGTTGTTGTTGTTGTTGTTTTGAGACAGAGTTTTGCTCTTGTTGCCCAGGCTGGAGTACAGTGGTGCGATCTTAGCTCACTGCAACCTCCACCTCCTGGGTTCAAGCGATTCGCCTGCCTCAGCCTCCTGAGTAGCTGGGATTATAGGTGCATGCCATCACGCCCAGCTAATTTTTTGTATTTTTAGTAGAGATGGGATTTCATCATGTTCGTCAGGCTGGTCTCGAACTCCTGACCTCAGGTGATCTGCCTGCCTCAGCCTCCCGAAGTGCAGGGATTACAGGGGTGAGCCACCGCGCCCAGCCGGAATTTTTTCTTACTGCACAGGGTGGTGGCATGCCATGCTACCATGTTTAAAGGTCAACTGTATATCAAAAACCATTTAATTGTATACATTAAATGGATGAATTTTGTGGTATATGAATTATATCTCAAAGATTTTCTTTCTGAGACAGAGTCTTGCTCTGTCACCCAGGCTGGGGTACAGTGGCACAATCATGGCTCACTGCAGCCTCCACTTCCTGGGCTGAAGCCATCCTCCCACATCAGCTGTGTAGCTGGGACTACAGGCGTGCGTCACAATGTCCGGCTAATTTTTGTATATTTTGTAGAGATGGGGGTCTCAGTATGCTGCCCAGGCTAGTTTCGAACTCCTGGGCTCAATCAATCCTTCCACCTCAGCCTCCCAAAGTGTTGGGATTACAGACATGAGCCACCGTGCCTGGCCATTCAAAGATATTTCCAAAAATATAAAGATGATCTCTAGTGACCCAGTCTTTTTTTTTAGGTTGTGAACCTCAACTTTGTCTAAGAGTGTTTTAATATCTTATTGGTATTTGTGCTGGTGAGGTTTTTTTTGTTTTTGGTTTTGGTTTTTGGGTTTTTTTTGTTTTTGAGATAGGATCTTACTCTGTTGTTCAGGCTGGAGTGCCGTAGCACAACCACGGCTCACTGCAGCCTCGACCTCCCTGGCTGAGACAATCCACCTGTCTCAGCCTCCCGAGTAGCTGGGACCACAGGCATATGCCACTGTGCCCAGCTAATTTTTAAATTGTTTGGAGAGACAGGGTCTCCCTATATTGCTCAGGCTGGTCTCGAACTCCTGTGCTCAAGCGATCCTCTCAAATTAGCCTCCCAAAGTGCTGGAATTATGGGTGTGAGCCACTATGTCTGGCCTGAGTACATTTTTAAGCTACAGAGGATATAAGAAATTAATTGATTATGGCTCAGTTCATATAAACAAGATTAAGCCTCATTAGAGCAGTGCTGACCTTGCCTTACTGCTAGCTTTTTAAGTTGTTGAAGATCAACAAAATAGACGTTGTATAGATTTATTGAGTTTCTTTTGCATCATAAGGACAGGACAAGTACTGCAAAGTTGTTGGGTTAAATGTGAGACCAGCTTAAGTATCCTTAATGATTAGAGGTGTTTAAAAAGGCAGAATTTGAAATTGACATATAAATTGATGAGAATAGGTGTATACTTTGAAAAAAAGCTAAAAGTAGCCTCTGTTATTCTTTTCAAAGCAAATCTGAGTTCCTGAACACCACCTTCCTTGTTTTTCTGCCTTTCCTGTATTTTTGTTCCCTAAGTCAGTGTTTCTTTTCTTTTCTTTTTCTTTTTCTTTTTTTTTTTTTTTTTTTTTTGAGACAGAGTTTCACTCTTCTCACCCAGGGTGGAGTACAATCACCCAGGCTGAAGTGCAGTGGTGCGATCTCGGCTCACTGCAACCCTTCACCTCCTGGGTTCAAGCAATTAATTCCTCAGCCTCCGGAGTAGCTGGGATTACAGGTGCCTGCCACCACACCTGGCTAATTTTTGTATTTTGATGGGGTTTCCCAAGTTGACCAGGCTGGTCTCAAACTCCTGACCTCAGGTGATCCACCTGCCTCAGCCTCCCAAAGTGCTGGGAATACAAGCGTAAGCCACCACACCCGGCCTCAATCAATGTTTTTAAAGAGCAGCACATATAGGGCCTGGATGTAAATGGTTTACAAATATACCATTTAAAATATTTCTACATTTTTTACAAATAAAATATTTTTTATTTTAATAGTATGTATTTTTTTTTTTTTTTCCAGATAGAGTCTTGCTCTGTTGGCCAGGCTGGAGTGCAGTGGCACGATCTCGGCTCACTGCAAGCTCTGCCTCCCGGGTTCACGCCATTCTCCTGCCTCAGCCTTCCGAGTAGCTGGGACTACAGGCGCCCACCACCACGCCCGGCTGATTTTTTTGTATTTTTAGTAGAGACGGGGTTTCACCGTGTTGGCCAGGATGGTCTCGATCTCCTGACCTCGTGATCCGCCTGCCTCGGCCTCCCAAAGTGCTGGGATTACAGGTGTGAGCCACCGTGCCTGGCTTAATAGTATGTATTTTTATATGAATTGGAAAAATATAACTAGTTGTTCAAGTCAGTCATTTTGTGGATATTATTGCTGAGATAAAGCTATAATAACGGCTCATGATGTTAGGTCTGTGTTTTTGTTTTTGTTTTTGTTTTTGTTTCAGACCGAGTCTCACTGTGTTGCCCAGGCTGGAATGCAGTGGCGTGATCTTGGCTCACTACAACCTCTGCCTCCTGGGTTCAAGTGATTCTCGTGCTTCAGCCTCCCAACTAGCTGGGACTACAGGCGTGAGCCACCATGCCTGGGTAATTTTTGTACTTTTAGTGGAGACAGGGTTTCACAGAGTTTGAGGCCAGGCTGGTCCAGAGTTCGAGGCCAGGCTGGTCTCGAACTCCTGACCTCAAGTGATCCGCCCGCCTTGTCCTCCCAAAGTTCTGGGATTACAGGCATGAACCACCGCACCTGGCCAACTCTGTATGTTTTTTTAAATTAGTAAGTAATGGTAGGGGTAGTATACCACAAAGGCAAAAATCATAAAGGTAGTATGCAAATGACTGAAGCTTACTGAACACTGCATTAAACTATGCCCCATTGACACTGATGTTTTCCCTTTTGGATACCAGTATTCAGTCAAGATCAGCTTTTTGGTTTGTCGTATCCCACTTTCTATCTCTTGCAGTCCCAGGTTAAGACGAAAGATATCTATCCCAAAATCATGTTAGATAGTGCTCAATGCTGGGTTATTTGGACAGCAAACCAGTCCTGTTTAAAATAAGTAACGCTAATATATGTATTTGCATTTTTCTTGGGGAAAACCTTGTATGGGGCTTTGATTTGTATGGGGCTTTGTAACTCTATGAGCTATATAATGGACAGGGACAGGAAATTTTTGTTTTTTGTTTATTGAGACAGAGTCTTGCTCTGTCACCAGGCTGGAGTGCAGTGGCGCAATTTTGGCTCACTGCAGCCTCTGACTCCCTGGTTCAAGCAATTCTCCTGCCTCATCCTCCCAAGTAGCTGGGTTTACAAGCAGGCACCACCACGCCCAGCTAATTTTTGTATTTTTAGTAGAGATAGAGTTTACCATGTTGGCCAGGATGGTCTCGATCTGCTGACCTTGTGATCCGCCTGCCTCGGCCTCCCAAAGTTCTGGGATTACAGGCGTAAGCCACTGCACCCAGCCCTTTTTTTTTTTTTTTTTAAAGAGATGAGTTCTCACCATGTTGTCCAGGCTGGCCTCTTAACTCTTGGGCTCAAGCGGTTCTCCTGCCTCAGCCTCCCAAAGTGCTAGGATTACAGGCTTGAGCCACTGCGCCTGGCCAGGAAAATCTTAAGTGTTGGTGAAAAAAAATCCACCTTCCTCTGCTTCCAAATCCCTTAATGGGATAGAGTGGAGTGAGTGTGTGCCTCTGCTTATGAGTTTTTGTATGTCTTAATTTGAATCATATTCATGGTGCCCTTTCCACAATGAAAACGTAAGATCCTTGTGATTAATGCCTATGTTTGTGGTTCTTTTCTTGTAAACAAGGGCAATTTTATATATATCTAGTTAGGATAGCAGTATTACTTCTCCTTTCTCCTCTCCCTTTCCTTCTCCCTTTTCTCTTTTAAATATTGAGCCCCTATCCACTATGGAAAGAGTCTAAAATTAAATTTACAAAGATATGGACTTTAAAGGATCTCATTGTGGCCTAGCCAAGGTGACTGGGAAAGAAATCTGGATGCTGTCTTGGGACTTCTCTCTATTAGGGATATGTCACTTCTCAGCATTGCTATCATGCAAGATTTTCAGGTTGGATTAGAGCCTGCTTCCTTGGCCAGCTGCTTTGTTGGCAGACTAATTTAGTTGGAACTTCCAGCCTGTTTCAAGATACGTCGTATTTGGCAGCCTTATAGTAAGCACATATCTTTTGGTTTTCCTCCAAGAATTTCATACATATTTGGGAATACTTTTTTGGTTCCTAAGTTGTTCCTAAGTTGTCTCAATTTGTTCTTGGACATGTTTCTTTTTCTGCTCGCCACAGCAACAGGTACGTTAGATGAGAATGCATCTGCCTAACAAAACAAAAAAAGAAGGATACTTTAAAAATCTTAATTTCCTGGATTTAATGTGGAATGGTCCTAGAGATGAATCATCCCTGGTCTGAATTTATTTTAGCTCTAAGTTCATCCTATTTCTCTCATAATAGGTACTTATAAAGTGGAAATATTTTTCCTTTTGTAGTTCAAATTAACATTACTTGAGTTTAGCAATTTCTTGATGTAGTTATATAAAAACTGAGGTCCAGAGACTTCATCTGTGCCAGGATAATGTAAGCTTTTTTTGGGTGTTATAGGAACCTGTCTAAAAAAGAGGTTGTGAGGGAAATTAACATTTAGTGAACATAAGAGCTACAGTTAAAGGTTCCTGGGAATTGGGCCTTTATTGCATAGATTTTTTGAAATGCTTTTTTGCTATGGTTTGCCCCTGGCCTTTGTGTGTGGTCAAAGTAAAACCTCAGTGTTTCCGTGTTCTAAGCAAAATAACACATGTAGCTATGAGTCCCTACTAGAAAATCATCTGGAGTAGTCAGAAGAGAAAATAGTTGTGAGGAGTAGTTTTTTCTGTTTGTTTGAAAAGTTGGACTTTGAAATGCTTCTTTCTAAGGCAGGCTATTTTTAAACTCAGAATTTTATACACTTACTTATAGATTGATTGATTAATTGAGACGGAGTTTTGCTCTGTTGTCCAGCCTGGAGTGCAGTGGCGCAATCTCGGCTCACTGCAACCTCTGCTTCCTGGCTTCAAGCCATTCTCCTGCCTCAGCCTCCTAAGCAGCTGGGATTACGGGTGTGCGCCACCATGCCCGGCTAATTTTTGTATTTTTAGTAGAGACGGAGTTTCACTATGTTGGCCAGGCTGGTTGCCAACTCCTGACCACAGGTAATCCTCCCACCTCAGCCTCCCAAAGTGTTGGGATTATAGGCGTGAGCCACCGTACCTGGCCTAAATCAGAATTTTTTTTTTTTTTTTGAGACAGAGTCTTACTTTGTCGCTCGGGCTACAGTGCAGTGGCACAATCTCGGCTCACTGCAACCTCTGCCTCCCAGGTTCAAGCAATTCTTCTGCCTCAGCCTCCTGAGTAGCTGGGATTACAGGCACCTGCCACTACGCCCAGCTAATTTTTTGTATTTGTAGTAGGGATGGGGTTTCACCATGTTGGCCAGGCTGATCTCGAACTCCAGATCTCATGATTCACCCGCCTCTGCCTCCCAAAGTGCTGAGATTACAGGCATGAGACCCTGAGCCCAGCCTAAATCAGAATTTTAAAACACAAATAATGGATTTTTCTAAGTGGTGATTTCATTTAGTTACCCAGTCCAGGTTCTTTTTTGGAAAATAGCCTGAAAACAGTGTTTCTGTGAATTGTTCATTTATGCATTATTTTGGGATGTTACATAGAAACTTTGTACCCCAGAATCACCATACGTAATAAATATTTAGTCTGAAATTTTATAGCTCAGCTTTATTATGGGTTATATGATCTCTCAATTATTCAGAATAGGTTTCACAGTTAACATTTATACCTCTTATTACTTGGCACAGTGCCTTATACCTAATAATGTATTTTAAAAGTTGAATTGCTTGTAACTTTTACTGTTTTTGTTTTTAGAAAAGGTATAGTTTGGCAGTGGGGCCTCCAAAAAAAGACCCAAAAGTTAAAGGTGTCCAATCAGCAGCTGTACAAGCTTTTCTTAAAAGGAAAGAAGAGGAGCTGAGACGAAAAGGTATGTATCTATAGCCTTATTCTCAATTTTAAAGTATTCCGTCTTCACATCTAGCTTGTACTAAACCAGTGGCTGTTTATAAAAACATAACAGGCCAACAGATTTGGGAGAGTGTGTGTGTATGTGTGTGTGCGTGTGTCCAGGTTAACTGACTGTATTCATGGCTTTACATATGTTATCTCGATCATTTATATAAACGTTTTCTTTTTTTCCTCCCCTTGAAGTAACAGCTTTTTGGGGGTTAGTAGCCATGTCTTCTAATTGGCCATAGTAAGTCCCCAATAAGAACTCCATTCTTTCTTTAATCTTGGTTCTGAAAGTGTTTCTACCCATTTTGTATTTTAATTTTTATTAACAGAATGCTATCTAAAAGGCTAAAATAGAGATAAGTTTTAAAGTCTTTATCTCGAATAGCTCTACTTCATGCAAATACAAAGCAACTGATTCAATATGTTTAAGTATTCATTGAATCATAATTAATAACAACTGCTAAGTGGATACTAATGTTCTCTTAACTTGGTAATGTATTTGGTTTGAAGTATTTTCTATATTTAAAGCTGAAAACCAAGTCTCCCACTTGCTTAGTCATATAGAAAAACCCATATGTCTCCCACTCATTATGTAAAGATGACTCAATTGATACTTGTTCAAATGACTTCCTCATTTGATTCCTAGATATCTTCAAACTGTAACCTGAACATTGTGTTTTCACTTGAGCATACTGCAATCTTGAGATCTCGAAATAATAACATATTCTTGTTTTGTCCCTTTTAGCCTTAGAGGAGAAAAGGAGAAAAGAGGAACTAGTGAAAAAGCGAATTGAGCTCAAACATGACAAGAAAGCAAGAGCTATGGCCAAGAGGACAAAGGATAATTTTCATGGTTACAATGGGATTCCTATTGAGGAAAAGTCAAAGAAGAGGCAGGCAACAGAAAGCCATACCAGCCAAGGAACCGACCGAGAGTATGAAATGGAAGAAGAGAATGAATTCCTCGAGTACAATCACGCAGAGTCAGAGCAGGAGTATGAGGAAGAGCAAGAACCTCCCAAAGTTGAAAGCAAACCAAAGGTCCCCCTTAAAAGTGCCCCACCACCCATGAACTTCACTGATTTACTCAGGCTGGCTGAGAAAAAGCAGTTTGAACCAGTGGAAATCAAGGTAGTGAAGAAATCAGAAGAGCGACCTATGACTGCAGAAGAACTTAGGGAGCGAGAATTCCTTGAACGAAAGCATAGGAGAAAAAAACTTGAGACAGATGGAAAACTACCTCCAACTGTGTCCAAAAAGGCACCCTCTCAGAAAGAAAGTGTGGGCACAAAACTTAGCAAAGGTTCTGGAGACAGGCATCCTTCTTCTAAAGGAATGCCCCTTCCTCATGCTGAGAAGAAATCAAGACCCAACATGGCCAATGAGAAACACCTCGCTTTGTCTTCATCCAAATCCATGCCAGGAGAGAGGATCAAGGCAGGATCTGGCAATAGCTCCCAACCCTCACTTCGTGAGGGCCACGACAGACCTGTTTTCAATGGAGCTGGAAAGCCTCATTCCAGCACCTCTTCACCAAGTGTCCCAAAGACTTCTGCTAGCAGGACTCAGAAATCTGCTATTGAGCACAAAGCCAAAAAATCTCCGTCCCATCCTAGCCATTCCAGGCCTGGGCCCATGGTCACCCCACACAATAAGGCTAAGAGTCCAGGTGTCAGGCAGCCAGGCAGCAGCTCTAGCTCAGCCCCTGGGCAGCCCAGCACAGGGGTTGCTCGACCCACAGTTAGTTCTGGCCCTGTGCCTAGGCGCCAGAATGGCAGCTCCAGCTCAGGACCTGAGCGATCAATCAGTGGGTCCAAGAAGCCAACCAATGACTCAAATCCCTCTAGGCGGACAGTCAGTGGTACATGTGGCCCTGGACAACCTGCAAGCAGCTCAAGTGGCCCTGGGCGACCCATCAGTGGTTCAGGTAGTTCTGCAAGACCCTTGGGCAGCTCTCGTGGCCCTGGCCGGCCTTTGAGCAGTCCACATGAACTTCGACGACCAGTGTTTGGCTCAGGCCCCCTGGGGCGGTCTGTCAGTGGCCCTGGGAGATCCATAAGTGGCTCAATTCCAGCTGGACGGACTGTCAGTAGTTCAGTCCCAGGAAGACCAGTGAGCAGCTTGGGACCTGGGCAAACAGTTAGTAGCTCAGGTCCCACTATAAAGCCTAAGTGCACTGTTGTCTCCGAAACAATTTCTTCTAAGAATATTATTAGCCGGTCCAGCAATGGACAGATGAATGGAATGAAGCCTCCCCTATCTGGCTACAGATCTGTCCAAGGTAAAATTTCCCCTCACCCTAAAGAGTATATATTTGTCATTAGGAAATTGGAAAGAGTTTTTATATTATCAGGGACCCTTTGAACCCCTCATGTGCTGTCCTTTAATATACTGTAGTGTTGATAGAATCTTGATGTTTTATCTGCCCTGTGGTTGAGAGTTCCTTGTTGTTTTGTTTTTGAGACAGGGTCTTGCTCTGTTGCCCAGGCACAATCACAGGCTCAAGCAGTTCTCCCACCTTAGCTTCCCAGGTAGCTGGGACTATAGGCGTGTGCCACCATGCCTGGCTTTTTATTTTTTTATAGAGATGGGGTCTCAATATGTTGCCTATACTAGTTTCTAACTCCTGGGCTCAGAGATCCGCCTTCCTCAGCTTCCCAAAGTGCTGGGATTACAGGCATGAGTCACTATTCCCTGCTGAGAGTTCCTTTAATGATCATGACTTGGAAAGGTCTTTAGAAAGAGACTTGTCTAGGATCTCTGTGTTCACCCTTGAAATGTCCCCAAGTGTGATAAACTTAGCTTTGTGATTTGTGAACATTCAGGGTGAATGTACGTGACTTACATATGTATGCTACAATGGATGAATTAATCTACTTTTTCCTGAGGACTAAAGAGACCTGTCTTCAAGGATCAGAGTGTAATTGGAAGCTTATTCAGCAGATATTTTTTGGGCACCCATTATGTGCCAGGAACTGTTTTTAGATTGTACTTGTGTTTCTGCTTGTTATAATGGTTAGTATCAAGGTCCTAAACACTGATCCTTCAGGAATCTACTGTCCCAAGGTATCTGATCATTGGTGGCACCTGCTAGCTGCTAGGTCGTACCTGCTTTATGCTAATAGGCATTTATTAAAGCACTTGTTAGGCTCCATGGAGAATATAAAAAGGAACCAATGATTGAATTACTTGTTTTAAATTTCCTAGTTCAACTAGACCATTGATTCTTAACAAGGGCAGTTTTGCCCTCCAGGGGACTTTTGGCAATTGTCACAACTGGGGATGGGGGATGCCACTGGCGTCTACTGAATAGAGGACAGGGATGCTGCTGACAAACAATGCATGGGATAGCCCCCTGACAACAAAAAATTATCTGGTCCGAAATGTCATTGAGCTAAGGTTGAGAAACTAAGCTAGGGAGACAAGCCATGCATATTAAAAACAACCGTAGAAGAACAAAAGAAGTGTCTGTAATCAAAAACTAGAAAGTAGTTGTTCCCAGATCCTGGGCTGTTGGTCAATGCCTGTCTTTTGCAAAGTTTTTATCAGTCTTTTGGTAAAATGACAAAACTAAGGACAATGTAGTGAGTTTTTCCTACAGTCAAACTTACTTAGTTTGAACAAATAATTCTGAGAGTCATTCATACTTCATTCAACTTTAAATTTTTAAATGAAATTGTGATTATAGTAGATGTTAGTTGCTACTTTTGGTGTCTTGGCAAAAGTTAATGATTCTGTGGAGGTTTGTAAATTGTATTTATTTTTAGAAATTTTACTGATTTTGGCCGGACGCGGTGGCTCACGCCTGTAATCCCAGCACTTTGGGAGGCCAAGGCAGACAGATCACCTGAGGTCGGGAGTTCGAGACCAGCCTGACCAACGTGGAGAAACCCCATCTCTACTAAAAATACAAAATTAGCCAGGCGTGGTGGCACATGCCTATAATCCCAGCTACTTGGGAGGCTGAGGCAGGAGAATTGCTTGAACCTGGGAGGCAGAAGTTGCAGTGAGCTGAGATCGCACCATTGCACTCCAGCCTAGGCAATGAGTGAAACTGTCTCAAAAAAAAAAAAAAAAAGAAATTTTACTGATCTTATAAATTCAGAAATATTGGCACTACTAAGCTAGAAAATGTAACAAGGTATTTCCGGTAAGCCCTGGGATAAAACAGGAGTTCTGTTCCTTCTGGATACCATGACACAGCAAGGATGATGGCTCCGTGCTCAGGGCCAGCCTGCTTGCTCTGGTTTTAAAGGATACCATCTTAATGATGACTCACAATTTCAGTTTACATAGAACTGCATTGGAACTATTTTAAGTTGTAATATTCTCATAAATAATGGTTTCTTAGGTCCTCAAAGGCTTCCCTTCCCTACTGGTTACAAAAGGCAGCGAGAATATGAAGAGGAAGATGACGATGATGATGAATATGACTCTGAAATGGAAGATTTTATCGAAGATGAAGGAGAGCCTCAGGAAGAAATATCCAAGCACATTAGAGAAATCTTTGGTTATGACCGAAAAAAGTAAGACTAAAGAAGATTCAGATAACTATGACATCCTTTTTTTATTTTGAATAATTCATGTCATAGGGTAATAAACTAATAGTGGAGGCACTGAATACAATTCTTAATTAGGAACCCTTGGGTGATTGTTATTTTAAATAAATGTACTCTTTTAGCACTAAATATTTTATATTTAATTCAAAATAGTTTCTGTAGTTATTTGCATGAGGAACAAAAAATAACCCTTTTAAATCGTTATAAGATATATATTTAGTGAGATGGAAGCAGCTTAGTGTAGTAGAAGTAGATTGGCTCTTGAAAGAACAAGCTGTATGTTCTTGGTCAGTCTGTTAACCCAACTGCTTCAATTTCCTGTGGTCTAAAGTCTTTCCCCACCTCATGATGGTCATGAAGCTCAAATTAGATTATTATATATAAAATAATTTTCATACATATTGTGCTTTCAAATTTTAATATAAATTATCAAGTCAGTGTAGGTGAGTGAGTTGAGGAAGCGCTGTAGGATTGGTACCTTCATGAACATTAGCTTCAGAATAGTTGCCCTCTGAGGGTAATAAGGGCTTATCTAAAACTTGTCTTTACTTCAGAAACCTATCCATCCTCCACTCCCCTCACTCGCTGCCAAGCAAGGAGTAATTCTAAATGTGTGCTTGATTTAGTTTTAAAGGAGATATTGATTTTTTAAATGAGAGGACATAGTTCCTTTAGAAAATTGAAGTTTTCTCTTTTTATCATTTTGATTTCCTTTTATCAGATACAAAGATGAAAGTGACTATGCCTTACGTTACATGGAAAGTAGTTGGAAAGAGCAGCAGAAGGAAGAAGCAAAGAGGTAAGCATAAAATTTAACACACTTGTACAAAAATGTCCTAAAAATTCCTTTCTGCTTACTGCTACAGTTGCACCATTGGGAACTGGGGCTTTGGGCCAGAGAATTCTGGATTCCAATCCCGTTTACTAGCTGTAGGGCCTTAGACAAATTCCTTAACAGTTCTGTTTTTCACTGGTTTTTGTTTTTTTCTTTTTTAACAGAGATGGGGTCTCACTATGTTGACCAGACTAGTCTCAAACCCCTGGCCTCAAGTGATCCTCCCATCTCAGCCTCCCAAAGTGCTGGGATTACAGGCATGAGCCACTGCACTGGACCATCACTGTTTTTTTTGTTTGTTTTGTTTTTAAGAGATGGGGTCTTGCTTTGTTATCCAGGCTGGTCCCAAAGTCCTGGGCTCAAGCAATCCTCCTGCCTTAGCCTCACAAAGTTTTGGGATTATAGGTGTGAGCCACCATGCCCAGCCTATTTTCTTTTGTAAAATGAGAATATACTGTTTTACTCATTTAAGTATAATGAGGATGAAGACATGTACAAGATGCCTAGTGCAGTGCCTCACATGTGTGGATACACAGTAAATGTTAGATGCTTTCCCTAATCCTGTTGTAGCAAATTCTTGCTTTTCTTTCTGCACAGACACATCTCAATCTTGGTAACCTGTAACATTGCTGGCCTCAGGGATGTAGGTATATTAGATTTCCTCTGATTTCTGTTTGGCTATCTGATAGTAAGCTAATGATACTTTTTCTATTGGGGTAAAAAGTAATTACTTTGTTTATTGTTGTTGTTTTTTTTTTCTTAAGAGACAGGGTCTTGCTCTGTTGCCGAGGCTGGAGTGCGGTGGCATGATCGCGGCTCACTGCAACCCCCGCCTCCCAGGTTCAAGCGATTCTTCTGCCTCAGCTTCCCAAGTAGCTGGGACTACAGGTGTGCGCTACCACGCCCAGCTAATTTTTGTAATTTTTAGTAGAGATGGGGTTTCACTATATGTTGGCCAGGCTGGTCTCAAACTCCTGACCTCAGGTGATCCGCCTGGCTCGGCTTCCCAAAGTGCTGTGATTGCAGGTGTGAGCCACTGTGCCCGGCCATAATGTTATTATAGGTAAATAATTCACCTCAGTCTCAAGCCAGAATACTAAATCTTTTTCTCCCTCTTGCCCATAAAATTTCAAACTAAAGTGTTGGAAGAGAACAAGAATAGATGTTAGTTAATGAATAAATGCTTGTTTATTTTTAAAAGCTATTGAGATAAACCTATATTTTATTATTTTAATGGAAATATTAAGGTTTTTGTGGTGTGTGAGTTCTTTTTCCCACTACAATTTGGGTCTGTGGCCCCTGGTAAAAAATTATCCCTGCTAGTTTGTTTTCAGTGGTAAAGCCTTGAGGCATTTTGACAGCATCAGCACAATCCATGTGAGCTCCCAGTTGGAAATTTCATTCTTTTTAAGGAAAGTGGTCATCTCATGTATATTGACAAATACCCTTTAAAAATTCTTTGGCAGCTTAAGACTGGGTATGCAAGAGGACTTAGAGGAAATGAGACGTGAAGAAGAAGAAATGCAACGTCGAAGGGCCAAGAAGCTGAAGAGGCGTTAGCTGCTGCTTTTATTTTTGTGAAATTCTAGAGCTGCTCTGCTGCAAGGATTTCCTGCCTTCAGACTGAAGAAGCCCCCTTATCATTTTAGGTTTATACTTGGGTACTCAAGGAGAAGGAATGCATACTGTCATTTGCAGGCTGTCATTTGAGCATAAAATATTTTCAGATATTTTCCAGGGTGAAATCTGTAATGCAGATGATATAATGCCCACTTGTGCTCTTATGAAGTTAACTGTTCACAGATGCCAGCCTTGATCCTGATGAGCTATGCACTCTAATGTGGGGCCACTCACCAGTCAGCCAATCTTTTATTGTTCCTTTGCTACTTTGAAAGGAAAAAAAAAGGTTGTCTCTTGATTTCTATAATTCTTCTGCTGATCTGTGAGTAGGGCACTGCCCTGCTCCCAATCAAACTTAGTCTTTTTATGAGAAACCTGGACCTTCCATGAATGTTGCCAGCAATAAAGTGACTTGTCCTAATCTATGGATTGAGAACTTGAAAATGTAGAGTAGAATTTATAACTATCATATGGATGTCATCCTGTGACTTTGAAGTACAAAGCAGAATAAATTCTGTATTCACGGATTGGATGCTGAGCATTCTTACTCATTAATTTAGGTGGCTAGGAATTAATGAAAAAATTTTCAAGTTAAAATACAGGTTATAACAGTATAATATTCTTTTCTAAGTTTTCCTTTCAGATTTACTGTTATGTTGGCTTTAGTGTAAGACAAGGTCACTGTGCTGATTGATTTTTATCTAAAAAAAATTCATTTTTATATCAAAGAAAAAATATTTTATTCAGACATTAGATTTGAAAGAGTAATAGTTTATAAAATAAGGAAGTAACATGTGAGGCTCTCCCCTCCCCCATCATAAAGATATTTTGAAATCCCAAGGTGCTCTCGTACCTCTTGAAATTAATGACTTCATTTTTTAGCTTGAATTTGTTAGCAAATATTAATGGCAGAAAACCAAAAACTAAATTTATGGTATCGAGAGCACCACCTTCTCTTTTTGCCCATATTGCACTTTGATTTCAAACTATGCACTGTGAAGAGATTTTTTTCCCCAGGTAGGAAGGGATGTTCCCTGTTATCGTTATCTTACTGAGCTGTGGAAACTCATTTTTACCCTTTTTAAAGTCATAAATATGGACTTAATATCCCTTAACCTTCAAGTCCAAGCAGTTCCAATCAGGCTGACTTAGGATCATGCTAGAAGGAAGCCAAGTCTCAAGAACTGTCAGCAACAGAAAATGAGATATGATGCTAGAGAGCATTTGTCCTTGACTGTAAGTACGGAGGCTTAGGGGAAGTGAGACATAAGCTTGTAGGAATAATAAATGTTCTACAATAAACGTTCTGGCTATCTTAAGCCATTGTATGGGCGGGATTAGGAAGTAGGAGGGATTGTCCTACAACAGGCCCTTACACTTCAACGGCCCAAATATTTTGGTTTATTCCTTTTTATCCATAAAGTCTTCTTCAAGTTTGGGTATTATAGATTACCATTGTTAGCCTCCCTTGATGGGACCATATGAGCCAGGCTTTTAAGACGGACTCATTTTGAATTGAGTTTCAAACTTTGAAAGTGCAAGGATTTAATTTTTAAGTTGAATCCCGTGAAAGGTGTCATCATCACTAGGAATAACACCCTTTGTAACTACATATAGAACTGTTACAATGGTAGCAGAAAATCCTATTGATTTCATCTCACCCATCTCAGATACCTTTAGTGAAATTAAGGGTAGTGTGATGTCCCATGTAATAAAACAGGCTTAGAACATCAATTCCTCTGCTGCCATTTATGTGCTTTTATTCCCCCTTCAAAAATTTTTTATTGGATATATATTTTTTTCAATATTCAGACTCTGAAATCTGTCATTACAATCAAGTGCGTGTCACAGCCGAAAGATTTCTGGTGGCTTAAAGTTTACTAGCAGTAAATTTATGATACGGTACAGTTCTTTGTACAGAAAGGCACCATTATGTTAGAATAAATTTCCAGAACTTAGTGGGAAGAATCAGGTTTTAACCTTGTGTGTCTGTTACTTCTGAGTGCATTTCTATAATATAAATGTTGATTTGCATCAACATTATAAAAGAGCACTTCTGTGGCTCATTTAAAAGAAAAAAAAGATTAAGTCTTTTAAATTTTGGCCTTGTTTCCAACCCTGTCTTCCATGTTGTTTTTCTGCACTTCCTGACCACTCTTAGAAAAAGCTCACAAACCTTTGAAGAAACTGGAGTAGGCTGTTATTTCATTAAGTTTACAAATTAAATGCTTGATTTTTAATGTATTCTCTACTGTTTTGAGTTTTGGATTTTCTTAATTCAACATTTGAAGATGTGCCTTTTGGGTAATGTTAATCACGAATGTAATATTTCATGATTGTAATAATGTTACATGATCATGGGTGTGGCATTCTCTAACAAATGATGTGAAAGGAAAGTAGTTTTCATAAAACTCATGGCTCTGATTGCACAGTCCCACTTGCTTTTGATATTGCTATGTCAAAGCAAAGGGCACTTCTTTTAAGGCTACTTTCAGAACTTTGTATTTTCGCTAAACTATAAATGCAGTTGTGTCCAGTTGGAGGCCAGGGTACCACATGTCACAGGCAGCCTTACGTGTGTGCCGTGAAAAGGTTCAAAGACCGTTAACAAAAAAGTAAGTCTGGCCGGGCATGGTGGCTCAAGCCTGTAATCCCAGCACTTTGGGAGGCCGAGGTGGGCGGATCACTTGAGACCAGGAGTTTGAGACCAGCCTGGCCAACATGGTGAGACCCTGTCTCTACTAAAAATAAAAAAATTAGCCAGGTGCGGTGGCGCGCACCTGTAATCCCAGCTACCGGGGAGGCTGAGGCAGGAGAATCGCTAGAATCTGGGAGGCGGAGGTTGCAGTCAGCCAAGATGGCACCACTGCACTCCAGCCTGGGTGACAGAGCGAGACTCCATCTCAAAAAAAAAAAAATGTGGGAACTCAAATTTTCATTTTTAATGTAATCCCCAAGATTTTCTCCAAGAAATAAATTGTTGTTTTGTATTTTGTAACTTAAAAGCAGCTATTGGTAAATTTCTGAGATATAGCAGGAGACCAAAACATGTTTGGAAAGAGAATAAATATATGAAGAGAGACTGGTTGTTTTATTTTCAATGTATTGAATATATTAGACTACTATTTATTTTCTGAGTGGATGTGATTAAATATTCAGACATTTAGTGTATGATTAAGAGTGAGATAGAGATTTCTTTGGAGTTATTAAATCCATCCTGTCTTTTACATAATGGACAAATCAAGTTAAAAAAATTTTTAGATAGCTTAGCTTGTTTTCTGGTGCTGTTGACCTGCAAGAGAATATACTTTTGCACATACAGGTGAAAGTTTTGCAATTTATGTATACAAGAAATTGTAGGCATTAAAAATATTTTATTGATATTTTTGCTGGTTTGCATTTATTGATTAAAACTTTGAGATATTCTTTATCTCATCACCCTGAACATTTTTCCAGCTAGAAACCTCGGTATACTCATCACACTTCAGAGATACAGTTTGCCTATTGCACATACTCCTCTGCTTATTCTCCCTTACACATTCATGTCTGCTCTAACATGATAGAGCTTCTCTCCCCCTACCAGCTTAGAGAACTGTTCTGCTCTCTGACACCCATGTTAGGAGAACTGTTAGGTGGTCAGAGCAATGGAATCTTTTAGTGGCTCAAGTTTTGGAAGTTTACTCAAATGGAGGGAGGACACAGCTGGGTATATGGTTCCTCTTGTCAAAATGAGCAGGGTCCTATCTCATGATAAAAACAGCTTGAAATGGCTGAGAAGAGGAGTCCTTAGAAATGTATATGAAGCAGGCTGGGCACAGTGGCTCACACCTGTAATCCCAGCACTTTGGGAGTTAGAAGCAGGTGGATCACTTGAGGCTGGGAGTTCGAGACCAGCCTGGCCAACATGGCAAAACCCCGTCTCTACTAAAAATATAAAAATGTAGCGTGCGTTGTAATCCCTGCTACTCGGGGCTGAGGCATAAGAATCACTTGAACCTGGGAGGTGGAGGTTGCAGTGAGCTGAGATTGCACCACTGCACTCTATCCTGGGTGACAGAACGAGACAGTCTCAAAAAAAAATGTATTATGAGGCAAATGGGCACAGCTATACAGCCAGAGGATGTAAGTACTTAACTCACTGGAAAGTGTTGAGTCTAAATCACATCATAAATAGAAGATGCTAGTATCCTAGAGTCAGAAATTACTAAAGTTTTGCTTATGGATTTTGAATTTATTTTCTTTCCATTAAAAAAAGGTAATCCATTCATTGCAAAGAGCCACTTACAAATAGTTAAGCAAACTTCCCAAATAACAAAATGTTTTCTATGTAAACAAAAGATCTGCTTTGCTGGAAAAGGTATATTTCTTTTGAATACTGGAACTGTATCAGTCATCCTCAGAATGGCTACAGTTCCATACAATTTGTTTTTAAAGTATTTACTCCTGTTAGGTCTCTCTCAGGCTCCCATCTTTTCAGTAGTCATGAGAAAGAATTACCAGGCAACTTCCTGGGTTTTCTTTTTTCTTTTTTGTTTGAGACAAGGTCTTGCTTTGTCACCCAGGCTGGAGTGCAGTGGCGCAATCTCAGCTCACTGTAACCCCCACCTCCCAGATTCAAGCAATTCTTCTGCCTCAGCCTCCCAAGTAGCTAGGATTACCAGTGCCCACCACCACACCTGGCTAATTTTTGTATTTTTAGTAGATAACGGGGTTTCACCATGTTGGCCAAGCAGGTCTCGAACTCCTGACCTCAAGTGATCTGCCTGCCTTGGCCTCCCAAAGTGCTGGGATTACAGGCGTGAGCCACCACACCTGGCCAAATCCAGTGTCTTGAAATGGAGCCACCACGCCTGGCCTAACTTCTTGGGTTTTCAGGTGAGGGAGACATTTAAACAGCAAGATCTTGGATATCCCACAGTCTCTTGTTTGGCTCTTTTCCTTGGCACATGAAAGTGTGAAGGGAGAAGGCCTGGATCTTAATCTTGACTCTGCAGCCCAGGGCTGTGTGTACTGGCAAGATAAACATGCCCCCAACTTCATTTTTGCCATTTTGTAAGATGAGGCTAATAGCTTCAGAAGGTTATTTTAAGGATTAGGATAATTATACTTCAGTATTTAACCCTAATATTAAAAATGAGGTTCTTACCCCACATGGTATACGCTTAGGGTTCTTTTTTTTTTCTTTTGAGACTGAGTCTCACTCTGTTGCCCAGGCTGGAGTGCAGTGGCCAATCTCAGCTTACTGCAACCACTGCCTCCCGAGTAGCTGGGACTACAGACGTGCCACCACACCACGCCCTAGCTAATTTTTTGTATTTTTAGTAGAGACGGGGTTTCACCATGTTGGCGAGGCTGGTCTTGAACTCCTGACCCTAGATGATCCACCTGCCTTGGCCTCCCAAAGTGCTGAGATCACACGTGTGAGCCATCACACCAGGCAGAACTAGGTATCTTAATGCCAGTCTTAGAGACCATGTAGCAGAAGGACCCAATTGTCTCCCATCCACTCAACTACTTCCCCACCCTCTGTCTCTCTGTTACAAGCTAACAGAATACTAAGTCTTCGTTCATCTTAAAAAGTGCGGTAATGCTGGGCGCGTTGGCTCACGCCTGTAATCCCAGCACTTTGGGAGGCCGAGGCTGGCAGATCACGAGGTCAGGAGATCGAGACCATCCTGGATAACACAGTGAAACTCCATCTCTACTAAAAATACAAAAAAATAGCCAGGCATGGTGGCAGGCGCCTGTAGTCCCAGCTACTCAGGAGGCTGAGGCAGGAGAATGGCGTGAACCCGGGAGGCGGAGCTTGCAGTGAGCCGAGATCGCGCCACTGCACTCCAGCCTGAGCGACAGAGCGAGACTCCGTCTCAAAAAAAAAAAAAAAAAAAAAGTGCGGTAACTTCTTAACATAAAATATGACAAAATAATGTGCAATTACTTTATGCGAAACCAACAACAGGAACTGTACAGCTGGTCAGGTGGGCTTCACAGCTGCATTACTTCACCAGGATCATCCTTGCTTACTTCCACTGGGGTCTGTGGGGAAAAAAGAAAGTGTGTGTCATGTGGGCCTAGTGGTTTCTAGTGTGGGGGCTTAGGCATTTGGCCTCCCAGGCAAGGACTGGCAGGGGAGGTTACCTCCAATTCTGTCTCACCTAATGCCTCTGATCCTGGATGCAAGGGGAGCTTAGCACTGGGGAGCTGACAAGAGGCAGAGAAAAGACAGAAATTCCAAGGTCTAGCAGGAGGAGAGAGGAAAGAGACATCTGCCACCAGATCCCTTTTACAGACTAGTGTTTACTTGTGGAAGAGAGAAGTTTGGATTTCTGAAGTGGACTGATCCTTAGGAAATGGCATCAAAGACTGGGCATGCAAAATGTCCATTAGCACAACAGAGACAAGGCTGCCCAACTCAGAAAGCTTTGACTCTGGGCCTTAAAGATCACGTGAAAGAAAATTGGAACCCTTCCAACAGCTACAGTAACTTTAAAAAAATAATAAAAGTATTTGTTTCTAATGTTACTAGAGTTGGATTTTCATGCTTAGTTTGTTTTTGGGGGCGGGAATACATTTCAAAGTAGGAATAGAGAACAAAGTTGAAGGTACACTTACCCCTCCTGGGGGATATTTATATCCCTTCCACATGGTTCCTGCAATGAGAAGCATCCATAAGACAACAATCATCATGAGGCTTCTTTCTCAGCTGGTGGTGTGCCCAAGAAGAAACAAGTGCTTCTGGAAGGTGCAGTGCTCTATTCCCTGAGTGGTAGGAATCCAGATGGTGGATGGCCCAGCATGGCAGCTCCTCACTAAGGAGCTTCGTGGCCTAGTCTGAATTGAAGTGGCTCCTCATGGCCATTTAGGGGGGCAGAGCTCAGACACCAATTATGATATCAGCTCCTGTAACCTTGGCAACCCAGTCAGCATGACCACCTATGGGATGGTTGGCCAGGATGCTAGATGCGTTGGGTTAAAGAAAATGTATCAAAAGGGCCCTGTGCTCTGGTGTGTCTGTGATTTGGACCTAGCTGGCATCATACTCATTAACTCATCACCTGCCAAAATGTTTAACTATTGGCTTTGTGCAATCAGATGCTATGCAAAAGAAAAAAAGCCTGGATTCATTAAGATAATTAGCTGGCTAGATATGCCATGAGCAAATAACTTCATATGCTATTGTCAGGCTGTTCAAAAAAGAAATCTTGCATTTTATAAAATGGTACAGTTAAACTCTCATCATGTAGGGTGAGCCTATTTACAACTTTCCTGAGAAGGGAAGAGAAGGAAGATGGGGAAGATGGGCTGTCTGTTTACTCATTTCGCAGCTGGAGAAAGCGAGGCACAGAATAGTTTAAGCGGTCTGGTCAGGACTGCCACAAAGTTCTGACTGCTTTGGGCTAATGCATTCACAGAAATCCTGGGGCAGATGGAGATAAAAACCCCAACCATCAAGTCCTGCTCTTAGTATACCTGGGGCTGGGGCTAAACACCCCTAACTTCTGGAGTAGCTTCCAAAAAACTTTCTGCTCCTGTAATCAGTATATTATTAAAACTCTCTGAGTTAAGTTTCTCTAACAATAGGAACAGCTCTGAAAAAAAAACCAGGTCTGAATGAAATGGGGTGAAACGTAAGAAACCCAGGAGATGGTCTGCTAAAAGGGATACTGCCATTAGTGTTTCCTGTAGGCAGGCTGGTCTAGTAGAATGAGTATGGGAGGCTATTAAGTCCAGAGACAGAGATCTGTGCTCGCATCCCACCTTTACCAACAAG
Organism: Pongo abelii; assembly: GCF_028885655.2. Lineage (NCBI taxonomy): Eukaryota > Metazoa > Chordata > Mammalia > Primates > Hominidae > Pongo > Pongo abelii. The sequence goes on from NC_071994.2 coordinate 58,635,006, forward strand.
CTACTGTGTGTGGCCTCGGGTAAATAGTTGAGGTCACTGTCACCAGTAAATCTTTGTTGATTGGTTCATTATTTGCTTGTTGTTAAGTTAGTATTTTACTAAATGCTAATTTTTGAGCTTTACATTAATTCCCAAATATAATCTTCACAAAAATAGTGATATCTCCTGTTGTACAGAAGAAACTTTGAAACTGAGGTTCAGAGAAAGTAATTAAACTTTCCCAAGGTCACATAGCTAGAAAGTCACAAAGTTAGGACCTAAACTCAAGTTCAATGTTAACTCCAGTTTCAGGATCTGCCAAAAGGGACATTAAAAATGCTGGTCCTGGCAAGGCATGGTGGCTTATGCCTGCAATCTCAACACTCTGGGAGGCCAAGGCTGGAGGACCACTTGAGGCCTGGAGTTCAAGACCAGCCTGGGCAACATAGTGAGACCCTGTCTCTACAAAAAATAAAAAACAATTAGCCAGGCACGGTGGCATGTGCCTGAGGATCAGCTACCCAAGAAGCTGAGATGGGAAGACTGCTTGCACCTCACTCCAGCCTGGGTGGCAGAGCAAGACCTGTCTCAGAAAAAAAAAAAAAAAGAATGCTATCAATAGTATAATACATTACAGTGTTGTGAGGAGAAAAATAATAGATGGGAACAGTCTTCAAAACAACACCTATGAGACATGGTTATTAATAGACAACTTTGGCCTGCTGTCCTCAGCAGTACTCACCAAATCATTTCCCCTTCCACAGTTTATTATAATTTTCCAGAGGAATAAACACTCTCCACTGAGACTTCAGGGTGCTACCAAGTACTTTGGAAAGGGAGGAATCCAGCCCACCAGACCTGACCACCCACTTACTGCAGCAGATCTTCATCTAAAGCCCGCCTCCTCAGTTGTGTCTTGCTCTCCTGAACAGGCCACCTCTCCTGCCACTTCAGAGTTGGAGGCTGAATCAGAAAGAAAATTTGAGGGCAGAGATGGCTCTACTCATTGGCCCAGTGGGTAACCGCCTCTGTGTGGTGACCAGAAGGGCTGCTAAAAGGTCCCACCAATCCCTACCGTCCCCCTTCCTACCAGTAACCACTGATCCACTTGGCCTGAAATCCACAAGTCAAATACGGTCTCCAGCAGACCCCTTGCAAATTCCATAGTGCTTTGAAACAAGTACAGCTATATATGCAAGGGAGGGGGAAACAAAAAAAGACTTAAAAGGATGCCTTGGCCGGGCGCAGTGGCTCACGCCTGTAATCCCAGCACTTTGGGGGGCCGAGGCAGGCGGATCACGAGGTCAGGAGATCTAGACCATCCTGGCTAACACGGTGAAACCCCGTCTCTACTAAAAATACAAAAAATTAGCCAAGCATGGTGGTGGGAGCCTGTAGTCCCAGCTACTTGGGAGGCTGAGGCAGGAGAATGGCGTGAACCCAGGAGGCAGAGCTTGCAGTGAGCCGACATCGCGCCACCGCACTCCAGCCTGGGCGACAGAGCAAGACGCCATCTCAAAAAAAAAAAAAAAAAGGATGTCCCCAGCCAGGCACGGTGGCTCATGCCTGTAATCCCAGCACTTTGGGAGGCCAAGGTGGGTGGATCACCTGAGGTTGGGACTTTGAGACCAGCCTGACCAACATGGAGAAACCCCGCTTCTACCAAAAACACAAAATTAGCCAGGCGTGTTGGTGCATGCCTGTAATCCCAGCTGCTCGGGAGGCTGAGGCAGGAGAATCGCTTGAGCCTGAGAGGCGGAGGTTGTGGTGAGCCGAGATCGCACCAATGCACTCCAGCCTGGGCAACAAGAGCGAAACTCCATCTCAAAAAAAAATAATAATAATAAATAAAAAATAAAAAAGGATGTCCCTAGTGGGATGGGAAGTAGCCTGGTAGCCTGGGACACTAACTTTGTTCCTATCACATTCTGACTTCCAGTTAGTGGTGAGACCTCAACTATCTTTCCCATTTGGTCAGAAAACCCAGATAGGAAGATGAGCCAGCACCAGGACTGACACCAGGGATTTACAGGCAGAGCCATTACTTACCATCAACTCTGGAAATGTGCCCATGTAACATGCAAGTCCAACAAAAAACATCCAGCCAAGCACAATCATGATCAAACGTAAAACAATTTCTAAGATACAATTGCACAGTGAAAGACTATTCACCAAGATCTTGGAAAAGGAGTGTGCTCATGAAACCTTCAGTTGGTAGAGGTCTCGCATGTCTGTTCGAGTCCTTGGCTCCAAAGGATCCACAACTCCCTAGTGGAGAAGCTGAACTCTAGTAGGGCATTGTGACATCATTGGTCATATGGCCCAGACTCAAGACACACCAGAGACACTGCCCCCAGACCAGAAGATGAGCAGCAAACAGCAACACTATGAAGTAGGCATTATTGTTAACCCCATTTCACTAATCAGAAAACTGAGGCTTAGACTAGAGCCTAAGTGACCCGCACTACAGCACATAGCTGATGCTCCAGATCAGGTCCAAGACTTAGGACTCAGCTGCCTCTTGGGCAGCTGGGCTCTTTACACTACAGGCAGAGATTTGAAAAGGTGTTTTGCTGCTAGGTGTATGACATGTGAATGAAACAAACTGAATTATAGGTAAATGAGACAGATGTCTCTATTTCTGTCCCTGCAAAACCTCCTCTCCCCATGTCAAGGGGTTCCTCAGCATGATGGTATACCCACATCTTCATCACCTTGGATTAGTTCCTCTCCATTGATTCTCTTTTCTTGGCCATCATGAAGCCACAGGTACCCCTGTCCTTTCCTCAAAAAAACTTCCAGATGATACTGCGGCTCCTTCCCTGTCTTATTTCTTAATTTCATTTTATGACCAAACTTCCTAAACAAGTGGTCCACACTCAAAGCTTTTTCCAATCTATGCCTCTCTTCCATGCATTACATTCTGACTTCTAGCCCCACCCCACTATTAGACACCCTCTCAGGGTCATCAAACATCTTTTTTGCTTTTCTGCTACAACATCATGGACACTTAATGTATTTTTCATCTCTAGAATTTTTTTTTTTTTGAGACAGAGTCTTGCTCCATCGCCCAGGCTGGAGTGCAATGGTGCGATCTCAGCTCACTGCAACCTCTGCCTCCTGGGCTCAAGTGATTCTCCTGCCTCAGCCTCCCGAGTAGCTGGGATTACAGGTACCCGCCACCACGCCTGGCTAATTTTTGTATTTTTAGTAGAGATGGGGTTTCACCATGTTGGCCAGGCTGGTCTCGAACTCCTGACCTCAGGTGATCCAGCCACCTCAGCCTCCCAAAGTCCTGGGATTACAGGCATGAGCCACCGTGCCTGGCCTGTTGTGATATTTCCTGCTTCTTTAAATGTCTTACAACTTTTGATTAGATGTTGAACATAGTAAATTTTAGTGCCGAGTGCTGGATTTTGTTGTATTCAACAGTGTTAAATTCTATTCTAAGGTGCACTTAAGTTACTTGCGATCAGTTTGATTCTTCTGAGGCTTGTTTTAAGCTTTATGATAGGCCAGGAGCAGCCTTTACTCTAGGGTTGATATCCCCACTGCTGAGTTAATGACCACTTTCTCTGAGCACCTTCTCTGAGGCTGATTGTATTAGAGCTTTTTTTTTTTGAGACAGAGCTTTGCTCTGTTGCCCAAGCTGGAGTGCAATGGCGTGATCTCGGCTCACCGCAACCTCCGCCTCCCAGGTTCAAGTGATTCTCCTGCCTCAGCCTCCTGAGTAGCTGGGATCATAGGCATGCGCCACCACGCCTGGCTAATTTTGTATTTTTAGTAGAGACAGTGTTTCTCCATGTTGAGTAGTCTGATCTCAAACTCCTGACCTCGGGTGATCTGCCCGTCTGGGTCTCCCAAAGTGCTGGGATTACAGGCGTGAGCCACTGTGCCCGGCATAGATCTTTCAAATCTGTGGAATGTTCCACAATTCCCTGCCCTTCAGGAACTCCAAGAAGTGTTTGGCCTACTGCTTTTGGGTGGATCTTTTCCAGGCCTCATCGAGTTTTATCCCACATACGTGCAGACAGAACTCAGCCAAAGACTCATAAGGGCCCCTGTGGAAATCTACAGAGCTTTCTCTGTGGAGCTCCCTCTTCTTAGTACTCCATCCTGCAAATTCTGGCCTCTGCTGTACTTTGCTATCTTTCTCTTCAACACAGTGAAATGCTCAGTTGGGTAACCCCTTTCTGTGCTACAGTCTGAAAACTGCCTCCTGGCTGGAGCAATTGTAGGACTCACTTTCACTGGTTTCCTTTCTCTCAAAGCACACAGTCTTGTGCTGTCTCTTGTACAAGATCTGAAAACAATTATTTCATGTTTTGTGCAATTTTCTATTTATGAAGAGAAGGTAATTTCTGTTACAGTTGATCCTTCATAGGCAGAAGCAGAAGTGTATGTTCTTCTTTTTGGAGACAGTCTTGCTTTGTTGTCAAGGCTGGAGTGCAGTGGCACAGTCACAGATCACTGCAGCCTTGAACTCCTGGGCTTGAGCGATCCTCACACCTCAGCCTCCCAAGTAGCTGGGACTACAAGTGCGCACCACCATGCCTGGCTAATTTTTTTTTTTTTTTGTAAAGGCAGGGTCTTGCTATGTTGACCAGGCAGGTCTCAAACTCCTGGGCTCAAGTAAGCCTCTTGCCTCGGCCTCCCAAAGTGCTGAGATTACAGGCGTGAGCCACTGTGCCTAGCTTAGGTTATTCTTTTTAAATTCTTGCATAATATTCTAGTTTATTTCATCTTGCTCCCAATGATACAGTAGATCAAGTCCAGTCAGGAGACAGAAAACCACAAATCTGAAAAATTTAATACAGAGAATTATCAACTAGGAGCAAGTGACCGACTATAGAAGGGGCAGAAAGTGTTACATATTACAGGAATAGCATATATAGGGAGCAGCCACTACCTCTAGGGCTGAGGCAAAGTACCCAAGGAAGAAATAAATTTGGAATAGTCCCCTCCCCTCCAGGGCTGAGATCCAAAACATGTTGGAGGAGTTGTGGACATGACCAGCTGGACAGTAGAGGTCTAATGAGCTGCTGCAGGCTAAAGCTGGCAAGGGGTGCTGGTGGAACTCTCTGGCAAATTGTCTCAGTGACACAGGTGTGGAAGCAGTCCGCAGTGGAGCCACTGATACTTGACAGAGTGAGTGCCACTAGAAGTCCCCATACATGCCACTAGCAGCCACACAGAATCAGGAATAGACACACACTGGAACTAGGAAGAGAAAGCCCTTCCTCTTCTGGTATCCTCCGAAGCCCTCTACTGACAAAATGTTAGCATGTCCACTAACGAGGAAGAAATGCTTACAGGGCCCAGCTTCATTATGGTAGAACAAGCAATAAATGATGGATTTGGAACTGAAAGGCAATAAATAACTGGCATAATGTGCATTAAGATTTTTTTCCCAATTTTTACCACCATAAACAATGCTGTGATTGTTACAATTTCTGGCCCTGGGCTTGCTGTAGTGCCACAGAGATGGCAGGAGCGGGAGCTGGAGCAGGAACTTGCAGTGAAGGTCGAGACTGCCCACGCACATCCATGCTACCCTTGGCCAGCAGAATGGATGGTGGGTCCTGGGTCCTGGGTCCTGGGTCCTGAAGACAACTCCCTGACCGCTGAAGCTTTTTGTGGCACTGGGCACGGGTGTGATGGATGGCAAGACAGGGCTGTTCCGAGGTCTGAGCCCCCAACTGATGTGACCCCTCTCCTTTGTAACCGGGGACAGCATGAAGAAGGTTTTCCCTCCAGATGAAATCAAGCAGGTTTCCAATAAGGATGGATATGAAGACTTCTCTGAAACAAGCAGTGAAGGAGACCTCCTAGGAGATGATGATGCAGTGTGTGTCCTGTATGTTGGCCCCCCCCCACATGCCATCTTGATGTGCTGCATGGTCTAATTTGTGGCATGCGAGGTCAAGTACAGTGGTGTGCTGAGCTCCACTGGGAAGATTCTCAAAGAGAAAGGGCTACTGGGATTCTTTGTTGGCTTGATCCCTCATGTCCCGGGTGAAGTAGTTTTCTTGTGAGGCTATCACCTGCCGGCCCACTTTATCAATGCCTACCTGGTGGATGACAGTGTGAGTGACACCTAGGGGGGCTGAGAAATGACCAGAATCGGGGTTCCCAGTTAGGCCAGGCCCTGGCCATCTGGAATTACACCAAGTTTGTGATGGAGATCGCAGTGAGCATGCTGACCTACCCTTTCCTGCCAGTTGGCAGCCTCATGGCTGTGAACAACTGCAGGCCGCAGGCTGGGCTCTCCCCTTACTCCCTGGTGTTCAAATCCTGGATTTACTGCTGTAAGTACCTGAGTGTGCAGGGCCAGCTCTTCCGAGGCTCCAGCCTGCTTTTCCACAAGTGTCATCAGGATCACGCTTTGGCCTGGAGCAACCTGAATCATCTTTAAAAAAAACACGCTGTCTCAACCTGGCCACTGTGGGTGAGGCCTGATTATCTCAGGACATCTGCAAGATGACTCCAACGCAGCAACAACCGGATGTGCTCCAGCCCAGCTGGGCTTCAGTTTCCATATTTGCCATGTGTTTGTCCAGATGTGGGGTCAGGTGGGGGTGGGGCTGCACCCTGGAGATTAGATCACCTGCCAAACCTGGGGGAGGTGGGGCTAGGTGGGGAATTGGCAGAATCCCCACATCTCCCAGATTGGCTGAGTCTGCCTTGTCCAGAGGGCCAGAGAATGGCTTTTGGAGGCCCAGATTGGATGGGGAAAGGCTAATCAGGTCAGATTCCACCCCTGTCCAACCCCCCACTTGGTCCAGCTCCTATCTTGCAGCTCAGCTGAAAGCATCATTCTTCTGCACAAGGCCACTAGCATGTTTCAGCCTGTGCTAGGAGGCAAATGCTAGGCTCTGCCTTTATTTTTCTCAACACTACTTTTGATACAAGGGCAGTATCTTCCTCTGAATAGGCAATCATGTGATTAGTCAGAATGTGTCCCCCTCATCTAATGCTCATGTATTTATTGGTGATGGCTTGTGTGCAGGATAGATACCCAGAGGCTAGGCAGATCAGTGTCTCTACTCCTACCTAGTTTAAAAGTTCATAAGGCCAGGCCCGGTGGCTCATGCCAGTAATCCCAGCACTTTGGGAGGCCGAAGTGGGTGGATCACTTGAGGTCAGGAGCTTGAGACCAGACTGGTCAACATAGAGTGAAACCCCATGTCTACTAAAAATACAAAAAATATTAGCTGGGCATGGTGGTGAGTGCCTGTAATCCCAGCTACTCGGGAGGCTGAGGCAGGAGAATCTCTTGAACCCAGGAGTTAGAGGTTGCAGTGAGCTGAGATTGAGCCACTGCACTCCAGTCTGGGCAACACAGCAGGACTCCCTCTCAAAAAAAAAAAAAAAAAAAAAAAAGTTAACGGTAAGATTTGACCCTATCTTCTGCAAATAAATGTATTGGTGGTGAAAAAAATTTTTTTTCTTCAACAAATTTCTAATCATGGCCAATTTTTTTCTTGTTAACCAGGGAAGCAAAAAGATGACAAGAAAGTATGCAAATTCAGGCTGGGTGCAGTGGCTCATGCCTGCAATCCCAGCACTTTGGGAGACCAAGGTGGGTGGATCACCTGAGGTGAGAAGTTCTAGACCAGCCTGGCCAACATGGCAAAATCCCATCTCTACTAAAAATACAAAAATTAGCCAGGCGTGATAGGCATGCCTGTAATTCCAGCTACTCAGGAGGCTGAGGCAGGAAAATCACTTGAACCCGGGAGGCAGAGGTTGCAGTGAGCTGAGATTGCGCCACTGCACTCCAGCCTGGGTGACAGAGGAAACTCTGTCTCAAAAAAAAAAAAAAAAAAGAGTATGCAAGTGTAGACACAGTATGAAAATGCAGAGGCTGTATAAAATCCTTACAGGCCCAGTGCAGTGGCTTAGGCCTGTAATCTCAGCACTCTGGGAGGAGGAGGCAGGTGGATCACCTGAGGCCAGGAGTTCGAGAGCAGCCTGGCAAACATGGTGAAACCCCATCTCTACTAAATATACAAAAAATTAGCTGGGCATGGTGGCGGGTGCCTGTAATCCCAGCTACTCGGGAGGCGAAGGCATGAGAATTGCTTGAACCTGGGAGGCAGAGGCTGAAATAAGCAGAGACTGCAGCAATGCACTCCAGCCTGGGCAACAGAGGAGACTGTCTCAAAAAATAATAAAATAAAATAAAATAAAATAAAATCCATACAAAAAGAATTAGCTTAAGAAAAATTGCAGTTTTAATTCACAAGGTCATAAAAACATAGGTTGTTACAAAGGATATTTCAGGAAGGATGACCTGAGATACAAAATTGCTGTCAATGAACACAACAGTTAAGTTCCATACATTTAAGAAGTATACGATGGGCCAGGTGTGGTGGCTCACTCCTGTAATCCTAGCACTTTGGGAGGCAGAGGTGGGTGGATCACCTGAGGTCAGGAGTTCGAGACCAGCCTGACCAACATGGTGAAATCCTGTTTCTACTAAAAAATTCAAAAATTAGCCAGGTGTGGTGGTGCACACCTGTAATCTCAGCTTCTTGGGAGGCTACAACAGGAGAATCACTTGAACCCAGGAGGCAGATGTTGCAGTGAGCCAAGATCGTGCCACTGCACTCTAGCCTGGGCGACAGAGCAAGACTCCATCTCAAAAAAAAAAAAAAAAAAAAAAGTATATGATAAGAATACATATATGTGTGATATCTGGAATAACAAGGTTTTGTCCCCTAATATGTCTGATAGGGCCAATAATCATGAAAGCAACAAAGGGTATAAAGAGAGATCAGAAGTAGAGCACCAAAAAAAAAAAAAAAAGTTCTAATTTTAAACAAGCCATTTTTGTGTTTTTTCTAAAACTTACAAAGATGCAGCATATACACTTTTCCCATTTCTTAGTTTGGGACATTTTTCCCCCTTTTAACATTATTAACACCTTTGTACAGATATCCTGAGTACTTTTATTTCTGTAAGACAGATTCCCAATGTGACATTATGGGGTCAAAGGTCCAAGACTACTCTGCCCAAAGGTTGTAGCAAATTATGCTCCCACCAACGACACTTGGAGTCTAGCAGACTTCAGTAAATCTACAAACATTCCAGAAATTGGACACAAAACAAACTGTATACGTGACTATGTATACAGGGACAGGTCTATATCTTCAACAGATTTTTTTTTGAGACACGATCTTGCTCTGTCACCCAGGCTGGAACGCAGTGGCACAAACACAGCTCAGTGCAGCCTCAGCCTCCTGGGCGCAAGAGATCCTCCTGCTCTAGTTTCCCAAGTAGCTGGGATTACAGGTGTGCACCACCATGCCCGGCTAATTTATAAATTTTCTGTAGAGTTGGGTCTACAAAACCAGACTGGTCTCAAACTCCTGGGCTGAAGTCATCCTCCTGTCTTAGCCCCAAAGTGTTGGGATTACAGGAGTGAGCCACTGAGCCCAGTCTCAACAGACTTTTTAAAAAAAAAGTCTGAAGCCCAGATAAGGCTGAGAACTAGTACACTATACCTTCTTCTCCCTAAGGCATTGATCACCTTATACTTTCATTCATTCCGCAAACTTTCCACTGCAGGTTCTTTATATCTGGCTTTCTACATATAAGAAGGAATATATGCATAAATAATTATGCTAGGCACTGGGAATATAGAGATGAATGAGATTCAACCCCTATTTGCCAGGGTCTTACAGTATTTGAGGACAGAAAGAGGAGTGAAGATGGAGGTAGACAGGTACAGAAGTATAATAAAACACTCCTGGCAGGTACTAAGGCATGAGGCAAGGAAGAACACAATGTACTTGGGGAAGAGTGAATGTTTCAGCCTAACTGGATTATAGGATCTAACAGCACCAGTTTCAGGAGATGAGGGTAGCCTGGTGGTCAGGATGGAAGTTAAGGGAGAGGCTTAAAAAAAAAAGCCAATGTCAGTACTACACAGCCTTTCTCTTGTAACTGCACAGCAATATAAGCACATAATTCAGACTTTGTAGACTTTTTTTTGATGGAATCTCACTCTGTTGCCCAGGCTGGAATACAGTGGCAAGATCTCGGCTCACTGCAACCTCTGCCTCCCAACTTCAAGCAATTCTCCCTCCCTCAGCCTCCCAAATAGCTGAGATGAAAGGCGCCTGCCACCACACCCGGCTAATTTTTGTATTTTTAGCAGAAATGAGGTTTCACCATGTTAGCCAGGCTGGTCTTGAACTCCTGACCTCAGATGATACGCCCGCCTGGGCGTCCCAAAGTGCTGGGATTACAGGCATGAGCCACGACACCTGGCTGATTTCCTAGACTATTATTAATCACAAAGTGTCATCACAATTTCACATACAGTGAGAGGCAGTATAACACGTAGTTTAGGAAGATAGTCTTTGATATCATCTTCTGCGGTAATTTAACCTTAGTCTTTGGTTTCCCTATCTGTAAAATGGAGACAATTATACACATATCCTCTATTTCACATTTACGTTCTTTTCAAATAGGTGTGTTAAAATCAGTATGTATGTTTAATTTTGTAGTTTTCTTCTCCCCCCAAAAGCTATCATTAATATATCTCTTATTCAACAGAATCTCAGAAACAAGTAAAATAGGTAATATAACAATACACCTCAGTTTTCTTATCAGTAAAATTGAGGTAATAATTCTATCCAGGTCATAGGGTCTTATGAAGATGAACGGAGATAAAGCACATAAAACTCTTAGCAATATACCTTCCACAAAGGAAATGCTACACACACACACACTCACTCACTCACACTCTCTCTGGCATAAAGTGTGCATAGTAACTAGACCAGAAGAGAATTGGTTTGGTTGGAAGGCCTCTTCCATAAAAGGCTCTTTCATAAAAGATGGAAGAATCTTGCCCTGGCCTTGCTGCTAACTGGTATCTTTTCCTTATACCATGGATTTCTGGCAGGATCTATTAGAATTTGGAGTCCCTGGCAGTTCTACTGTTTTAAGGTTGGTTAGATCTGGCTGAGATGCACTTAACAGCCCTTCTATCAACTTTTCTCTGTAATCTTCCTCCTACCTTGTCTTCTGGCCTACTCTTGCCCGACACTACTGCCTCTTCACAACACTGCAGAGTTATTAATATTTTTTTAAAGCTCAGTCAGATCATGTCACTGTTCTGTTCGAAACCTCCCAGTGGCTTTCTCTTTCTCCCAGATTAAAAGCCTGAGAAAGGAAGAGGCAGGCCCTGACATCTGAGAGCTGGTCTGACACAGGTAGACTTCAGGGTTGTTAGAAGTTGGCCTGATGCTCACAGCTTGGCCCAGTTATTCTTCTGTGGGACATAATCTCACAGAACACCAACATGAGACAAGGTCAGTCAGACTATAAAAAAGGGAGACACAACAAGGCCATTTCAAAATTTTGTCTAAGCAGAGACAAGACAGCAAGGTCACTGTGCAAGCCATGAAATACCAAACGTCCTTCTCTGCTATTATGAGTGACTGCTGCTTCTTTACCAAGTATAGCTTTATCCTCACTCTAGTCTGTCCATCTTGTAGACAATACTTATTCAGATACCTAGTCACAGAAATGTCCCTGCTTTTTGACAGCACCCAGTCCAGGGTGAAGCCTGGCTTTCTTGAGCCCTCCCGCAAATCGCCCAAATTCTATAATAGCTTCTCTCACTCTCACCAAGCGGTCCCAATGGTTCTCCACAGCACCTGCTTCCTCACTGCAAGAACTATTAATAATGAACTCAACTTAAGTGCAGGTGTGTTCCTGATGGTCTCTGGCTGGAGGGCACGGACATGCCAGAGTCCTTACAATTGTCTAGAAAGCCCCACAGTGGTTCCTGGACTTCATCACCCATCAGAATCATCTGGAAGAATTGTTAAAAGAGAATTGCTGGTCCCCAACCCCAGAGCCTGTGATTGAATAAAGCTGGGGTGAGGTCTTAGCATCTGCATTTCTAACAACTCCCAGCACCTGAGGCTGCAGATCTGGGGATCACACTAGAAGACTCACTTCTCTAAACCACTTGTTCCTCCCTCTTATTTCCCTGACTTAGCCTCCTTGTCTCTACTCCCATCTTACTTCATTCTACTCCAGTCACATTGGCCTCCTTGCTGTGTTGAGCCTCCCTCAGCACATGCCTTAGGCTTCTGCTTTGTCTGCACTCGGATTCGTAACACTTACTCCCTTGCCCCTCAGTGAGACCTACCCCAATCTCCTTACCCTTTTAAGAATTTTTTCTCCACAACACGTAATCAACCTTCTGACATGCTGAATAATTTACTTATTATTTATTGTTTCGCTCTCTCTCTGCTAATAAAGGAATGACACCCTTAAGACATCAGCTATCTGAGTGTATTTTGTTCACTGCTGTATCCTGAGACCTGGAAAAATAGTTGGCAAGTAGTAGATGTTCAACAAAAATTTTCTGAATGAATGTTCCTTCCAGCTTTTCAGCTTCTTCTCCTGAGTCAGGGCAGCACTCCCTTCAGATCTTCCTATAAATACAATCTCCCTCCTATACGCCCAACCTCTTGGCAATTACAATATCCAGCTCCTGGGACTTTTCGCTTCAGTGGCTCAAGCCAGGGATACAGGGCAGGTAAGTCAGCCACGGGTCAAGGAGACCAAACAACGCCAGAAAATTACTGTATCCTGCATCTCTTCTTCGCCCACCTTCTCCAGATGACCTTATCCACCGATCTCCCTCCTCTCTTGTTTTCCAACTATTTGTTCACCTGGATTTCTCCTCTTTGACCACCAACATTGTTATGGCACCCCTAAAAAAAATAAAAAAGCAACCCCCCGCCCCGTGCTAAGCCACCCTCATGCTGGGGCTGTCCTATCTCCACTTCTCCGGCAAGGCTCCTCCTGACTTTGTTGTTCCTTTCTACTCCCTGAAATTCTGCTTCTGAAGTTCCATTACCGCCTCCTTCCTAAATTCAACTGCAATTTTCGGTCTTGCTCTTTCCTGATACACTGTGGAATTTAATACATGTGTCTAGAAACTCTTCAAGAACACCGCGTGTTGCTTCTACCTCCTTTAGTGCTTCTACTCCGGTCCTTCCTAGTCTTCTCTTCATAAGTGTCCCCAAGTTTCCTTCCAGGAAGATGGGTCGTGATTTCCTTGACGCCAATACGTTTCTGGCCGTGCCCTCGTCACTTGCCCACTCCGGGGTCACGAAGGAGGAGCCCCGGATTCCGGGCGCAGCCGCGGCTGAGCCCGGGGCGTTGAACGTGGATGGAATATCCAGTCTGGGAAGGGGCGGGGCCTTGGACGGCCGCGAAGTTTGGTCCTCAGCGGCTTCCGTCCTGCAGCAAGTCCGGAAGAAGGCCCAGGGGCTGGGGTCTTGGGACCTGGCTCCGGACCGGCCTGGTGATGGAGTTCGACTGCGAGGGTGTGAGACGGCTGCTTGGCAAGGTGCGGGCAGTCCGCTGGGCCAGGTCTGGGTCCTCAGGGTCTTGGCCTTTGGCAGGGCCTCTGCCTTTGGCCAGGTTGCCTCCGTTTTGCGTTTCCCGGCTTGTAGTGGGGCTTGGAGCCGGGGCGGCTGGTCTGAAACCGGCTATGGGGAGCGGCCCCAGGGAGGCTGAGGGGACCTGGATTCTGATTTCTCCCGCAACTCTGAGGTTTCCCAACCTCCACCTGGTGCGAGCCCTCCTCATACCCCCAGCTTCACTGACCTCAAACAGCTCCCAGCACACGCCTAACCACTCCTTTCTCTCTGCTGAAATGGTCTGCCTTTTTTTTCTTTTTTTTTGAATTGCAAAGCTCATCCTTGGTAAGACCCAACTCAGTCACTCCCTGGAAAACTGAATCACCCCTTCTGTTTTCAAAGATATCTATTATCACATTGTGGAGTAATTATGTGTTTACAAACCGTAGTCTTGCTGTGAGCCCCTTTGACTGTAGAGATTGTGCTTTTGTATTCCCTTCCTCTAGCCACTATGTTTGACAACAACATAGGTACTAAATAACTGTGCAGTGAATGAAAGACCTGAGTAGATTTAGGGATGAAGACAGAGCTTGACGGCCCTGGAGAGATCTTAATGTTGGAAGGTTGGGGAGTAGGCGGGCCGACCTAGAAATCTGACCTATATTTCCGAGACCTGACTAGCCTGAGTTTCCGGTGTACAATCTGAGGGAATCCCCACCAATTTTCTGGTTAAGAAGACTAGTTTTCACCAGTTTCCTAGTTAAGGTGGTTTTTTGTTTTTTTGGGTTTTTTTTGACAGAGTCTTGCTCTGTCGCCCAGGCTGGAGTGCAGTGGTGCGATCTCGGCTCACTGCAACCTCCACCTCCCGGGTTCAAGCCGATTCTCGTGCCTTAGCCTCCCAAGTAGCTGGGACTGCAGGCGCGCGCCACCATGCCTGGCTAATTTTTGTATTTTAGTAGAGATGGGTTTTCACCATGTTGGCCAGTCTGGTCTCGAACTCTTGACCTCAGGTGATCCACCCGCCTGAGCCTCCCAAGGTGGTGGAATTACAGGTATGAACCACCGCGCCCGGCCTTAAATAATTCTTAATGCTTCTTAAGACTTCCTAATGCAGAAACCATAGTTTATGCCATTTTTGTTATACTTGCTTCTTTCCTTGTTGGGGCAGTTTACATACCCGTGGGAGGTTTTGAAGCCCTAAGATTGAAATTGTTTATGTAAGTGACTTGAATGAATTTATCTACTGTGACAGGTGCAGATCTTGTAGGAAGAGAAGTATCATAATGCTTAGGATTACTACCCTTTCTGTCTCCTCTTCAGAGCACGTGAAATTAAAAGAACCATTCAAGTTTTAATGTGCAGAGGATGATGGATTGTCCGATGGGAAGAATTGTTTAAGTTAAGATTCAAACATAGAGCATATTTTTGGTGGAACTGGAATGAAGGAAAAGAAGAGAGACAATGGTTTTTTCAAGGGTGAGAGTAGAATAGTAGAAGATTTTTTTTTTCCATCAGTGCATAGCATAGAGTCTGGCACATAGATAGCTTATTATTATTATTATTGTTTGTTTTGAGACGGAGTCTCGCTCTGTCACCCAGGCTGAAGTGCAGTGGCACGATCTCTGCTCACTGCAATCTCCGCTTCCTGGGTTCAAGCGATTCTCCTGCCTTAGCCTCCTGAGTAGCTGGGACTACAGGCGTCCGCCACCACGCCCGGCTAATTTTTTTTGTATTTTTAGTAGAGACGAGGTTTCATCATATTGGCCAGGCTGGGGTAGCTTATTATTAATAAGTATTTGTTGGCTGTATAAATTAAGGAAACCAATCAGAAACAAGTCAGTCCAGCAAATATTTGAGGTTTCCTGACCATTCATTGCAGTAGGCAAATAATATTGTTTAATATCTAGAAATGATTTTAGTCTGGGCACAGTTACTCATGCCTGTAGTCCCCGCTACTGGAGAGGCTGAGGCGGGAGAATAGCTTGAGCCCTGGAGTTTGAGTATGCAGAGAGCTATGATTGTGCCACTGCTTGACAGCCTGGGAGACAGAACGAGACCCTGTCTCTAAAAAATAGAAATAAATCTAAGGCCAGGCGCGGTAGCTCACGCCTGTAATCCCAACACTTTGGGAGACCGAGGCAGGTGGATCACCTGAGGCCAGGAGTTTGAGATCAGCCTGTCCAACATGGTGAAACCCCATTTCTACTAAAAATACAAAAAAATAAGCCAGGCGTGGTGGCATGCGCCTGTAATCCCAGCTACTTGGGAGGCTGAAGCAGGAGAATCGCTTGAACCTGGGAGGTGGAGGTTGCAGTGACCCAAGATCGTGCCACTGCACTCCAGCCTGGGCAACAGAGGGAGACTCCATCTCAAAAAAATAAAAAATAAATGAATTTAAATTTTTAAAAACTTAGAAATAATTTTGTTGCAGCAAAAATTGATGGCAAAGTGATCAGTACATTAAAAAATTAAGCAACTATGGAGAAAGTAAAAAATCTTATTAAATAGATATCCCAATTTCATAGATGTGAAGATTGTCAGTTCTCCCCAAATTGATCTATAGTGTCAATGCAATTCTTGGAAACTTCAAACTGATTCTAAAATTCATTTAGAAGAGCAGAAGGCCAAGGATAACCTTGACATTATTATGGAAAAAAAATAGATATGAGGGCCGGGCGTGGTGGTTCACGCCTGTAATCCCAGCACTTTGGGAGGCTGAGGTGGGCGGATCACTTGAGGTCAGGAGTTCGAGACCAGCCTGGCCAACATGGTGAAACCTTGTCTCTACTAAAAAATATAAAAACTGGGCATGGTGGTGGGCATCTGTAACCCCAGCTACTTGGGAGGCTGAGGCAGGAGAATCGCTTGAACCCAGGAGGCAGAGGTTGCAGTGAGCTGAGAATGCGCCACTGTACCCCAGCCTGAGCCACAGAGCAATACTCTGTCTCAAAAAAATAATAAGAAGAAGAAAGAAAGAAAGAATAGATGATAGATTTGAGGACTTGCTCTACCAAATATCAGTACTATGGCAAGTAAAATTTAGTGTGGCACTGGTGTGGAATAGACTAACCAGTGAAACAGACTAAAGGGCTTAGAATCATAGTCACACATGTTTGGAAATGCAATATAAAACAGAAGACATTGCAGATAACTGGCGAAAGGAGAATGGAGAGACAAGTGAATATCCACATGGGAAAAATGAAATTGTACCTTGTATCCCTACCTTATGCCAAACATAAAAATTTCCAGTGGATTAAAGACCTAAATGTAAAAGACAACTTTGAAACCTAAAAAGATAAATGTTATAGGCTCAGAATATGCAAACTGTTTTAAAATAATACACAAATAAGAGATAAATTCAACTATATTAAAATTAAGAACAGAAGACACCATGAAGAATGTGAAGAGGCAGCCAGGTGTGGTGGCTCACACCTGTAATCTCAGCACTTTGGGAGGCCAAGACAAGCAGATCCGTTGAGTCCAGGAGTTTGAGACAAGCCTGAACAATATGGCAAGACCCTATCTCAATTTTTTTAAAAAGAAAATTAAAGAAAGTGAAGAGGCAAGATACAAACTTAGAGAAGCTATCTGTAGCACACATAACTGACAAAGTATTGGCATCTAAAATATATAAAGCATGCCTACAAATCAATATTAAAACCAATAAATAGGCCGGGCATGGTGGCACACACCTGTAATCCCAGCACTTTGGGAGACTGAGGCAGGCAGATCACGATGTCAGGAATTCAAGACCAGCCTGGCCAACATGGTGAAGCCCTGTCTCTAGTAAAAATACAAAAATTAGCCGGGCATGGTGGCATGCGCCTGTAGTCCCAGCTACTCGGGAGGCTGAGACAGGAGAATCGCTTGAACCTGGGAGGTAGGGGTTGTGGTGAGCCGAGATCACGCCACTGCACTCCAGCCTGGGCAACAGAGCGAGACTCCGTCTCAAAAAAACAAAACAAAACAAACAAAAAAGTAAATAGATAATTGGGCAAAAGATATAAATAAGCATTTTTTAAAAACAGGAATAAAATCACTAATCACATTTCAATTATTAGTAGCCACATGTGGTTTGTGGCTATCATATTGGACAATGTATGTATAGATTATTTCCATTATGGCAGAAAGCTTTGTCAGACAGTTCTGTATCATAAGTGGGTGGGTCAATTCACCAGTACTTATTATTCTGCAAAAAGTGTGTGCTTTTTCTTTTTTTTAAAGAGACAAGAGTCTTGCTCCATCTCCCAGGCTGGAGTGCAGTGGTACCATCATAGCTTACTGCAGCCTCAAACTCTTGGGCTCAAGTGATCCTCCTGCCTCAGCCTCTGGAGGTAGCTAGGACCACAGGCAACATCACCACATCTGGCCAATTTTTGTTTTTATTTTTGTAGAGACAGTGTCTTGCTATGTTGCCCAGGCTGGTCTCAAACTACTAGCCTCAAGTGATCCTTTGTCCTTGACTGTCCAAAAGGCTGTGATTACAGATGTGAGCCGCCATGCCCAGCCACATAAGTATATTCCTTCGTTTATATTAAGTGTTACATTTAGAGAAATTACCTAGTTCCCTAATTCCTATTTTCTGCTCCTCCAGCTGAGTTACCTCAGAGAAGCAACTTAACCTAGATTTGCTCACTCATAAAATGGTAATACTGTGGTGGCTCACACCTGTAATCTCAACACTTTGGGAGGCTGAGGTGGGTGGATCACCTGAGGTCAGGAGTTCAAGACCAGCCTGACCAACATGGAGAAACCTCATCTGTACTAAAAATACAAAATTAGCCGGGTGTGGTGGTGCATGCCTGTAATCCCAGCTACTCAGGAGGCCGAGGCAGGAGAATCGCTTGAACCTGGGAGGTGGAGGTTGTGGTGAGCCGAGATAGCACCATTGCACTCCAGCCTGTGCAACAAGAGTGAAACTCTGTCTCAAAAAAAAAAAAAAAAAAGTAATACTGGACTTTATCTATAAGATTCCTTCCTGCTGAAAATTTCTTTTAATAAATGATACTACAAAGTATTATTATTCTTCAGTGTGTCCTACATTTGAGCAAAGTCATGTAAGAATACTCTTGAAATATCAGTCTTCTGGGCCGAGTGCGGTGGCTCATGCCTGTAATCCCAGCACTTTGGGAGGCTGAAGCAGGTGGATCATCTGAGGTCAAGTGTTCGAGACCAGCCTGGCCAACATGATGAAACCCCATCACCACTAAAAATACAAAAAAGCCAGATGTGGTGGCGGGTGCCTGTATTCCCAGCTATTTGGGAGGCTCAGGCAGGAGAATTGCTTGAACCCGGGAGGCGGAGGTTGCAGTGAGCCAAGATAGTGCCACTGCACTCCAGCCTGGGCAACAAGAGTAAAACTCCATCAAAAAAAAAAAAAAAAAAAGCTGGGCACGATGGCTCACACCTATAATCCCAGCACTTTGGGAGGCTGAGGCAGGTGGATGACTTAAGCTCAGGAGTTCGAGACCAGCCTGGCCAACTTGGTGAAACCCCATTTCTACTAAAGATACAAAAAATTAGCCAGGTGTGGTGGTGCGCATCTGTAATCCCAGCTACTCGGGAGGCTGAGGCAGGAGAATTGCTTGAACCCGGGAAATGGAGGTTACAGTGAGCTGAGATCACGCCGTTGCACTCCAGCCTGGGCGACAGGGTGAGACTGCCTCTCAAAAAAAAGAAAAAAGAAATATCAGTCTTCTGAATAAATACACTGTAGTGCAGCAGGCAAATTTAAAATTTTATTAAACTCAATTTTTCAGTCTTACTAATTTTTATAACCATGTAATTGTATTACTTTTAGAATGTCTTGGACCAGTTTCTTCTTTAGTGAAGTACTTGTACCCTTTAAGCACATGGCACTGCTTGAGACACATTTCTTTAGAGAATGTTATGCAGAATTTTTAGGGGTGAGGACCAGTATGGAATCTGTCTTAATATTATACTAAGAAGATACACTGTTTAATATGTAGTGAAAATAAGACTGAGTGTGGTGGCTCACACCTGTAATCCCAGCACTTTGGGAGGGTGAAGCAGGTGGATCCCTTGAGCCCAGGAGTTCAAGACCAGCCTCAGCAACATGGTGAAACCCATCTCTACGAAAAATACCAAAGAATTATCCAGGCATGGTGGCACGCACCTGATTGTGCCACTGCACTCCAGCCTGGGTGACACAGTGAGACCCTGTCTCCAAAAAAAAAAAAAAAAAAAAAAAAAAGTTAATATTTTCCTTGGGACAGATAAAATAGGTCCTTTTTGGCCGGGGCCGGGGGGTGGGTGGTGGGTGTCAAAACAAAACAGCAAATGAAATGTTTAACTAATAGTAACATTTGGATTTTTAAGTCCCGAGAAGAGTGCTGTTGCTGCCTTTGAGAAACTTGTGTAGCAGTTTTGCAATTAAATCAATTCTAGTGTAGCCTTATATAGCTATTAATAATCATGTTCTCCAGTGATTTTAAGGATGTAAAAAATAGTGGAAAATGAAACATAAATTATATTTGTTGATAATATGTATATTCCAGGTGACAACAATGCAGCCTTTTGTACATTTGTGTAGTGTTTGGAGTTGAGGTGACTTCATTCAGTTTTGTTTACACTGGATCATGGGCACTGAATCTAGGACTCACTTTGCCCAACAGACTAAACAAGTCTGTTTTAGTTAATACTGATCATTTCTTAGTTTTGATGCTCAGTGCTGTGGATCATAATTACTTTCTATGTCTAGTCTACTCATATAAATCTGCCTATTTGCTAACTCCTATCCAAAAAACATAATTCTATCAAAGGCACACCCTGTACTAAGTACTGTGAAGAGATAGAACAATGAGTGAAAGACGATTCCTGCTCTCAAGTTGTTTATAATCAGACTTCTCTTCTAGCAAATTCTTCCCCATCTTAGAATGACCTTCCCTTTTCCCCCTAATTTTCTTTTTTTTTTTTTTTTTTTTGTTTTTGAGACAGAGTCTCCGTCTGTCGCTAGAGTGCAGTGAGGTGATCCCAGCTCATTGCAACCTCTGCCTCCCGGGTTCAAGTGATTCTCCTGCCTCAGCCTCCTGAGTAGCTGGGATTACAGGTGCATGCCAGCATGCCTGACTAATTTTTGTATTTTTAGTTGAGACGGGATTTCACCATGTTGGCCTGTCTGTTCTCGAACTCCTGACCTCAAGTGATTTGCCTGCCTTGGCCTCCCAATGTGCTGGGATTACAGGCGTGAGCCACCATGCCTGGTTTAACCACTAATTTTCTATACCGTTCTAGACTCTAGGCTGAAATGTAGATTCAGCTTCTCCAGAGGCCTTTCTGTAACTTAGATGTTCTTTGTGTCAATTTGTAGTTTCCTGCCTGTACTTACTATTGTATACATATTTTGTTTATTATCTCACTTTTACATATGTTAATTGTAAGACCTTCATACACACCGGTTGAAGTTTGTAGGCAGTAGAGCTATATCTTTTTTTTTGAGACTGAGTCTCGCTCTTGTTGCCCAGGCTGGAGTGCAATGGCACGATCTCGGCTCACTGCAACCTCCGCCTCCCGGGCTTAAGCGATTCTCTTGCCTCAGCCTCGCAAGTAGCTGGGATTATAGGCGCCTGCCACCATGCCCGGCTAATTTTGTATTTTTAGTAGAGATGAGGTTTTACCATGTTGGTCAGGCTAGTCTCGAACTCCTGACCTCAGGTGATCCACCTACCTTAGCTTCCCAAAGTGCTGGGATCACAGGCGTGAGCCACTGCGCCCGGCGAGTAGTATCTTTTTTTGCAGGTGAACAACGTAAGGCTCTGAGAGAGGAAACAGGATCCACTAGCAAGCCTCTTCCATTTTCTCCCAAACTCCCACAATCCTAGGTATCCACTAGTCTACTTTGTTTTTCTATGTATTTGCCAGTTCGAGATATTGCGTATACATGGAATCATAAAATATGTAGCCTTTGTGTCTCATTTCTTTTATTTTTAATGTTTCTTTTTTTTTTTTTCTGGGAAGCACAGTCTCTGGCCAAGACTAGAGGCAGGCACTTCCTGTGTCTAGTTTCTTTCACTTAGCATAGTGTTTTTAAGGTTCATCCATGTTGTAGCATATATTAGCACTTTATTCCTTTTTGTGGTTGAATATTTCATTTTATGGATATGCCACATTTTATTCATTCATTAGTTAATGGACATTTGAATTGTTTTCACTTTTTGGCTATTATTAATAATGCTGCTATGAACAATTGTATACAAGTTTTTGTGTAGATACCTGTTTTCATTTTTCTTGGGTGTATACTAAGAAGTGGAATTGCTCAGTCATGTGGTAACCCTGACTCTGTGTTTAGTCTTTTGAAGAACTACCAGGCTGTTTCCCAAAGCAGCTGCATCATTTTGCCACTGGCAGTGGTGTATGTGTGAGAGTTCTGATTTCTTTACATCCTCTCCAACACTTGTTATTTTCTCCTTTTGATGATAGTCTGTCTTTTGATTATACTATGAATCCACCAGCTGTTTTGTTCTTTTTCCTGATCGTTTTGGCTATTCTGAGTCCCTTGAATTTCCAAATGAATTTTAGAGTCTGTAAATCTTTGCCAAAAAAAAAAAAAAAAAAAAAAAAGCCAGCTGGGATTCTGATAGGGATTGTGTTGAATCTGTTGAGGAAAATTGCCATCTTAACAATACTACCTTCAAGTCCATGAACAAGGGATGCTTTCCATTTACTTTGGTCTGTTTTATTTTTTTCAACAATGTTCTGTAGTTTTCAGAGTCTAAGTTTTGTACCTTGTTAAATTTATTCCTAAATATTTTATTCTTTTTGATGCCATTGTAAAAGGAATTGTCTCAAATCCATCTTCAGAATGGTAAACTCTTAATATACTTATTTTCTTTCATTTAAACCTAACCACTAGTGTAAGAGGTAAGTATTATTTATTTTTGCAGATGAGAAAATAAGCTTAAAGAATTTAAATGATTTTTCCCACAAGACAACCAAGTCAGTATCTCTGAGAAGACATCTGGATAAATGAAGAGGCAGTTCACACACCTGACTACAGAACCTTGCATGCTTTTGTTTTCCATTTGAAACCCAGGATGCAGTGCCAGGAAGGTGGGAGGGAAAAGTCGAGGTGTCTCAAGTGAATGAGCCATGCCAAAAAGACGGTTGGATCCTGCATAGTGGTGAGAGGGGTGATTCATTCTGCCTCATCTTTTAAGCTGTCTGGAGGTATTTGGAGGCAGTTTGATTTAGAGATTAAAGACTCTGGTCCTGGATTTAAGCTCGGGCTTCACTATTTAACTTGCTATATGACTCAGCAAGTTACTTTGATTCTCTAGCTTTCATTTTCTTCTCCTGCTCCTATACAGCAGTTGTAAAGCCCTACCTACCTGGTACGGTTGTTGTTAAAAAGATTAAATCAAATACCATTCTTGTTTGTAGAGCTCAGGGCCTACCACACGGTAAATTGTCAGTTAAATATTAACTGCAGGCTGGGCGTGGTGGCTCACGCCTGTAACCACAGCACTTTGGGAGGCCGAGGCAGGCAGATCACAAGGTCAGGAGTTCGAGACCAGCCTGACCAACATGGCGAAACCCTGCCTCTACTAAAAATACAAAAAATTAGTCAGGTATGGTGGTGTGCACCTCTAATCCCAGCAACTCAAGAGGCTGAGGCAGGAGAATCACTTAAACCCAGGAAACAGAGGTTGCAGTGAGCTGAGATCCCGCCACTGCATTCCAGCCTGAGAAACAGAGTGAGACTCCATCTCAAAAAAAAAAAAAAGTTAACTGCAATTGTTCTTTTGCTTATAGCTTTATTCTTACTCCATGCTTATTTTTCTCTTTTCAGTACAAGTTCAGGGACCTAACTGTGGAAGAACTAAAGAATGTAAATATGTTTTTCCCACATTTCAAATATTCCATGGACACCTATGGTAAGAATCATATCCTCTAGTTTAAATGCTGCATTATTTGAACTACTAATTTTTGGTCCTAAAGAGCTGTAAAATTGTAATTTCTCTTTTATCCTCTGATTTTCAGCTATACTTTATGACCTGCAATTTCTGAGAAAGCTTAAATTAATACAATATGTCTTGTATTAGTTTTCTATTGCTGCTGTAACAAACTACCACAAACTTAGTGGCTTTAAAAAACACACATTTACTGTTATAATTCTGTAGGCAAGAAGTCCAACACAAATTTCTATAGCTTAGAAAGTGAACTAGAGGTTTGACTTGGCTAAAATCCAAGTGTCAACTGCCTTTGTTTCTGGAGGCTCTGGGAGATAATGTTTCCTTGCCTTTTTCAGTTTCTAGAGGTCACCCACATTCCTGGGCTCTTGGTCTCCTTTCTTCATCTTCAAAGCCCGCAGTGTTGCTTGTCTCTAACCATTCTTCTATAGTCAAATCGCCCTCTGACCACAACTGGGAAAGATTCTCTGCTTTTAAGGACCAATGTGATTAGATTAGACCCACCCCAGTAATACAGGATAATATCTTCATCTCAGACTCCTTAGTTTTTTTAAGGCTACCCAAATGATCAGAGTCACTAATCACATCTAAAAAATCCCTTTGCCAAGTAAAGTGACATATTCACAGGTTCCAAGGGTTGGATATGGACATCTTTAGAGGACCTTTATTCGGCCTATCATATATATATGGTTGATTCTAAATTATTAACAGTTTATTTATCCTGTTCACTTAATAGTAAGAATTTGGTTTTCTAAGAAATATTTTACTTTATTATCTTTATCTTTATTTTTATTTATTTATTTATTTTTTTTGAGACGGAGTCTTGCTGTGTCGCCCAGGCTGGAGTGCAGTGGCACGATCTCGGCTCACTGCAACCTCTGCCTCCTAGGTTCAAGCGATTCTCCTGCCTCAGCCTTCCGAGTAGCTGGGATTACAGGCACCCACCACCATGCCTGGCTAATTTTCTTGTATTTTTAGTAGAGATGGGGTTTCACCATGTTGGCCAGTCTGGTCTCAAACTCCTGACCTCAGTTGATAAATCCACCTCGGCCTCCCAAAGTGCTGGGATTACAGGCGTGAGCCACTGTGCCCGGCCATGGGCCCTTTTATGAAGACACTAATCTCATTCATGAGGGCCCAAAGGCCCCCCTCCAAGGTAGTTTGATTGTTTGAAACCAGAGATAGTGTTTCCTGTACTCAATCCTGAGATTAGGGCATTGATTCTCTATCAGTGTGTCCCAGTTATTGATGGGAAAGTTGAAATTTCAGAGATACGAATGTTGAAAAAAGGTTGAGAATAATGGAATTAGAGAAACCAAAGAAGGTAATTATTGATCTAACAGGTTGCTTTAGAAAGCAATGCTGGCAGTTTTTCTTCTGATTCTAAAAGTGACTATAACTGATTTTGTTACATGTGATAATGTTTTTTTTGTTTTTTGGTTTTTGGTTTGTTTTTGCGGGAGACTGGAGGTTTGTTTGTTGAGACGTAGTCACTGTCTGTTGCCCAGGCTGAAGTGCAGTGGCACGATCTCAGCTCACTGCAACCTCCCCCTCCTGGGTTCAAGCAATTCTCATACGTCAGTCTCTCCAGTAGCTGGAACTACAGGTGCATGCCACCATGCACTGCTAATTTTTGTATTTTTAGTAGAGATGAGGTTTTACCATGTTGACCAGGCTGGTCTTGAACTCCTGACCTCAAGTGATCCACCCACCTTGGCCTCCCAAAGTGCTAGGATTACAGGCATGAGCCACTGCCAGACCTGGAATTTTACTGTTACTCAAATCAGTCACCCTGAGCATTGTGAGAACAGTTTTTAATGGCAGCTTGGTGGGTGGGGGGAAGCCAGTGAGCCAGGAGTGCTGATTGGTTAGGTAGAAGATGAAATCATGGGAAGCTGAAGTTGTTGTCTTGCTCTAGGTCACTTCCTGGGTTGGGGCCACAAGATCAGATGAGCCAGTTTATCAATCTGGGTGGTGCCTGCTGATCCATCAAGTGTAGGGCCTGCAAAATATCTCAAGCACTGATCTTAGGAGCAGTTTAGGGAGGACCAGAATCTTGTAAGCCTCCAGGTGCATGATTACTAAACCATAATTTTTATTTTATTTTACTTTATTTATTTATTTATTTTTCTGAGATGGAGTCTCGCTTTGTTGCCCAGGCTGGAGTACAATGGTGTGATCTTGGCTCACTGCCACCTCTGCCTCCTGGCTTCAAGTTATTCTCCTGCCTCAGCCTCCCGAGGAGCTGGGAACCACCACACCCAGCTGATAGAGATGGGGTTTCATCATGTTGCCCAAGCTGGTCTTGAACTTCTGACCTCAAATAATCCACCTGCCTCAGCCTCCCAAAGTGCTGGGATTACAGGTGTGAGCCACCGCGCCCGGCCATAAACCATAATTTTTAATTTTGTGGCTTATTTGTTAGTCTTACAAAGGCAGTCTAGTCCCCAGGCAAGAAGGAAGTTTGTTTTGGGAAAGGGCTGTTTTTGTCTTTGTTTTAAACTATAAATTATAAATTAAGTTCTTCCCAAAGTGAGTTCAGCCTATGCCCAGGAGGGAACAAGGACAGCTTAAAGGTTAGAAGGAAGACGGAGTTGGTTAGGTTAGATCTTTTTCGCTGTCTCAGTCATAATTTTGCAAAGGCAATTTCAACCCCTCCCTCTGGATTTTTAAAACACCTTAATCTTAAGGTGTTGGCTAATGAAAATGGGAAAAGGCCGTTGATCACTCTGGCTTCTTCCTGCTGACAGGGGGTGTAGTGGAGGTAGGTGTTGACACCAAGGTGAGAGGAGTTGGAACTGCTTTGCAACTGACATGTGACAATTATTTAATAATGGCCCCACATATTATAGTACTTCTTAAAAGTTTTCAAATTCTCTCATTTGATCCTTCTGACAACTTTGTAAGGCAGTCTTATTATCTTTATTTTATAGATGATAAAACTGAAGATCAAAGATGATTAAAGTCACCAAAAGTCACATTCCTCTAAGTGGGGAAGGTGGCCCTAGAACTTGGGGTTTCAGTATCAAAGTTCTGTATTCTTTCAGCTACCCTTACTGCTTTCTAAGTAAACAACATCTAGTCATTTCCTCTTGTTGACAGATTTACCGATTCCTAGATTATGGTTAGAGATTGTGTGTGTATTTGTGTGTGTATTCATGAGCACACACTTGTGCACACTTACATACTTTACTACAGTTCTTTCTGTTTCTGATTGCACATTTTGGGGCTTTTTTTTTTTTCTTCTAGTTTTTAAAGATAGTTCTCAGAAAGACCTGCTGAATTTTACTGGCACAATTCCTGTGATGTATCAGGGTAAGTGTGGAAGTTGAAAAAATGTGTGAGTTTTCTAAAAGAGCAGTTCATTGAATAACTTAAATTTGTTTGTGCCATAACATTCTTATTGTTACAGATATATGACCTATACAGAACCTTACTGGATCTGTTCCAGTCAAGGAAGGCCTATATTAATGTCAACAAGTTCAGTTCAATTCAACAAATACTTACTATTAACTAGATAAATCAAATAGAACAGCGTAACTTCAATCTCTTAAAAAGAGTTCAGCATTGTACAATGAGAATACATTGCCCAAAAGACACTAGGAAGCTGCATTTGGGGGGACTTCTTTCAAAGTAGATGCTTCTTTGTGGTAGCTCCTGGATTATCGCAAACCCCCTACTACCACTACTCTGGAAGGCTCCAGGGTACAAAGGAAAGCAAGACAGACATAGGCCTGCCCTTGGGGAGAGTGACTTTTTTCTTCATTACATCTATATTTTGTTCCCCTCCTTTCCTCTCTATGTGATATAGCATTATCTCCATTCCATAGGTGAAACTGAATGTTAGCCTGGTCTGATTTACCTAAGATCACACAGCTAGTGTTAGCCTGAAACTCAGACTCCAATAGGAAAATTGTATAACACAGAGGCCATTAAAGCTCAAAGAAAGGAACACATTTTAGAGTGACCTAGCAGTTTAGAATAGCTAAGTGTTTGCCCAAAAATAAAGGAAAACAAATCACTGACTTTTCTTATACTTAACTCCTTCCATTTTTCCAGACCTACTTCTCCTATGTTCATCAAGGACTAACCTTTCAGATAAGAATCACAAGAGGTTGCTTGTATATAGTATGCTTTTAAGAACACCAGTGAACCTTTGTTTCCAAATATTTATCTGAAGTGGTGCCTGAAATTTCACCATTAGAAATTCACTGTTCCTGCCGGGTGTGGTGGCTCATGCCTGTAATCCCAGCACTTTGGGAGGCCTAGGTGGGCAGATCACTTGAGGTCAGGAGTTCGAGACCAGCCCGGCCAACATGGTGAAATCCCATCTCTACTAAAAATACAAAAATTAGGCCTGATGGCACGCGCCTGTAATCCCAGCTACTCAGAAGGCTGAGGCAGGGGAATCTCTTGAACTCGGGAGACAGAGGTTGCAGTGAGCCGAGATTGTGCCACTGCACTCCAGCCTGGGTGACAGAGTGAGACTCAGTCTCAATAAAAAAAAAGTTCACTGTTCTTTTGAAATGCAAATAATCCCAGGAAGAATAACATCCATAATCACTAATATACAGTTATGTGCTTAAAGGACATTTTTGGTATTTGTTAAATAGTTTAGTTTGATTATTGACTGAAGGGCTTAGGAATAAGTGGCTTACTGAGACATTTGAAACAGAAGATACACTGAAAGGGGGGCTGAAAAAGATCTGGAAACCAAATAGGGAGAGAACAGCGTAACTTTGATCTCAGCATTGTACAATGAGAATGAAAAGAGTTCAGCATTGTACAATGAGAATACATTGCCCAAAAGACACTAGGAAGCTGCATTTGGGGGGACTTCTTTTAAAGTAGGTGCTTCTTTGTGGTAGCTCCTGGATTATCACAAACCCCCTTAATTCCCCACTCCCCACCCCCAGTCATGACTTGTTGCTAGAGATGCACTCATGTTTTGTTCTGCTTCTGTGTATGTCCCACCATGATACCTCCTTTTGCAATAGTAGGCACTAAGGAAATGTGTAGGAATTCATTTTGTTTTTATGCATAGGAGAATGGATGGAGATGAATGCAGCTAGCCATGGGATCCATGCAGAGATTGCAGAGTGAGGTAGGCAGAACAGGCATAGAGTTGATTTTTCTTTTCTTTCCTTGCTCTTCCCTGCCAAGCTTTCAGACTGTTTCCTGGCTGCATAGAGAATTTTACTCAGACCTGTTGCCCTTAAGTTGTATTCTGAATTTATCTTGGTTAGGTGTTGAAAAGAAAGGTAAGAGAAGGGTATTAGGGAAAGGAGGAAGGGAGAGGAAGAGGGAAGGAAACTGATTAAGGTGATTCATTCTGAGAGATAAAGGCCAATTCTTAACCCACCTCAGTGTTTTCAAGGGTAGTTGCATATTAACAGAGGAGCTTGTGAATTTAAATGAATTACTGCTTAGTAGCATGTCCGTTTCTAATACAGAGGAGGGAGGTAACATGAGGGCAGAAAGGTTATCTTAATACCATTGGTAAAATCCCGCTGATTGGCACTATGCCTGTCCTGCAGTCATTGAGTTATGTCATTGATTCTTATGCTGGGGTCTTCCTCAGGTCCTCCCCCCACCTTTTTTTTCTGCATTACACTTTTCCTTTGCTTTGGAATTATATCAACTCAATGTGAATGCACACTAATTATTCCCTGCTGATCAGAAGGTCAGAATGTATATTATCTTTCTTATCTGTAAAATGGGCCAATAGTAGAGCCCATCTCACAGTTGTAAGGCTTAAATGAATTACAGTAAGTAAAGCTGTTGGCATAGTGCCTGGCATATAGTGTGTGACAGTATATGCTCAGTAAATGTGGCCATTATTATTTGTCTGCCTTTATGTTTGTTTTTTTTTTGAGATGGAGTTTTGTTCTTGTTGCCCAGGCTGGAGTGCAGTGGTATCATCTCGGCTCACTGCAACCTCCACCTCCAGGGTTCAAGCGATTCTCCTGCCTCAGTCTCCTGAGTAGCTAGGATTACAGGTGTGCACCACCATGCCTGGCTAATTTTGTATTTTTAATAGAGATGGGGTTTCTCCATGTTGGTCAGGCTGGTCTTGAACTCCTGCCCTCTGGTAATCTGCCTGCCTCTGCCTCCCAAAGTGCTGGGATTACAGGTGTGAGCCACCGCGCCCAGCCTTATCTGCCTTTTTTACTCTCTTTTAGTTAACTAGTTTTATTAGTGTAATGATTATACATGCTTATGCTAAAAAAACATTTAAACATTTGGGAAGGGATGAAGTGAAGCCTATATCTGTCCTCCCATCTACATGGAACTTCTGTTAATACTACCTTATGTTTACCTCTAGAAATTTTTGGTATTATTTCTTATACAGCCAACATTGTGTTAAGTCATAATGATACTTTTTCTTCAAACACCCATTTTTTAGAGATGTATGTAACCTTTTTTTTCTTTGACTCTTTTTTGAGACGGAGTCTTGCGCTGTCGCCCAGGCTGGAGTGCAGTGGCGCGATCTCGGCTCACTGCAAACGCCGCCTCCCGGGTTCACACCATTCTCCTGCCTCAGCCTCCTGAGGAGCTGGGACTACAGGTGCCCGCCACCACACCTGGCTAATTTTTTGTATTTTTAGTAGAGACAGGGTTTCACTGTGTTAGCCACAATGGTCTCGATCTCCTGATCTCGTGATCTGCCCGCCTCAGCCTCCCAAAGTGCTGGGATTACAGACGTGAGCCACCACTCCTGGCCTCTTTTTTTTCTTTTGAGAGAGAGGGTGTTGCTCTGTTGCCTAGGCTAGAGTACAGTGGTGTGATCATAGCTAACTGTAACCTCAAATTTCTGGGCTCAAGCATTCTTCCCGCCTCAGCCTCCTGAGTAGCTAGGACTACAGATGTGTGCTACCACACCAGTGTCTTGCGTTGTTGCCCAGGCTGGTCTTGAAGTCCTGGACTTAAGCTGTCCTCCCATTTTGGCCTACCAGTGTATCACCTTAAGATCACACCTATCTAAACTTTGTTTACATCCAACTTAAGTTACGTTCTTATGATATAATTCCTTTAAATCTGAGGACTTTGTATCAGGAGTTCGGATTCTTCAGTGCTGAATTACTAAAAGCTAGATGTGCAGGGTAGGAGTCAAGGTATTTGCTGATGGGAAAGAGGGAAGGAAGAAGAGGCTAGTGAACTAGTGGTGAAATCTTACCATTTAGACACAGGAATCTGAGTCACCAGGTGCTTTGCCAGTCATGGGCTGTTAAAATGCATGAATACTGCTGGGGAGGGGCATTGGTGGAGACAGATCCTTGATCAACCAGGGGAATACCTTCAATAGACATTTTTTGTTTTGTTTTGTTTTTTGAGATAGAGTCTTGCGCTGTCACCCTCGCTGGAGTGCAGTGGCGCAATCTCGGCTCACTGCAACCTCTGCCTCCTGGGTTCAAGCCATTCTCATGCCTCAGTCTCCCAAGTATCTGGGATTACAGGTGCTTGCCACCATGCCCGGTTAACTTTTTGAATTTTTAGTGGAGACGGGGTTTCACCGTGTTGGTCAGGCTGGTCTCGAACTCCTGACCTCAAGTGGTCAACCCACCTCGAAAGTGCTGGGATTACAGGTGTGAGCCACTACGCCCAGCCTTCAGTAGACATTCCTTTCCTTTTCTTTAATGTGTAGTGATTAATGTAGGAAGTGACTCCATCAGGGTTTGGGCTGCCACTCTGGCTATATTAGTAAACATTTTTGAAAATTTGATTTTTTTTTTTTTTGAGAGGCAGGGTGGATGATTTGGCCATTGTTTTAATTAAACTTACTCAAGTGTTATACCAGTGATCTAATAGGAACATATTTCCAATGTGAATGTGGGTGAAATGGGGGGGGGAATAGGCCTTGATTAACATTAATCCTTTATATGTAAACCTGACTAGACTACTCATTTCTTTTCTTTTCTTTTTTTTTTTTTTTTTTTTGAGACAGGGTCTCACTCCGTAACCCAGGCTGGAGTGCAGTGACACAATCATGGCTTACTGCAAACTTGACCTGCCGGGCTCAAGTCATCTGCCTATCTCAGCCTCCCCAGTAACTGGGACTATAGGTGTGTGCCACCACACCCAGCTAATTTTAAAATTTTTTGTAGAGATGGGGTTCCTCCATGTTGCCTAGGCTGGTCTGAAACTCCTGGGCTCATACAATCTGCTCACCTCAGCCTCCCAAAGCCCTGGGATTACAGGCTTCAGCCACCACCCCAGCCTACTCATTTCTTAAAATGCTGCCTGGCTATATCATAATGTGTGTGCTTTATTATTGTTTGAAGATATGTTTCT
This sequence comes from Pongo abelii, assembly GCF_028885655.2. Lineage (NCBI taxonomy): Eukaryota > Metazoa > Chordata > Mammalia > Primates > Hominidae > Pongo > Pongo abelii. The sequence continues at coordinate 58,666,603 of NC_071994.2, forward strand.
TTTGTCTCAAATAGGTAATACATATAACATACCAATTCGTTTCTGGATTTTGGATTCTCACCCTTTCGCTCCCCCTATTTGCTTCTTGAAGCCAACTGCAAATATGGGAATCTTAGTCGGAAAACATGTGGATGCTCAAGGCAGAATATATTTGCCCTATCTCCAAAACTGGAGCCATGTAAGATCAATTTGGATTTTCTACAGAAAGCTTTTTTTTTTTTTTTTAAATACTTATCATTGATTCTGCTGGTACAAATAAGTATGATACTGCATTTTCCTTCAATGATATTCTTCATGTGGTCTTTGGAAGTAATTTGAAATTGAGCTCTCCAGGGTTACCCAAGTCCCAGAACCCTGATGACAACTGCCTGTACAAAGCTGCTCCCTCCAGGTTTTGGAGCCAGTTGTTTGCTTGCTGTCTTTTTATAGTCGTTTCCCACTTGAGAAAGTACAGGAGGAGCTACTAGCAAGTGATTGGGGCATTATTTCCATGTCCCTTCCTATTACAGATTTTTATGTTATATTTATTTGTAGTTTTGCCTGTTTTTGACTTTCATATAAGTTGAATCATACTGTATGTAATCTTTTGTGACATGCTTTGTTTTAACCAATATTAAGTTTTAAAAAGTCATCCACATTGATCTATATAACTGTTGTATTTGTTTTATGTCCTCATGTTATATAATTTTGTATTCTGCATTTTTCATTGACCATTATATTGAGCATTTCTCCATGTTAAACCATTTTCAAAATACATGGTTTTTAATGGTTGCCTGATGATCCAGCATAAGGATGTTGCGTATTGTATTTACAAATTGCCCTATCGTAAGACATTTAATGATGAACATCTTTAAATGTAAATGTTTGTATATATCTAATATATCTTTGATAATTTCCTAATGATAAATCTCTTGGAGTAGAATTATTGAACCAAAGGTTTTAAATATTTTCAAGATTTTCTTATATATTACTAAATTGGCCTCCAGAAGGGTACACAAAATGATACATTTCTATAATCAGTAGAAATCAGTGTAGGAGGGTACCTATTTTACAGTACCTTTTCTCTAATAGAAGGTATTATCCTTAAAACAAACCTTTGCTTATCTTCTATACATTGGTTTAGACAGATGTATAGTATTCTCTCATTTTTGTAAATAATTAAAAATTTGTATAAAAGGATAATTTATAATATGTTTATATGAGGCTGGGTGCAGTGGCTCACGCCTGTAATCCCAGCACTTTGGGAGGCCGAGGCAGGTGGATCACAAGGTCAGGAGATCGAGACCATCTTGGCTAACGCGGTGAAACCCCGTCTCTACTAAAAATACAAAAAATAAGCCGGGCGTGGTGGTGGGCGCCTGTAGTCCCAGCTACTCGGGAGGCTGAGGCAGTAGAATGGCGTGAACTCAGAAGGTGGAGCTTGCAGTGGGCCGAGATTGCGCCACTGCACTCCAGCCTGGGCAACAGAGCGAGACTCCGCCTCAAAAAAAATATGTATGTTTATATGTACCCAGAAAGCTAGTAGGGCTGGAGGACAGGGATATGTTGGAGTCCAGTGAGGTTGGAGTAAAGAATGCCTTAGGATTATCGCTTCTTATTTTATAGACAGCTTATAAAAAGGTGTATAATTGTAGATGCATTTTACTTTGTTTTATGGTTTTCTATATTTTTATATAGAAAACATTTAAAAAGAAGAAAAAAGAAATAGAAAAACAAAGGACATACTTTGGATTATCAGTAGTAGGAATTGACATTTTACTTTGTGAACATTTATGTTATTTTGCATTACCTGATGATTTAAATAAGATTGCCAGTTAAATGTGATGAATGGGGCATAATAAAAATTTGTCAGTTGGAAGGACAAAAATGGATCTTACTCTTAATTTTCAGTTGTTTGGTTATTTGAGAAATTGAAATCATTTTCATTTACTTATCAGTCATACGTTTCTTCCTTTTTGAATTGTCTGTTTCTCTCCTCCATCCATTGTTACACCCTTCTTTAAACAAAACAAAACAAAACTATCCTCGAGTAGTATTTTGGCATCTGTACCATGTTGCAGGAATTCATGTTTCCTGTTTCTTCTCTCTGGTGTTCATTGGCATCTCTTTTCATAATTTTGTTTGTTTAATAAATCCTCGGGGATAGTCTTGTAATCTAGTGAAAGTTTTGCTTAATTTTAGTTTAGACAGTTCTGATTTTATTTTACTGTTCTGAGCCTCTTTATTATAAGCTAAAACTAGTCTCTTTTTTTGAGACAAGGTAATGCTGTCTTCACCCATGCTGGAGTGCAGTAGCACAATCATAGCTCACTGCACCCTCAAATTCCTGGGCTCAAGTGAGTTTCCCACCTCAGCCTTCTGAGTAGCTGGGACTACAAGCATGGTCTACCATGCCCTACTAATTTTTAAATTTTTTGTACAGACAGGATCTCCCTATGTTGTCCAGGCTGGTATTGAACTCCTGGGATCAAGGCATCTTCCCACCTCAGCCTCCCAAAGTGATGGGATTACAAGTGTGAGCCACAGTGCCCCCACTTAAAACTAGTCTTAAAAAGACATTACATTATTTAAATTGCCCTATTTAAAAGTACTGCAGCACCTTTAAGTTCCACATGCAGTTGGAATTATAATTATGTAGCATAATTATATAGAACTTTGGAGCTAGAAGGAATCTAGAGGTCATCTAGGCCAGGGATTGCAATTTCTCTAAAAGATTCAGAGGGCCACGTTAGGCCTATGGAATTTGTTTGAACAGCACAGTTCGTTTTGTTTTACCTTGTTTTGTTTTGTTCTTAATGTAAATTTGAATGCCTATCGGCATGCTGTTTCCAATTTGCCACAATAACCGTCTCTCCAGATTTTCTTGTACTTGCCAGCTTCACACATTTAATGTTATCTGCTTGGTCCCCAAACGTATTTGAATTCTTGGCCCTAATAGCCTCTTCTTACTTTATAAATAGTGAAACTCAGACTCTGACAAATTAAGCACTTTTTAAATGAGCATACTACTAAATATTCCTAAGAATAATAATAAACATCTGTTTTACACTCACGGCATATAGTTTGCATTCATTGACTCATTTATTGCTCATAACAACCATTTGGGATTTATTATTCACATTGTATTACTGATGACACTGAAGCTCAGAAAGGTTAGTGAATTTCATCAAGGTTGCTTAACCAATTACATTAAAAGAATATAGTACCAGATTAGATAGTATTTTATCAGTGTTAATTTTCTGATTTGATAACGGTTAAAAGGAGAATGCCTTTTTCTTTTAGGAAATATACATTAAAGTACTTAGGGGTAAAAGGACATCATGTTTGCAGTTTACTTGTTCAGTTTGTTCAGAAAAACTAGAGAAAGACTAAACAAGCAAATGTGATCAAATGTTAACAGTTGAGTAATCTGGGTGAAAAGTATATGTACTATTTTTGCAACTTTTCTGTAAGTCTGAAATTATTTCAAAATGAAAAGTTAAAAAAAAAAAAAAAGGAGCGTTCCTAAACCTAGGTATTCGGCTATTAAGCATATTCATGCTATTTTTCTACTTTTGGGAAATGTTGAATTAGCATTTCTTCTTCCTTTATTTTTCAGTTAAAAGTATTCAATAATTTTTCATGAAAAGCATTACAACAGTTAAAAGTATCATATAATTTGTATGATGATTTTTGAAAAATGAGAACATGATTGAATACTTCTTTTTGACTAACTCTAAAAGAATGTATAGGTTAAAACTGTTTGTTTGTTTTGTTTGGAGATGAAGTCTCACTCTGTTGCCCAAGCTGGAGTGTAGTGCTGCAACCATAACTCACTGCATCTCAAACTCCTGGGCTCAAGTGATACTCCTGCCTCAACAAAGGTAGTATTCTTCAGCAAAATTTTTGTGTAACTTTTCTGTTTTTTGTGTATTCTACAGCCTAAATCTGTCATTGTTGGATTAATTAAAGAAATGATTGCCAAGTTTCAAGAGGAACTTCCCATGTATTCTCTATCATCATCTGATGAGGCACGGCAGGTAGACTTGCTAGCCTATATTGCAAAAATCACTGAAGGTTTGTATATTTGTCAGGCAGATTGTCTTGAGAGTTATGAGTTACCAGTTTCTCACTAAACTCCTTTACTTTCTGCCACTTGATTTTTATAAATAAATTTGTGTGTGTATGTACATCTGTTTTTGAAATAAGAAATTCCTGTGCCTCAGGCCAGGTGCGGTGGCTCACTCCTGTAATCCCAGGACTTTGGGAGGCCGAGGCAGGCAGATCACCTGAGGTCAGGAGTTGGAGAGCAGCTTGGCCAACATGGTGAAACCCTATCTCTACTAAAAATAAAAAAAGTAGGTGGGCGTGGTAGTGGGTGCCTGTAATCCCAGCTACTTGGGTGGCTGAGGTGGGAAAATTGCTTGAACCTGGGAGGCAGAGGTTGCAGTGAGCTGAGATTGAACAACTGCACTCCAGCCTGGGCAACAGAGCAAGACTCCATCTCAAAAAAAAAAAAAAGAAAAAGAAATTCCTTTGCCTTTATCACAGGGTATTACCATGTAATTCCAATAAATATGATTTTTTTTTTATTTTTTTGAGATGGAGTCTCGCTGTGTCGCCCAGGCTGGAGTGCAGTGGTACCATCTGGGCTCACTGCAACCTCTGCCTCCTGGGTTCAAGCGATTCCCCTGCTTCAGCCTCCCATGTTGCTGGGACTACAGGCATGCCCGGCCAATTTTTGTATTTTTGATAAGGATGAGGTTTTGCCGTGTTGGCCAGGCTGGTTTCGAACTCCTGACCTCAGGTGATCCTCCCGCCTTGGCTTCCTGAAGTTCAGGGATTACAGGCATGAGCCACCAGGCCTGGCCAGGTTTCTTAAAGTGTAAAGAATTAGTCTTAAACAGATAAAACAATTCTTGTATTGTTCAAAACCACTTGATGTATATTAATGATCCCAAACCTTTTTTCATGATATGTATCTGTAGCTTGTTGGCTTATTCAGTATATTGGACCAGAATATCTATGATTCTCCATGATTCTCATTAAGGATAAAGGCAAATACCTATGTTTGAAACATTTTGGTAAAGTGTTAGACATATTTTTTTATTGTAGACCAGAGCAATGAGTTGGAATATTTTTCAGAATTATGGAAATCCTACTTTTTTAGAGTCTTATACGATATTTTAAAAATGTTTAGAAAGATACATTCTCTTTAGAAGGATAATTTCTATTTAGTCGAATATTTAATAGGAAACGTCTGTCTTCCTTGCATTCATTTGTTCAGTAGTATTTTTTGCCCATTATGGACTAGCACCATATTTTCTCTCTAAGCTATGAAGCCTGCTATATATTTTTTTAAAAGATCCTAAAAAAATTCTTGATATTTTTGAATTCTCAGGATAATCCACTTTTCTTTCTAGGTGTTTCAGATACAAATTCTAAGAGCTGGGCAAATCATGAGAATAAAACAGTCAATAAAATTACTGTGGTTGGAGGTGGAGAGCTGGGTATTGCCTGCACATTAGCAATTTCAGCAAAGGTATGTAAACATAGTGGTTATAAATACATCTATCATAGTGCCACACTTCTAGGCAGTTTGTGTTTTACACACAAAAAATGCCTTCATTTTGTCATGTGGGAAAACCTTATTTTGGCTTAAAATATATTTAGTAAGTTGACAAAAAAAATAGTTGAAAGCTTTCATCAGTGATGTTGCCTCTTAATTAGTAGTTAGGCTTAGAAAAAGTGATTTGAACAATGGGCTTATCCTCATCCAAGGGAAAGCTCAACTTGACATTCATATGACTTAGTCACAAATTCTTTTGTATTTTCTGAATCATGTCACTTTAATTAAACTCTTATTTAATATAATAATTTTAGCTCTTTCTAAAATTAGCTTTTTTTAAAAAAAAGGTGGCCTTTTCTTACATAATTACTTTGTTTTAGGATCACAGTTTCTGAGTTGATATTTTATACTAGTTTAGGGTTTGTTTTTTCATCAGTCCTTTTTAATACTGTCTGCATAAATTGTTTGCAGAAAGGCTTAAATGCCCTTCCAGAGAGGTTCAAAAGACCTGCCTGCCTCCCTCCAGAGCCTAGTATCATGATAACAGCATGTCTTTTGTCATTTGAGAGATGTAGCCCTGAATAGAATAGCTGTTCCTCTATATATTTATTTGGTGGCTGGCATTAGTTTTTCTTTTCTATATATATTTGATTGTTTTGCCATCTAAATTCTTCCCTTTCCATTTAAGACTCACATATGTCTTGGAGGTGGGTTCTACTTCAGCAAATAATTAAATTATATCCATGGAGCTAGAATATCTTAAAAGCTGGCTGCTCAGAGTTAAATATGCCAGCTTTTGGCATGCTATAGTTTTATTTCTTTCACCCTCCACTTGAATACACTATTACCTCTTTTTTTTTTTATTTTTTAGGTGGAGTCTCGCTCTGTTACCCAGGCTGGAGTGTAGTGGTACAGTCTTGGCTCACTACAGCCTCTGCCTCCTGGGTTCAAGCGATTCTCCTGCCTCAGCCTCCCAAGTAGCTGGGATTACAGGCATGCGCCACGACGCCCAGCTAATTTTTGTATTTTTAGCAGAGACAGGGTTTTGCCATGTTGGCCAGGCTGGTCTCGAACTCCTGACCTCAAGTGATCCACCTGCCCTGGCCTCCCAAAGTGCTGGGATTACAAGTGTGAGCCACCGTACCTGGCCTGCTATTACCTCTTAATTAGAATTTGAGTTGTATTCAGTCTTTTGTCACTAAATAAACGCTTCTATAAACATTTCAAGTTGCTTACTTTCTCATCTGAATTTTTATTTGGTCATACATTATTTTATTTTATTTAGACAGGGTCATGTTCTGTTGCACAGGCTGGAATCAGTGGTGCAATCTCAGCTTACTGCACCCTCCACCTCCCCAGCTCAAGCCATCCTGCCACCTCAGCCTCCCAAGTAGCTGGGCCTACAGGCTCCAGCCACCATCCCCACTAATTCTTGTATTTTTTTGTAGAGACAGGGTTTCACAAGTTTCAGCCTGTTGCCCAGGCTGGTCTTGAATTCCTGGGCTCAAGCAATCTTCCTGCCTCAGCCTCCCAAAGTGCTGGGAGTACAAGCATGCCCCACTGCACCCGGCCTGGTTGTACATAATTTTAAAAAATAGTATTAGTGAGTCAGAGGGCATGAATGGTTTTTATAGCACTTATGACATAGTGCCAGATTGCTCTTTGGAAAGGCAGAACTAATTTATGCTGCTAATAACATGCACGTCAACCTGATTTTTGACATCCATAACAGTACTAAGTTTTATTTGTAATTATTTGTCTTTTTTTTTTTTTTTTTTTTTTTTTGGTAAGCACAAGAAGGCATCTGAAAGTCTGAAAGTCATGGTTTTTCATTTTTGTTTTTGAGACCAGGTTTCTCTCTGTAGCCCAGGTTCGCATGCACTGGTATGATCATGGCTCACTGCAGTCTCTATCCCTGGGCTTAAGAGATCTTCCCACCTCAGCCTCCTGAGTAGCTGGGACCACAGGGGTGTGCCACTACACCTAGGTAATTTTTAATTTTTTTGTAGAGATAGGTCTCCCTGTGTTGCCTAGATTGGTCTTGAACTCCTGGTTCAGACTGTCTTCCTGCCTTGGCCTCCCAAAGTGCTGGGATTACAGGGATGAGTCACTGCTCCTGGCTATGTTTTTAAACTGTTAGAAGAATCTCACTGTCATTATTTGTCTGTGAATTGTCTGGGTGGAAAATTTGCCATTTTTCGGCTGGGCCCAGTGGCTTACACCTGTACTCCCAGCACTTTGGGAGGCCAAGGCAAGAGAATCAGTTGAGCCCAGGAGTTTGAGACCAGCCTGGGCAACATGGCGAGATCCCCATTTCTACAAAAAAAATTTTTTTTTTCTTTGGAGATGGAGTCTTGCTCTGTCTCCCAGGCTGGAGTGCAGTAGCATGACCTCAGCTCACTGCAACCTCCATCTCCCAGGTTCAAGTGATTCTCCTACCTCAGCCTCCCGAGTAGGTGGGATTACAGGCGCCACTACACCCAGCTAATTTTTGTATTTTTAGTAGAGAGGGGGTTTCACTATGTTGGCCAGGCTGGTCTCGAGCTCTTGACCTCAGGTGATCTGCCTGCCTCAGCCTCCCAAAGTGCTGGGATTACAGGTGTCAGCCACTGCATCCACCCTACAAAAATTAAAAATTAGCCAGGTGTGGTGGTGCACACTGGTAGTCCCAGCAACTTGGGTGGCTGAGGATTGCTTGAGCCTGGGAGGTTGAGGCTACAGTGAGCTGCGATTGTGAAGTTGCACTCTAGCCTGGGCGACACAGTGAGACCGTCTCAAAAAAAAATTCTGTTTTTCTTTTTAGACATTAGTATTTTTATACAAAGTACAATATTCATAGGCCACTATTATGACTGCAACAGTGATAGCACTCATAATAGTGGCAACAAAAGTAGTGGTGGTAGCAGCAGTAACTAACCTTTACAGAATGCTTATTAGGTACCAGGCACTTGTCTAAACACTTGACTCTTTTTTTTTTTCTTGAGATGGAGTCTCGCTCAGTCACCCAGGCTGGAGTGCAGTGATGCAAACTTTTTTTTGAGACGAAGCCTCGCCCTGTTTCCCAGGCTGGGTTGCAGTGGCACAATCTCAGCTCACTGCAACCTCCTGCCTCCTGGGTTCAAGTGATTCTCCTTCTTTAGCCTGGGATTACAGGCGCCCGTCACCACACCTGTCTAATTTTTGTATTTTTAGTAGAGACGGGTTTCACCATGTTGGCCAGGCTGGTCTTGAGCTCCTCACCTCAGGCAATCTGCCCGCCTCAGCCTCCCAAAGTTCTGGGATTACAGGCGTGAGCCACCATGCCCAGCCAGTGGTGTGATCCTGACTCACCACAACCTCTACCTCCCGGGTTCAAGCGATTCTCCCACCTCAGCCTCCCAAGTAGCTGGGATTATGGGTACGTGCCACCATGCCCAGTTAATTTTTGTACTTTTAGTTGACATGGGATTTCACTGTGTTGGTAGGCTGGTCTGGAACTCACTCCTGACCTCAGGTGATCCACCAGCCTCAGCCTCCCAAAGTGCTGGGATTATAGGCATGAGCTACTGTGCCTGGCCCACTTGACTCATTTTTACAACAACAGTGCCTTTGTTTAGGTACTGTTATTACTGCCATTTTACAAATGAAGAAACAAAGGCATAGGGAGGTTACCCAAGTTGCCCCAAATTACACTGTTAATAAATGATGAAGCAAGAACTTAAAGACCAGGTAATCTGTTTATCAGAGCCTGTATTCTAGATCCTTACTACACAGAGTGTGGCTTTCAAACTAGCAGTATTGGTACCACCTGAGTTCTTGCTAGCAATGTATAATCCAGGACCCTTCCCAGACCTACTGAAACAAAATCTGCTTTTTCTTTTTTTTTTTTTTGAGACGGAGTCCCGCTCTGTCCCAGGCTGGAGTGCAATGGCGCAATCTCCACTCACTGCAACCTCCACCTCCCAGCTTCAAGAGAGTCTCCTGCCTCAGCCTCCCAAGTAGCTGGGACTACAAGCATGCGCCACCAGGCCCGGCTAATTTTTGTATTTTTGGTAGAGACAGGGTTTCACCATGTTGGCTATGGGGCTCTCAAACTCCTGAACTCAGGCAACCAACCTGCCTTGGCTTCCCAAAGTGCTTAGATTACAGGGCTGAGCCACCATGCCCGGCCAAAATCTGCATTTTAATAAAATCCCTGGTGATAATATATGCTTCACTGATTGATTACATGGTGACATTTTAAAACTTTTTCAGTCTCTGCTATAAACCACTATATTGTCTCGTTGTTACTGATGAACGTTTTGTTGTTCCTAGTCTTATGAATATCCTTAATATTGTATTCTTTTACACATGTACTGATAAATTTGTAGGATGATTTCTATAAATGAATTGATGGATTCAAGGAGTTAATGTTTTAAATTTTTGATAGAAAATTGTCAAATTATCTTTTATGAATTATACCAGTTTATTCCCATACCCATAATATGTAAGAATACTTATTTTCCTACAACTACTGCTAAACTTTTGGATTTTTTTTTGCCTTATAAATGAAAATGGTAACTCATGGTTTTCTTTGCATTTTCCTTATGGGTATGGTTAGCAATAAAATTAATAACTATGTTTTAGAGGGGATTACTATATGCAAGCCCTGTGTCACATAATTAATCCTTACAACCTCATAAAGTAAGGCCGAATTCAGTGACTGCCCCGGTGTTACATAGCTAATACATAGTGTAGCAGGGTTAGAGTGTGTGTGTGTGTGTGTGTGTGTGTGTGTGTGTGTGTGTGTGTGTGTGTGTGTGTGTGTGTGTGTGTGTGTGTGTGTGTGTGTGTGTGTGTGTGTGTGTGTGTGTGTGTGTGTGTGTGTGTGTGTGTGTGTGTGTGTGTGTGTGTGTGTGTGTGTGTGTGTGTGTGTGTGTGTGTGTGTGTGTGTGTGTGTGTGTGTGTGTGTGTGTGTAGATATGGGGTTTTGCCATGTTACCCAGGCTGGTCTGAAACTCCTGGACTCCAGTCTATGCCCATCCTGTCCTTCCAAACTGCTGGGATTACAGGTGTGAACCACCGTGCCCAGCCAGGGTTCTTTTCTTTACCATCACACTTTCTGCCTGATAGTCTGGTAGATCTTTGGGTACTTTTACCCGTGAATCCTAAAATAGGAGATATCCTCAAGTCTCCTACTACTTTGGAGAAAGACCTTCCATAAAGGTAAACTGATTTTTAGGAGTTTCCATGCTGGTATTTACAGTCAGCCCACTGTGCCACCCTATTTACAGGCATGTGGAGTATTTTCCATGAGATCTCTGGGGAGAGTACTGCATGATAATAGGATTTGATTTTAGATTTTATAGCTATTATACTTTTTTAAAGAAAAAACTGGCATTTTTTTTTAACTTTTCTGCTAGAAATAAGACACACAAATAGACCCAAAAGCACTTTCAGAATGAAAATGATAACATCAAAATGAAAACATAAATCAAGAGCAATAGCAGAAGTATTGAGTGCACCAAGTCATCTTTATTAACTCATCCCATTAAAAGAAACCTGCAGGGGCCAGGCACGGTGGCTCATGTCTGTAATCCCAGCACTTTGAGAGGACGAGGCAGGCAGATCACTTGAGTTCAGGAGTTCGAGACCAGCCTAGCCAACATGGTGAAACCCCATCTCTACCAAAAATATAAAAAATTAGCCAGGTGTGGTGGTGCGTGCCTGTAATCCCAGCTACTTGGGAGGCTGAGACAGGAGAAGCGCTTGAACCTGGGAGGTGGAGGTTGCAGTGAGCTGAGCTCGTGCTACTGCACCCCAGCCTGGGCGACAGAGCAAGACTCCTTCTCAGAAAAAAAGAAAAGAAAAGAAAAAGAAACCTGCAGAGCCAGGTGCGGTGACCCACACCTGTAATTCCAACACTTTGGGAGACCAAGGCGAGCACATCACCTGAGGTCAGTAGTTCGTGATGAGCCTGGCCAACATGGTGATCCCCCGTCTCTACTAAAAATACAAAATTAGGTGGGCATGGTGGTGCATGCCTGTAGTCCCAGCTATTTGGGAGGCTGAGGCAGGAAAATCACTTGAACCCAAGAGGCAGAGGTTGCAGTGAGCTGAGATTGTACCATTGCACTCCAGCCTGGGCGACAAGAGTGAAACTCCGTTCTCAAAAGAAACCTGCAATCTGTGACTTGTGAGTTAAGCCCTGTTAAAGCTTTTAGTAGTCAAGCCTAAAGGATTACTTATTGAAGCTGATAATTTCTTTTTTTTTTTTGAGATGGAGTCTCGCTCTGTCGCCCAGGCTGGAGTGCAGTGACACGATCTTGGCTCACTGCAATCTCTGCCTCCTGGGTTCAAGCGATTCTCCTGCCTCAGCCTCCTGAGTAGCTAGGATTATAAGCATGTGCCACCATGCCCGGCTGGTTTTTGTATTTTTAGTAGAGACGGGGTTTCACCATTTTGGCCAGGCTGGTCTCAAACTCCTGACCTCAGGTGATCTGCCCGCCTTGGCCTCCCAAAGTGCTGGGATTACAGGCCACCAAGCCCGGCCAAAGTTAATAATTTCTTGCTTGCATGTCACTTTTATTGCTATTGGGTTACTTATTCTTCTTAACACTAAAAGACAGTGTATGAGGCCTGTTTATTGTCCTTTAGTCCTCATTGTTGAATGAATTTAAATTGAGTCACTGGCCATGTTCAGTGTAATGTTCTTTCTCTTACCGTACAGGGCATTGCAGACAGGCTTGTCCTCTTAGACCTCTCAGAAGGGACTAAAGGAGCCACAATGGACCTTGAAATCTTCAACCTTCCTAATGTGGAGATCAGCAAAGGTCTGTTTATTCTGCTTAAAGATGGTTGTCTTATTAGATCTTCATTTTTGACTCCTAGAATGTTAATGCTGAAAGATCACCTTGTCCAAGTCTCTCATTTTACATGTTGGGAAACTAAGATTGAAATAAGTTAAATGACTTACCCAAGGAGTCATTCAGGGATTTTAACTGATTATATTAATAGGAATCAAATGAGCAAATAATTCAGATTTATTCAGATTGGTCAGAAGGAGTTACTCTTTGTTTTTGACTTATACCTCAAAATAAATTTATCTCTGATTGCCTCTCTTCTTAGAACATATTGGTTAAGGGCATTGGCTTTAGAGTTCCACAGATAGAAGTTTCTATCCCTGCTCTGCCATGATAGTGCTGACATTTGTCAGATTATATAATCTCTCAAATTTCAGTTTTTTCATCTATAAAGCAGAAATAATACCTACCTCTTGGTATATAGCAAAGTACTAAACCAAGAATAAGAAAAAAAAATTTAGCTGGGTGTGGTGGCTGATGACTGTAGTCCCAGCTACGTGGGAGGCTGAGGCAGAAGGATTACTTGAGCCCAGGTGTTCAAGGCTGCAGTGCACTAAGATTGTGACTATGAATAGCCACCACACTCCAGCCTGAGCAACATATCGAGACCCTGTCTCTGACAAAAAAAAAAAAAAGAAAAAGAAAAAAAATTCAGTTTACATTCATTGCACTAAAAATATATTGTTAAAATAAATTTTAATAATAAAAAGATTTTCTATGTCAATAACATTTGAGTGGGCCAGGCGCGGTGGCTCACGCCTGTAATCCCAGCACTTTGGGAGGCCGAGGCGGGCGGATCACAAGGTTGGGAGATCGAGACCATCCTGGCAAACACGGTGAAACCCCATCTCTACTAAAAATACAAAAAAATTAGCCGGGCGCGGTGGCGGGCACCTGTAGTCCCAGCTACTCGGGAGGCTGAGGCAGAAGAGTGGCGTGAACCTGGGAGGCGAAGTTTGCAGTGAGCCAAGATTGCGCCACTGCACTCCAGCCTGGGTGACAGAGCGAGACTCCGTCTCAAAACAAACAAACAAAAAAAAAAACATTTGAAATGTTAAATATGTTAAATTTTCTATCTCTGTTTTTTTTTTTTTTTTTTTTTTTTTGAGTTGGGGTTTCACTCTGTCACCCAGGCGTGAGTGCAGTGGCATGTTTCTGCTCACTGGAACCCCCACTTCCCCAGCTCAAGTTATCCTTTCACCTCTGCCTCCCAAGTAGCTGGGACTATGTGCATGCACCACCACGCCTGGCTAATTTTTGTATTTTTAGTAGAGATGGGATTTGCCTTATTGCCCAGGCTGGTCTTGAACTCCTGGACTCAAGTGATCTGCCCGTCTCAGCCTCCCAAAGTACTAAGATTACAGTCATGAGCCACCGCACCCTGCCCTATCTCATTTTTTAATTAAAAAATTTGCATGTATTTTATAATGTATGTAACATATTAGTATAGACATATTTATGTAGGTAAACACCATATTTGGGGATGTGGAGTTGAAAGTATTTTACCAAGGATGCATGATCCAAAAAAAAGAAAAAAGGCCACTGAACTAGAATAAACATTTCCTAAAGCCTTTCTACCAAATTATGGGTAAGGTCAGGTTATAGTTGTTTGGCTTTCCTTTGCCTTTCCTTAGGTCCCCTTTATTCCTTGACAATATTTTCCAAATAATATGTAAAGACATACAGTATTACAAGCCTCAATAAACTAAGGAATGGAAGTCAGAAAAGTTGAAATTATACCTATCAGTTGTAAAAGTTAGGTGTAAAAGTTTTAGTAAGCCTTCGGCTGCCTGTAGGATACAATGAGTTCATTTTCCCTCTCTGGGAAGAGTAGCATAGTTGCTTTAAGGATCTTTTTTGTAGGTCTCATGTAGAAGTTCTTTGGGGAACTGGATATTCTCTTGTGCCTGTGATTTTCAGGTACTGAAGTTTTTAAAGGACCTCTTAACTCTTCTAAATCACATTAGGAGACTCTTCAGTATATGGACTCTAGAGGTTGTGAGGCCATGTAGGACTGAAGAAATTGTTTCTTCCTGTGTATCTCATTAACCATCAATAGCTATTGCTTCAGATAATTGAAAGACTAGAATCCTTGGAATGGATGTGTAGTGCATGGTGCTTGCCACCAAGTAGGGAGTCAGTAATTATCTGTTGAATGTTGAATGAGTGTATATCATCTTGGGGTAACTTTCATTCATGTTCCCCTTATTAATTGTGGTTGTACTTTTTTTTTTTTTTTAGAGACAAGGTCTTGCTCTGTGGTCCAAGCTGGAGTGCAGTGGTGCCATCATAGCTCATTGTAACCTCAAACTCCGGGGTTCAAGTGATCCTCCCACCTCAGCCTCCTAAGTAGCTTGGACTACAGGCATGTGCCACCATGCCTGGCTAATTTATTTTCATTTTTGCAGAGACAGGGTCTTGCTATGTTGCCCTGGGTGGTCTTAAACTCCTAGCCTCAAGCAGTCCTCCTGCCTCAGCCTCATAAGTATCTGGGACTACAGGTGCATGTCACCATACCCAGCTTGGTTGTATATTTCTGATAGCATTTAATTTAATTACTATTAGATGAAGTAATTTTATTTATTCGTTTGTTTATTTTTTTTAGACAGTGTCTCACTCTGTTGCCCAGGATGGAGCGCAGTGGCAGAATCATGGCTCACCAAAGCCTTGATCTACCAGGCTCAAGTGATTCTCCTATCTCTGCCTCCCAAGTAGCTGGGACCTCAGTCATGCGCCACCACATCTGACTAATTTTTTTTTTTTTAGACAGAGTCTCGCACTTTCACCCAGGCTGGAGTGCAGTGGCGCAATCTCGGCTCACTGCAAGCTCCACCTCCCGGGTTCACACCATTCTCCCGCCTCAGCCTCCCGAGTAGCTGGGACTACAGGTGCCCGCCACCACGCCCAGCTAATTTTTTGTATTTTTAGTAGAGATGGGGTTTCACCATGTTAGCCAGAATGGTCTTGATCTCCTGACCTCGATCCTCTCCTCAGCCTCCCAAAGTGCTGGGATTACAGGCGTGAGCCACCATGCCCGGCCCTAATTTTTTCATTTTTTGTAGAGACGGGGTCCCACTATGTTGCCAAGGTTGGTCTTGAACTCCTGGGTTCAAGCCGTCCTCTCTCCTCGGCCTCCCAAAATGCTGGGATTACAGGCATGAGCCACTGCACCCATCCTTAGATGAAGTAATTTTAAATGTAATGTTAACTGACTTCTCATGAATATATTCTGTGATATGGAGAAGTACATTAATAATTTGGGGAATTAAAGCTCATTTGGAAATTTTAGTAATGCCCCATTGTAACACACATAGATGATTGCAGCTGACTGATCATTTGATGTCTTTTTTAATAGCTACTATAACATTTTGGGGAGGGATATACATATATACATATAAGCATGAAAATTTACATACCGATACATACATACATACATACATACATACACAGTTATGCTTGTGTATATACCGACAATCTAGAGAAATACTAACAAACTATTAAGATGTTGGGCGTGGTGTCCCATGCCTGTAATCCCAGCACTTTGAGAGGCCGATGCAGGTGGATCACCTGAGGTCAGGAGTTCAGGACCAGCCTGGCCAACATGGTGGAAACCCATCTCTACTAAAACTACAAAAAATTATTCAGGCATGTTGGCAGGTACTTGTAATCCCAGCTACTCAGGAGGCTGAGGCAGGAAGATCGCTTGAACCTGGTAGGCGGAGGTTGCAGTGAGCTGAGATTATGCCATTGTACTCCAGCCTGGGCAACAAGAGTAAAAACTCTGTCTCAAAAAAAAAAAAAAAAAAAAAAAAATGGCCAGGCATACACCTGTAATCCCAGCACTTTGGGAGGCCAACGTGGGAGGATCACCTGAGGTCAGGAGTTCGAGACCAGCCTGACCAACATGGAGAAACCCCATCTCTACTAAAAATACAAAAATTAGCCAGATGTGGTGGTGCATGCCTATAATCCCAGCTACTCAGGAGGCTGAGGCGGGAGAATTGCTTGAACCTTGGAGGAAGGGGTTGCAGTGAGCCGAGATCGTGCCATTGCACTCCATCCTGGGGGCAACAAGAGCGAAACTCCGTCTCAAAAAAAAAAGAAACTATGAAGAGTAGTTGCTTCAGGAGTCAGACCGAGGGAATTGATTTTGCACATGTTTTTTGCATATAATAGTATATATATTTAAATCCTTTTATCTTTTTACTGTGCTCAAATACACATAACATAAAATTTACCATTGGTGACTTTAGGTACTCATTCACAATGTTGTGCAACTATCACCACTAATTTCCAGCATTTTCACCACCCCAAAAGGAAGCTCTGTACACATTGAGCAATTACTCTCCATTTTCCCTTCTCCCGGCTTCTGGCAACTACTAATCTGTCTGTTCTGTGGATTTTCCTCTACTAGCTATTTTATATAAATGGAATCATATAGTATGTGACTTTTGTGTCACTTCACATAATGTTTTCAAGGTACATCCATATTGTGGCACTTGTCAGTGCATCATTCATTTTTGTGGCTAATGTTTCTTGGTATGGATATAGCACATTTTATTTATCCATTTATCAGTTAATGGACATCGGGTTGCACTTTTTCACTATTGTAACTAGTGCTACTATGAACATTCATGTACCAGTTTTTTTAATACCTCTTTTTGGTTCTTTTGGATGTATATCCAAAAGTGAAATTGCTGGATTATATGGTAATTTGATCTTTAACTTATTAAGGAATTAATTCTACACTTTTGAAGATGTTTATTAACAGTACATATAGCTCTAAGTAACTCTATTTCTTTGAAAAGGTTCTACATAATATTCCGTCATATGAATGACTGTATTTTCTTTTTTCTTTTTTTTTTTTTTTTTTTTTGAGACATAGTCTTGCTCTGATGCACAGGCTGGAGTGCAGTGGCACAATCGTAGCCCACTGCAACCTCCGCTTCCTGGGTTCAGG
Source organism: Pongo abelii (assembly GCF_028885655.2). Classification (NCBI taxonomy): domain Eukaryota; kingdom Metazoa; phylum Chordata; class Mammalia; order Primates; family Hominidae; genus Pongo; species Pongo abelii. The sequence continues at coordinate 58,683,932 of NC_071994.2, forward strand.
CTATTCTCCTGCCTCAGCTTCCCAAGTAACTGGGATTACGGGAGCACACCACCAAGCCTGGCTAAATTTTTTTTTTTTTTTTGAGATGGAACCTCACTCTGTCACCCAGGCTGGAGTGCAATGGCGCTATCTCGGCTCACTGCAACCTCTGTCTTCTGGGTTCAAGTGATTCTCCTGCCTCAGCCTCCCAAGTAGCTGGGACTATAGGTGCATGCCACCACGCCTGGCTAACTTTTTGTATTTTTAGTAGAGACGGGGTTTCACCATGTGTTAGCCAGGATGGTCTCGATCTGCTGACCTCGTGATCCACCCGCCTTGGCCTCCCAAAGTGCTGGGATTACACGTGTGAGCCACCACGCCAAGCCTAATTTTTTTTTTTCTTTTTGAGACCAAGTCTCACTCATTCAGGCTGGAGTGCAGTGGTGCAGTCTTGGCTCCCTGCAAACTTCACCTCCTGGGTTCAAGCAGTTCTCTTGCCCCAGCCTCCCAAATAGCTGGGATTACAGGTGTGCACCACCACACCTGGCTAATTTTATATTTTTAGTAGAGACAGGGTTTCACCGTGTTGGTCAGGCTGGTCTTAAACTCCCGACCTTAGGTGATCCACCTACCTCAGCCTCCCAAAGTGCTGTGATTACAGGCGTGAGCCACCGTGCCTGGCCTAATTTTTTTATTTTTATTTTTATTTTTTGAGAGTGCAGTGGTGCCATCTTGGCTCACTGCCACCTCCGCCTCCTGGGTTCAGGTGATTCTCCTGCCTCGGCCTCCTGAGTAGCTGGGAGTACTGGTGCACACCACCACACCTGACTAATTTTTGTATTTTTAGTAGAGACGGGGTTTCACCATGTTGTCCAGGCTGGTCTCAAACTCCTGGCCTCAAGTGATCCACCTGCCTTGGCCTCCCAAAGTGCTGGGATGACAGGTGTGAGCCACCACACCCGGCCTAATTTTTGTATTTTTAGTAGAGATGGGGTTTCACCATGTTGGCCAGGCTGGTCTTGAACTCCTGACCTCAAGTGATCCATCCACCTTGGCCTCCCAAAGTGCTGGGATTATAGGCGTGAGCCACCGCACCCAGCCTTCAGGAAGATTTTTAATAGCTATCATCTTAGCACAGTTTTCTAGATTAAGGGTCATTATCATTAGTATGAGAGAATACACATTTCTAAAATTTTGGGTCATATTAAAAAATAATTTGAAAAGAGTATATTCAATAATTTTTAGTACCATAAGAATGGCTTAATGATACACCCGATAAATGAAAATATGTGTAGTGTCTTCAGTATATTCAGACTGATAGAGTAGCTAGAATATTTCAGTAGGTCTCCACGGTATTTACACATCATTATTTGATACAGAGTTACCTGGTCTTTCAGTATTTTAAATAATCAGCAGTGTTTTAAAATGAGTTCATATTTCATTCATCATAACGTTGGCCTCATAATCCGAGAACAGTAGTATATTAAAGCATGAAATATTATTTACTGGGTCTTTTGACATACTTGATTTGATCATCTCTTAGTATAGCTGTGACCAGCCTTTGGTTTAGGTTGTAGACCTTGGCTTAGCGGGAAGGATATAGTTTTTTCTGCGCTACCTATAGAAATGGGAAAGAGGTGAGAGGCTTGTGTCCTGGTAATACAGATGCTGACTGAGTTCTTGGCATGGGAGGAAACTTAGCATTATGCTAATGTCTAAGTGGGACAACTCATATTTGAACCAGGCAGTCTCATTCTGAAGCTCTCCTTACTAACCCTTGTACTACATTGTGTGATATATATAGTAGGGACAATATCATGTTCACTTTTGTGTTCTTAGGACCTAACACATTACCTGTGACATAACAGGACCTTAGTAGGGGTTTGTTGAATTCATTATTGTCAAATGAACTTTTATCCTGATCCTCTTTTTTTTTTTTTTTTTTTTTTGTGACGGAGTCTCGCTCAGTTGCCCAGGCTGTGGTGCAGTAGCGCGATCTCAGCTCACTACAACCTCCTCCTCCCAGGTTCAAGCGATTCTCTTGCTTCAGCTTCCTGAGTAGCTGGGATTACAGGCATGTGTCACCACGCTCAGCTAATTTCTTTTATTTTTAGTAGAGACAGGGTTTCACCATCTTAGCCAGGCTGGTCTTGAACTCCTGACCTCGTGATCTGCCCACCTCGGCCTCCCAAAGTGCTGGGATTACATGCGTGAACCACTGCACCCGGCCTATCCTCATCCTTAACCTTGTAATTTATAGCTTTAATAATCATGCTTAAAGTTCTTTCTAATTCTCTTTATAACTGTATAGTCTTCTTCCCTTATTAAATCATCAACTTGTAAGGGAAGACTTGAAGAGTCAAAGATTTTGAGTGCCAGGTACAAGGAACTTAGTTGCCTGTGGAGCAATGCTAACCAAACCTGGCTGTGCATCAGAATCATCTGGGGGTTTGCATTCTGGAAGCTATTTCCCCTTATATATTTAAGTAAAATCTTCAGAACATGGGCTAATCTGCATTTTTATTAAGCTTCTCAGGTTAGGCTTAGGCACCTAGCCTAGCATTTAAGAACTGCTGCAAGAGATTGATAGAAATGGAAGACTCTATTTGGTCAGAAGCAGCTTAAAGTTTAGATAAAAAGACACATGCAATATGTAAACAGTCATTCATGACAAGAGAGTGAGGAGGCGCTATGTGATTAATACCAAGAGAGTGGTCCAGACAGTGAGGACTCGAAGTTGGGCGGAGACAGAGATTGCTTTCAGCTGATTAGGATTGAGACAGTTGCTGGTTCTTCCGGGATTGGAGAGATTTGGACTGGCAGAAAGCTGGGGGAAATGTTCCAATTGCTATGCGACTAGATCTTGGAGGTGGAAAGATGAGTAAGAAACAAATAATCCCTGTTCCCCCAGAGCTTGTAATATGTTTGATGTAGACAGTTAAGCAGATGTTTGTCAAACATGTGGTGAGTGCAGTGAGAATTTGAGCAAAACCCAGTATCAGGAAAATTAGGTAAATATTCTAGGGAATGAGTATAGACCAATTCAGCCTGCATCACAAGTTTATGTAGGAGAATTTAAAGAAATACTGAGCTAGGTGCTGTGGCACACACCTATAGTACCTCCTACTTGGCAGGCTGAGGCTGGAGGATTGTTTGAGCCCAGGGATTTGAATTTAGCCTGGGCAACATAGCAAGACCCCATGTCTAAAAGAAAACTTTAAAATTTAAGAAATACTGGCTTTTAAACTCAAAGGAGGCCGGGCACAGTGGCTCACACCTGTAATTCCAGCACTTTGGGAGGCCAAGGCAGGTGGATCACCTGAGGTCAGAAGTTCGAGACCAGCCTGGCCAACATGGTGAAACCCCATCTCTACTAAAAATCCAAAAATTAGCTGGGAATGATGGTGGGCACCTGTAATCCCAGCTACTCAGGAGCTGAGGCAGGAGAATCACTTGAACCTGGGAGGCAGTGGTTGCAGTGAGCCAAGATGGCACCATTGCACTACAGCCTGGGCAACAAGAGCAAAACTCTATCTCAAAAAAAAAAAATTAAATAAATAAATAAAAAATAAACTCAGAGGAATTGATTGAAAGGCCTGAGAGCTTGATGGGAAAATCTTTGGGAGTAGGAAGCCTTTCTTGTACTTTTGAAATCATATTAGGGGCTGGGCACAGTGGCTTACGCCTGTAATTCCAGCACTTTGGGAGGCCGAGGCAGGCAGATCATCTGAGGTTAGGAGTTCGAGACCAGCCTGGCCAACATGGTGAAACTCCATCTTTACTAAAAATACAAAAATTAGCCGGGCTTAGTGGCAGGCGCCTGTAATCCCAGCTACTAGGGAGGCTGAGTCAGGAGAATCACTTGAAACCAGGAGGCGGAGGTTGCAGTGAGCTGAGATTGCATACCACTGCACTCCAGCCTGGGCAACAGAGTGAGACCCTGTCTCAAAACAAAATAGAAAAGAAATCATATTAGGCAGCCACTACTATGTTTACTCCTAAGTCAACCTTGAAGATGAGGAAGCTAAAGGAGCAAAGAAAAGAAATAATCACAATAGCCTGGGGCCAGATTGTAGAGTTATAAATTGAACTGTCCACTGATATTTCATAATATGGACAGACCACCTAACCTCTCCACATAACAGTTTCCTCATCCTTATGAGGGTGTAGGACTAAGTTTCTAAATGTAGCATAGTGTTTAATAGCACTTTGAAGTCAGACTGCATGGACTTAACCTCTGGCTCTACACTTCAGCTCTGTGACTTTGAGCAGGTTATTTAACTTCTCTGTGCCTCAGATTTCTCATCTGTAAAATACTCCATTGTATATTGTTGATTAGATTAAGCAAATAAATACATGGAGAACTGTTAGAACAGTGTTTGACACATATGGAATTGTTAAGTATATCCCTTCCAGTTCTAATGTCTTCTAATTCTTGAGGTTTTGACTCATCACCAGGTATCCACTGTGAACTCTACAACATAGGAATTACTTAAGAGGACTCATGAAGAATCATAATTAAAATCTAGGACTTAGTGTTTAGATCTACCATCACTATAACTGTATCAGATTAGGAAGTAAAATTAGATAATGCATCTCCCAGTGGACACATTGCACAAGTGTTTCCTTCTGAAACTTGTCTAGAAAGACGGCCTTAGCCAGGTGCAGTGGCTCACGCCTGTAATCCCAGCACTTTGGGAGGCCGAGGTGGGTGGATCACCTGAGGTTGGGAGTTCGAGACCAACCTCACCAACATGTAGAAACCCTGTCTCTACTAAAAATACAAAATTAGCTGGGTGTGGTGGCATATGCCTGTAATTCCAGCTACTTGCGAGGCTGAGACAGGAGAATCACTTGAACCCAGGAGGCAGAGGTTGTGGTGAGCCAAGATCGCACCATTGGACTTCAGCCTGGGGCAACAAGAGCGAAACTCCATTTCAAAAAAAAAGAAAGATGGCCTTAGAGGCTTAATTAAGAATATAAACCATGGAGTCTACTCTCTCCCTGGGAGGCTAATATTCATTTGTAAATATTGACTGGACTGATGCCATTCTAATTACTTTATTATGGTTCTCTTATTTCTGATGTTGGTAACATCTCACCACGGTTTGGGCATGTACTTACTGTAAAACACACTGTGCAATGGAGAGTAATATAGTTGTAACAGCATAACGTGTGCTGGAGGGTCAAAGGTGCTCTGGAGTCAGAGTGAACTCCATAGACTAGCTTTTCCTAAGTCATAACAGTTGATTACCTGTAGTTCCCACGGAAAGAAGTAGTTACCCAAGGACAGCTGGGCTTCCGTATAAGAAAAGTCAGTTTAAAATGATCCAAGAGGCAGGTGTGGTAAAGTCTCAACTTCTCAGGAGGCGGAAGCAGGAGGAGTACTTGAGCCCAGGAGTTTGAGTCCAGCCTGGGCAATATAGTGAGACCTTGTCTCTTTATTTAAAAAAAAGCCAAGATATTTAATTTAGAGATTTTTGAACCACTCTTTAGAGTAGAATCCTTAATAAGTAAAACAGATTTTTAAAAAGCACCACTACTGTGCTTGGATAGGCCAAAGTAAGTGGCCTGGAGCTATGCTTACCAGCCTTCTTCCTACTTATTTCCACTCCTCCCTGATGGCCTCTGAGTTTATTTCAAGGAACTTTAGGGCGCCTAAGCTCACAGTTTAGGAATCAATGGTGTAATTGATGGTAGGTTCATTTTGCCTATAGCATAATATTTATTTTCCTTTAAAAATTGTAACTTATATAAAAAACTCAGTTCTTGTTTGTTGGTTTTAGATCCCATAATTTATTTTGATTATTACTATTGCTGTCCTCCCCACTGGGGATACACTCTTTTTTATTGAGACAGAGTCTCACTCTGTCGCTAGACTCTGGAGTGCAATGGCGAGATCTCAGCTCACTGAACCTCCGCCTCCTGAGTTCAACTGAATCTCTGCCTCAGCCTCCTGAGTATCTGAGACTACAGTCACACACTACCATGCCTGGCTAATTTTTATATTTTAGTAGAGACAGGGTTTCACCATGTTGGGCAGGCTGGTCTTGAACTCTTGGCCTCAAGAGATCCACCAGCCTCAGCCTCCCAAAGTGCTGGGATTACAGGCATGAGCCACCACACCCAGCCAACACTTACTCTTAATCCAATTTTTGGAAGCAAACCTCTGCATTTTGTATGCTTTTGTGGATCTGGGGTTGATTTATGAGGAGGCGTGCCTAAAAGCTCTCTTACTTGTTGAAAAGAGCAATCTTTTAATCGTGAACTAGAACTTGATTAAAGCCTGTATCTTCAGCTCAGACTGTTTCTTTTCATTCACTAGATTTGTCTGCCTCTGCTCATTCCAAGGTGGTGATCTTCACAGTCAACTCTTTGGGTAGTTCTCAGTCGTACCTTGATGTGGTACAGAGCAATGTGGATATGTTCAGAGCCCTTGTCCCAGCTCTGGGACATTATAGTCAACACAGTGTCCTGCTCGTTGCATCTCAACCAGGTAAAATGCTTTATTTTAAATTAAGTTGATGTTCCGGTACGTCAGTAGAATTGCCATTACTGATAAAAACCATAAAACTTTAGGGCCGGGCACAGTGGCTCACACCAGTAATCCCAACACTGGGAGTCTGAGGCGGGCGGATCACCTGAGGTCAGGAGCTCCAGACCATCCTGACCAACATGGTGAAACCCCGTCTCTACCAAAAATTCAAAAGTTAGCTGGGCATGGTGGCGGGTGCCTGTAATCCCGGCTACTTGGAAGGCTGAGGCGGGAGAATTGCTTGAACCCCGGAGGTGGTGGTTGCAGTGAGGCCAAGATGGCGTCACTGAACCCCAGTCTGGCCGACAGAGCGAGACTCTGTCTCAAGAAAAACAAAAACAAAATAAAAAACAAAATAAAAAAACCCTTTAAATTATAAAGAGATGGCTAGAATATTCAGCAAAATTGCCTATATAATAAACAGTGTAATATTCTGGCAACCAGTTACTTGTTATGACTAACATTATCTAGAAGGTTCCAGCGTACAATTTTTTAATGAAATATGATATTATGTTCTAGGTTCTAAGCCATACCTTCCTCAGTGAGAAGATGTTTAAACTCCCAAGAGAAAAATGCAATGACTTATATGCATGATATTTTGTTAATTCTGAAGTATCAAAAATGTTAGCATGCCAGAGTGCATTTTTAACATTTTGTATTTTGCAGGTTGTTTTGGAACTGTCATACTCAAAAATAGAAATATTTTCAAAGAGTTAGTTTGTACTGGACTCAAACTGGTGAACAAATTTTTTTTAAATGTTCCCAATGTAGGGGTATTGCATGCATTTCACTTGTTTTTTTGTAGTAATTTGTTGAGGGACATTGATCTCTTTAATTCTCGACATCCTTTTGGAATGTAAGAAAAAAGTAGTTGTGTTTTCATTCATAATGCTACACTGAATCATGGTGGCATATGAATCAGTATTTTAATTTAAAGATAGAAATTCAGTTTAAGATAGATGTAAAAGAAAACTCGATCAATAAGAAGAAATTATTTTTTAGTTTTTTGTACCAGTTTTATCCTCACTTAACTGTTCTAGGAATTATCTATTTTCTACCCCTGACAATTTATATTTAACAATAAAATTTGGCCAGGCACGGTGGCTCACGCCTGTAATCACAGCACTTTGGGAGGCCAAGGCAGGTGGATCACCTGAGGTCAGGAGTTTGAGACCAGCCTGGCCAACATGGTGAAACCCTGTCTCTATTAAAAATACAAAAAATAGCCGAGTGTGGTGGTGCACACCTGTAATCCCAGCTACTAGGGAGATTGCGGTAGTAGGAGAATCCCTTGAACCTGGGAGGCAGAGGTTGCAGTGAGCCCAGGTCATGCCACTGCACTCCAGCCTGGGGGACAGAGCAAGACTCCATCTCAAAAAACAAACAAACAAACAAACAAAAAACACAGTACAATGTATCTTGTTGAAACCTTGTTAGTGTTTCTAATGTACATTAAAAATATGTTATGGGCTGGGCGCGGTGGCTCACGCCTGTAATCCCAGCACTTTGGTAGGCCGAGGCAAGTGGATCATGAGGTCAAGAGATCGAGACCATCCTGGCCAACATGGTGAAACCCCTTCTCTACCAAAAATACAGAAATTAACTGGGCATGGTGGCAGGTGCCTATAGTCCCAACTACTTGGGAGGCTGAGGCAGGAGAATCGCTGGAACCCAGGAGGCAGAGGTTGCAGTGAGCCAAGATCATGCCACTGCACTCCAGCCTGGGCAACAGAGCGACACTCCATCTCAAAAAAAAAAAAAAAATATATATATATATATATATATATACACACACACATACATATATACACACATATATACGTATATATATACACACATACACATATATACACATATACGTATCTATACGTATGTGTGTGTGTGTGTGTGTGTGTGTATATATATATATACACATATAATGCCTCAGTGCATTGAGGACCTAATATACTTATTAAAATAATAAATATTTGTGAGCTAGGCTAGAAGTATATATTTTTTAACCTTTACATTTTTTACCTTGTATGCAATATTTAGTGGAAATCATGACCTATGTAACATGGAAACTGAGTACATTTCCTGCAAATCGAGTGATTGGAATTGGATGTAATCTGGATTCACAGAGATTACAGTATATTATTACAAATGTTTTGAAGGCACAGACTTCAGGCAAAGAAATATGGGTTATTGGCGAGCAAGGAGAAGACAAAGGTAAGAAGTACATTTTTAGGCTGGGTGTGGTGGCTCACGCCTGTAATTCCAACACTCTGGGAGGCCAAGGCAGGATTGCTTGAAGCCAGGACTTCAAGACCAGCCTGGGCAACATAGCAAGACCCCATCTCTACAAAAAGATATAAAAAATTAGCCAGGCACGGTAGTGCATGCCTGTAGTCCCAGTTACTCGGGAGACTGAGTGGGAGGATCACTTGAGCCCAGGAGGTCAAGGCTTCAGTGAGCCATGATTGCACCACTGCATTCAAGCCTGGGTGACAGGGTGAGACCCCATCGCTAAAAAAAGAAGTACATTATTATTAGTTACAACCAAAATTGCCAGTGGTCATGGCATTCACATATATCTGAGGACTCCAGAATTGTGGGCTTAATTGGCTTTGTTCCACATTTGAGTGTGCCTTCTGTATAAGAGGCCCTATATTGTGAATAAATTCCTCATATGTGTCATTCTCGTAATTACTTTTCTATAAGTTTAAGGTTAGACAAGACCACTTAGTAGGATTTTATATTTTTTAATTGAATTTCAGAGTTCAGGATTAATTTAAAAGTTTAATTTTCCAGAAAGAAACATCTAAATAAACCTTAAAGCCTATACAGAACTCTTTCCTTTACTCTTCCCACCCTTCAACCTTGCTTACCTTTCTCAAGTTCAGACCTTCTCCCTAGATACATGCCTTCTGTCTGCTCCTTTTTAAACAGAGTTTTCACTCATTGTTTATCCCTATGGCCTTTTTCTCCAGCCACTTGTTCTTTCCCACAAAAGGCGTTCAGTTTCCTGTATTGGAAAACTCCTTTTCCTATTTCAAAAGAATGCTTTCCCTATTTGACTTGAGAATCTCTTCCCTTACTCCTTTATTGTTTCTCTCTTGCTATAAAGCCAGGTTGGTCAGTGATTGAAGTGCTCTTCACCCTGATTTTGTTCATTTAAGTATATGAGTAAAATAAAGATATAGTATACTATTAAAGTGCCAAAGTGAGTACTATACACTTACAGTGCTTAGAGTGAGCATTTAACATGGGCTGAAATGACTAGAGAAAATTCTATAAAGGCCATCTGGAGTTTGAACTGGAGTTTGGACAAATGAATAGGATTTTAATAGATAGTGAAGAATAGGAAAAACACTCCAGGAATGGGAAATCAGAATTAGGCAAAAGCACAAAGTTAAGTATGGCATGTTCATGGGATAAAAAATGTGGACTAGTTGTTGCAGAAGGTTTCAACGAGATAAATCTAACTGAAATTACATTTTGAAGATCTGTGAATACCCGATTGAAGAGTTGGAAAGTGATCTGGGGGAAATTAGTCATTACTTCATCATTTGAAGTACTTACTATTAACTTCACTCAGCATGTAAGTGCTGCAAGGTAGAGCATGATATAGAAAATAACCTCTCTGGGCTGGGTGTGGTGGCTCACGCCTGTAGTCCCAGCACTTTGGGAGGCCGAGGCGGATGGATCACAAGCTCAGGAGATTGAGACCATCCTGGCCAACATGGTGAAACCCCGTCTTTACTCAAAATACAAAAATTAGCTAGGCATGGCAGCGCATGCCTGTAGTCCCAGCTACTCAGGAGGCTGAGGCAGGAGAACTGCTTGAACCCAGGAGGCGGAGGCTGCAGTGAGCCGAGATCACACCACTGCACTCCAGCCTGGGTGACAGAGTGAGACTTCGTCTCAAAGAAAAAAAAAGAAAAAAGAAAAGAAAATAATCTCTCTGCCTGTGAGGAGGTAATAATTTAATTGAAGAGTTAGAGAAAGACCATGCACATTAAAAAGTTAAATAGATGTTAAACCATATTTCCACAAAGCAAATCACCCTCTCAGAACTATTTCCTTGGAATTTAAAGTGTCATCTATACTTTGATGCCATTAAAATAAAATACTAACATTGATGATATCTAGGTTAGAGGTAACTTTTAAAAATTTGTAGTTTTCTGGGTAGTAAAAATACGTAGTATTTATATAATTTTTAAGAAAAGCATTTTAATAAAATATAACAGTATTTTAAATCTGTAAAAATCTGCACTGGCTACTAGAAGGCTCAGTGCTAGAATGAGTCAGGCTATAGAATAAACCCTTAAAAAACCCGACAGCGTGACTGAGCAAAAATACTTTTGAGGCTCCAAATGCTCCCTGACACTACACACTAATCAACAGGACCCTGGAAAAGGGTAGCAAACAAGAACTTGTGGCAAATGTATTCAAGTAATGAATGTCTCCATTCATTCATTACTTGAATACATTTGAAATATATGGCTCATTCAAACTCAAAACCCAACACAGACCAAACCCTCTGGTCCATGTTGATCTCTTGCTTGCCTGGTTATTGCACATCTCACGGTTAGTTTGCCTCCTCCCCCTCTAGTCTACCTGGTAAATGATGTGAAATTAATATTACTCAAAACTTAGAGTGTTTATTGTGTGCTCTCACATATTAATTCAATCTTCCTAAAACATGTTATTTTCAAAAACTTTCAGAGGCTTCCTCCGACCAAACCATTAAATTGCATTGCTTGGCACTCAGGGACCCCCAAAATATAACCCTAATCTTTCTTCCCAATTATAGTTAGGGAGATAGCCATGTTACTAGAGAGCTGGAAGGGACCACCTATTACATTTTGTTTTAGGGAGCCAGTGAATGCAGGCATTGTAAAAGTGACCTGCCTGGAAGCCTACAGCTTTTAGGGTCAAAGGACTAACACCCAGGTCTTGTATCTCCCAGGCCCACCCCACAGCTTTGCCACAGGGACATTTACCCACTTTGTTTACCTCCCTTGTAATCCCTTTGCCTTCTCGGCCATCTTATTGACATCTTTCAAGGTCTAAGTCAAGCATCCCTTATATGATAAAGGTTTTTTCCTGATCACATCACTTCACAGTGATTTCTTCACTCCTTTGAGCCAAAGCTATTCCAATCTATAAGGTAATAAACTACATCTTGTCTCATCATGTTACTTTTGTTGTCCTGCTGCTTGTTCTGATCTGATTTTTGTGTGTGACCTTCTCCTTATTTAAAGTGCAAATTATTAAGTTATTTTAGTTGAAAATGTAGTACATTCATACTGGAAAAATAAGTACAAAAAGACATGCAGTGAAAAGTCTCCCTTAGATACCAGACACTCATTCCTTTTTCTTAGGGACAATCACAGTTATCAGTCTCTTTTATAATGTTCCAGAAATTTCTGTGTATAGACAAGCACACGTGAAATAGACATCATACATCATTCTCCACCTCGCCCTTTTACTTACCAATGATTGTGGAATGATTGCACAGTAACATAGAGCTCATTCATTCTTTTTAACTACTGGATATACCATAATTTACTTAACCAGCCTCTAATTTACAAGTTTTGAGGAATAGGTGATATACAATAAATACTGAATGAATAAGAATGTTTGAAATATGGTTGTATTAATTTCTTAAGTCTCATAAAGAGAAAATACAGGCTGATGTGATGTGATAAATATACCACTTACCCTAACCTAGTATATCTGGGTGAAGGAAAAAAACAATCTAATAGAAGTTAATTGTGAGCTCTTCAAAGAGGAACAATTTAAAACCTACCAAAAAGCAGTTTGTATTTGATTAAATTACCTTTTATCCCAAATGTAGGAATTTATTTTCAGAAACATTTATTGACCACCTGCTTTGCTCAATAAACACTGTGTTGACTGCTGTTAGAACTATATAGATGTGTAAGAACCTGACCCTGTCTTTAGGAAACTTTGAGTCTAATACTGGAAATGACGGGAAGGTTGTACTCTGAGAGAGGTCCAAGGGAAGTAGGATAAAACCACAGGGAAGAGATGTGGTAATTCTGTCTTGAGATCTCAAATTGGAACTAGAAATAGAGAGATGTAGGTGCATGCAAATTGAGATCGCATAAATGTAGTATTATGTAATATTTGACACACATAATGCCAATGTTAAAACATAACTGAGCACGTATGAATCCATACTCAATCAAGAACATTACTGATACTGAAGTTAACTATGTAGTTCACCCCAGTCTGTCTCCCTGTCTGCCTTCTAGAAGTACCATCTGATCACTTTTTATTCTGTCTTCTACTCTTCTTGAAGAGCTAGTTATATCCATGGATAGGTATATTTACCTTGGTCCTGGTGTCAGAAATGGATTAGAAGCTCCCTCTGCTGGTTTCATGTATAGATACCAACTGTTTAGACTTTTGCATAAGTGATACCATCACAGTAACTGCAATTATAATTATTTTTTATTGTGCCTACTATGTGTATTAAATATTTTGCATATCTCATTTAAATTTTATAAACACTCTGTGAAGGAGGTGGTGGTTTTCCAGATTTATACATGAGGAAACTTAAGGCTCAATGAGATAAGTAATTTGCCCAAGGTTACATATCTGTGAAGGGCAGAACTGAGATTTGAACCCTGATCTGACTCTGAAGCTGTGCTCTTCCTTGCTGTCACTTAAGATAATGTATCTAGAGCATTTAGTACAGTATCTGGCACACAGCAAACACTCAGCAAATGGTAGCTATTATTACAGTGATCGGCAAGATGGTGATGAATAGAAAACTGGCAAAAAGACATGTAAAAGTACTCTTTGAAGTAAAGCAACATTAGAGTTTGGAAACAGATATAAGAGTAACAGTCGTGTAAATAAAATATCCTCTTCAAGTATTTCAGAGACAAGTGACAGCTACAGCCTAAGGAGGAATCACATGACATACAAGACCTTTAGATCTATTTCCTGCTTCATCGTTTCCCATTCTCCCAAGCATTCTATGCTAGTCAGGTGGTTGACTTGCAGTTTACTGAATGGTTTATGCACTCTCATGCCTCCTTACCTTAGCAACTGCTGCTTCCTTTCCCTGAACTCGTTCACTTGGCTAACTCCTGCTTACCCTTTAGGATTGGGCTTGAGTGCCACCTCTCCCAGGAAGCCTTCCTTAATTTGCCAAGTTAAGTAAGTTCATACAAATAATGTAACAAATTTTTAAAGAAAGTAATCCACCTGTTACCCTTCTAAGTAAAACATTCATGCCAAAACACAATTTTCAAAACATCCCGCCTAATGTAACAAATTTTTAAAGAAAGTAATCCACCTATCACCCTTCTATCTAAGTAAAACATTTAAAAAATCCATTAATTTGTCCACATGTATTTATATTTTTCATATAACAGTTCATGGTTTTGTGTTTTTTTTTCTTACATAAAAACTTTTGGCTGGGTGCGGTGGCTCATGCCTATAATCCCAGCACTTTGGGAGGCCGAGGCGGGTGTATCACAAGGTCAGGAGATCGAGACCAGCCTGGCCATCGTGGTGAAACCCCGTCTCTACTAAAAATACAAATTAGCCGGGCGTGGTGGCTGGCGCCTGTAGTCCCAGCTACTCGGTAGGCTGAGGCAGGAGAATTGTTTGAACCCGGGAGGTGGTGCAGTGAGCCGAGATTGCACCACTGCACTGCCGCCTGGGCAACAGAGCGAGACTGTCTCAAACAAACAAAAACAAACTTTTAAAACTTTTTCTGTTTTTCTTTTTTCTTTTTCCTTTTTTTTTTTTTTTTTTTGAGACAGAGTCTCGCTCTGTTGCCAGGCTGGAGCGCAGTGGCACAGTCTCGGCTCACTGCAACCTCCACCTCCTGGGTTCAAGCGATTTTCCTGCCTCAGCCTCCAAGTAGCTGGGATTACCGGCATGCGCCACCACACCTGGCTAATTTTTGTATTTTTAGTAGAGATGGGGTTTCACCATGTTGGCCAGGCTGGTCTCAAACTCCTGACCTTATGATCCACCCACCTCGGCCTCCCAAAGTGCTGGGATTACTGGCGTGAGCCACCACACCTGGCCCTTTTTCTGTTTTTCAACTTAACTATGGCAAGTATGTTTTCCCCTTTGTTACCAAATATAATTATGCATCATGCGAGAGGTTTTGTATTTTCTTCTGTGTACCAAACACCATGGTAAAGAATACGTGCAAGAGGTGCCAGCCATGGTGGCTCACAGCTGTAATCCCAGCACTTTGGGAGGCCAAGGCGGGTGGATCACTTGAGGTCAGGAGTTTGAGACCAGCCTGCCCAACATGGTGAAAACCCATCTCTACTAAAAATACAAAATTACCCAGGCGTGGGGGTACACACCTGTGATCCCAGCTACTTGGGAGTCTGAGGCGCACACCTGTAATCCCAGCTACTTGGAAGCTGAGGCAATAGAATTGCTTGAACCTGGGAGATGGAGGTTGCAGTGAGCCGAGATGGTGCCACTGCAATCCATCCTGCGTAACAGTGAGACTCCATTTCCAAAAAAAAAAAAAAAAGAATATGTGCAAGAGAACACAAAAGAAGAATACATGGTCCCTGCACTCCAGGAGCTTATAATCAGTTTGAGGAAGGGAGGCATCTGGATACATATGGGGTCCTTTGTTGCTGACACATGACTAAGTGGTCTAATTTTGAATGTAGTTTAGAATTCTTGTATCTTAAACATATTATTCTATAGCCACAAGTATTTTTGTTTTGCCTACTCAAAAATGTACAGATTTGTACCAAACAATGTCTTCACGCAGATGAGAAACAGGTGAACATTGGAAAGGTTTCAAAATGTTACTGGCAACTTCAATTTAATATTAAAGTACAGTTGGGCTCGGTGGCTTACGCCTGTAATCCCAGCACTTTGGGAGGCCAAGGCAGGCAGATCACCTGAGGTAAGGAGTTCAAGACCAGCCTGGCCAACATGGTGAAATCCTGTCTCTACTAAAAATACAAAAATTAGCCTGGTGTGGTGGCAGGCACCTGTATTCCCAGCTAGTTGGGAGGCTGAGGTAGAATTGCTTGAACCCAGGAGGCAGAGGTTGTAGTGAGCTGAGAGTATGCCACTGCACTCCACCCTAGGTGATAAAGTAAGACTGTATCAAATAATAATAATAATAATAATATTAATAATATTAAAGTGTGATATAAATTTCTAGTCTGGCCAGGCGCGGTGGCTCACGCCTGTAATCCTAGCACTTTGGGAGGCCAAGGTGGGTGAATCACCTGAGGTCAGGAGTTCGAGACCTGCCTGGCTTACATGACGAAATCCCATCTCTACTAAAAATACAAAAATTAGCCAGGTGTGATGGCGGGTGCCTGTAGTCCCAGCTACTCAGGAGGCTGAGGCAGGAGAATTGTTTGAACCGGGAGGCGGAGGTTGCAGTGGGCCAAGATCACACCACTGCACACCAGGCTAGGTAACAGAGCGAGAGTCTGTCTAAAAAAGGAAAAAACAAATATATATATATATATATATATATAAAGAAATTTCCAATCTGTGTATGTAGCTTTGAAGTTTTGAATTGTTTTTATAAATGATGTAGTGAAAGGAAATGGGTAACCCAGAAGATTCTTTTAGAAAACAGGACCCTGGGGCTGGGTGTGGTGGCTCAAGCCTGTAATCCTAGCACTTTGGGAGGCCGAGGCAGGTGGATTACGAGGTCAGGAGTTCGAGACCAGCCTGGCCAACATGGTGAAACCCTGTCTCTACTAAACACACACACACAAAAATTAGCAGGGCATGGTGGCATGCGCCTGTAGTCCCAGCTACTCGGGAGGCTGAGGCATGAGAATTGCTTGAACCCGGGAGGCAGAGGTTGCAGTGAGCCAAGATCATGCCACTGCACTACAGCCTGGGCGACAGAGCAAGACTCCATCTGAAAAAAAAAAAAAAGGAACAGGATTCTCTACCTCTGTAACAGCTGTGGAAATTCTAGCCCAAAATAGTTGACCAGATTATTCCTTACCTGGTGAAATTAGTCTCAGTGCATTTCTCAGCAGAACAAATGTCAAGTGCTTATAGGTTTCTACTTAGATAGTAAAATGGCCCTTGCAGAACTGTTACTGATGAGAGAAAACAGGTAAGGAGACTGCAAGCAGACTTTGGGGATCATGTTTTTTGTAGTTCAGAGTTTTCCTCACCTCGGGCTAGTGGTACAGCACATTCATTGTTATCCAGTGGAAAAACCTAACTTGCTAGAAATGAGAAAACTTCTATATAAATATTAGCACAGGTACCCTTGACTCCAAAAGATCAGTTATCACATCTTAATCCAAAGAGAGTCATTGGCAAAACATAATTAATTCTTTGTCTAATTTTTAGTGCTCACATGGAGTGGCCAAGAAGTAGCAGCGAGTCACACCTCTCAAGTGCAGCTGTCCAACAGGTAAACTGACTGGAAATTTGCATTTATCCAACGAAAAATCATGTACTTCATAGCTAACAGCTATTTATACAGTATGTACTTACCAGGCTTCTGGAAACAAAACTAGTATGGACAAACCCAAAAGTATAAAGGAGCAGTGTTTTATATTCTTTGATTTCTTATCTGAAGGTAGATCTAAGAGTGCTTTGCAAGCTTTTTCAGATAACACAGTTGACATTTAAACGGTAAAACATGTTATTTGTAGACAGTCATTTACTGCTTCTGTACCTAAACATCTGAGCCCCACTCTGTCACCAGGCTGGAGTGCAGTGGCGCGATCTCGGCTCACTGCAGCCTCCGCCTCCCGGGTTCAAGCGATTCCCCTGCCTCAGTGTCCCAAGTAGCTGGAATTACAGGCATGCACCACTACGCCCAGCTAATTTTTTGTATTTTAGTTGAGACGGGGTTTCACCATGTTGGTCAGGATGGTCTTGATCTCCTGACCACATGATCCACCCGCCTTGGCCTCCCAAAGTGCTGGGATTACAGGTGTGAGCCACCATGCCAGGCCAACAATTTTCTTAATGTAGAAGATAATTTGTCCACACCACTTAAAAATGAGTATCTATTAATCACACACAAATAGAACTGGAAATCAGTCTAATGTGAACGGATAAGCCATATTATATGTTCAGGCAAAAAAAAAAGTGTAACACACAGATCCTTGTATCTTTTGCTTTTATCCAGAGGCCTTCCAGGGGTCTGCACCCCATAGGCAGGACTCTACAAAGAATTTATACTCATGGCATTTGTTGTTTCACTGTCATATAACATTTTCCTGAAGTCTGAGAGGTGGTGATTTTTAGCTTTCAAAGCCATCAGCTTATGACTTTTAGAATATAACAACTGGAAAAAGTGTTCTCTTTCTTGAGAAGATTAGTGTATGGTATAATTCATTCTAATCTGATTATACAATCCTGCATTTTTACTTTTTAGAAGGAAGAAATTTAAGTGTTTATGTATTTTTATCATTTATAAAAGAATACGCTTATTATAAAACTTCAAATACTGCAGATATCTATTAAGTATTAAAAGAAATTAAAAAGCTAAGGTAATTCCATTTTTCAGAGACAACCATTTTTAACGATTTAGTGTCCACATGTCCAAAAAATTTTTTTTCTACTCAGGAGGCTGAAATGGGAGGATCAATTGAGCCCAGGAGTTTGAGACCAGCTTGGACAACATAGAGACCCTATCTCTAAAAAGAAAAAATTGTTTTTCAATGCTTCTACAAATGTATAATAATATAGATTTATGCTATCCATACTATCTTGCAACTTGATTTCTTTCCTTAATGATGAAATCTCAGACATTTTTGCACATTGTACATGTAAATCTACCTTATTCTTCTCAAAAGCTACATGGTACTACACTTGGTAGTGATTTATTTAACCAGTCCTCTTTTGATGAGTTGTTTCCAAATATTGCAGACATGCTTATTATGTACATCTTTGCACACTTGAACATACTACTGTAAAATAAATGCCTAGAAGAAGAATTTCTAGATCAGACATTACCAAATCTTCTTAAAAGGTTAGATCACTTTACATTCTCAATAGCAGTTATGGGAATGCCTGTTTATAGTTTCTCCAAATTAGTTATCAGTCTTTTTAATTTTTGCCAATTATCGATAGGCAAATTGGTATTTATTGTTTTAATTCATATTGGTTAAATATCAATGGCAGTGAACATTTTTTATGTTATTAGGCCATTTGTATTTTCTTTGAACTGCCTATCTGACATCTTAAGAAAAGTTTAAATAAGCATTAGATTAGATTATCTATAGGCTTCCCTAACAATTGCTGTATAACTCTTGTTTCTGTCATAGAAACATCTAATTAATACCTTAACCAGAATGTAAAACTAAATGTGCATATTTTATGGATTTTCTGAGATCATGTATTTTTGTAACCTAGAGCCATGGAACTGCTAAGAGTAAAAGGTCAAAGATCCTGGTCTGTTGGACTATCAGTAGCTGACATGGTTGACAGTATCGTAAACAATAAGAAGAAAGTGCATTCTGTATCAACTTTAGCAAAGGTAATTGCTATTCTTATTCTCTTATTATATTTTAAACTTAGATATTATTAATACAAAACTAACAAAATCGTTATTCATACTCTAACCCCTGATGTCTTCAGTATCACCAGCTTTTAGAGTAACAGGTAGGAGAAGGCAGTTTAGTTTAAGCCCTATCCTGCTTAGCTATGAGAAGTCTGCCAGCTTGGGCAACATAGTGAGACCCCATCTTTACAAAAACAAAAACAAAACTTTGCCAGGCATGTGACAACCACTCAGTAGGCTGAGGTGGGAGAATCTCTTGAGCCTGGGAAGTTCAGGCTGCAGCGAGCCGTGATCATGTCACTGGACTCCAGCATGGACAACACAGCGAATCCCTGTCTCCAAAGATAAAATCTTGACTGGGGGCAGTGGCTCACGCCTGTAATCCCAGCACTCAGAGGCCGAGGCAGGCGGATCACTTGAGGTTAGGAGTTTGAGACCAGCCTGGCTAACATGGTGAAACCCCTCTCTACTAAAAATACAAAAATTAGCCGGGCATAATGGCATATGCCTGTAATCCCAGCTACTCAGGAGGCGGAGGTTGCAGTGAGCACCTCTGCAACTCCAGCCTGGGTGACACAGCGAGACTCAGTCTCGAAAACAAACAAACAAAAAAAGTGTGGACTTCTATCAGGTTGCCTTCTCACCCTCATGTGATTTTTGGTAACCCCCAAATAGTGTTTATATATCCATAAATTTCTTCTGACTGTCATTTATCATCTCAGCCAGCCAAGTCACCCCAGAATTATGTGCCAGAAAGACAAATATCACATATTCTTACTCATAACCCCCAAATAGTGTTTATATATCCATAAATTTCTTCTGTCATTTATCATCTCAGCCAGCCAAGTCACTCCAGATTTATGTGCCAGAAAGACAAATATCACATATTCTCTCACTCACGTGGGAGCTTTTTTTTTTTTTTTTAAAGTTGATCTCATGGAGGTAGAGAGTAGAATGTTGGTTACCACAGGCTGCGGTTGGGGGATAGAATGAAAAGCGGTTAATGGGTACAAAAATAGATAGGAATAAATTCTAGTGTTCAACAGCACAGTAGGGTGAGTGTGATTATTAATAATTTATTGTACATTTCAAAACAGCTAGAAGAGGCCAGGTGTGGTGGCTCATGCCTGTAATCTCAGCACTTTGGGAGGCCGAGGTGGGAGGATCACTTGAGCTTAGGAGTTCAAGACCAGCTTGGGCAATATAGAGAGACCTCATCTCAAAAAAAAAAAAAAAAAAGAAAGAAAGAAAAACAAAATAGCCAGAAGAGACCATTTGGAATGTTTTCAACACAAATAAATGATAAATGTTTGAGGTGATGGATATCCCAGTTACCCTGATTTGATCATTACACGTTATATGCATATATTGAAATATCACATGTACCCCACAAATACACACTATTATGGTACCAGTTGTTTTATTTTTTAAAGAAGCTATTGTCGTGACTGTGCCCAGAGACCATCCCATGCCCCTCCCCAGGAAATACATTCGTTTTTCTTAGCCCCCAACCTGCTACCCATATTGCAGGGGGGCTAGCTTACTTCTCTACAAAGTGGGTGTCTGACGAAGTTGCTTCCATCTCTCAAAAATTTTCTGAAATGATAACAATTTTATAAAATCAATGAATGATTGTGAGGTCTGGACTTCTAAAAATAAAATAAAAATAAGTAAATGAACAAAAAAAATTTTTTAAGTCCACCTTGTATCACTTTGTCCTATTTAAGAAAGCAAGAAAGTATGCATTTTTGTATTAACTTCTTTGCAATGATTTAGTTCTATTAAATCCCTATTTTTCTCATTTCAGGGATATTATGATATAAATAGTGAAGTGTTTTTAAGTTTGCTTTGCATCCTTGGAACCAATGGAGTATCTGAAGTTATCAAAACCACACTGAAAGAAGATACAGTTACTGAGAAGCTCCAAAGCAGTGCATCCTCAATCCACGGTCTCCAACAACAGTTAAAACTTTGATTCTCAAATGCAATTTGAGAGGCTGGACTTCTACCTAAAGGGAAAAGTCATTTAATTTTACCAATATATATAGGTTTGAGGATTTCTGTATCCTGCTACTTACCCTTACAAACTGCCTGGTTAAAGTAGAGGGTTTCTTGATTAGCTTTGTGATGTAAATCCTTAAGGAGTTATACAAGGAAGGGAAAAATTAATTTTATTTGGGGTTCTTGAGATATCTATGCTGTTCTTTAAATCTACAGCAGGGGTAAACATTCATCTGCAGTGTGCATCAATTTAAATCATATATCCTAAACTAAAAGCACAATTCATACTTTGGGAATATTTTATAAGTAATATATCTTTAAAAGAAAATTACCCTTTGACTTTTATAATCAACATAAGTTCAAGGCCCAGTATGGATTTACAAAATCTGTGTCAGTTGTACATTCACAGGATCCACAGCTTAAGTTACTAATGTTTCTTGTGTAAAATCCTGTTGGTAGTAATAGTAAAGCATTGTATTTCCCTTCTTCAAATTAATTAGCTACCAAAAAATGGAAAAGAATTTTACATGCACTTTAAAATAGTAAAATGGAAAGTGAATTTTTAAAATATATGCATTAAAAGTTTACTTTAATTTCCAGTGGGACTTCCTTTATGAAATTTTCCATAACTTCTTCCTGGAGTATTATAAGATCTCCAACATCTCATAAACTAATTGTGATATTAGTGGAACCATAGACAAATGTATATTTTCAGTGGAAATAGATTATGAATGAAAGCCAAGCAGCTTACTTTAAAGCCAAAATATGAGATTTTCATTAAAAACATTGGTCATAATAGGGAGAGGTTTTTTATTTGTTCTGAGAAAATCCTTTAACCTCTCCTGATGATACAGTTCAGAGTACACACACTTTGAAGATGGATCAAGAGCAATATTTTCTTATGTGAAAGATAGCTTATTATTACTATTGTGACATACAACTAATAGTAACAGTTAACATCAACACTTCATATATACCAGGCAGCATGATAAGCACTTTATTATTTTACTGAATCCTCACAACAGACCATTGAGGTAGGGACTATTGCCATCATCATTTTATAAAAGGAAATTGAGGTTTAGTCCTCAAGTCTTGGCTATTAAGGGGCACTTATCCATACCACCTCTACTTTTTCTAGGCACTAAAAGGGGGAAAAGGCTTAACAGCCAAAATAGTTATCAAAAGACCCTAAAGTTGGGGTCCTATACACCATGAAAGGATTACTTTCATTCTCATGTAAGGGCATGCTTTTATAAAAAACAAACATGGGCTAGGCGCAGTGACTCATGCCTGTAATCCCAGCACTTTGGGAGGCTGAGGCGGGCAGATCACGAGATCAGATCGAGATCATCCTGGCTAACATGGTGAAACCCTGTCTCTACTAAAAATACAAAAAATTAGCCAGGCGTGGTGGCAGGCGACTGTAGTCCCAGCTACTCAGAAGGCTGAGGCAAGAGAATGGCGTGAACCCGGAAGGTGGAGCTTGCAGTGAGCAGAGATCGTGCCACTGCACTCCAGCCTGGGTGACAGAGCAAAACTCTGTCTCACAAAAAAAAAAAAAAGTTTAAAAATTAGCCAGGTGTGGTGATGTGTACCTGTAGTTCCAGCTACTCAGGAGGCTGAAGCAGGAGGATCGCTTGAGCCCAGAAGTTCAAGATTACAATGAGCTATGACCATGCTACTGCACTCCAGCCTAGGCAACAGAGTGAGACCCTGTCTCTAAAAAAATAAAAATAAAAATAAAGCAAGCATATAATAGGTTAATCCAGATGGAGTTAGGAGGGTTTATAAGAGCAGACACTTCCTAGGTAAAGAGGAAATAGGAAAACTAATGCTGTTTTAGTGTAATAAGGAATGCTTATAATGATGAACTGTAGTCATAAAGAAAAGGTGAAATTATATTCAGTAACCCATGTTAGGAAAGCATAAAAGTATTTAATATGCTTGGAAAGATTCCAACCAGAGTTAACTGAATAAAAACCTTGGACATTTGAAGAGAAAAGCATTTAGTTCTATGTAATTTCAATATGCACGTGAATTAGTTCATGTTACTCTAACAATGTATTCTTACTGTCCTTTTTTATGAAATAGGAAAGTAAAACTGAAAGAACTATTTCTAGTGTTTTTAAAACTAGCCTTTTCTAATATTTGATATCTAATTAAAGTTAAATATGTAATATGCTTTTGAACAATAATCTAACCAGAAAATATTGTATAATAAATTACCAAGAAATCATTACATTAATTACAAAAGGAACATGTCAATACAACAAATGTTTATTTAATACCTACTGTTACTCCAAATACTGCGTTAGAATTTGACTATTCGAAGATGAATAATAGTCTTTGTCCTCTGGAAGGCCACAGTGTAGAAGTAATTCTCTGTATCAGATATTTCCTTGAGTGTTAAGTGTATTAGTAATCATGTGGTAAATCCCAGTGTAAGTCAAGAAGCAATATCACCACCACCATCTCCCTATGATTTTGTGATAATTTGACATTCTCAATGCTTGTTAACTTTCATGTTTTCATTTTTACGACATCATGCAGCGCTTGTTACAATTTTTAGTGGGGTTTGGATTAAAATGCTTTTTTGATGTAGCAGAAGATACATTTTTTCCCATTTTACATTGTTTTCCTTAAATATTAAGCATAATGAGTAAAATAAACTGATTTTAAAATCACCAGGAGATGCTTCATTTACTAAGTGAAACATTCAGATTAAGGAGTTTTTTTCATATAATTCACACAGCACCCAAGATATTTAGTTATTTTGTGTAAAATGAAGAGACTAGATTTTATCAATTGTTTTCAAACTTTTAAAAATTATTTTTAGCAAGAAAACTTTTTAAATCTTTTTGTTTTTGAGCCAGGTTCTCACTATATTGCCCAGGCTAGACTCAAACTCTTGGGCTCAAGTAATCCTCCTGCCTCAGCCAATGGAGTAGCTGGGACTGCAGGTGCACCATCAGCTTATTTGTGTTTTCATCTGTGATAATCGGAGGATTTAAAATTCTCCACTAATATACGTAAGAACAGAAATCAAAATGCCTAATGAGTGGAAAAAACTCATCTTTAGTGTTGAAATGGCAAGCAACTTTCAAAAGCATTTCAACTACTATTACCTTCACATTAAAAAATTAACTGATTTTGCATATTTCTAAAACCACAAAGACATTTTCCCCACACACATTCAATCCTCCATGGTTCCAATGAAATAGATAAGAAGTTAATGCTTTATATTGAGCTATAGTGTTGACCCTGAAAGATTGCAAAAGACTGATAGTAAACATGCAGCAAGAAAGCTTTTTAAACAATATATTGCTGGGCACAGTGACTCACATCTGTAATCCCAGCACTTTGGGAGGCTAAGGTGGGAGGATCACCTGAGCCCAGGAGTTCTGAGGCCAGCCTGGGCAACAAAGTGAGACCTCATCTTTACAAAAAAATTAAAAATTAGCTGGGCATGGTGGTACACACATGTGGTCCCAATATACACGGGAGGCTGAGGCAGGAGGATTACTTGAGCCAGGGAGGTCGAGGCTGTAGTGGGCCATGTTCACACCACTGCACCATGACCTGGGCAACAAAAATATATAAATGGTCTGGGCGCAGTGGCTCACGCCTGTAATCCCAACATTTTGGCAGGCTGAGGCGGGTGGATCACCTGAGGTCAAGAGTTCGAGACCAGCCTGGCCAACATAGTGAAATCCTGTCTCTACTAAAAATAAGAAAAATTAGCTGGGTGTAGTGGTGGGCACCTGTAATCCCAGCTACTCGGGAGGCTGAGGCAGGAGAATCGCTTGAACCCGGGAGGCAGAGGTTGCAGTGAGCCAAGATCACATTATTGCACTCCAGCCTGGGCAGCAAGAGCAAAACTCCGTCTCAAAAAAAAATATATATATATGTAAAATTTATTTTAATATTTATAAATTTTGTATTTATAAAATATATAAACAATATATATTACTTGGCATTCCTCCAACTCACAAAGGTACAGTTGCTCTAATTAAAGGGACTCCTGGTTAAGCTGTGGCTTTAAGAACAGTTTGAAAACCTTCTTGCTTTTAAAAGACATAAAACAGCAAGTAAAATGGAAGGACAGACTGTCCTCTAGTTTGGTTTGACTGGAGCTGTATGCTTAACTAAGGAGTTGAAAAACAGAGGCGGAGGTTACAGTGAGCCGAGATGGTGCTACTGCACTCCAGCCTGGGCGATGGAGTGAGAGTGTTTCAAAAAAAAAAAGGGGGGGGGAAAAGAAAAACAATACCTATTAATAGCCTTTATTTGTGCGTGTTAGCAACAGTTTATAATGATGCTTCTACATGCTTTCAATTAGGCCCTCCTTGTGAATGTGACCTTCACTTACACGCCAACTTTGAAGGTAATCAATACTACCGCCTTGTTCTCATTAGGGCTGTACTAAAATAATTGAAACTGTCACACATCATCAAACTCAAAATTTTACAATACCTTGAATGCCACTGTGCTTACAAAACTGACGGTGATGTGTAATGATGACTAATGTAAGTCACCATGAAGAATTTTTATGGGAAGTAAAAATTCAATTAAGATGGAAGTACCTACCCTTGCATTGTGCAAGGCAATGAAGATCTGAAGGAAGCCTGCCTTCAAGGGCTTGGATTTTGACAGCGGACAGGTACACAAATACAGCACCAGGTAAAATACGGCCTGTATTATCATTTATGTCTGGGTACAGAGGAGAAATTCTGACTTAGGGAATGGTTTCCTGGAGAAGAAACTACTATCTGGCTTCTTGTGAAACAAAGGCTCTACACTTTACCCTTGCCAACGTATAGTATGAAGGTCTTTAAAGCTTAAAAAAAATCATTAATTAGAGGAACACTGGGCATCATCTAACGCAAGTGTATCACTTTAGAGTCGGGAGAAACTTACGCCTGAGCTAGAAATGCACTAGCCTACCATTATCACAAGGGCAAGTCAGTGACAGAACAGTTCTCTGACCGCTAGTGCAGTGCCCTCCCACTTGATGAATCAGTCATTAAGGCTCACTGGCAAGCCCTTCGTACTTCTTCCCTCTCCGGCACTAGCTTCCTTAAGTCGACTCTGTGAAATACCTGCTAATCTTATCCTGAACCAGAGTTTCGACCCTCGGAACAGTCTTGCCCACATCTTTGGGACCCGATTCGTCCTGCTGAATCCGGCACTAGGGGGGCGGGTTGGTTGGAACCCACCCCGCCAGGCCTCTCTCAATCCCACACGGTGTCCACCCGCACCCGCAAGACTGCGGTCCGGAAGTGACGTAGTGGAAAAGGAAGTGGTGTCTTGGTGCCGACTTCCTGTTGTTTGGGGCCGGGTTGGGGGTGTGCGATTGTGTGGGACGGTCTGGGGCAGCCCAGCAGCGGCTGACCCTCTGCCTGCCGGGAAGGGAGTCGCGAGGCGGCCGTCATGGCGGTGTCGGAGAGCCAGCTCAAGAAAATGGTGTCGAAGGTGAGGCTGCGACGCGCTCGCCTCCTAGCGCGCGCCCACCGCTCCCTTCCGCGCCCTGCCGAGTCTGTCCCGGCCCAGCCAAGCAAGCTTCCCAGACGGGCCGGAAGCCCCGGTGCAGTCCTTAGCCACCTTCTCAGACCCCCGCCCCGAGGCGCCTGTCGCCTGGTGCGGGAATCCCCGTACGGGAGCTGGGAGGGTGGGGGGCGGCGACAGTCAACAAAGGCGTGGAGCGGAGGCTACCTGACACCTGCCGCCCACCCGCCCTTCTCTTTTCCACAGAGTTTGGAGCTGTCTGTGGGGCAGTGTAGTTTTTCGTTTGTTTTTATAAACACAAACAAGGGATCATACTTAGTTGTAGAGCTGAGGCAATCCTCTACTCCTGTCCCAATCTAGGGATCCTCCAGTCTTAGCCTTTGTTTTGCTGACCCGCAGAGATCGTGGCCTTTTCAGTTTTGTATTCTCCAGAAAAGAAGCGAAAATACCAGTCCCTTACTGCCCCAGGTGAAATACATACCATTACCATTTCAGGGATTTGCTAAGAGTAACTACTTTTAAGTGCATGCTTCTTATAACGCGTATTTATTTGCTTTGAGCTTAGTTTATGATCTTCACGGCTCAAGACTAGTGGGTTTTTTTTTCAATTTTTAAAAAAGCAGTTAAGCATTTTGTATTTTAAAGCCATGATTTATTTATATAATTACTTCAAACGTGGCACCTCACACCAGAGTGGAATGGCTTTTGTTATGTTTTGTTGTAATTTTCCAAAACTATGTAAAATGATTGAGAGTTGAGTCTTGACCAGTTCAGCGTGTTAGCTTCGGATAGTTTTGTCAAAGCAAGAATGGTAGCAATCAGCGGTTTAAGCGGTTTCAATTTTTAATAAAACACACTATTATCTGTAAAACTTTTTAAAAAACAGACTTTTTCCAGTTAAATCGCCCCCATAGTCCTTGATTGAAGACCAAATAACCTCTAAGGAGAAAATGACAGTTTTCAAAATAAAGCATATCTTGGTTGTGTAATCATATTTTAGGCTTCTTGGTTTTGTTTTGATAAACTAGTTATCCTTAGTTATAGGGGACATATGGGAAGCCATAGAAGATTGTGACCCAGGTAAAGATCCATATTGTAACTTTTGTATATCACTTTTTGAAAAAAACGGTATATTGTTTTACATAGTATGTAACTGAAGAGTATCTGTTCCATGACTTTTTTTTTTTTTTTTGAGAGTCTTGCTCTGTCACCCAGGCTGGAGTGCAGTGGCGCGATCTTGGCTCGCTGCAATCTCCGCCTCCCAGGTTCAAGCGATTCTCCTGCCTTAGCCTCCCAAGTAGCTGGGATTACAGGCGCCCACCACTTCATACAGCTGATTGTTGTATTTTTGGTAGAGACGGGGTTTCACCATGTTGGCCAGGCCGGTCTTGAACTCCAGACCTCAGTGATCCACCCGCTTTGGCTTCCCAAAGTGATGGGAATACAGGCGTGAGCCACCACGCCTGGCCTCCGTGACATTTTAATTGATAGCGTAGTCATTAAGATTTAGTCCTTGGGCTGGGCGCAGTGGCTTACGCCTGTAATCCTAGCACTTTGGGAGGCCAAGGCGGGCGGATCACCTGAGGTCAGGAGTTCAAGACCAGCCTGATCAACATGGTGAAACCCCGTCTCTTCTAAAATACAAAAATTAGCCGGGCATGATGGCGGGTGCCTGTAATCCCAGCCTACTCGGGAGGCTGAGATGGGAGAATCGCTTGAACCTGGGAGACGGTGGTTGCAGTGAGTCGAGATTGGGCCACTGCACTCCAGCCTGGGTGGCTGAGCAAGACTCCGTCTCAAAAAAAAAAAAAAAAAAGATTTATTCCTTAATGTATGTATATTCATATAAAGAGCAAGAATATTCAAATATTAGCTTATTTTTTATACCCTAATTAAGTTTCCTAAGCTTCCCTAGAGAAACCTGCCATCAAAGACAAAGGCAAGGCATGTTCAGAAGGTATTTTATACCTCTACCTGCCTCCCCCTCCACCCAACCTGTGATTACTTTAGAAACAAAAACAGAGGTAGGGAAGAGGTGGGAGAGGGCATCCTACCTGCCTTTTGGTCCTTGCCTCAATATCTGGAAAATTGAGACTCCTTTATGTGATTATGACGATTCTGAGCGTCAGCATCAGTACTGTCCAACCTATGAATTTTAGACAGGTAAGAATAGTAAGTAAAGTAATAGAAGCAGTTGTTGGGCTCCTTCCTCCTAAAGAAGGGTTTCAAATGTTTTCCTTTCAGCTGGTGTGGTCTGATGTAAGAATTGTTAGCCAGGACCCTGGACACATAGCTAGGGTGAAGGTCATTATTGTTTTCTCTTTATCTGATTGTAGGCTCTCCACACCCATCATGGTACTCTGGCCACCTGCCTTATGTTTTATATGTGTATTATAAAAGGTCTTTTTTTCCCTTGAGCATTATCTTAGCTCCCAACTTCAACATAACTTTCAACACCTTTCTCTGTTATTTTTGCAATTAACAGATATATTTATACCAGATTAGTCCTTCTTGCTTTACAGAAACAACTTTCCACTTTAGATGTTTCATACATACAGCCACTTATATTTTTACATAGTTTATCTACAGCATTTCTAGAGGCACAGTCACTGCTAAATTGAGTAGAAGAAAACTGTGGGCCTGGTGTGGTGGCTCATGCCTGTAATCCCAGTACTTTGGGAGGTAGAGATGGGAGGATCCACTTGAGGCCAGGAGTTCAGGATCAGCCTGGGCAACATAGCTAGACTCTGCCTCTACAAAAAATTTAAAAATCAGCCAGACTTCATCGCATGCACCTGTAGTCCTAGCTACTTGAGAAGCAGAAGCAGGAGGATCACTTAAGCCCAGGAGTTCAAGGTTACAGTGAGCTATGACAGAGAGAGAACCTGTCTCAAAAAGTAAAAAATAAAAAAAATTTTAAACAATAACAAAATTGGCCAGGTGCAGTGGCTCATGCCTGTAATCTCAGCACTTTGGGAGGCTGAGGTGGGCGGATCACTTGAGGTCAGGAGTTTGAGACCAGACTGGCCAAGATGGTGAAACCCCATCTCTACTAAAAATACGAAATCAGCCAGACATGGTGGCGCACGCCTGTAATCCCAGCTACTCAGGAAGCTGAGGAAGGAGAATTGCCTGAACCTGGGAGGCAGAGGTTGCAGTGAGCTGAGATCATGCCACGGCACTCCAGCCTGGGTGACAGAGCAAGAATCCATCTCAAAAACAAATAAATAAATAAAAATAATAAAATAAAGATTGATATGTCCCTCACTGTTTTAGGTTCTAAGGATGCAACAGTGAACAATCAGACAAAAAAACTATGCTTCTGGAATTTAAATTCTTATAGAAGGCAATAAACAACTCAATAAATACATCAAGAAGTATGTTGGAAAGTGATAAGTGCTTTAGAGAAAATAAAACAGGAAAGAGAAATGGGGAGTGCTAGGGTGTGGAAATGTGGTGAGTCACCATTTTATATCTGATAGTAAAGAGAGGTCTTTCTGAAAAAATCTATTTGAGCTCACCTGAGAGAGGTAAAGAAACTATGTGCCTGACATGGGGCTCACACCTGAAATCCAAACATTTTGGGAGGCCGAAGCTGGAGGATCACATTGAGGCCAGGAGTTCCAGACCAGCCTGGGCAACATAGCATGACCTTGTCTCTTCTCTACTAAAAATATAAAAAAATTAGCCAGGCACGGTGCATACCTCTAATCCCAGCTAGTTGGGAGGCTGAGATGGGAGGATCACTTGAGCCCAGGAGTTTGAGGTTGCAGTGAGCTGTGATCACACCACTGTACTCCAGCTTGGGTGACAGAGCGAGATCCTGTCAAGAAAAAAACCTGGAACAATCTGGGGTAAGAACATTTCAGAAAGAAGGAAAAACAAATGCAAAGGCTCATAGACAGAAGTTTGTCATGCATGATAGAGGAACAACAAAGGAGGGTATGGTGGCTAGACTGGAGTGAGCAAGGGAGGAAAGTGGTGGTATAGGTCTAGATAGCATCAATGGTATGGGAGGTTTGGAGGGCCTTGCAGGCCATTGTAAGGACCTTGGCGTTTACTTGGAGTATGATGAAAAGCCGTTGCTGTGTTTCAGCTGTTAGCAATATTACTCTAGATGCTATGTTGAGACTAGACTGTAGGGGGTTAACGATGGAGGCAGAGACACGTAAAGAGGCTGTTGCAGTAATCTAGGTGAGAGGTGCTGGTGGCTTAGACCAGGACTGTAGCTGTGGAGATTCCAGATGTATTTTGAAGGCAAAGCTAACAGGATATTTTGACAGATTTGCTGTGGATGTGAAGAAAAGAGAGGGCATCAAGGATAATGTGATGGTTTTTGACCTGAGCACCTGGAAGGATATATATGTATATACATATGGAAGACACTGGAGAAGTAAATTTGGGGGGAAGATAAGGAGTTCAGTTTTGGTCATGTTCAATTTGACATTCATTAGATATCCAAGGGGAAATGTCAAATTGGTAATTGTATATATGTTTTCTGGAGTTCAGAGAAGAGGTTAAGATTGGAAAATTTTAATTTGAGGGTTTCAACATATAAATTAATTTTCAACCATGAGGGAGATCAAAGGAATGAGTTTAGATAGAGAAGAAGACCAAGGACTTAGCCTGCACTCAATAATAATTGGTTAGGATAAGAGAATGAACCAACAAAGAGACTGAGAAGGCACAGGCACAGAGTGCAGGAGAAGAGTTGATGTCCTGGAAATCAAATGAAGAACATGTTTTAAGAGAAAGGGGGCTGGGCATGATGGCTCATGCCTGTAATCCCAACACTTTGGGAGGCTGAGGTGGACAGATTGCTTGAGTCTAGAAAGTCAAGACTAGCCTGGGCAACATGCTAAAATCCAGCTCTATCAAAAATAAACAAAAATTAGCCAAACATTGTGACGCATACCTGTAGTCCCAGCTACTTGGGAGGCTGAGATGGGAGGATTGCTTGAGCCCAGGAGGTGGAGGTTGCGGTGAACTGAGATCACACCACTGCATTCCAGCCTGGGTGACAGAGCCAGATGCTGTCTCAAAAAAAAAAAAAAAGGAAGGGGCCAGGTACAGTGGTTCATACCTGTAATACCAACACTTTGGAAGGCTGAGTTGAGAGGATCACTTGAACCCAGGAGTTTGAGACCAGCTTGGGCAACATAGTGAGATCTCATCTCTATGAAAAATTTAAAAATTATCCAGGTGCGATGGTGCATGCCTGTAGTCCCAGCTACTTGGGAGGCTGTGGTGGGAGTATCACTTGAGTCCAGGAGGTTGAGGCTGAAGTGAGCCATGATCATACCACTGCACTGTAGCCTGAGCGACAGAGCGAGACCCTATCTCAAAAAAAAAAAAAAATCACTTTGGTCAAATATTGCTGAATCAACTTGGTCAAATACTGCTGACAGATGAAGTAAGACAAAGGTAGAATTGGTCATTACATATCATGTGGCAGTTATTGGTGACCTTAGTGAACAATTTCAGTGAAATGCTGAGTGTAGAAGCCTAATTGGAGTGGATTTGAAGAGACCAGGTCTCTAGACGTTGAGCATCAGTGGTTGCTAATATCACAGAGATAGTCAGATATATTGTGCTCCATGATGAAAAACATTATCCTCTATGAAGTGATCTTGCCAGAGAAGAGGAAAAAAATATAAAAGGAAATGGAAATTTTTTTTTTATTTCCCAGATGGAGTCTAGCTCTTTCACCCAGACTGGAGTGCAATGGCACGATCTCGGCTCACTGCAACCTCTGCCTCCTGGGTTCAAGCAATTCTCCTGCCTCAGCCTCCTGAGTAGCTGGGATTATAGGCGCGCACCACCACACCCAGATAATTTTTGTATTTTTAGTAGAGATGGGGTTTCACTGTGTTGGCCAAGCTGGTCTCGAACTCCTGACTTCGTGATCCGCCTGCCTCGGCCTCCCAAAATGCTAGGATTACAAGTGTGAGCCACTACGCCTGGCCAGACATTTTGTAATCATGAAGATAACCTCTAGATCCAGCTAACTCACAGAAACATATATCTATGAAACTATACTAAAGGGATACAATGAACACATTCCAAACTGTGAGAGCCTCTGTAGGACAAGTGAACAAATTTCTTTAAGAAATAAATTCTAAGGAGCAAAAATAGAGATGTGTCCATCAGTTAAGTACTTTTCAGTTGAACAGTAGGTGAATAAAATGTTCAGTAAGAAGTGGGCCATACATGCCTGTAAATCCCAACACTTTGGGAGCCTGAGGCAGGAGGATTGCTTGAGGCCAGGAGTTGGAGACCAGCCTGGGCAGCATAGCAAGACCCTGTCTTTACAAAAATAAAAATAAATTAGCTGGGCATGATGGCACATGCCTGTAGTTCTGTATACTTGGGAGGCTGAGGCAGGAGAATCACTTGAGCCCAGGAGTTCAAGGTTGCAGTGAGCTGTGATTGTGCCACTCTACTTCATCCTGGGCGACAGAGCGAGACCCTGTCTCCAAAATAAATAAAAGGAGTGAAATACAGATAAATGCTACAACGTGGATAATCTTAAAAACATGCTAAGTGAAATAATTTAGTCATGAAAGATCACATTGTATGAATAAGCAAATCTGTAGAGACAAAGTAAATTCGTGGTTGTCTAGGATGAAGGCTGGGGACAAGTAGAATGGGGGGTGATTGCTAAAGGGTATGGATTTCTTTTTAGGGATGGTGAAAATGTTCTGAAGTTGATTATGGTGGTGGTTACACAACTCCAAATGTACTAAAAACCATTGAACTATACTCTTTAAATGTGTGAATTATATGGTATGTGAATTATATCTTTAAAAAGCTATAAATGGTGAGTTAATAATATAAATTAAAAGGGACTTGAGACATTTTAACCAATGCAATGTGTGGACTTTATTTGGATCGTGATTCAAACTGAGAACATAAAAAACATGACTTGAGACTATAGATATTTAGTGATGTTAAGAAAATAGTGATTATTTTAGTGTGATAATAGTATTGTGGGTTTTTTAGGTTCTTTCAGGCTTTCATTAATGTTAACAATTAGTGGAAGAGATTTTAAGAAAATTCATCCAGCTGTAAAAATGTATGCATTGGTTTTAAACTAAATTCTTATGCGATTTTGCTTTTCAGTACAAATACAGAGACCTAACTGTACGTGAAACTGTCAATGTTATTACTCTATACAAAGATCTCAAACCTGTTTTGGATTCATATGGTGAGTTTATGCAATAAAAATAGCAATTTCTGTACTTTGAGTTTACTCTCTTTGTTAATGATTGTAATTTTTTCCATTTTCTTTTGAGGTTTGTGGATTTTTCAGTTGTAGGATTGCACCACCACCTAATAAAACTGTTGGAGAGTAGCAAATTAGAAGATCTAATAAAAACATTTCATATTTCTTTAGTTTTAGTTTTTTATGTTAAAAAAAAATACTGTACCTGGATGTGGTAGCTCATTTCTGTAATCCCAGCACTTTGGGAGGCTGAAGTGGGTGGACCACTGAGCCCAGGAGGTTGAGACCAGCCTGGGCAATATGGTGAAACCTCATCTCAACAAAAAAATACTTAAAGTTGGCCTGGTGCTCCTGTAGTCCCAGCTACCCAGGAGGCTGAGGTGGAAGGATTGCTTGAGTCCAGGAGGCAGAGGTTTCAGTGAGCCGAGATCAGGCCACTGCACTCCAGCCTGGGCAACAGAGCAAGACCCTGTCTCAAAAAAATAAAAAACAAAACCTCTAACATAGAATTATGCAAATTTAAACCTAGGAGGGGATGTTAAAGATAGTTTAGTCCATTTCCCAAAGTGTTGTCTGTAGACCCTTAGTTATTCTGGGACAGGGGTAAAGGCAGAATTCTGTAGTTAAGCTTGAGCAACTTATGGATTAAACAAAATTGAGTTTCATTGCATGAAGATTTATCAGAGCCTTTAGTATGCTAATGTGTTGTGTATCACCAAGACGAGCAAGAATATATTGTATAATACATCCTAAAGTTATTTAACTGCTGAACCTCCCTGCCCCCATAGTGTCTCTTTATATTTTCAGGAACACATTTTGCAAAACTATACTCTGGACTGTCCCTTTCATTTTATAGATGAGGAAAATGTTATTTAATGTGGTCTTTAATTCTGTAGGGTAGGTAAGCAT
Organism: Pongo abelii; assembly: GCF_028885655.2. Taxonomy (NCBI): domain Eukaryota; kingdom Metazoa; phylum Chordata; class Mammalia; order Primates; family Hominidae; genus Pongo; species Pongo abelii. The sequence goes on from NC_071994.2 coordinate 58,718,594, forward strand.
GACAGTTTGTCTCTACTTTCTATTGAGACAAAATAAAGTTGTAAGGCAAGACAATGCTTGGAGTTTTCCTTATTTTAAAATAGTCTTTTCTGTCCCTACCAAATCCTGACATAATTTCTTCAACCCTGTCTCCTTGAAAATAATATGCCAGGGCTGAGGGAAAACCCATGCTGCTTCTTGTCCATTGTGAGACCCTTAGCTCTGAAGGCAAGGAACTGAATTTTGTAGCTGAGACTTTCTAAATTTCACTTGCTTCCAAGGCTTTGAAAACATTAGGAAACTGGTGAAGAGAGGTGGGAAGCAACAGAGGGGCAATCAGTTCTGCATTTCCTGAACAATAAAGACATGAACCCAAAGTCCTCTTCCAAACCTGGGGCATGATTCCTTCTCATCTCAGCCTACCTTATTTCTGTCTGCATACTATATGTACAATGGTATTTTGAACTACATAAGGCCTCACATTACCAAAATTAAAGTTAGTTTTTAAATGGCTTCAGTGGGGAGAAAAATGGTTGGAGCTAGAATTTTATAGTTTTTACTGCTTAAAAACTTAAAAGAATAAATACATTTATCAAAACTGACAAAGACTCTGTTATGAAATCTTGTATAGTTTCATATGGCTGGACTAAGTGTAAATCATTGTTAACAAATACTTTTAGAGTAAACAAAGCCCCAAATTTATATAAGGTGGTTTTCTTTTTTAAAATGCACAAAATCAGAATACATTGCAGTATAGCTTACATTCATCAACAGTAAGTAAAAGAACAAAGGTCAACAATGTACAGTCATGCATTTTGTAGTGATAGAGATATGGTCTGAGAAATGCATTATTAGGTGATTTCATCATTGAGTGTACTTAGACAAACCTAGATGGTATATCCTACTACACACCTAGGTTATATGGCATAGCCTGTTGCTCCTAGGCTACAACCTATACCAGACGTTACTGTACTGCATACCATAGGCAGTTGTAACACAATGGTATTTATGTATCTAACCATAGAAAAGTTACAGTAAAAATACAGTATTATAATCTTATGGGACCAATGTTCTTATATGCAGTCCATTGTTGACCCAGACATTACACAGTAGATGGCTATAGTTCTATGTTTTTGTACTGCACATTACAACCTTTCCCCTATGGGTATAGTGTTAATTCCAAATTATTGTTAGAAATAATAGCTGTCCAATACAGACTATGTGCCATATTAATTATAGACATAAATTATAGATAGAAAAATGTGTGTGGTATGAGAAATACAGATTAAAAGAAATTGTTTATATTTGGCTATGAACTTTTCTTTTTTTTCATTTTAATACTGGCTAAGGAGGCTGAGGCCAGGAGATCATTTGAGTCCAGGAGTTCAAGTCCAGCCCTGACAACTTAGACCCCATTTCTTAAAAAAAAAAAAAAGCTGGGCAGGGTAGTGCACACCTGTAGTCCCAGCTACACGGAAGACTGAGGTGGGAGGATTGCTTGAGCCTAGAGTTTGAGGATAGCCTGCACAACATAGCAAGACCCTGTCTCCAAAAAACAATAATAAATAAATAACTGTGAGTGGCTAGGGATAAATGTCTGCAGATCTCTAAAATAAAAAGACAGTAGGTTAACATTTAGTGTGGTATTGTTTGATAGTGTTTTTTGTTTGTTTGTTTTTTTGCAGTGGAGTTTTGCTCTTGTTGCCCAGACTGGAGTGCAATGGCACAGTCTCGGCTTACTGCAACCTCTGCCTCCCGGGTTCAAGCAATTCTCCTGCCTCAGCCTTCTGAGTAGCTGGGATTACAGGCATGTCCCACCACGCCTGGCTAATTTTGTATTTTTAGTAGGGATGGGGTTTCTCCATGTTGGTCAGGCTAGTCTCAAACTCCCGACCTCAGGTGATCTGCCCGCCTCGGCCTCCCAAAGTGCTGGGATTACAGGCGCGAACCACTGCGCCTGGCCGATGGTGATTTTTAAATAGTTTTAAAAGTGACTCACACCTGTAATCCCAGCACTTTGGGAGGCCGAGGCAGGTGGATAACGAGGTTAGGAGTTCAAGACCAGCCTGGCCAACATGGTGAAGCCCCATCTCTACTAAAGATACAAAAAATTAGTCAGGTGTGGTGGCGCGGCCTGTAATCCCAACTACTTGGGATGCTGAGGCAGGAGAATCGCTTGAACCCGGGAGGCGGAGGTTGCAGTGAGCCGAAATCGCACCATTGCACTCCATCCTGGGCAACAGGGTGAGACTCTGAAAAAAAAAAAAAAGAGCTGATCAATGACATTGAGTGAATCAACAAAGAATTGTTAGTTATTGGACAGGATGGATGATACATTGACCGGTCAGCCCCTTTCAAGGATAAAAATGAATTTTAACCAGTCTTTCTGAAAGAATAAGGGAGTATCTTAAAAAATGCTCATGATTAAATCATTGTTCTTTCCTTTCAGTTTTTAATGATGGCAGTTCCAGGGAACTAATGAACCTCACTGGAACAATCCCTGTGCCTTATAGAGGTAAATGTCTTATGTTATTAGGTTTCCAGCATAGATGCATTTTGAATACATAATAAATATGTTGCCAAAGAGTTATAAGTAAATTAAACCTACTTTCTCAGGGCTTTGATGCTGATATAGATTTTAATTTCTATTCAAATTGAAGTTCATTTGGCAGTAACACCTAACATTTTCAGCTTTCTTAAAATTTCCTTACCAAGATATATGAACAAATAAGTGCCTAAGTTCACCAGAGGAGTTTAACGTTTCACAGAATCAAATAATTTTAGAACTAGAAAGGGATCTTGCCTCCTAGTTCAGCCTCCCACACCATTCAAACTTTGCTGACAATGGGAAGCTAAGATATAGGCTTCAAAGTCAGGACAGAGTTATGTTTGAGTTCTTGCTCTATAATCTTAGCAGTTTTGTTACATGTTATAGATTGATATCTTTGACATTTGGATAATAGTACCTAACTTGGGGGAAGTGAGCATTTATTAGATAATGAATGTAAAGGACGTGGCACAGAGCCTGGAATATAATAAGCAGACAGTTAAAAGTAGCTGTTATTTATGGTTGTGATGTTGGTGATAATGCTAATGATAGATAGTTGATCTCTGTTAGCCTGTCTTTCACCCTCTGCTGAAATATTTAGTGGTGAGGAAGCATTTAGCTTCATGAGAGACCATTTTGTTTTTGGACAGCTCTGTTTGTTAATTCCTTGTAACTAGCTAAGACCTATGTCCTTTACCATAGTACCTGCTATTTCACATAGTACCTGCTATTCATAAGGCAATAAGGATAGGAGCTGTGGCTACAAAGATGAATAAACGATGTACCTCTTCTGGAAGAACTCCACTAATAGGGGAAACAAAGGGAACAGATAGATATTTACACTATTGTGTAACTGCTATAGAATTATAAAATGAAAAAGTGCTATGAGATTACAGAGGAGAACAAGGCCACATGGGAAGATCACAGAGGAAGTGACATTTGAGCCACTATTAATAAGTCAACCATTCATAACAAACAGAGGGAAAAAACAGTTAATTGAGCATCAGCATTGTATAAAGCAAGTATAAGTTTAGGGAAGACTGAGTAAAATTTAAGAGTACTGACTTTGCTGTTGCCCTCAGGAAATAAATTCTGCTGGGGGAAACAGGAATGGGGGGGTGCGGATATATGTATAAATTCTATCTAAACTAAACCTCTGTTCCTTTGACCATTCTTCAATTTAAAAATAGAGTAACTGAAGTTTCTATTTCTTTTTCAGGTAATACATATAATATTCCAATATGCTTATGGCTACTGGACACATACCCATATAATCCCCCTATCTGTTTTGTTAAGCCTACTAGTTCAATGACTATTAAAACAGGAAAGCATGTTGATGCAAATGGGAAGATATATCTTCCTTATCTACATGAATGGAAACACGTAAGTATTAATAGTGTTCTGTGAATTAGTTATGTTTTATATATTTTGCTCACTAGCATCTGCTTTCTTTTAGCACTCAAGGAGGATTCAAAGTAGGATAGATAAGTTCAGATAATGGACTAATCACTGAGTTGAGGGTAAATTAGAAAAGGCTCACTAAAAGAAATGGGTTTCTGTAGAGCTTTGTAATTTTCAGAATACTTATATTCAATATTTTATTGGCTTTAGTTGAACCTTTTAAAATAGGCAGGATTCACATAGTAGGAAGTGCATTTTAAAAAATAGTATCCTGGTGGGGTAGTTATGGAATTCAAATCTCATTACTCAGCATTTCTGTCAAGAATAATAATAGGGAACTTCTGTTTATGTGTCTGATAGTATAACTGTGACAGATTAATGTTTCTATGAAAAATAACTAGAAAAGCAAGAGAAGATACAAACAACACTTGTTGGAAGGCTTTGGAAAGCTGTTTAGGCAATCAAGACATGTATGGCCAAGATTCTGTAGAGAAGGAAACAGCAAAGAGATGAGGCAGTTCTGCCAATAACTTTTCCCCTTTTCCCCGAGGGTACTTACTGATTCCTTTTTTTTTTTTTGGAGACAGAGTTTTACTCTGTTGCCCCGGTTGGAGGGCAGTGGCACAATCTCAGCTCACTACAACCTCCACCTCCCAGGTTCAAGCAGTTCAGCTTGGTGGACTCAGCCTACTGAGTAGATGGGATTACAGGCGCCCGCCACCACGCCTAGCTAAGTTTTGTATTTTAGTAGAGATGAGGTTTCACCATGTTGGTGAGGCTGTTCTCGAACTCCTGACCTCAAGTGATCCACCCACCTCGGCCTCCTAAAGTGCTGAGATTACAGGTGTAAGCCATCATGCCCGGCCTACTTTCTGATTTTTGATGAAGGATGAAGGGCTAAGAATCTGGGCAAAGGGCCTTAGCTAAGAGGCAGAGAAACCTGCAGAGTCTCTAGCAGTCTCAGAGGGCTGAAAAGACAAAAGTTGCTGTTCTGTCTACCAGAGTAACTAGGACTTTTAGATCCAAGATTTGGGAGAAAAGGAAGCCATAAAGAAGTGAGTAGCTCTGGGGATGGTGGCTCATGGCTGTGATCCCAGGACTTTGGAAAGCTGAGGCAGGAGGATTGCTTGAGCTCAGGAGTTTGAGACCAGCCTGGGCAACATAGTGAGAACCCCATCTCTATAAAAAAAATTTTTTTTAAAAACCTTGGCATGGTGGTATGTGCCTATGACCCCAGCTACTCAGGAGGCTGAAGTGACAGGATCACTTGAGCCTGGGAATTCGAGGCTGCAGTGAGCCATGATTGTGTCACTGTCCTCCAGCCTGGACAACAGAGCAAGATCTGTCTCCAAAAAAAAGAAAAGAAAAGATGAGATACTCTGAATTTTCCCACCTTAAGAGATATGTTGAATTCCTGAGCTTCAAAGATAAGATGCTAAAAAAAAAAAAACTAAGCAGAATGCCTCTGAAAATCAGCCAAGTTTTCAGCAGTCTTAGGTTGAGGAGGCAATTGGAGTTCAGTACCTTATCAAGAAGGCGAACAAGTAAACATCCTAGGCTGTTAGTTGGCACCACTGGAGGAACACATCTTAGGAGGGAGAACTTAGAGGTAGAATGAGCCTTATAAAAATCTGTCCTTGAGGCTGGGTGGGGTGGCTCACACCTGTAGTCTCAGCACTTTGGGAGGCTGAGGCAGGAGGATCACTTGAGGCCAGAAGTTTGAGACAAGCCTGGCCAGCATGGTGAAATCCCATCTCTACTAAAAATATAAAAATTAGCCAGGCATGATGGCACATGCCTATAATCCCAGCTACTCCGGAGGCTGAGGCAGGAGAATCGCTTGAACCTGGGAGGCGGAGGTTGCAGTGAGCCGAGATCGCACCACTGCACTCCAGCCTGGGTGGCAGAGTGAGTGAGACTCCGTCTCAAAAAAAAAAAAAAAAAATCTGTCCTTGAGTCAGCTCAGTCCCTGATCCTGACTGTCTGCCTGCCACAGGATAGGGTGAACCCTTGCTGGAAGAAGATAATATATAGACCCTCTATAATTTTTCACAATGTCTAGCATACAATTTATATTTATCAAGTACACTAAGAAAGAAAACCAAGAGGAAAAAAAGACAATAGAAACAGGACATCCCTCCACTCCACCCCCACAAACACACAGGTAACTTGGTTATCAGACACAGACTTAAAAATGGTTGTGATCAGTGCGTTCAAGAAAATAGAGGACAAGATGGTAAATTTATTAAAAAGAAACTAAGTGGAAATCTTAGAACTGAAAAATAGAATAATAGAGATTAAGAACTCAGTAGATGGGTTTAGTAGCAGATTGGACTCAGTGGAATAGAGACTGCCTCAGCCTACTGAGTAGCTGGGATTACAGGCGCCCACCACCACACCTGGCTAATTTTTGTATTTTTAGTAGGACGGGGTTTTGCCACGTTGGCCAGTCTGGTTTCGAACTCTTGACTTCAGGTGATCCGTCCACCTCAGCCTCCCAAAGTGCTGGGATTACAGGCGTGAACCATTGTGCCTAGCCTCAGTTTGAATTCTTAACCTGTTGCTTTATATTAGGCCTGGAAGTAGATATTAATGTAGATATTAACATAGTTATTAATTTTTTTCTTCAAAGAATTTAGTGTAAAAGGAATGGTATGATAATTAAAACTTACCTTGACAAAACTGTAAGAATGTATGAATGAAGAATTGATTCATACTACAACATTAATGAATTCTGAAAACATTATGCCAAGTGAAAGAAGCCAAGCACAAAAGGCCATATATTGTATGATTTCATTTATATGAAACATTCAGGAAAGCAAATCCATAGAGACGGAAAGTAGATTAGTGGTTGCTAAAGGGCTGTGGGAAAAGGGAAATGGGAAGTGACTACTAATGAGTACGGGGTTTCTTTTTAGGATGATGAAAATATTCTGGAATTAGATGGTGGTAATGGTTGCATAGCTTTGTGAAATAATAAAAGCCACTGAAATGTATACTTTAAAAGGAGAAAGTTTATGGGATGTGAATTATATTTCACCTGCATGCATGAGGCTTACATGAGGCTATGATTTTGTTAAGGAATTTTGTTGGGCCGAAAAATTGAGAAAGCATGTGGTCTCAGTGGCCATCCCCACACACACCAGCCACAGTATCCGTGAGTGCTGCACAGATACTGTGCTTATAACACCCCGAGTCTCAGTGTATAAATTTACAGGCAAACACAAGAAAAATATTGGAACAGTAGAGATCAGCAAGTTTTCACAAAAAGCTTTGAGAAATGTTACTCATTGTCATCTTCCATGAGTTAGGTCAAAATTGAACAAATGAGGTGAGTTTGGTTCTTTGGAGAAGGTGAAAACTGCCACTGAACTCTTCTGTCAGGAGTATTAAAAGAAGTGCCAATCCTAATCCTATAATCCCGACTACTTGGGAAACTGAGGCAGGAAGATTGTTGAGTTCAAGTCTATAAGCTGGGCAACATGGCAAGACCTTGTCTGGGGGGAGGAGGGGTGTAAAAAGTAGTTTCTATGAAGATGGTTAGCCTATCAAGGTGATTGAGTAATTCTTCAGAACTCAGTGAACTTATGAATGAAGTACGTGAGATGAGATACACACAAAATAGATTAAGGAGTAAAAGAAGAATAATCAAATAAGCCATTTTGAACAACTTTGTCTAGCACAGCTTAATTAGTGGTTGGTAGATATTTCTTTTGTTGTTTGTTGTTGTTGTTGTTGGGTTTTGTTTTTGTTTTTGTTTTTTTGAAACAGGGTCTCACTCTAACCCAGACTGGAGTGCAGTGGCTCAGTCATACTGCAGCCACAACCTTCCTGGCTCAGATGATCCTCCCACTGCAGCCTCCTGAGTAGTTGTGACCACAGGCGCATGCCACCATGTACAGTTTTTAATTCTTTTGTAAAGACCAGGCTGGTGTCAAACTCCTGAGCTCAAGCTGGATTACAAAATGGATGGGAAAGTGCTGGAATAGACCTAGAATTTTTTAAATTATGCATGCTGCAAAATAGCCTTATTTGATCCTCCTGCCTCTGCCTCCCAAAGTGCTGGGATTACAGGTGTAAGCCACCACCCCTGGCCAGTGCTCAATACGTATTTGAGAGAAAATCTTAGTAACTCTTATGAAAAAATAGGAATCTCTTTGTCATTGTTGTTGGAAGGAAAGATCCTTTAACAATTCACCCCTTTTGTACTACAATCTAGCAATTTCTAAGCTAGAATCTATCATTTTGTTTGTTTGTTTTGAGACAGAGTCTTGCTTTGTCGCCTAGGATGGAGTGCAGTGGTGTGATTTCAGCTCACTGCAACCTCTGCCTCTGGGGTTTAAGCAATTCTCTTGCCTCAGCCTCCTGAGTAACTGGGACCATAGACGCACATCATCACACCTGGCTAATTTTTGTGTTTTTAGTAGAGATGGGATTTTGCCATGTTGGCCCAGCTGGTCTCAAACTCCTGGCTTCAAGCAGTCCACGCACCTTGGCCTCCCAAAGTGCTGGGATTACAGGTGTGAACCACCTCACTTGGCTAGAATCTACCTGTAATTTCAGAGTTCATAATATCTTTAATAAAAATTAATTTTAAGAACATGTATTTCCAAGATATCATTGATGTCTTTTAATGGCCTTAAATAATATTGTGACTGTTGCTCATATTCATCCCTAAATTTGTACCAGTATACTTATAATAAATTGTACAGTGGCAATAAAATAAATTTTTGTTCTGTGGAGTCAAATGAAGAACAAAACTATATGAATTTTGCAATATGCTGCTTTAACTAGTGCTATTTTTATATACTTGAAGCAAGAACCTTGCTGCACATCATGTTTAAAACCACCTAACTCTATTAAAATAAATTAATTAAATGAAATTTTCATGATTGGGGTCCTACAAAGAAAATTATCAAGCTGAGTTGAAAACCGATGAGAAATGGCTAACCTTTTTCTTTTTACTGGAAAGCAACTCTGTAACTGACTTGAATTTTTTTTCATTTTTTAGCCACAGTCAGACTTGTTGGGGCTTATTCAGGTCATGATTGTGGTATTTGGAGATGAACCTCCAGTCTTCTCTCGTCCTGTTTCGGCATCCTATCCGCCATACCAGGCAACGGGGCCACCAAATAGTAAGTAGAATTGAGATTTTACTTTAAAACTCATATAAACAAAGAGAACAGAAACCTTTGTAAAAAAAGAAAGAAAAATTAATGACTTCTTTGCTTTTTATTTTATCAAGCTAGTGGATTTTTTGGAAGTATTCTGAGGCCCCACATCTGCATGTACAGATTCCCACCAAAGACTGGCATTTGGGCTTCCATTTGTAGGTAGAAATCTAAGAATGGTTGTGCTGGATTCCAAAATGGAGGAGAAAGTGTAGAATAGAGCTAGAATTTTTTAAATTATGCATGCTGCAGAATAGCCTTATTTGATCAGCTTGGAAGCACATATAACTTGAAAGGTAGTCTGACCGCTCCTTTCTCTTTGCAACTACAAAATCAGTGTTGTAGATAAGGATTAAGGTCAACTGAAGCATTCACATTCAGCTATTCTGTGTATACACAATTGGACATCTAGCTCTTAGCTTTCTTTTCTTTTGTACAGCCAATTCATGATTTTACCTTGTGTGGAGTGGTGGGAGCGTGGAGACAGTGTTGCTTCTCCTCTAATTGGAATATATTATCTCTGTTACCTCTATTTTCTTGAATAATTCTTACTGATACTTAAAAATCACTCTGAATAACTGTGAGTTGGTTGTACTTATTTTGAATTTACTAAATCTGCATTGATTTCATTGTGTTTTGAGCTGCGACTTTTTTTTTTTTTTTTTTTGGTAAATTTTCTTTAAGATTATAATTAACCAAACTTGTTTATCTTACAAGACAAATTATATGTGCTTTCATTTTTCTTCTGCTGAAAATTGTGCTTTTTCCTTTTTAATCCATTCTTTCCTGAGGAACATCTTGGTTTATAAGCTGAATGGGAATTTAACAGAAAGAATTTTTGAACCCATTTCTCTTTCCTTCCCTGCCTTCCCAGAATAAGCTTGATTTTAGGATTACTATTTTAGTAAAGATACTGGTAATTCCTTTGGATCAGAAATGTGTTTTTATCTTATTAAATTCTGTTGACTCTAGTGCCCGAGAGTAGAGTATCTTGCTTAAGTTTGAAACAGGAAATATTTGGCCGGGTGTGGTAGCTGTAACCCCAGCACTTTGGGAGGCCGAGGTGGGGGTGGATCACCTGATGTCAGAAGTTCAAGACCAGCTTGGCCAACATGATGAAACCCCATCTCTACTAAAAATACAAAAATTAGCCAGGTGTAGTGGTGCATGCCTGTAGTCCCAGCTACTCGGGAGGCTGAGGCAGATGTTGCAGTGAGCTGAGATCGCATTACTGCACTCCAGTCTGGGTGACAGAGCAAGACTCTGTATCAGGGAAAAAAAAAAAAAAAAAAAAGATATGAAATATTTCCTATTCTCATTACCTTTGTTTATTTGCTCTGATTATATAGCGAGTGACCGCTATGACAAAGGTAACCTTTTCAGAAATTCAGGTAGTCTCCTAAGCAACTTTGTTTTTTTTCTTTTTTTTTGAGACGGAGTCTCGCTCTGTTGCCCAGGCCAGAGTGCAATGGTATGATCTGGGCTGACTGCAACCTCTGCCTCCCAGGTTCAAATGATTCTCGAGCCTCAGCCTCCCAAGTCGCTGGGATTACAGGTCCCCACCACCATGCCCGGCTAATTTTTGTATTTTTAGTAGAGTCGGGGTTTCACCATGTTGGCCAGGCTGGTCTCGAACTCCTGACCTCAAGTGATCCGCCTTGGCCTCCCAAAGTGCTGGGATTACAGGTGTGAGCCACTGTGGCCAGCCTGCAACCTTTTTTTTTTTTCCTAAATTTCTTCGAGTTTTACATTGACATTGGAAGTGCATATTCAAGAAAGAGACCATACTATTGTCACTGTTGCAATTCAATTTTGTACTCAGTCACTGTAAGTCACGTTAAACACTCTAGAGCTGATTCTTTACTATTTTTTTTGTCAGTTAAGGTCAAGATTAACTTCTCTTTTTCTTCCTCTATGTTGATTAGCCTCTTGGCACCACTGATCTTAGTTCTTTGGCATTCATGTTCTCTTTAAAGAATGTATAAAGTATTCTTTAAGCTTGCTGGGTTTTAACCTTTTATCCTTAGTATTTCTAAGCTTTTGTTTTGTTTTTTTCTTTGTTTTGAGATAGGGTCTCACTCTGTCACCTAGACTAGTTTTTAACAGTCTGGATAATGTAAGTTTTGTATAGGACTTCTCATAGTAGTTTGAAGTCTCTTAAAGTCTTCAAACAAACCAACAAAATCAGCTGTGCTAATTGGTCAACATAGTTATAAAAGAAATATCAAAAGATTTATTAGATATAATAAAGAAGTTACTCTCTAAGAAGTTAACCTTGGACCAAAGAAGGCCAGAATTACCTTCCTCTAAATTTGAAATTGAACTTGCTCTTATCTCAGGTTATAGATTTCTTGAGAACTTTAAAAGCTGACCAGGTTGACCTGTTTGCCAGTTATTTTGGAAGGGATTGTCATAAGTATTGTAATTCATGTTTAATGATTTTAGGATTATGAAAGGAAGAGGTATTTGTTTTGTTTTGGTGCTGAGATTTGGATTTTTTAACTGTGAAATTTTGCTGTGTATTGACAGTGTGATGTATATCTTATTCAGTAACCTACATATTCAGGCCTTGTGTATTATTTTTACAATGTGAAAAAAATTGTTTTTAGCTTCCTACATGCCAGGCATGCCAGGTGGAATCTCTCCATACCCATCCGGATACCCTCCCAATCCCAGGTAATGAAAAACGTTCTTTTGAATAATTGTATTACAAATTCTTCTATTAGATCTAGAATCAAAATAATTTGCTAATTAGGGCAGTAAAATAAATTTAATTGCAATTTAGTGGAAGATAAAACTTGGTTTATTCCTGGAATTTATTTATTTATTTATTTTTTATTTTTGAGATGGAGTCTTGCTCTGTCGCCCAGGCTGGAGTACAGTGGTGCAATCTCGGCTCACTGCAACCTCTACCTCCCCAGTTCAAGTGATTCTCCTGCCTCAGCCTCCCTAGCAGTTGGGACTACAGGCTGCGCCACCACTCCCGGCTAATTTTTGTATTTTTAGTAGAGACGGGGTTTCACCATGTTGGCCAGGCTGGTCTCAAACTCCTGACCTCGTGATCCGCCTGCCTCAGACTCCCAAAGTGCTGGGATTACAGGTGTGAGCCACCATGCCCAGCCTATGTATTTTTTTTTTTTTTTTTTAAGAAGAGAGTATTATAAAATATTTTTCCCCTTGGCTGAATTCATTATAACTAGCATTCCATTTAATATTTCAGCTATCTATACTAGGTATATAGATTTCTTAAAAGGACTTCAAGGTCAAAAATCAATTGAGATCACTGTCATTCTCAACCCATTTCTTTCCTCTTTAAAATAAAAATGCAGCCCAGGAGCTGCCTTCCTGTAGATTGAAAGAAACTCCTTTCAAACTATACACACACACCTTAAAATTCTAGCAATAAGGCCGGGTGTGGTAGCTCACACCTGTAATCTTACCCAGCACTTTGGGAGGCTGATGCAGGCGGATCACCTGAGGTCCTGAGGTCAGGAGTTCGAGACCAGCCTGGCCAACACAGTGAAACCTCATCTCTACTAAAAATACAAAATTAGCCAGGCATGGTGGTACATGCCTGTAATCCCAGCTCTTTGGGAGGCTGAGGTAGGAGAATTGCTTGAACCCAGGAGGCGGAGGTTGCAGTGAGCCGAGATCACGCCATTACACTCCACCCTGGGCGACAGAGCAAGACTCTGTCTCAAACAAACAAAACCCCACAACCTATCTTTTCTATACATTGCAGGAACCAATTAATGGTTCAGATAATGGGGTCAAACTTGTTGCATGATATTTACTTATTCAGTTCATAGACTACCTGTACTATCAACCTTTATTATCCATTTAGTAATAACATAGGTAACTAAATTAAATTAACAATGAAATCAGTCTGTTAACACACACTAGAAAGTCAATGAGAAATAATTACTAACCCATGTTTTAAATGTGTACTTGTTTCAGTGGTAATCTAGGAGTACTCTCCAAAGGTGGTCTTTGAGCTAACTTAAAATCCCACCAGACACTTTGGGAGGCCAGGGTAGGAAGATTGCTTGAGCCCAGAAGTTGGAGACCAGCCTGGGCAACATAGTAGACGCCATCTCTACAAAAAAAATTAAAATTAGCCAAGCACGGTGATGTGAACCTGTAGTCCCAGCTACTTGGGAGGGTGAGGTGGAAGGATCACTTGAGCCTACAGATCAAGGATGCAATGAGCCGTAATTGCACCACTGTACTCCAGCCTGGGCAACAGAGTGAGAACCTGTCTCAAAAAAAAAAAAAAAAAGATTGGCATGTACTGATGCCAAGATGAGACTTCCAGCTGCTCTAACAATTAGCAAGGAAAATTTAACTCTACTAAGTCGTCTTAGTTTCATATAACCCAGTCATAATCCTCATGGATAAATGTAGCCAGATTTCTGAACACATGTCATAGGTAAATACATATATGTACATATATCTAGGATCTTGAAAGTTAATTTAGCAAACATTTCATTTCTGGGTTGTCTTAATTTCACAACTTTTTAGAAGGTAATAAGCATTCTGTCACTTTGGAATAGGTAAGCAGAGATTAGAAGAACATTTGTCAGGGACAATAGAGAAAGATTCCTTTGGTAGTAATATATAAGCAGGTTATACATTTTAGATTTCTTGAGGGCCTAAATTTTCTGATTAAGTTCTAGAAATGGAATCCTGCCTGAAGCCTTGAAATTACAAGCCTTTCTACTGAACAATTGCTAGTAAAAAGGAGCTTTGGACATAGAGGGAATAATTGTTGAAGGTACACTATGGAAATGGACTTCTGAACAATAAAGCTACAAATGGAGATTTCTCTGAAGTTAATATCTGTAGGCTTAGAAGAGTTTTATACCAAGTTACAAAAAAATTCAGCAATGTGATCATATTATCTTTGCAAAGATATGCAAAATGGGAGAAACTCCAGAAAAAAAAGAGCAGTTTATCCCAGTTTTCAAAAAGGTGGATTTAGAAATTTCAGTAAGATTGACATTTCTTTACAACAGTATAGCATGGATTACTGAAGAGACTGGAAACAAAAGTACTGTGTTCAGTAGCCTCCAGCATGTGTCCACTAGAAACAAAAATGCTTTTTTTTTTTGTCTGATTTTGCTTTTATACTGATATATAAGAGAAGTACCATGATTACATTGAATCTTCAGCAAGTCATATATAAAACTTAGTTGAGGACAAGTTATAAAGTGGAAGCTGATAATACAAATAGGAGAATCTTTGAACCACTGTATTGAAAAAGGATTATTGACCATAAACTCAGAAGGAGCTCTTGCTCCAGTGTCCTAAGCTAGCTTTTTTTTTTTTTTTTTTTTTTTTTTTTGAGATGGGGGCTTCACTCTATCGCCCAGGCTGGAGTGCAGTGGCATAATCTCAGCTACTGTAGCCTTGACCTCCTGGCTCAGGTGATCTTTCAACTTCAGCCTCCCAAGTAGCTGGGACTACAGGTGTGTGCCCCCATACCTGGCTAATTTTTCTATTTTTGTAGAGATGGTTTCGCCATGTTGTCTAGGCTTGCCTTGAACTCCTGGACTCAAGTGATCTGCCTGCCGCAGCCTCCCAAAGTGCTAGGATTACAGGTGTGAGCTACTGCACCCAGCCTGGGCCAGCTCTTTTTAATCAGCAATTTTAATGCGCTTGTAAAAGGCAAATGTCATAGAATTGACAATTTTAGCTAAAGTAGGATTAATTGAGATTTATTGTCTAACTAACCAGGTGGCCAGTAATCATCCTATTCTAATTTTCTTCTTCATTGTAAGGGAAACACTGACTAGTAAGCATTCAGAGGAAAGCAATTAGATCTGAAAATCATGTCCTGAGACAAATGGTTAAAGGAATTAAGAATAGTTAGGGCTGGGTGCGGTGGCTCACAGCTGTAATCCCAGCACTTTGGGAGGCTGAGGCAGGTGAATCATGAGGTCAGGAGATTGAGACCATCCTGGCTAACATGGTGAAACCCGGTCTCTACTAAAAATACAAAAAATTAGCCGGGTGTGGTGGCGGGCACCTGTAGTCCCAGCTATTCAGGAGGCTGTAGCAGGAGAATGGCGTGAACCCAGGAGGTGGAGCTTGCAGTGAGCTGAGATCACACCACTGCACTCCAGGCTGAGCAACAGGGCGAGACTGTCTCAAAAAAAAGAATATTTAACCTGAAGAAGAGAAGCTTGAGGGAAAAATGTTAGAAGTTCTCAAATATTTGAGTTTTAGGAGTCTCCAAATAGTTGAGTGTCTTCCAAAATGCAAATTTAGGACTCCTATTTATAAATTATATTGAAATGATGTTTAATGTAAAATAGAGAAAGATGACCATTTGTCAGGGATGTTATAAATGATGTGTATAGATAAGAGATTGTTGGAAAGGTGATTGGAGTAGAATACCTCTAAGGAAAGTTCCTCTGACTTTCATATGAATACATGAATGACAGAAACTGTCCAGAAAGTGAGAAAAAAGGTTTTTTTTAAACTAAAGATGAGTTTGGTACGAATGTTATCAAGAGGAAAAAAACTATTTAAAGACAAGTGTTTTCAGGTTAAATATCCCCAAGGGTTACCAATAAGCCACAGGTAAAAATTAAATAGTATCATTTTCCCACAGACTGAGAAATCGGAAAAGTTCTCTCACAAATTGCTTGTTGCTTATGATGCTGTTGGATTGTCCTTAGAAATATTCTAGTTACATTTCCACTGCTATGAGGGTGACTCTCATATAACTGGGACCAAGCAAGAGCATTTAACCATTTAAGAGTAAATCCAGTGTCATTAATACAGTTTCCATAGAGCTTTACTTGAATAAACACTTGCAGCTCTAAAACTATAAATTCATCAACTGGTAAAACAACCATATGTCAAGCTTAACTTCCTGAATGGGGTTCTTCAAAATACTGTAATGGGTCATCTTAAATGTTAAATGTTTTTTGTTCTTGTCTTTAGTGGTTACCCAGGCTGTCCTTACCCACCTGGTGGTCCATATCCTGCCACAACAAGTTCTCAGTACCCTTCCCAGCCTCCTGTGACCACTGTTGGTAAGTACCCTTGAAAACTTGTGTTTCTCCATATAAGCAAAGTCTAACTCCCTGTTGTGAAAAGCACATTTCACCTGTGAATTTTGGACTACTCTTTCTTCTTAGAGGAAAAACTATAATAACGTACTGTAATGTTAAACTTGAAGTAAATGACTTATCATATAAATGAACCTTCTACCGGGGCATGAAAATAAATCTGATTAACTCATCAATCTTTCTTTTGATCACATAGTTTTATTTGTGAGCCAAACATGTGTTGAACTATTAGCAGATACATACATTTTCCTAGCTTGGTTATGTGTGAAAACAGATCACCATCATTAAGAGAAGAAAATAAAATGGGTTAATATGAGCAGGTCAAATAGGACAAATTATTGAAGACCAGTAGTTTTTGCTTTCTGTGTTTGCTTATTAGCGTTACCTGAAATATAATTTTCTTCAGCTAAAAAAACTAAGGCAGTGAGAGAATTTCTTTAGACTCCAACCTTCACCTATGCCTATCTCCCACTACCTGCACCACCATATCTGTCTTCTCCCTGTTACCATAAGTTGGTTATCTTTGCTTCTATCTAAAACTGATTTCTCCACTAGACCTTATCCCCTCTAATGTACTCAGGGGCATCACTTCAGCAGTTCCTTCCTCTCAAGTTTTGTTCTCTACTGGATGATTCATCAACACAGAGAACCATGCCCTAAACCTTAAAGAGTCCTCTTGAGACAAACAAATGGAAAGACATTTCATGCCTTTTCCATGAATATTGTAAAAATGACTATATTACCCAAAGCAGTCTGCAGATTCAGTGCAATCTGTGTCGAAATACCAATGTCATTTTTCATAGAAATAGAAAAAGCTATCATAAAATGTATGTGGAACCAAAAAAGAAGCCAAATAGCCAAAGTGATCTTGAACTAAAAGAACAAAGCTGGAAGCATCATACTACCTGACTTCAAAATATATTACAAGGTTGTAGTAACCGAAACAGCATGGTATTCGTATAAAAACAGAAACAGACCAATGGAACAGAATAAAGAACCTAGAAATAAATCCACATATTTACAGCCAACTGATTTTCAACAAAGGTGCCAAGAACATACATTGGGAAAAAGACATTGTCCATAAATGGTGGTGGGAAAACTGGGTATCCATATGCAGAAGAATGAAAGTGGACCCCTATCTTGCACCACATACAAAAATCAACTTGAGATGGATTAAAGACTTAATGTAAGACCCAAAACTATAAAACTACTGGAAGAATACATAGGGGAAACCCTTCAGGACATTGGCCTAGGCAACCATTTTATAGTTAATATCTCAAAAGCAAAGTCAACAAAAATAGACTATTGCGATGATATTAGATTAAAAAGCTTCTGAGCCAGGTGCAGTGGCTCACGTCTGTAATCCCAGCACTTTGGGAAGCCAAGGCGGGCGAATCATTTGAGGTGAGGAGTTCAAGACCAGCCTGGCCAACATGGTAAAACCCCGTCTCTCCTAAAAACTAAAAATGCAAAAATTTGGGCGTGGTGGTACACCCCTGTAATCCCAGCTACTCGGGGGGCTGAGGCAAGAGAATTGCTTGAACCTGGGAGGTGGAGGTTGCAGTGAGCCGAGATCACGCCACTGCACTCCACCCTGGGCAACAGAGCGAGACCTTTTCTCAAAAAAAAAAAAGCTTTTGCACAAGAAAGGAGATAGTCAACAAAGTAAAGAGACCACCTGTTGAGTGGGAGAAAATATTTGCAAAGTACCCATCTGACAAGGAACTAATAAATATACAAGGTATTCAAACCACTCAACAGTAAAACAAACCATTAAAAAGTGGGCAAAGAACATGAATAGACATTTCTTGAAGACATACAAATGGCCAACAGGTATATGAAAAAATGCTCAATATCACTCATCATCAGGAAAATGCAGATAAAAACCACAAAGAAATATAATCTCATCCCACTTTGGCCATTATTAAAAAGACAAAAAAATAAAAAATAAAAAATGCTAGTGAGGATGAGGAGAAAAGGGAACTTATACAATGTTGGTGGGAATGTAAATTAAAGCCACTATGGAAAACGGTATGGCGATTTCTAAAAAAACTAAAATTAGAACTACCAGACAGTTCGGCAGTCCCACTGCTGGGTATTTATCCAAGGGAAAGGAAATCAGTATATTAAAGGAATACCTGTACTCCCATATTTATAGCAACAGTATTCATACTAGCTGAGATATGGAGTGAACCTAAGTATTTATCAGCAGATGAATGGATAAAGACAATGAGGTACGTGTACACAGTGGAATACTATTCAGCCATAAAAAGAGAATGAAAACATGTCATTGTAGCAACATGGATGGAATTGGAAATAAACTAGGCGCAGAAAGACAAATATCAAATGTTCTCATGTGGGAGCCAAAAAACTTGATCTTCTGGAGGTAGACAGTAGAATGATAGACACCAGAGACTTAAGAACGGTGTGTGGGTGGGATAGGGCTTATGAAGAAAGGTTGGTTAATGAGTACAAACATACAGTTAGATAGAAGGAATAAGTTCTAATGTTTGATAGCAGAGTAGGGTGACTATAGTTAACAATGTATTGTCTATTTCAGAATAGCTAGAAGACTTAAAATGTTCCCACCACATAGAAACGATAAATACTCAAGGTGATGGATACCCTAAATACTCTCACTTGAACATTACATTCCGTGCAGGTAACAAAATATCACATGGTACCCACATAAATATGTACAAATATTATGTATCCAAAAATTTTTTTAGGCCGGGCACAGTGGCTCACACCTGTAATCCCAGCACTTTGGGAGGCCAAGGCGGGCAGATCATGAGGTCAGGAGTTCGAGACCAGCCTGGCCAACATGGTGAAACCCCATCTCTACTAAAAATACAAAAAAATTAGCCGGGCGTGGTGATGCACGCCTGTAATCCTAGCTACTCAAGAAGCTGAGGCAGGAGAATTGCTTGAACCCTGGAGGCAGAGGTTGCAGTGAGCTGAGATCAGGCAACTACACTCCAGCCTGGGCAATAGAGTGGGACTCCATCTCAGGAAAAAACAAATATATATATATATATTTTTTTTAAAAGAATCCTCTTCTCTATATTCCACTTTTCCTGCCACCACTATTGGATGTCTTTATTCTTCTCTGAATAACTCCTTGAAACAACTGTCTTTGTTATCTTCAGTACCTCTTCTCCGTTTCTCACTTAAACCTCCTCCTTTTGGACTTTTTCTCATACCGTTTTGCTAAAACTGGTCATGATTACCAATAACCTTTTTGAGGTTACATCCAATGGATAGTTACTATTCTCATCTTACTTGTCCTATCAGCAGCGTTTGACACAGTTGGTTACTTCCTCCTTGATACACTTTCCTCTTGTTTTCCAAAACACCATGCTCACTTGATTTTCTTCCTGTCTCATGGGTACTCATACTTAGTCTCCTCTGCAAGTTCTTCCATTTTTCTTAACATTGGTATGACCCTGGCTTAGTCTCCTTGGCACTCTCTATCCTCACTCTCCTGATAATTTCCACCAGTCTCATAGCTTTAAATACCATCTCTGTGCCCCCAGTTCTCAAATTTATGTCTCTGACCTATACCTCTCTCTTGAACTCGAGTTTGTTATATCCAGCTGCCTTTTCAGTATTTCTACTTGGATGTTTAATAGGCATCTCGAACTCAACCAAAACCGAATTCTCAGTCTTCCTAACACCTGCCCCATCTCCATTGTTACCTACTCTATACTCTTTGGAGTCATCCTTGACTCCTCATCAGGAAATCCTCTTGTCTTCAAAATATATCTAGAATCTGATCATATTCAGTGCTGATCCAAGTCACCATTATGTCTCATCTAATTTACTTCGAAAGCCTTCCACAAGATTTCTCTGCTTCTCTCCTTGTCCCCCTACATCTCTCTTTTTTGACACAGCAGCTAGAGTGATCCTAATAAAACATAAATAAATTGTATCATTCCTCTGCTCAAAACCTTCAAGTGATTTCCTATTTCACTCAGAGTTCAGTCCAAAGTTCTTGGGCCCAGAAGGCCCTACATGATCCTGCCTTCTTCTCCATTACTTTTCTGACCTCATCTCCTACTGGTCTCCTGTCTTAGGATTTGTCCATGGCCTGTTTCTGTGCATGGATCAGCCAGGCCTATCCTTACCAATTTGCTGCCACCACCACCAATCCCCCCTCCAACCCCCCACCCACACACTCAACATCCAGAAGAGTGCTTGGTATATAGAAGTTTGCTGTTAAAGAGATTTGCTGAGTTCCTGAATGAACAGAGAATCTTGTGAAGTTTATTTTTCTGTTATATTTTCTGATAACTTGTAACCATCCTGAGGTCTGATGTAAATGTCATCCCCCCACCCCATAAAGGGTTATTTCCACCGTTTTTCTCATTGATACACACTATTCAGGTTCCAGTGGTGTGGTTTTGATTTATTAAAATGTATTTGTCATTAATGTAACTATAATATAATAAAATGATTGGAGTTAGAAACCTAAATGATAAAAGGTCTTTAATCCATAAGCAAAGCACTAAATCTGGTGAAGCTCTCTTACTTTGGTTCAGGCATTATCAATAAAATAGGAATAGTGCTGTTTGTCACCCTGTTTCTCATTGAGGTAATAGTATAATCCTTTTGATTTGTAGAGAACCTTAGTTTACAAAGGTCTTTTTTATGTTAACTTGTTTCAATACATTAGGTATGAAGCATTTTTTTATAGCTTAGATGATTTCCATATATCCAAAGAATAGAAATGTATGGAAAATGGTATATGTGAAATCAGATCTCATGTTTATGATTTTTGAATGGGTAATCAAATCAACTAATATTTTACTGTACATTTTCAAGAGTACTGTCTTAGGCATATAGGCCAGAGGCAAATTATTTTATGATAATCTAGGATATCCTTTAATATATATTGTTTTTCTACCCTTTGACCTTTACCTACTTGATTTGATTTTTTTCATCATATTTCAGTAGTTGAACATTTAGTAGTCTGTTGAACTTTAGACTTAAAGGAAAGCAGAAACATAAAAGTATCATTTAGATATTAGAGTCCACAGTCACATTTTCTCAGTATATCAATGGTCACGATTTGGGCTGTTATTTTGTTACTGAGGCCATGAGAAAGAATGAATTTGGTTATTTATCCTGTTTTTGTTGTTGTTGTTGTTGTTGTTTTTGAGACAGACTCGCTCTGTTGCCAAGGCTGGAGTGCAGTGGCGCAATCTTGGCTCACTGCAACCTCCACCTCTCAGGTTCAAGCAGTTCTACTGCCTCAGCCTCCCAAGTAGCTGGGATTAGAGGAGCGTACCACCACACCCAGCTAATTTTTATATTTTTAGTAGAGACAGGGTTTTACCATGTTGGCCAGGCTGATCTCCAACTGCAGCTCCTGACCTCACCGCCTGCCTCAACCCACCAAAGTGCTGGTATTACAGGCCTGAGCCACCACACCTGGTGCTGTCCTTGTTTTTTGATACAGGATCTTGCTCTCTTGCTCAGGCTGGAGTGCAGTAGTGCTGTCTGCCCACTGCAACCTCCATCTCCTGGGCTCAAGTGATCCTCCCACCTCAGCCTCCTGAGTAGCTAGGACTGTAGACACACACCACCATGCCCGGCTAATTTTTGTATTGCCTAGGCTGGCCTTGAACTCCTGGATTCAAGTGATCCACCCGAGCTGGCCTCCTGGATTACAGATGTGAGCCACTGCACTAGGCTCCCTTGTTCTTTTTGAAACTTAGCAGTTTCACTCTGTAGATTTATTTTATTTTATTTTATTTTATTTTATTTTATTTTATTTTATTTTTGAGACAGAGTTTCGCTCTGCCACCCAGGCTGGGGTGCAGTGACATGATCTCGGCTCACTGCCATCTCTGCCTCCTGGGTTCAAGTGATTCTCCTGCCTCAGCATCCTGAGTAGCTGAGACTACAGGCATGTGCCACTGCACCCACTAATTTTTGTATTTTGTATGTTAGCCAGGCTGGTCAAACTCCTAACCTCAGGTGATCCACCTGCCTCAGCCTCCCAAAGTGCTGGGATTACAGGCATGAGCCACCTCGCCCGCCTGGATTTTAATTTTATGGTGTAATCTGAATTAATAAAGATTTAAAATTTACCAAATGTTGAAAACTATTAGTATATAGTATGGTACCCAGAAAAGAAGTGTTCCACTCAGTGATACTTCCATATGTTATGAATTTATGTGTGAGGAATGTCAGTGGACTAATTGGCCCCTCCCTTGGAGGATGTACTCTCAGCTATGCTTGTGCCAGAATCTCCAGGTTTATTTGATCTCTGTAGAGTACTTTTTTTTTTTTTGAGATGGAGTCTCACTCTGTCGCCCAGGCTGGAGTGCAGTGATGCAATCTCAGCTCACTGCAAGCTCCGCCCTCCAGGTTCATGCCATTCTCCTGCTTCAGCCTTGATCTCTGTGGAGTCCTTTTATCAGAGTGCTATAGATATCTTCAACCTCAGTTTACATAGTGTTTTGAAAACTAACTAGGGGAATGAGGAGGTGGTAGTTGGTGAATAATGAAGGAACAAACCAATTCATGTAGCAAAAAAAAAAAAACCTAACTGGTAGTATGCATTGAAACTTAACACAAAGATTCTTTTTCCTATTACTGTAGGAGCAAAACATAAACTGACTATACCTATCTTAATCAGCTTCACATACAAGATCCCTGAAAAATAGTGGGTATGGATGGGCACCAGGTGAGCCACCACAAAGTTTCTCTACCACAACCACCACCCCTGCCCCTGGCAAAAAAAGAGGAAGTTTAAAAGGCTTTGGCGATTCCTTACTCCAGTCTCAGCAGAGTGTGAAAGTTCTCTTTTGAAGGTTGACTTATTTTAAAAAGCTATATAGATGATTGTAGTTAATTTATAGCTCTGAATCCTAGGCTTTAGGCCTTTAACATATACACAGTTTGACCTTTTACTAGTTGCAGTTTAATAATAGTAAAATTGAAGAGTAGGTGTTTATTCCTGGTTAAAGCCAATACCTACCTCAGAATTTTTCTTGGTAAAACTTCATAAATACTGTATATTTCAACCTCTGAGTTTTAAAAATGTCATTTTAAAATTTTGTTCCTAAAAATCAAATAAACAAGGATCAGAAACAGTAAGTTTGGAAGGGTGCTATTAACAGAGATTCAGGGACCAGTTTTACCTTTGTTAAAGTGTTGTTTAAAAATGTGGGAGTGGAAAACCCTGAAAATGCTGCAGCTGAATGATTTGTTTCTGTAGTTTCCACTCTTTAGTCCATACTGAATATTTAGATAAAGAAAGGAAAAGGTAAAGAAAAAGAAGAGAGCTTACCTGTTAATATTTCTTTGAGGACAGAAGCTAGTAAACATGACAAGTTTTTCTTCACTGTGTTATCCAACGCTGTTCTTCCCTCTGGCCATCCTAGATTAAGTGTTTGTCCTACAGAAACTGTACTTTCAGGATATGGCACCCGAGGCACATGGCCCATGTGGGTTTACTAGTGCACACTTGCTTGTGTGCAGGTTTGGGTGTCTCTTCCCCACACCTTTCACAGACTTCCTTTGGGAATAACTGCCTCATCTTCAAGGTAAGTAGCATTTTCTTCCAATCCTAGAGAGTCAGGGAATCATGAGTGAAATTTAAACGCTGAGAGCTTAGTCTGCTAAATGTTAAATCCTTTTCTGCCAAAGCAATAATGATAACAGAAATAATGATAACAGAAATTCAAAGCAATAATGATAGATTTGAAAGCTTTTAAAAAAGCTATTGTGTAAGTTAACAGTTGATTTTTATTTTATTAGTAAATGAAAGGTAGGAGAAGCTGATTCATTTGGCTTCCTGTCGTTATTCCTATAGAATACCTCTAACATAATAGAGTCTTAAATTAGTCTTTTTCACAAAACGTTAATTTTAATGGAATTACTTTGATTCTGATTCTTTTTTTAAGAATAGAATTTTAACTCTCCTTCAGATTTATTGGCCTTTGTGCTTATGCCTACCAGGTAGCATCTTTCATCTTTTATGACTTACTATGATAGCTGAATGATTTTGTCACACTGTTTCTTTTTTGGAGTAGTTATTGTTTTGGTGTCTCATTTTAGCAAGACTTATACCTACTTACCTTCACTTTTGAAAACTTAAATTTTTATGTAAACGAATTTAAACCTTTTTTATGGTGTGTGTTTATTTTCAAGAAGTGTAAACCTGCTGACAGCTTTCTTTAAACTTTTTCTTATTGATTGTGGTTGTAGAAACTTTCTAGAGCTCAAGTAAAGCACATTTTTCTGAGTGTTTAAAAGATAAATTGAGGCCCCCTAATTTCTTTGGAAGAAAAGCTCCATAGCCTGCACAAAGCCTGTAAGTAGTATTAGAAGCTTACATATTCATACACTATAAATAAAAAGGCCTTTTGTAAGCCATGTAATGGATTTGCAGGGTTTGCACTTAATAGCACAGATCAGAACTCCTTTGCTCATACAGTTGTTTGAAATGTTCTTCCTTCTTCAGAGATAGACCTGTTTTTTGTTTTTTATTATGAAAGAAAAATAATCCTCATATGTTCTCGGTCTAGTTTCTAAATAGATGGTCAGTAAGCTACTGTTTGGGATTACTTGGGCTCCATAGTTTGCTGTGTAGCACAGATGCCAGACCTAGGACCATTATGTGGGCCTGAGCAAGTAACATCCAGGAGTAAAAATGCTGGGCAGGTAGTTTACTTTTGCTGATTAAGGGTGAGGTCAGAAAAATTATTGTTGAGTTATTTTATAGTTTACTTTGGGCTTATGGATTCTTTCTCTAATATAAAATAGCTTCATTTAAGTTCTAGGAAGTAGTGATCATTTGTAAATACTCTTAGGAGATAAATGAAACTGGCTGTCTTAAGTGTTTAAATAGTGGCTTTAAATCAGGTAGTGTATACTAGTGCACTGTGAATATACTTGCCTAAATTATTCAATGAATTTTTGGGTCCATTGAGTGTAGAGTGTCGGTTTCCTAATACTAGAAAAATTATGTCTTATTTCCTAAGGATTAAGTTTGGAGATCAGATCCTACCTGACATTTAAAGGAAGTTTTGCTTAAGATTGTTACTCAAAGTCTGTTAGCTCTTCAACTGCTAATCTGGAATTGTAGAAGGGCACTTCTGAAATCTGACTCTGCTTGAGTAAAAAGGTCAGTGTGTTGGGGACTTGGGGTATGGCAGTTTGCCAAAAACTCTTCTTGTTATAGCAGGTATCGAGAATATTCAAATTTCTCCTAAGATGTTTGAGAAAAGAGTTTGGTTTGATAAGTGTTCACAAAGTAGATGAGAATCTTCCGCCAAATCTTTTTTCTTATTTGTTTGCATAAACATTATCTTAAAGTGGCATGGTTCATCGAATTTTGAACTTTGATGAGTTTTTCTTTTTTTACTTTCTTATTTCAGACCTTAGTTATAATTCCTTTTTTTTTTTTTTACAAAGTAGTTCGATTTTTAAAAGTTTAGATATACTTCACAGTGAAGTCTATGTGTGATAGAGATAAGACTAGGTCTAATGTTGGTGTTTGTAACTTCCTCAGGTGAATTGTGACCTTTATAGGCCAAGCGACTGCTGCCTCGACTTGGTTCCTATTTTGAGTGTTAATGGCTTTGGCTGGGAAGTCTTGGCAAGGACTTATTTGGTGGTATTATGGTAGCATTTGCCTGAACATATTCTATAAAGAGAAACAGAATGTAAATTCCAGGATTTAAATGTGTGTTTTTAAAAATAGGGATTTAAAAATTTAGCATCAGTATAATTTGACCCATTAGACCAGATATAATAGCTTTAACAAAGTATGTTGATGTGTTTATGTGTGAAAAATTCACTAACTATAAAAAGACCCTTAAGTTTTCATTAGTTCTGATAACTTCTGTGCGAATGAATGGAATACCACCACTGTTGCATGTGATTGAATGCTTAATTATAGTCATATCATTTAGGTACGTAATCTATGGGAGAAGGATTTTCCTTCCTATCTCACAAGAACCATCATAATATTTCATATAGATTATAAGACAGGTTCTTTTAGAAAGGTTTTAAAATTCCTTTTGCTAATGCATCCTTACTATAAACTGGGGACTTAATGAAATCTTCAATAGTCATCATTTCATGAATCATCCTTTGGATATGAAATTCTAAACCAAACTCTTGTAGAAATTGGCTCTTTTTCACTTTCTTTAAAGGACTTTTTAAGTACAGTATAAGAAATTAGAGATTTTTATTTGGTCTAAATTCTGTCCAGATGACTGAACAGCTAAGACTTTAATTCATATTAAGTCTGTGAAAGAGAGCTCACTGTCTGGCGTATTTTAATCTGTATGTTCAGTGAGTGTGGAAAGATGTGTTGCCTTTTTTTATAGCCTCATTTGAAGTAGACCGACTTATTCTACAAATTGCCATGAAGAGCAAGTTCTTGATTAGGTAAGAAAATATGCTTTAGTTAAGGACCTGTAAAGTTTGGAAGTTCACAAAACCACCTGCACTTCTGACACTCATTGCAAGTTCATGGTTTCCCAAGGCCACTCTAAGGTTCTATAATTATCTAGAAGGACTTTAAAAGCTCACTGAAAGCTATTATACTCACAGTTATTACTTATTATGGCAAAAGATACAGATTAAAATAGGCTAAGGAAACACACGTGGGCAACCCAGAAAGTTTCAAGTGCAAAGCTTCTAGTTGTCTTCTCCCAGTGGAATCATACGCAGTGCTGACTTTTCCCAGTAACAGTATGTATCATGCATGGAGTATTACCGACCAAGGTAGCTCACCTGAGCCTTGGGTCTAGAGTTTTTATCAGGGCTTGGTCATATAGACACCATTGACTGCCTATGAGGCTGACCTTTAGTCTCTAGCTCCTCCAGAGGTTGAGCTGTTAACCTATCACTGCATGGCCCAAAGACCCCCCCATAAATCACATTGTTAGACTGTCTGGTGTAGATAAAGAACACTCTAATTAGGAAGTTCTGAGGGCTTAGACATCACCTCCAGGAGCCAAGGGCAAAGGCGTGGCCTCTCTGGGTAAAGTTAATTCTTTACTACACAGAACCAAGCTGTAAGGCATTTTGCCTTATTTTGCTTGAACTTTAAAAATATCCGAATACAGGAGCTGCTGCCACCGTTGCTGCAGCCACGGCAGGCACCGCCACCGCTGCCAGAGGAGTGGGCTTGGGAAGGAAGTGGTCACCTCGCTTGGAGCTTCACTCGGAAGCATCCTCCTCCCCTGCAGCCCTCCCACGGGAATGACTGGATGAAAGTGAGCTGGTACAGAAAGCCAACTCACTGAGCAGGCTGAGCGCTATGATGATATGGCTGTAGCCATGAAGGCAGTCACAGAACAGAGGCATGAATTGTCTAACGAAGAGAGAAATCTGCTCTCTGTTGCCTACAAGAATATGGTAGGTGACCGCCGCTTTCCTGGCATGTCATCTCCAGCATTGAGCAGAAAACAGAGGAATGAGAAATGGCAGCAGATGGGGAGAGAGTAGCATGAGAAGATAGAGGCAGAACTGCAGGACATCTGCTATGACGTTCTGGAGCTGTTGCACAAATATCTTATTCTCAATTCTATACAACTAGAGAGTAAGGTGTTCTATTTGTAAATGAAAGGAGATTATTTTAGGTATCTTTCTGAAGTGGCATCTGGAGACAACAAACAAACCACTGTGTGGAACTGCCAGCAGGCTTACCAGGAAGCATTTGAAATTAGTAAGAAAGAAGAAATGCAGGCTACACATCCAATTTGACTTGGTCTGGCACTTAAATTTCTCAGTCTTTTACTATGAGATTCTAAACTCTCCTGAAAAGGCCTGCAGCCTGGCAAAAACAGTATTTGATGAAGCAATTACTGAATTGGATACACTGAATGAAGAGTCTTATAAAGACAGCACTCTGATCATGCAGTTACTTAGGGACAGTCTCACTCTGTGGACGTCGGAAAACCAGGAAGATGAAGGAGATGCTGGGGAGGGAGAGAAGTAATGTTTCTTGTGCTTTGTAATCTGTTCAGCGTCACTCTGTACCCTCCACATATATCCCTTGTGTGATAAAAAATAATTGTATGTTGACTTTGGATTTTTCACAGCCTCAGCCTAGCAAAAATGGTTCATGGGATAAACAGCTGGTGTTTGTATTCTAAAACTCAGATTGATCACATAAATGCCACGGCATTCTGAAGTTTTGATTTTGATTAACATTGACAGGATTACTGTGTGTTTAAATTTTTTTTAATTCAACACTGTGATTATGGGGTTTTGTAATTTAGCAAAACTCTTACTTGTAGAAAAAATAGACCTGAATTATGTGTAACTTTTTGGAAAGTTTAATCTGATATCAGAATCATTGAAATACAATTCCATTGTAAAGTTGTACAGAAGGTTATAGAGATTATATTGTGATGCTGGAACCTGGAGTGAGACACACATCATTTGGCATTTGAGTTTAATGGTAATTCATAGTAATGCTGCCTATTGTTTGGCACTTAAAGACACTTGACCTGTTTGGGCTGTTGCCACTCAAAAGTTCATGACCACAAATGTCCACAGTGTCTTCCTCTGAGGAAACTCGAATCCTGAAATTTAAATTCTTTGTGGCAGATAACTGGCTTATGACACCTTGAAAAGTCCAAGTGCTCATATAACACACCTGACTAAATCCCCTTTTCTACTGCAATGTGTTAACTTTGTTACCAGTTTGCAACTTGTGCTTCAATAATGGAATCTATTTTCATTGTTAACACTGAGCTAAAGAAAAGCCATGTGTTTTATGAATGACCTTATCTGTTTCCTGGATAATACCTTTAAGAATAATCTTCTGAGTCAGGCATGGTGGTGTGGGCATATAATCCCAACTACTTGGGAGGCCAAGGCAGGAGGATCGCCTGAGCGTAGGAGTTTAAGGCTGCAGTGCCCTGTGGTTGCACCTGTGAATAACTGCACTCCAGCCTGGACCACATAGGGAGACCTCATCTCTAAAAAAAAAAAAAAAAATAGAATGATGTTCCGTAGAGATTGCCTTTCACTTGAGGAGTACTGAATTTCCTGGCTCGGGGCTTTTAAATTTTGAAATCAAAACATTCTTTCCCACCATCCTTTTTTTTTTTTTTTTTGAGATGGAGTCTTGCTGTGTTGTCAGGCTGGAGTGCAGTGGCATGATCTCGGCTCACTGCAACCTCCGCCTCCCGGGTTCCAGCAATTCTCCTGTCTCAGCCTCCCAAGTAGCTGGGACTACAGGCACGCACCACCACACCCAGCTAATTTTTGTATTTTTAGTAGAGATGGGGTGTCACCATGTTGATCTCGATCTCTTGACCTCATGATCCACCCGCCTCGGCCTCCCAAAGTGCTGGAATTGCAGGTGTGAGCCACCGCACCTGGCCCCCCACCATCGTTTTTGACTGTTGACTTTGGTTTTCTCTTCCCTCCTCTCTAAATTTCTGTCCTTCTGCTTCCTTACTTTTTTTGCTTTTGTCTTTACCTGTCTTTTGTTCACTTTTTAATGCTGTATATGGGTAGGGGTGAGAGAGATTAGTGAGCACCTTGGTGAGCAAGCCTGGCTTTAAAGACTTGAGAAGAGCTTCTAGCACCAGAGCTCTGTTTTCCTCCAGTTCTCAACACAGTGTTGCTCTTCAGTCATACCAGGATCTGAATCAAAAAAAGTATTTTTAAATATCCCTGACTTCTCCCTGTATTGAGGCTGGCCCTGATCATGCTTTTTAGTGCCCCTCACCAGGTCTCCCAAGTGCACTTAACCAGCTCAACTCTCAGATGTGTTTTAACGAGACCCTATATTCAGGGAAGTTGTGTGGACACTGCAGTGGAGAGAATTGATAATAGGCCTATCAGTCTCACAATATTACCCCTCTACCTTTAACATTCCATCTAGCTGTAGAGTCCATCTCTTTGTCCATCTGCTGAAATGAGAAAAGAAAACCTCAGGCACTGATTTAAAACAAACCAAAAAAAGAAAAAAAACAAAAATCCCTCCTTTCTAACTGAACAAAAATGTGCAGTTAATAGTTGGCTCTTGAAAATGCAGTAGTGAATGTGGAGCTAAGCCTGTTTGTATATCTGGTAGCTCTTTTCTTGCTTTGTTTTTCCTTAACCAGTATTCTGCCTAACGTTTTCTTCTGTGATGGTTATATTGCCTAGCAAGCACACCTGTGGTTGTGAAAATAGTATAGCAAAAAAGAAAAATCCCCAGTTATTGATGTACTAGATTTGTGTATGTCTCTTAAACAGTTCCAGTTTCACCTTACACAGAATAATCAGGAAAAGTGTAAAAATTCAAAAGCGAAATAAAAATTTTATCAGTTAAAAACAAAAAATACCCAAATACAAAAAAAAAAATCTGCCAAAAGCTTCCTGCCTAATGCTGTAATTTGAAGATGAGATGGGCAACATGGAGCAATGGAAAAGGAGGATGTGTGCTCACTGAAGCATGAGCTGGGCCACCACTCCTGTTACAAACCAGGAATTATAGCAGATTCCTATACTTTGAGGTTTTTTTCTTTTGTTTTTGTTTTTTGCAATAGCAAATAGGTGGGATGCCAGGCACAGTGGCTCATGCCTGTAATCCCAGCACTCCAGGAGGCTGAGGAAGGAGGATAGCTTGAGCCTGGAATTTGAGACCAGCCTGAGCAACATAGTGAGACTACCTCTCTATTAGAAAAAAAATTTTAATGGTTACAGAAAAGATCTAATGTTTTTTCTTCCTTGTGTTAAGGTGTTTTAGTAAAGTTTTCTCAAATTATATTGCATTTTACATTTTTTCTAATCCTTTGAATTTGTTGTGAGAGACCAAAATTATAAATCAGTTTTCCCCTCCCTGCCAAAAATGGAAACCAAAGCAAGTCCAAGAGATTGAATTGTGGTAATTATGGTAGTATTCTTTGTTAAAGAATTTGGATGTTCCCTTGGAAACAGAATTTTTTTTTTATTATACTTTAAGTTTTAGGGTACATGTGCATAACGTGCAGGTTTGTTACATATGTATACATGTGCCATGTTGTTGTGCTGCACCCATTAACTCGTCATTTAACATTAGGTATATCTCCTAATGCTATCCCTCCCCCCTCCCCCCACCCCACAACAGGTCCCGGTGTGTGATGTTCCCCTTCCTGTGTCCATGTGTTCTCATTGTTCAATTCCCACCTATGAGTGAGAACATGTGGTGTTTGGTTTTTTGTCCTTGCGATAGTTTGCTGAGAATGATGGTTTCCAGCTTCATCCATGTCCCTCCAAAGGACATGAACTCATCATCATTTTTTATGGCTGCATAGTATTCCATGGTGTATATGTGCCACATTTTCTTAATCCAGTCTATCATTGTTGGACATTTGGGTTGGTTCCAAGTCTTTGCTATTGTGAATAGTGCTGCAATAAACATACATGTGCATGTGTCTTTATAGCAGCATGATTTATAATCTTTTGGGTATATACCCAGTAATGGGATTGCTGGGTCAAATGGCATTTCTAGTTCTAGATCCCTGAGGAATCGCCACACTGACTTCCACAATGGTTGAACTAGTTTACAGTCCCACCAACAGTGTAAAAGTGTTCCTATTTCTCCACATCCTCTCCAGCACCTGTTGTTTCCTGACTTTTTAATGATTGCCATTCTAACTGGTGTGAGATGGTATCTCATTGTGGTTTTGATTTGCATTTTTCTGATGGCCAGTGACGATGAGCATTTTTTCATGTGTCTTTTGGCTGCATAAGAAATTTTTAAAGAATTTAACTGCCGAAGGGGCTTAGCCCTGAATTATGGTGGCTGGTCGGGCAGAATTGTTTGAATAAAGTGAAGCAGTGATAGTGTTGATGATGTAGGATTTTCTTCTGTCACTCTGCAAGCCAGGGATCTCTGAAGAGCGACACCCTGCCTGGGCCTCCCTCAACCATGCTACCTGCTGCTGGAGACAGCCCTCCCATTCGGCCCACTTGGGCCGAGTCTGGCTTACCCACTGGTTCCCGAGTTCTTGTCCTGTGCCCACAAAGAATGGGGATGCACTGACAATCAAAGAGTGAGCAAGACAGGGAGTTTTATTGATTGATGAAAGAGCTTTCAGTGGAGAGGGGATGCAGGGGTGGTTCCCCTACCCAAAGGTGGGAAAGTCCCCTCTAAATGGCTGAGTCCTGGGGCTTCTTACAGGCTCAGAATAGGGGAAGGGCAGGCCATAGGTAGTATTGGAAAAGGCAACATTTGATTGGTTAAAAGGCATTATTGAGGAAGAATCAATGG
Organism: Pongo abelii; assembly: GCF_028885655.2. Taxonomy (NCBI): domain Eukaryota; kingdom Metazoa; phylum Chordata; class Mammalia; order Primates; family Hominidae; genus Pongo; species Pongo abelii. The sequence goes on from NC_071994.2 coordinate 58,750,997, forward strand.
GAAAGGGTGGGCAAACAGGAATAGAAGTTCTCACTCTAGGTCAGGGGTTTCATCCGGGACCAGCAGTCCAATCTTTCAGCCTTGAGGCTGTTTTTGGCTTGAAGGTGGCGTTTCACCGGGGACCCACCCCATCTGCCTCAGCATTTGGCTGCCTCCTGTTGCTATTAATGAAATCCATAATTTTAAATATTTTACTGTATTAATGACTTTTCAGCACTGTTTCCAACCACATGCCTTCAAAGCAGTAGAGCTTCAGCAGTTCACTTTTCTGATTTTCAGGTAGTAGAGATATTGATGAGTTCTTTCATTTGGTTTAATACCACCATACCATTTATTTTGGAGTGCTCATATATTTATAAACAATTTTAATAATTACCTTCTACATTCCAGCAGAAGGCAAGAGAAGGGAAGTTTCCAAAAAAGCACATCCTAAGGACGTCTAACCATCTGAGGCCTTTTCTCTAGGACTCCTAGAAGATAAACAATTCTGTTGATTTCAGGAGATCATTCAGCAACAGTTTGCCACCCTTAACATTTAGTATTTAGGCTGCATAATAAGGATTATAGAGACCTTTCCTTCAGAAAATAGGTTTTTAAACTAATAAATATAGTGATAACTGTTGAGAGAGCAGATTCTAGTTGTTGTGCTGATGTTTTGGGAATTATGGTTAATGGAGGAAAGATGATTGGCAAAGATTAGCTTTCACCACAATTTAATGGTAGAGAGAAGATGGGATCTGATATTCGAGAGCATTAAACTTTTTTGTTAGTTTAGAATGGCTTAGAGTTTGTTGACAGAGTTTGTTGATGGTTTTGGTAAAAAGCAGGATCATCTAACAGGTAATTAGAAGACCCAGGTAATTCACAAGGCCCTTCAGGAAGTTTGCTTCCCAGCTACTCGGGAGGCTGAGGCAGGAGAATCGCTTGAACTCAGGAGGCGGAGGTTGCAGTGAGCCGAGATCATGCGACTGCACTCCAGCCTGGGTGACAGAGTAAGACTCCATCTCAAAAAAAAAAAAAAAAAAAGGGCGGCAATTAAGGTTAAATATACTTACGTCCTCACATAGTATTTTATAATCAAACATAATTAAAAGTCAAAATGCCATTTACACATTTGCTGATTTAGGACAATAACTGAAGAACACTGATAGTCATAAAGAATACCCAACCTTATATTAGAAAGGGGACCTTTTTGAAGAAAATATCCAGGGGATGTTTATTTGATCTGAAATATGCATGGAAATGATATAATATACTGATTAGGAAGGGACACTTGGAAGAGAATAGTAAAGAATCTGAGAATAAACAGTTTATCAGCTGTTGAATTTTTTGGATGTCATTCTTTTTTGTTCATCCATTCTGTCCTGTTGGTAAAGGGTGAAGTAGTAAAAGTCTTACAGAGGGGAGCCTCATTAACCTGTACATTCGTTTAGGGAAACTGCCCATTCTCAGTCCTCTCACTGGCCTCTACAGTGGGCACTTGTCTCCTTCAGCTTAGCAGCGAAGCCTGATGTTGGACTTGGCCTGCACCAAATGTTTTTCCTTGGTGGAAATTATTGTGCCATTTGTTGGTGATTTAGGAATAATTGTAATTGGTAGGGACATAGCCTCTGTCTCATTGAGAAAATAGCTAATTGTAGCTAATTGTTTGGGCTATGAAGAGGGAAACTGGGTTTAACATGGATTAATAGTAATCTCTTGCAGGGCAAGTATTTCTGAATCAACTCAGATTTTTACATTATTTCTGATGAAACTGGTAACATAGTTTTTTTCTTTCCTCACATTTTGAAAGTGTCGGTTCATATTGCCCCCTTTTCTGAAGGTTCCTGTGAGACAAATAGAAGGAACTTGGGAAGTAAGCAAGTGTTTTTTGCCTCTGTTTCCTGCAGGTCCCAGTAGGGATGGCACAATCAGCGAGGACACCATCCGAGCGTCTCTCATCTCTGCGGTCAGTGACAAACTGAGATGGCGGATGAAGGAGGAAATGGATCGTGCCCAGGCAGAGCTAAATGCCTTGAAACGAACAGAAGAAGACCTGAAAAAGGGTCACCAGAAACTGGAAGAGATGGTTACCCGTTTAGATCAAGAAGTAGTAAGTGACTTATTAAAGACTTAAAATTTTTGGATTGAATTGTAGCCATGGCAGAGTGTTCTATATGTCCCCTGGATGTTGTGGGCATAGTAGGAGTTCAGAAAATTATAGGCATCTTTAAACATTTGAATGTAATTTTTTGTACCTTTGTTTACAGTGGAGCCTATGTTTGGCATTTGATCTTAGATTGGGAGGGGTATGATATTTAGACCATTTTGTTTGCACCTTGTATTAGTCCGTTTTCACGCTGCTGATAAAGACATATCCGAGACTTGAGAGAAAAAGAGGTTTAATTGGACTTACAGTTCCACATGGCTGGGGAGACCTCAGAATCATGGTGGGAGGCAAAAGGCACTCCTTTTTTTTGAGAGAGAGTCTCACTCTTGCGCTCAGGCTGGAGTGAAGTGGTGCAATCTCGGCTCACTGCAACCTCCACCCCCCAGGTTCAAGCGATTCTCCTGCCTCAGCCTCCTGAGTAGCTGGGATTACAGTTACCCGCCACCATGCCTGGCTAATTTTTGTATTTTTTAGTAGAGACGGGGTATCACTGATGTTGGCCAGGCTCGTCCCGAACTCCTGATCTCAGGTGATCCACCCACCTTGGCCTCCCAAAGTGTTGGGATTACAGGAGTGAGCCACTGTGCCCAGCCAAAAGGCACTTCTTACATGGTGTTGGCAAGAGGAAATGAGGAGGAAGCAAAAGCTGGAACCCCTGATAAACCCATCAGATCTTATGAGACTTACTCATTATCAGGAGAATAGAAAGACCAGCTCCCATGATTCAATTACCACCCCTATGTGACACACACACACACACACACACACACACACACACACACACACACACACACACGTGTCCCTTTCTGTGAGATACAATTCAAGTTGAGATTTGGGTGGGGACACAGCCAAACCGTATCACACCTTTGCCCTAGGAAATGATGTTTTAACCCAAAGGAAGACTGTTTGAGTGCTTGATGTTGCCAGTTACTAGGAAATAAGTTTAGAGAGTTCTAAGCCATGATAAAGATCTGCACATCTTAGGAGCAGACTTAAAAGGACAGTACTAATTTATTGTTTCCAAAGGTTATGTGAGCCATTTTTAAAAGTATGTTCAGGGAACTTTCTCAATAATCCAGAGATACTTGGTTGGCTAAAGAGCTACATATAAACATAGCATATGCAACCTTCAGCTCTTTAAGCTTTCTCATAACAGACAGCTATGCCTTGGACAGTCCGTGTGTAAGTCAGCCCTATGGTTTTGCTTAATGATAAAGTGGAGGCATCAGCATAATTGAAGTGCCAATTTCACGCTCCATTTTCATCCCCATGAGGGAGAATTTATTCCAGTAAATGTGCGTTTTTGATGGAAGAGTAAAGAATTCTTAGAAGGTTGAGGGCTTTGTGGAAAGTGATTTATATGTACCCATTAGCCTTACAAAGTGGTTCTAGATTGTAAAATGAGCCTCGAAGTAGCCAATTTTTAGAATTCAGGAAACTGACACCAACACAACTCAGAGCCTACAACCAGCACCTGCGTGTGATACTTTGTGATTAGAATGCAGACATTTGGGCCTCTATGCCTTGACTCCTCTTCATAGACTGAGGAAAGTTACTCTCCTATGGCAGATGCCCACTTGTTGGGAAGAAAAACCTCTTATGATTTTCTATGTAAAGGAACCTTCTGCTGGAAAGTATCTTGTCTGACGGCTTAGTTTGCAGTACCATTTGTCGCTGACAGGTGACAAGCTTGTTACTGTCACTGGAAGTGCTGTCACCTCAGGATATCGCCATCATTACTCTGTTTCACTCAGCATAGTAGATCACATCTTTTCCTCTACCTTTGACCAGGGTGTTATTTGAAACATTATTCTCATCCATGAGTTGTTTAAACATGGTTGTTAGCCTGTCTTTTCCTGTGAAGTGTTGTAGATGTCTGACAAGTAGATAATTATGTACAGTTATTAATGCTTGGACTGTTCTGTTTTCAGGCCGAGGTTGATAAAAACATAGAACTTTTGAAAAAGAAGGATGAAGAACTCAGTTCTGCTCTGGAAAAAATGGAAAATCAGTCTGAAAACAATGATATCGATGAAGTTATCATTCCCACAGCTCCCTTATACAAACAGATCCTGAATCTGTATGCAGAAGAAAACGCTATTGAAGACACTATCTTTTACTTGGGAGAAGCCTTGAGAAGGGGAGTGATAGACCTGGATGTCTTCCTGAAGGTATTTCTTCATTTTACGTTCCAAGATTTTTTAACTTGGGTTGTAGAGGCACTGACCTTGCAAACCACGAACCAAGAGAGTTTCTCTGTAGTATGGATTAAGATTCTTTATCTTCCCAAAAAAAAACAGTAAATGAGATGTAGGGTTTTGCACCATCTTTTTACCTACAGAGTACTGAGGATTGGTCTGAGCAGGGGAAGAAAAGTGGGCTGGTGGCTGCAGTTCTCTGCCCACAGGCAGCATTAAGATGAGTGTAATTCTTCTGTGCCTGGGTGGATCAGGAGGTACAATCAGATTTCCATTGGTTCTTTAAGGCCATACCACCTAAATTGAGATCACTGATTGTGCCACCTCCATTTTTTATCTGTTAATTTTCTTAGAGTTATATAACTTTAGACCAGTTTTCCCACATCAAGGTATCAGGCTGCCCTTTCAAGCCCTCTTGAATGAAAGTTTTCTCAAGCTTAATGCTGTTGTACAGAGGAAAATCTAGTAAGCGAAGTTTGGTTACTGCTGTCTCTTGGGTCATGGAGAACATGGTTTTAGGGATAATAGCAGCCACCCTTGGGATATCTGATCCAGCTGCAGCTGGAGCCTGGTCAGGTCATGTGCTGCTCTGGCCTATCTCCTCTCACTGTGGGGGAATGGCCAAACCATGTGCCTCAGAAGTGGTACAACCACATGAATGGCTGGATATAAACCAGAGACCCAAGAGAGGACTCTCTTTCTGTACAGTCTCTTGCTTGAGTGGCATGGCTTAGGAAAAGAAAGTGTAGGTCAAACTCCTGAGCCAGATCCTGCAATGTAATGCTTTCTCTGTTGAGTAAGCCTTTATAATATGCAGTTTAAAAGCCACATATAATGAGGTATTCATTCCAAAGGTTGACAGGTCATGAGTTAGGGTTCTTAGATCCCATCTAGGTTACAAATTGTCTACTTTATGCCTGGGCCTAAATCAAAGCCATTCTAAACTATTCAAACTTTTTTCCCCTCCCAGCATGTACGTCTTCTGTCCCGTAAACAGTTCCAGCTGAGGGCACTAATGCAAAAAGCAAGAAAAACTGCCGGTCTCAGTGACCTCTACTGACTTCTCTGATACCAGCTGGAGGTTGAGCTCTTCTTAAAGTATTCTTTTCTTCTCTTATCAGTAGGTGCCCAAAATAAGTTATTGCAGTTTATCATTCAAGTGTAAAATATTTTGAATCAATAATATATTTTCTGTTTTCTTTTGGTAAAGACTGGCTTTTATTAATGCACTTTCTATCCTCTGTAAACTTTTTGTGCTGAATGTTGGGACTGCTAAATAAAATTTGTTGCATAATTTTTCTCTCCTTTATTGGACTTTAGGAAAGATTCATGAAACCTTAATAAGCCCAACTTCTCATTTAGCAAAAAAGGCACAAAATCCATCTTAAGTTGAAATTTAGTATTATTCTACAGCATATAAAGTGAATATGGGGATATACCAAATAGAAATCTAAATTTTGAAATATTTGAAATTGAAGCATTTGAGTAACTTATCTGTGAAAGGTCCAAGGAGATGCTCTCCTACCAACCCTACTAAATTTGTTTCCTTTCTAGGCCTCACTGAACCATAAGTGTTCATCAAAAAGAAGCAGAGTGACAGGTCCAAACTATATACCTGATAACTTTAGGATTAAAGGGAAAGATACAGTGTACCATTGCCTCCCTGCTTTTATTGTCATTTAAAGTTTCGTCTTCATGGTGAGTGATTCTGTAGCCAAGTTTGTGACCACCCAGTGAACTATATAGCTGCTGTATGTCCTGCAGAGTTCATCCAGAATAGAATGTTCTTGATCAAAATGAGAGTGCTAGAAAGCTCATGAGGCTACAAAGAAAAGTATATTCCGATTTGGGATGTTATGAAGATAATTAGGCAGCCCACTCTACTCCTAAGAGAAGAATGACCAACTTAATCTGTTGTCACCAGGGGGTTTACAGCTTAAGGCCTTTTCTGTAAAAATTAAAATGCACTCATAAAAGAATAAACAGTAAGGTCAAATCAAGGTTTTATCTAGTGTTAGGAACATTTAGATTACTGTGTGTGTGTGTATATATATATATACTTTTATTTTTACATTGTAGAGATAGATAGCATGTAAATGAACATAGGTATTAAGCCACAGAGAAGAATTACTATGCACCTGATGAAAAGAATCAGGATTTGTGTAACACAGTAAACACATTCTTGTGGACCAGATGGCAATTACGTATACATACAAGGCAAGTACTGAGAGGTACCAAAAACATCTTTGATGCCGTCGCTTTTGTTTTTTTTTTTTTTTTTTTTTAAAAAAAGTGTCATCTATCATCTGGATACTAAATCAAAGCTAAGGCCAGGCACAGTGGCTCACCCCTGTAATCTCAGTACTTTGGGAGTTCAAAACCAGCTTGGATGACATGGCAAAACCCTATCTCTACAAAAAAAAATACAAAAACTAGGCAGGCATGGAGGCACACGCATGTGGTCCCACCTACTCTGGAGGCTGAAGTGGGAGGCTCACCTGAGCTTGGGAGGTCAAGGTTGCAGTGAGCCATGATCGTGCCACTGCACTCCAGCCTGGGCGACAGAATGAGACCCTCCCCAAAAAAAAAAAAAAAAAAGAGCTGGAAGGCTACACTAAATAGCTCACTCTTTCCTCTATTTTTCCAACTTTTAGAAATTCAAATTTATTCAAAAGTTTGACATATACAATTCCATAACTACTATTTCATCTTCAATCTACAGAATGGTAGCTTTAAGCAACTTTAAAGCTTGAGCTCCTTCTGAATTTCCCAAAGTGTTTCTGCACTCTTTTGCAAGCAGGCCTCCTCTTCAAAAGTCAGTTTTACTTTTATGAGGTCTGTGATACCATTCTCTCCCAGGATACATGGGACACTAAGGAATATTTCTTCATTTATTCCATAGAGGCCCTGAAAGTAAAGACTTAAAAATTATTCCCTTTTTAACTTTTAACAGAGTTCTGCAATATGAGAAACAACAGTTGTGAGGTGAATGAATAACAGATTGGTAGTACAAACTATGGCAGAGTACCAAGACAGAGAACTTTTTTTTTTTTTTTTTGAGATGGACTGTTGCTCTGTCGCCCAGGCTGGAGTGCAGTGGTGCGATCTCGGCTCACTGCAAGCTCCGCCTCCCGGGTTCACGCCATTCTCCCATCTCAGCCTCCCGAGTAGCTGGGACTACAGGCACCCACCACCACGCCCGGCTTTTTGTATTTTTTTTTAGTAGAGACGAAGTTTCACCGTGTTAGCCAGGATGGTCTTGATCTCCTGACCTCGTGATCCACCACCCTCGGCCTCCCAAAGTGCTGGGATTACAGGCGTGAGCCACCGCGCCTGGCCGACAGAAAACAATTTAAAACATGATTAGACATATTTATTGTACAGTTTCAACCCACCATCTCTCCACATAGGCCCCAGCCTCCTGCCATGTTTGCTGGGGCCCACCCTTCTTTCCTCATCTCCTTACTCCATACCACTTCCTATCAGGAGACCACTTCAAAATTCCTATGACTTTGTTTACAATGATTTAGATCTGTCTTATTTTATAACCTCTCCCATTTAGACTAGCAGAGGGATCTCACCCATGCCCCAACTCCCCTTTCCCCAGGAGACTAACTGCTAATTCTTTTGTGTCTAGTGCTTCTTTCCTAGATCTTGTCATTGGACATAATCGAAACTGTAAGAGAACAACTCCAAAGGTACCAAGGTCTGCCCATAGTGGTTCCCAATGTTTCTGGATACTGGTAGAGTCAGTTCACTTAGTTAAATAATAAAGATGCCAAAACACTTACTTTTATCTAATAAAAAGAAACGTCATGCTAGACCAGGACAAAGGTCTACAAAGATAGGCTCTTTCCCCAATCTCCTCGCTCTTCAGCAGCAAAGAACAGACTTCAGGAAGAGAGCTGCTTCCCACAAGATCAAACCCAAAACCAGAGTGCCTCAAAAATGTTCTTTACCCCTATTTTATGTTGACGTTAATGATTTTTCAAACATGAATGTCCTACCTTACTTAGGGTAGAAACTGGATGCACTCTCCTAAGATTCTTCAAAATACTTTCTGTTAAATCAGCTACAGATAGGCTAATGCCCCAAGAAGTGTAACCTTTCATTTTGACCATCTCATAGCCACTGTAGATAGAAGAAACCATAAACATAAGTTAGTTGAGAAGATGCACTTGTCATTGAACTTCCACTTTGTAGCAACGTGTCTAACAATGCCACAAAACTGCAATGACTCCATCAACAACTTCCAGAAATTACTTGTAGTATGTATGCGTTTTTTTCTTTTTTTCTTTTTTTTTTTTTAAGTCCTGCTCTGTCGCCCAGGCTGGAGGGCAGTGGTGTGATCTTGGCTCACTACAACCTCCACCTCCCGGGTTTAAGCAATCTTCCCTCCTCAGCCTCCTGAGTAGCTGGGATTACAAGCGTGCGCCACCATGCGTGGCTAATTTTTGTATTTTTAGTAGAGACGGGTTTTCACGACGTTGGCCAGGCTGGTCTCATACTCCTGATCTCAAGTGATCCGCCTACCCTGGTCTCCCAAAGTGCTGGGATTAGAGGCATGAGGCATGAGCCACCACACCTGACCATATGTATGCATTTTTGAGGGAGGGTCTCAGCTGGAGTGCATTGGCATCATCAGAGCTCACCTCAACCTCCTGGGCTCAAGCAAGCCACCATACGCTCAGCTAATTTTTTATTTTTTGTAGAGATAGGGTCTCCCTATGTTGCCCAGGCTGGTCTCATACTCCTGGGCTCAAGTGATCCTCCCACACCTCAGCAGAGATGGGGTCTCCCTATGTTGCCCAGGCTGGTCTCATACTCCTGGGCTCAAGTGATCCTCCCACACCTCAGCAGAGATGGGGTCTCCCTATGTTGCCCAGGCTGGTCTCATACTCCTGGGCTCAAGTGATCCTCCCACACCTCAGCAGAGATGGGGTCTCCCTATGTTGCCCAGGCTGGTCTCATACTCCTGGGCTCAAGTGATCCTCCCACACCTCAGCAGAGATGGGGTCTCCCTATGTTGCCCAGGCTGGTCTCATACTCCTGGGCTCAAGTGATCCTCCCACCTCAGCTTCCCAAAGTGCTGGGATTATAGGCATGAGCCACCATGCCCTGCCACAGTGGTTAAACATTAGAGTTACAAGCACAGAGATGCAGAAATTAATATGGAATCAATTCCACCACTACAATAAACACTATATAGCAAGTGTTTGAAAAAATACATTGTCAGTCAACAGGTGAGCCCCTACCATGTGCTCAATACTGAGTTAGGCTCAGGAATAAGCAACACAGAATCAGTTCCTGACTGTTGAAGAATGTATAATCTGGTGAATATGATCACACAAAAAAGCAGAAGTGCAAATAAAAATATGGGAAATACAACAACATATATTTAAGGGACTAATCTCAACCTTCTAACAGAGTTCAGGCTCACAACTTCTAAGGTACTGAAAATGTGAAACTAGCATATTACCTGGAAATCACTTTTTTGTGGACATTTTCCCACTGCTCAGGATCTTTATCAGTTCCTATATCTGGGTTCAGATCCTTCAGAGGGACACCAGCAATGTTCACACCACTCCACACAGGCACTAAGAAAGAGATACCCAAAATCCCACTTCTTACATGGTATTAGCAGGGTTTTGGTTTTTGACCTCAGCAAAACTGTTATAATTGCCCTGAGTGATTTCCAACTAGGAATGTTCCAATATCTGAGCCCCACTCCAGATATTCTAAATCTAGATCTCCACAGATGGGGATCCACAATTCTATTATCTTGGCAAAGATTCTCCAAATAAGAAAATTGCAGTTTTAAACTTTCCACTAGGAAGTTTTAGTTTTTCTCCCTTTAAGTCTTTTTCCATAGCCAAGGTTTACATTAAATAGATTTCGAAGGTTTTTAGCCAGAAGACACTAAGGGGGGAGAAAAAGACTGCTATTACCACCACAGCACTCCTTCTCTTCCTTCTTATATTCTTCAGTTATACCCATCCCTTAATCTGAAGAATGCCTGCTACATGAAGGACACTGCTGACCTTTCTGAACTACAGTGTCTCAAATTAAATACAAACTATATCATGTTACTTAGTTCTCTATTTAAGAAAAGCATTATAATCCTAGCCATCCATATGTAGGATTATAGTATCAATCTCACGTTTTTCAAATCTGTATTTTTTGTTGGTTATTTTAAAAATAAGTGTGGTAAAAATTAAACACTACTAAAAGGGCCTAAAGTAGAATAAAGTCTTTTCTCCCCTCCCAGGAGCTGCTTTACTTTAAATGTCTGTATGATTGATAGGAAATAGATATTTCAGAGGCTCAATCGTGCTTCAGGCTTACCACTTGAGTCGCCATGCTCTCCAAGGATCAGCCCATGACAGCTTTCAGAGTGGATGCCAAGCCTTTGCCCAATAAAGTAACGAAAACGAGCAGAGTCCAGATTACAACCACTTCCAATAACACGGTTTTTGGGAAATGCACTCAACTTCCAGGCTACATAAGTTAAGATATCCACTAAGAAGAAAAAGTTCATATCAAGAAATGTCCTCATCTACAAGGATACGTTTTTTAGATTTACCTCACTTAAAACTAGTAAATCTGATGTTTTGTGGAGGGGGCAAAAAACGTGGTTCTCTATCCAACCCCAGCTATACGCCAACTCTAAGAATATCTACCAAATAGAAGTAATGAAAAACCTTTTTGTTGATACTTTGCATAGCTTGGTATGCAGAAACACAGAATGTTCACTCCACAGAAAATTCTGAGAAATATGAATAAACAAATGCTCTCTTATCAAGTCTTTCAAATAATTTTGCTTAGAGAATAACCCATTTTCAACAAAAAGCATAGTTAAGAGGGGAACAGAGGGATGGGCGTGGTGGCTCACACCTGTAATCTTTAGTAGAGGTGTGGTTTCACTATGTTGGCCAGGCTCGTCTCAAACTCCTGACCTCAGGTGATCCACCTACCTTGGCCTCCCAAAGTGTTGGGACTACAGGCGTGAGCCACTGCGCCCGGCCTAGTTTATATTCTTTAATACATTTTTAAAACAAAGATTTTTAAAAAATCAATGACAAGCATTATTTTAACAGTAAAATAAAAGGAAGCAAAGAGCATCGAATAGTAGGAAAAAATTATTTTTTTAATAGAGACAGGGTCTTGCTATGCTGCCCAGGCTGATCTAACTCCTGGCCTCAAGCAATCCTCCTGCCCCAGCCTCTCAAAGTGCTGGGATTACAGATGAGTGACCATGCCCAGCCTAAAAAATATATTTTTTTAAAACCGCATCAGAGGCCAGGTGCGGTGACTCAGGCCTGTAATCCCATTACTTTGGGAGGCCGAAGCCGGTGGATTGTCTGAGATCAAGAGATTGAGACCATCCTGGCCAACATGCTGAAACCCCATCTCTATTAAAAATACAAAAATTAGCCGGGCATGGTGGTGTGCGCCTGTAGTCCCAGCTATTTGGGAGACTGAGGCAGGAGAATTGCTTGAACCCGGGAGGTGGAGGTTGCAGTGAGCTGAGATCACGCCACTGCACTCCAGCCTGGCAACAGCAAGACTCCGTCTCAAAAAAAGAAAAGAAAAGAAACATACGTCATCACCGGGCGTGGTGGCTCACGCCTGTAATCCCAGCACTTTGGGAGGCCGAAGCAGGTAGATCACAAGGTCAGGAATTTAAGACCAGCCTGGCCAACATGGTGAAACCCCATCTCTACTAAAAATACAAAAATTAGCCAGGCGTGGTGGTGGACACCTGTAATCCCAGCTACTTGGGAGGCTGAGGCAGAAAATTGCTTGAACCCGTGAGGCGAAGGTTGCAGTGAGCCGAGATCGCACCATTGCGCTCCAGCCTGGGCGACAGAGCAAGACTCCGTCTCAAAAAAAAAAAAAAAAAAAAGAAAATGAAAATGAAAAAGAAAAATACTTTAAGAAGAAGCTTCACCCCAGAAATGCAAAGGTGGTTCAATATCAAAAAATCTGTCAACATATTACACCAGATGAGATTTAAAGAAAAAGATATCATTTTAACTGTAGGAAAACTCATTCAGGGATTAAAAAAATAAAACTATGTCTAGGAACAGAAGGAAACTGCTTTTTATCTCAAAAAGGTGTCTATCAAAATCCAAAGCAAACATACATTATGAAGAAAACTTAGAAGCCTTTTCATTAAAGTCAGAAACAAGACAAGGATACCCACTATCACTGTTTCTATTTAACATACTGGAGAGTCTTCTAGGTTATGCAATAGGACAAGGGAGAAAAAAACTAAGAATAAACCAAGGCCAGACACAGTGGCTCACACCTGTAATCCCAATTCTTACAGGGAGGCTGAGGTGGGAGGATCACTTGAGACTTGGAGTTTGAGACCAGTCTGGGCAACATAACAAGACCTCATCTCTACAAAAAATGTAAAAAGTAGTCAAGTGTGGTGGCATGCACCTTTAGTCCCAGATACTTGGGAGGCTGAGACAGGATCACTTGAGCCCAGGGCTTCAAGGTTACAATGAGCTATGGTTGGCCACTGCACTTCAGCATAGGTAACAAAGCAAAAGCCTTTGTCTGTCTGTCTGTCTGTCTACCTACCTACCTTCCTTTCATCTATCAATTAGTTTTTATAAACAGACCAAAGTCCTTATTTGGAGATGGTAGAATTATCTAATAGAAAACTTCTGCTAATGCCTACTTGCCTGGGACTTTGAGGAACTACTATAGGAGCAATTATTTTGTTTACTAAAACGGAATACCTTGCTATCTCTTTGATACATGTTTACAAAGCCTGGGTAAAAATGGTATAAATTACTTTTGAACCACCTCTACATTCTGAGGGCTTCAGCAGGGCAATGAAGAGGTGTTCTATGTATAGAATTTGCAATATCAAAAATAAGAAAATACTCATTAAGTGAGGAAATGTGTTGTTGTTTTTTTTTTAAGTGTAGTAGGACAATATTTCACAAATCATTCTACAAAGTGATTGTCCTGCTATTTCTGCAGTTTCAAAATAGGTGTTTTTTAGAGCCATTCACAAAAATTTCCATTAAGTCAAAATTATTTGGGGAAAAACAGGTAAGGTAAGGTAGAGAGTTCACTTTCATATTATTTGAATTAAACCTCTTTTATTTTCTTACAGGCTCAGTCTTTAAGTAATAAAGTAGCAGCTTTCAAGTAAATGAAGTGTCAAATAAATATTGATTCAACTCTTATTTGAAAAATCTATTTGTTCTTGTTTTAGATGATTAGAATAGTATTTTAGGCATTTGTTGGTACCTTTTCCATTTGGTTGAACTTTTAACTTAGCTTTATGTAATAACTCATACTTTAAAAATAATAAATGCATCAAATTCTATCCTAAACATATGAAGACAATTTAAGATTCAGAATCCTGTAGTGGATCTCTGTGAAGGACATAATTTCTAATTTGTCTTTTTTGTAAATCCATATTTTTTATGGCAGATTTAAGTACTCACTTAAATAGTAGAAATTCGACACTTTAAAAAGATATGAAGATGACGTCTTTTGTCCTCTGAAACAGTGTTTTCTAAACATGTAGTATTTCCATTAATGTAAAAGTTAGAGCTTCTGTTCCCTGTTTAATACACACTGATGGTAAAAAGTGATACTGAAACAGTCTGATCATACCACTATTTTAAATGGTAAGCATTAATTCTAATACCTGAGATGGAGAGAAGTATGTGTAGAAATGTCTTTAAGTTTCCTCATACATAAAGCTATCAAGTGAAGAACCTCAGTTAGTCATGCTGGGCCTTAAGAGGTTCGTCAACTGCCACTGAAATGCAAGGGGATTGGGGGACCTCTGCCAGGCCCTGGGTCTGGAACAGAGAATGTGACCTGTTTTAATTGGTAAACTGAAAACAGAGCAAGTAACTCAGCTGTGTCCCAGGGTACCCAACCACATTTTCTAGGTAAATGACTATAGATGTGAAGAAAAGGTTAAACTTTTCCTAAATCTTTGACCTTCAATTGTTTAGTTCTCTTCCTGTATTATTTTACATCCCCTCCCTTACCATACTGCCCTCTAAATTTTCCATTTTCCACTTCTATTTGGTCATTTAGTTCATGTAAATAGTTACTGGAACTTTCTAATTTATAAAAAAAAAAAAAATCCTAAATAACAAACCTTCATAAGCCATTCTGGGTAGATTTTTCTTCTTTTTGAAAAACAATGTTTTTTTTTTTATATAGAGACAGGGTTTCACCATTTTGCCCAGGCTGGTCTTGAACTCCTGGGCTCAAGCAATCTTCCCGCCTCAGCCTCCCAAAGTCCTGGGATAATAGGTGTGAACCACCATGCCCAGCCTCATTCTGAACAGTTTTGAAATTAATACCTAGTATTTGTCATGTCTTGTGCTCCACATTTCCACAGTAATAAACTAAAATGCTATTTTAAAATAATGTCAACAGTGTGTTTTTATAACTGAAATAAGATCTGTATGCAGGCGTGGTGGTTCACGTCTGTAATCCCAGCACTTCAGGCGGTCAAGGTGGGTAGATCACTTGAGGCCAGGAGTTCAAGACCAGCCTGGGCAACATGGCGAAACTCCGGCTCTACTGAAAATACAAGAATTAGCTGGGCATGATGGTGCGCACCTGCAATCCCAGCTACTTGGGAAGCTGAGGCACAAGAATCACTTGAACCCAGGAGGCGGAGGTTGCAGTGAGCCAAGTTTGCACCACTGCACTCCAGCCTGAGCGACAGAGCAAAACCCTCTCTCAAAAAAAAAAAAAAAAAAAACTTCTAAAATTTACAGTTTTACATTTCTACCACTACATGGACAAAATTATCATGCACTTAGGTAAGATAAATTAATATTTAACATAAATACGAAACCCTTGCTAATTGCTTGTTTTAATTTTTTAAATTTCACATTCATATCAGCATAATAAAATATCATATAAACTAAAAGTCTGAAAATAGACTGCAGTAGGTCAGTTACTGAAAATAAAACACTTGAAATGTGGCCAGGCGCTGTGGCTCACGCCTGTAATCCCAGCACTTTGGGAGGCTGAGGCGAGCGGATCTCTTGGGGTTTTAGGAGTTTGAGACCAGACTGGCCATCATGGTGAAACCCCGTCTCTACTAAAAATACAAAAATTAGCCGGGCGTGGTAGTGCACGCCTGTAATTCCAGCTACTTGGGAGGCTGAGGCAGGAGAATTGCTTGAACCTGGGAGGTGGAGGTGGCAGTGAGCCGAGATCATGCCACTGTACTCCAGCCTGGGCAACAGACCAAGACTCCATCTCAAAAAAAAAAAAAAAGTGTGCTAGGTAAATAGGTAAATGTGAGTATTGCTATAAAGTTAGTAATGTTTAAAAAATAGCACCACAATCATCATAACTATTAATACATTTAGTTTTTATCCATGATTTGCCAAAATAAAAATTGGCACATCCTTGAAAGGGAGATTTCTAAAGGAACTTAAGAACTTCTAAAAGTGTCTCTGGTGATTCATTTAAATGATACTTACTTTTCCTGACCTTAAAACTCTGATTTGAACTTGCACTCCATTTTGTAGTGATGCTACCTATACATATTACACATGTGTGAAGCCTTTCCTCTACTACAGAACCACTAAAACCAGGCCTTGAGGACTGTGGAGACACGGGAGCTGCATCTGAAGGCAGTCCTGCATGGAAATTAGTACCTACACCTGAGAAACCCCTCTCTATCCAGATTGCTCTCAGAATTGCCTTTTCCTTCACTAAAATTTTAGCTAAATATTATCATTCGGTGCCACACGCTGGCTCACGCCTGTAATCCCAGCACTTTGGGAGGCCAAGGCAGGCGGATCACTTGATGCCAAGGAGTTCAAGACCAGCCTAACATGGTAAAACCCCATCTGTACTAAAAATACAAAAATTAGCTGGGCATGGTGGCATGTGCCTGTAATCCCAGCTACTTGGGAAGCTGAGGCATGAGAATTGCTTGAACCTGGGAGGCGGAGATTGCAGTGAGCCAAGATTGCACCACTGCACTCCAGCCTGGGTAACAGAGAGAGACTCTGTCTCAAAAAAAAAATAAATATTATCATTCAGGGGGGAAAAAAATCTTTCCTCAGTGGTATCAATTTTTGGTAGCTTAATACTAATTTAAAATTGTCAGGTTTTTTTTTTTTTTGTATAAGAGTAATGAAGTTAATTGTTTCTCTTAACTTTTGAAGCACCTGAGATTTTGAAAATGGTTCTTAGTGAACCATTTTAACAGAGTCACTAAAATAATGGAGAAGACTTTCTTCACATGGTTCTAATATCAGAATAAGTTTTCTAAATAGATATGGAAGATATATTTGATAGTGTGTACTATAACTGCATACACTGTCAAGCAAATACAGAACTAAGCTGTTAAATCATTTGAGATTGAGAATTTTTATGGTTATTTTTCCTTATTTTTACTGCTGTTAATGGCAGACAGCCAGTATATAAAATGTAGAAAAAGTATGCTCTGAATGTGCATATTAGAAATATTAGTCAACAAATTAAATATTCTTTAATAGACTTCTGCCATAATGCATAGAGAAGCATCTTTTGCTAATGTACACTTCTAAAATCTGCGGTGGGAGTGTGGTGGGCCAGTTAATGTTGCCAAGCAAGCGATGCTTAATTTGTGTTTCCTAATTTGTTATCATATAACCTTAATGATGCGGTACTTTGAGGGTGGAGGCATTTTAGTGCAAATTAAAACAAAGTAGGTTGGGGATTCATTTAACACAAACAGTAAATGTGAACTTACTGTCCCCACAGACTTCAGTGCCCTGAATGGTTAGAGAAATTAATGAAGGAGCTCCACCAGGTGCCTTCACAACTCTGAGTCATATCAGAATCTCTCCACAGCTCTCCTTTCAAAAATGACACCGTGAGATTTCAGGATGTGAAAAAACTTACTGGAAAGTGTGTAAGAAAATATAAAATACTATTATACAATGTGATAATGTATCATCAGCTTGTTATTTTCAGTGTGCTTCCTTGTAGCGCCAGACTACCATTTCTGAATTTTGGATTTGGTATTTTTTTAAAGAATCAAACTCTTGAAAAGAGGAAATGCTTATACCAGTAGCCTGTATGAAGCAAAATTTATGTGAAAGCTAAAGATATGCATGCAGTTAAATATATAAATAAATCTCAATGCCATACATAAAGAACTTTTGATAATCTATGAACTATTTTAAAGAAGAAAAAACAGAGCCTCAAACTTGTGGGACACCATTAAACACACCAACATATATATGCATGTATGGTAGGACCAGAAGGAGGGGAGAGGAGCAGAAAATTATTCAAAGAAGTAACAGCTGAAACTTCCCAAATAGAAAAACATTATACATCCAAGCCGGGTGCAGTGGCTCATGCCTGTAATCCCAGCACTTTGGGAGGCTGAGGCGGGCAGATCAGTTCGGGTCAGGAATTTGAGACCAGCCTGGCCAACATGGAGAAACCCCGTCTCTACTAAAAATACAAAAAGTTAGCCAGGAGTGGTGGTGGGTGCCCATAATCCCAGCTACTCAGGAGGCTGAGGCACGAGAATCACTTGAACCCAGGAAGCGGAGGTTGCAGTGAGCCGAGATCATGCCACTGCACTCTAGTCTGGGCCACAGAGCAAGACTCCATCTCAAAAGAAGAAAAAAAAAAAAAAACCTATACATCCAAGCTGCTCAATGAATTCCAAGTGGTATAAACTGAAAGACATTCACACTTCGACACATCATAGTCAAACTGTTAAAAGCCAAAGAGAAAATATTGGAAACAGCAAGAGAAAAACAACTTATTAAGTACAAAAGAACCAAAATGAATCAGCAGTAATCCCTATCAAAATCCTTGCTGGTTTTACTTCAGAAATTGACAAGCTGATTCATAAATTCATATAGAAACGCTAAGGATCCAGACAAGCAATATATATATATATATATATATATATATTTTTTTTTTTTTTTTTTTTTGAGACAGTCTTGCCTTGTTGCCCAGGCTGGAGTGCAGTGGCACTCCATCTGTACTCAGCTCACTGCAGCCTCTACCTCCTGAGTTCAAGCGATTCTCTTGCCTCAGCCTCCCAAGTAGCTAGGATTACAGGTGTGCACCACCAAGCCCAGCTAATTTTTGTATTTTTAGTAAAGATGGGATTTCACCATGTTGGCCAGGCTGGTCTTGAACTCCTGACCTCAGGTGATCCACGTGGCTCAGCTCCCAAAGTGCTGGGATTACAGATGTAAGCCACCACGCCTGGCCCAAAATAATCTTAAAGAATAGTCAGAAGACTTAACACGTCCTGATTTCAAAACTTACCACAAAGCTACAGTAATCAACATATTTATAAATACTACTATGGAGTGAGCTTCATAATATATTAAGTTAAAAATGAAAGATGGAGAAAAACGTATGTAGTAACAAAAAGCTGTAAACCATAAAAAATGTAAATGGTTACCTATAAAGGGATGGAGGCTATAGGGGAAAGGGCACAGGGACAGAAGCTGGACCACTTTGAATAATTCCTGTTCTCTAGAATTGATCTTGGAGCCATGTGACTATTTTATAAAACTGTGAAACAAAAGTTAAATAGTTCTTCAGCATCGAAATTAAAATGAATAAACTTAATCATGCACTCACTCAGTGTTGGTCTGCACAGAGAAAAACTACTCCAAATAATTTTAGAATACAGTAATTTGAATATTCCTAAACTACTAAGCTCCAGACTCATAATCTGTAGCTGTTTGACATTTCCTCTTGAGTATCATTTCAGGTATCTTGATTTTTCTCCTCTGTATGTAACATCCCTGCCTCCTTCCCTCACTGACTCCCACCCGATGGGTAAATTTACCAACCCAGTTAAATGGAACTACCATCCCTTCAGTTACTCAAAGGAAAAAATCTCGAAGTTATTTTTTATTCCTCCCTTTCTCTCACTACACATAATTTATCAGCAGTCCTGCACATTTTATCTCCGAAGTCTATTTTCAGTCTGTCCACCTTGTAAATGCACCAGTGAGGAGTCTAGTACAATTTTGGGGAGTCAGGCAGTAAACTATAGCCCTACTTTCACTTCTCAAACAGTAATTTGGAAAACAAACCTCAGCCTTTAGAATATAAACCTTGAACTCATATGATTAAGCATATTATCTTCCTATACACACTACTTTTTTTTTTTTTTTTTTTTTTGAGACAGGGTCTCACTGTCACCGAGGCTGGAGTGCAGTGGCGCAATCATGGCTCACTGCAGCCTTGATCTCCCTGGCTGAAGCAATCCTCCCACCTCAGCCTCCCGAGTAGCTGGGACTACAGGCGTGCTCCACCATGCCCTGAAATTTTTGTATTTTTTTGTAGAGATGGAGTTCTGTCATGTTGCCCAGGCTGTTCTCAAACTCCTGGATTCAAGCACTTCACCCACCTTGGGCTCCCGAAGTGCTGGGATTACAGGCGCGAGCCACTGCATCTGGCCTCACACTAGTATTTTTTAAAGTCATTATAGTATATACACTGATTACAACTGTGCAAAGTACATATTACACTAACAAAACAGAATGAGATTCTGGAATTATATTGGTGGTTTACGATTTAATACTCATTAAATTCTTTTTCTCCTCAAAGTTACTAAACACACCACCAAAAACTCCTTCACTGAACAGTGAAAATAAAGCTGACCTATGCAGCCATAAAAAAACAAAATCATGTCCTTTGCAGCAACATGGATGCAGCTGGAGGCCATTATTCTAAGCTAATTAATGCAGGAACAGAAAACCAAGTACTACATGTTCTCACTATAAGTGGGAGCTAAATATGTGGGTGCACATGGACATAAAGATAGGAACTAATGACACTGGAGACTACTAGAGAGGGAGGGAGTGAGAGCAGCAAGGGCTGAAAAACTATTAGGTACTTCGCTCACTACCTGGGTGGCAGGATCAATCCTACCCCAAACCTCAGCATCACACAGTATACCCATGTAATGAACGTACACAGTGTACCCCCGAATCTAAAAGTTGAAAATTTAAAACAACAAAGCTGACCTGGATTAGTAACAATAAGCAGTTTGCAGTGAGGACTGTACTGGGTAATATTGGGAATCATTAATTTAAAGATGGACACATTTCGCTGGACTAAATCAAGGCGTGTTTCTCCTTTTTTCTGGCGTGCACCTGCCGTGATAATCACTAGATTGGAGTTTGCAGTGACCAGGTAATCTGAGGAAAGATTAGAATAAACAATCGATTATGAAAGAAAACATCTGGCATTTAAGTATACTTCCTGTTCACTTCAATCACCACACTATGTTTACCAAAGAGTGCGTTCCCTTAAATCTTCTAGTATGCCCAGACTACTTTTTAATTTCAGGAAATTAGCACTAAGTTTCCCTTGTACATTTTTTTAAATAATAATAATAATAAAAATGTAAGTCATGTGCAGTGGCTCACCCCTATAATCCCAGCACTTTGGGAGGTCGAGGTGGGTCAATCACTTGAGGTTAGGAGTTCAAGACCAAACTGGCCAACATGGCAAAACCCCATCTCTACTAAAAATACAAAAATTAGCCAGGCGCAGTGGCGGGTGCCTGTAGTCCCAGCTACAAGGGAGACTGAGGCAGGAGAATCACTTGAGCGTGGAGGCAGAGAATCACTTGAACATGGAGGCAGTGAGCCAAGATCACACCACGACACTCCAACCTGGGTGACAGAGCAAGACTCCGTTTCCAAAAACAAAAACCTCCTAAGTTGGGTACAGTAGTGCACTCCTGTAGTCCCAGTTACTTGGAGGCTGAGACCAAGAGGATTACTTGAGCCCAGAAGTCCAAGTCCAGCCTGCGCCAACATAGCAAGACACTGTCTCAAAAAAAAAAAAAAAAAAAAAAACAACTCACCTCCTAAAATACCTTTTGTATTATTTAGATGAAGAGGTCAAAATATGGATTACTCTGGCAAGAATATTTAGAGATAGATATGGTGTGAACAGACCTTTGAATAGGGAATTGTTGGTTCATTCGTTTGTTCAAATAATTATCTCCCAGGTGCCAAGTGAATAAAGTACAGTAGCGAAGAGCTTAGCCTTTGGAATCAAACAGAACTGAGTTCAAATCCCTACTCCATCACTTTTTTTGTTTTTGAGACAGAGTTTCACTCTTGTTGCCCAGGCTGGAGTGCAATGGCGCAATCTTGGCTCACCACAACCTCTGCCTCCCAGGTTCAAGCGATTCTCCTGCCTCAGCCTCCCGAGTAGCTGGGGTTACAGGCATGCACCACCACGCCCAGCTAATTTTTATATTTTTAATAGAGATGGGGTTTTTCTATGTTAGTCAGGCTGGTCTCGAACTCCCAACCTCAGGTGATCTGCCTGCCTTGGACTCCCAAAGTTCTGGGATTACAGGCGTGAGCCACCGTGCCTGGTCCTATCACTTTTAATTAACCTTAGTTCAGAGGTACATCATCTCTAAAATAGAGTTGTGCTCAGAATTAAATTATATAAAGTGCTTGGGTCAATGTCTCACACACAATAGGCAGTCAGTTCATTGCAGCTGTCATGATAACTGCTGTTACTGCTGCTCACAAGGAACTCAGTCTGGTGCTGTGGGAAACCTTGCAAAGTACAACCTAAGGAATCTGAACACGTTATGAGAGTACAGAGTAGGGAGCAACCAGCCTTATCTATAAAAACTGGGGAGGTCAAAAGAAATAAAGATGATTTTCTTAGATATTTGTTCATGTATATTAGAATATTTATAGTATTTAACTATGACATTAACCTTTGCTGGAGACAATATTTGGCATTTTCATAAAAGGGCTGCCATGTTGAAGATCCATTGTCTCGCCCTTCAGTTTGCCTTCATCAACATCCACAAGGACAAGTTCATCACTCAAACCCTAAAAAACATTATTAGTCAAATGGATGTGAGGGTATCTCTTGATTAACTGGAGAATGAAAGAAAATTCTTATATTGGTGATCTATGTCTAGCTTGTGAATTATCAAAATCAAAGGAAACATAATAAATGATCTCATCATTTCATCATGATATAAAAGTCTAAACCAGAAAAAATACAAGTTACAAAGTGGAGCATTTCAGCTCATCATAAGGAAAACGAAAACAGAAACTGTTACAATCTCTGAAAGTAGTGAACACCCCCATTTTCAATTTCAGCTGAGGCTGCACAGTGATAAAGTAGTGCTTCTGCTGAAGGAATTTCTCACCAGACCATGAGCTTCTTGAGACTAGGAAGTCATTCATCCTCAGCCATCTGGTGCTTACTTATCATCCACCTGGCACAGAGGAGCTCAATAAGTTTTTTGAATTAATGGTATCTTAGTCCATTTTCTGTTCCTTATAACAGAATACATGAAACTGAGTACTTTATAAAGAAAGGGAATTTATTTCTTACAGTTATGGAGGCTGAGAAGTCCAAGGCCAAGGGGCCGCCATATGGTGAGGGCTTTCTTGCTGGAGGAGACTCTGCAGAGTCCCAAGGCAGCACAGGGCATCACATGGCAAGGAGGCTGCGATTGCTAAATTCAGGTCTCTCTTCCTCTTCTTATAAAGCTACCATTCCCACTTCCCTGATAACCCATTCATCCATAGATTAATCCATGGCAGAGCCCTCATGAACCAGTCAACTCTTAAAGGCCCCACCTCTCAATACTGCCACATTGAGGATTAAATTTAAACGAGTTCCAGAGGGGACAAACATTCAAACCACAGCAAATGGATTAAAATATAAGGCTCCTTCCAACTCAAAAATATTTTAGTTCTATAATCAGACAGTTATTACCTACAGAAACCAATTCATACTATAATTTCGATGATGCTACTTTATATGTAAGAAAGGAGAGAAAATATAGTTCTAGTTGAAAAAAAAAAAAACCACTAGAAATACAAGAAACTGATTCAAACAGTTGCCTAAAGTGGATGCTAAGGAAAGGTTGGATAGAAACCAGTATGACTTCTCCATGTATGTTTTTTTGTTTTATTTTTTTGAGATGGAGTCTCTTGCTCTGTTACCCAGGCTGGAGTGCAGTGGTGCAATCTCGGCTCACTGCCACCTCTGCCTCCTGGGTTCTAGTGATTCTCCTGCCTCAGCCTCCTGAGTAGCTGGGATTACAGGCATGCACCACCATGCCCAGCTAATTTTTGGGGGGATTTTTTGTTCGTTTGTTTTTGAGACAGAGTCTCGCTCTGTTGCCCAGGCTGGAGTGCAGTGGCGTGATCTCGGCTCACTGCAAGCTCCGCCTCCCGGGTTCACGCCATTCTCCTGCCTCAGCCTCCCGAGTAGCTGGGACTACAGGCGCCTGCCATCACAACCGGCTAATTTTTTGTATTTTTAGTAGAGACAGGGTTTCACCGTGTTATCCAGGATGGTCTTGATCTCCTGACCTAGTGATCCACCCACCTCTGCCTCCCAAAGTGCTGGGATTACAGGCGTGAGACACCGCACCCGGCCAATTTTTTTGTATTTTTAGGAGAGACAGGGTTTCACCATGTTGGCCAGGCTGGTCTCAAACTCCTGACTTCAAGTGATCCACTCACCCTGGTCTCTCAAAGTGCTGGGATTACAGGCATGAGCCTTAATCCGTGCCCGGCCTTGTATGTATCTTTCTGAATTTTACTTTTACTTTTTGTTTCTGAGACAGGTGCTTGCTCTGTCCCCCAGGCAGGAGTACAGTAGCATGATCATGACTCATTGCAGCCTCAACTTTCTCAGGCTTAGATGATCCTCCCACCTCAGCCTTCTGGGTAGCTGGGACAACAGGCACCTGCCACCACATCACAGGCGGCTGCCACCACATCTGGCTAATTTTCATATTTTTTGTAAAGATGAGGTTTCACCATGTTGCCTGGGCTGGTCTCAAAGTCCAGGACTCAAGTGATCCGCCTGCCTCAGCCTACCAAAGTTACAAGCGTGAGCCCATACCCAGCCTAGTTTTTTTTGGTTTTTTTTTGAGACGGAGTCTCACTCATTGCCCAGGCTGGACTGCAGTGGCACTATCTCGGCTCATTGCAACCTCCACCTTCCCGGGTTCAAGCGATTCTCCTGCCTCAGCTTCCCGAGTAGCTGGGATTACAGGCGCCTGCCACCATGCCCGGCTAATTTTTTGTGTGTTTTTAGTAGAGACGGGGTTTCACCATGTTGGCCAGGCTGGTCTCAAACTCCTAACCTCATGATTTGCCTGCCACGGCCTCCCAAAGTGCTGGGATTACAGGCTTGAGCCACCCCACCTGGCCTTACTTTCAAACCTTGTAAATGTATTACCTTTTAACTACATATTATTTTTATCTTTATTACATAATAAATTTTTCCTTGGAGGAAAAATAACGCCTTTGTGTTAGTGCTTAGAAGTAAATGATCAAGGCGGGACATGGTGGTTCATGCCTATAATCCCAGCACTTTGGGAGGCCAAGATGGGCAGATCACGAGCTCAGGAGTTGGAGACCAACCTGGCCAATATGGTAAAACCCTGTCTCTACTAAAAATACAAAAATTAACCGGGCATGGTGGCATGTGCCTGTAGTCCCAGCTACTTGGGAAGCTGAGGCAGAAGAATTGCTTGAACCCAGGAGGCAGAGGTTGAAGTGAGCCATGATCGCGCCACTGCACTCCAGCCTGGGCGACAGAGCGAGATTCCGTCTCAAAAAAAAAGAAGTAAATGACCAAGGCCAGGCGCGGTGGCTCACGCATGTAATCCCAGCACTTTGGGAGGCCAAGGCGGGCAGATCACCTGCGGTCAAGAGTTCCAGACCAGCCTGGCCAACATCATGAAATCCTGTCTCTACTAAAAATACAAAAACTACCTGGGCATGGGGCACATGCCTGTAATCCCAGCTACTTGGGAGGCTGAGGCAGGAGAATCACTTGAACTCGGGAGGCGGAGGTTGCCGTGAGCCGAGATCAGATTGGCCATTGCAGTCCAGCCTCTGCAACAGAGTGAGACTCCCTCTCAGAAAAAAAAAAAGAAATAACCAAACATCCATAATTTAAGCACGTATCCAATTCACATTGTTAGAGCTTTTTATCTTTTTTCCTTTTTGAGACAGGGTCTCACTTTGTCACCCAAGCTGGAGTACAGTGGCACATTCATGGCTCACTGCAGCATTAATCTCTTGGTCTCAAGCAAGCTTCCTGCCTCAGCCTCCCAAGTAGCTAGTACTACTAGCATGTACCACCGCACCTGGCTTTTTTTTTTTTTTTTTTTTTTGAGACAGAGTTTCTGCTCTTGTTGCCCAGGGTGGAGTGCAATGGCGCGATCTTGGCTGACTGCAACCTCTGCCTCCCGGGTTCAAGCGATTCTCTTGCCTTAGCCTCCCAAGTAGCTGGGATTACAGATGCATGCCACCGTGCCCGGCTAATTTTTAATATTTTTAGCAGAGATGGGGTTTCACCATGTTAGCCGGGCTGGTCTCAAACTCCTGACCTCAGGTGATCCACCCACCTTGGCCTCCCAAAGTGCTGGGATTACAGGCGTGAGCCACTGTGCCCGGCCACCTAGCTGATTTTTAATTTTTATTCATTTATTTATATTTGAGAGACAGGGTCTTGCTTTGTTGCCTAGGCTGGTCTCAAACGCCTAGGCTCAAGTGATACTCCTGCCTTGGCCTCCCAAAGTGCAGGATTACAGGCATGAGCCACTGCCTGGATCCAGCCTGGATCTTTTTACTCTATTTGAATTACTGGAAATTCAAAGCCAAGCACTTTACATTTTAAACTAGAGTGTACAACTGATCAACCTAGAAGTCTAAGCTGCATTACAAAGAACAGGTTGTTGCTTAATGAAATGCCAAAGCTTTTTGGACACCCAATTATTTAGAGATTGGAGTCATATGGAGCAGTATTACACAGTATTGATAAAGTTATCTTTGAAAGGCAGTTTTGAAAATGTATCGTAACCCCAGGAGCAAGGAACATAAATAGCCTCAGATCTCGGTTTCTAATACCATTATCCAATAAAAGGAACCAACGTTCCTTGGAGAAAAAAGGCTGATTCTAGGAGTGCTGCAGAAAATATACAAGATGAAGAACCTGAAACATCTTACAATGACAAAGAATAAGGAAGCGTTCAAAACCTAACAAAACCCTATATTGATGTACTATGTCAAAGGGACACAGCAGGCAACTTAAAGAATGACCAATGGCCCCAGCTGGAACAAATTCATAAGGAAGTATTAGATTATAACCCAAAGTATAAAATAAGATCCATGAGTGCATACTGATATTACCAAATGATTTAATTAATAAATAGGGGAGGAAGGATAAATCTCCCACACAGAAGAATTAAAATAAGTCTCCATCCCATAAGTGTGGGCTGCATATAGGGACTTTCTTCCAAAGAGACCAGTATGGAAAGGGGGAAAATAGTAACTTTACAGTAGAGAAACCTGATAAACACAGTCTCAGCCAGGTAACTGAGGTCAACATCAACACTGATAAATCATGACAGTATGTAGCCTGGATATGATGTGATGAAAAGTGGCACTTTATTCCTATGTCTTCCTCCCCAAAACCCAAAACCTCGGTCTCTCCATTAAAAAAAAACCCACCAAATTCCAACAGAAAGGTGTTCTACAAAATACCTGACTAGTACTCCTCGAAATGCTCAGTCATCAAAAAAAAAGAAAAATCTAAAGAAACTAACATAGCCTAGAGGAGCCCAAGGAGATACAGTGACTAAATGTCATGTGGTATCATCCTGGATGGGATCATGGAACAGAAAAAGGACATAGGTAAAAACTAAAGAAATCTGAGTAAAGTGTGGATTTTAGTTAAAGGTGATATGTCAATATCCATTCTTTCATCGTGACAAATGTACCACACTAAGGTATACAATATGTATTAGAGTTCTGTAGAGGGACAGGACTAATAGGACAGATGTCGATATGAAAGGTAGTTTACTAAGGAGTATTGACCCACATGATAACAATGTGAAGTCCCACAACAGGCCATTTGCAAGCCAAGGAGCAAGGAAGCCAGTCCAAGTCCCAAAACCTCAAAAGTAGGGAAGCCAACAGTGCAGTCTTCAGTCTGTAGCCAAAGGCCCGAGAGCCCCTGGCAAACCACTGGTGTAGGTCTCAGAGTTCAAAAGCTGAAGAACTTGGAGTCTGATGTTTGAGGGCAGGAAGCATCCAGCACGAAAGAAAGATGAAGGCTGGAAGACTTAGCCAGTCTAGTCCTTCCACGTTCCTCTGCCTGCTTTTATCCTAGACGTGCTGGCAGCTGATTAGATGGTGCTCACCCAGATTAAGGGTGGGTTTGCCTCTCTCAGTCCTCAGACTCAAATGTTAATCTCCTTTGGCAACACCCTCACAGACACACCCAGGAACAATACCCTGCATCCTTCAATCCAATCAAGTTGACACTCAATATTAACCACCACACCATACTAAGGTATAATGTGGGGTATAAACTGTTATCCTTTCAATTTTTCTGTAAATCTAAAACTATTCTAAAAAATAAAGTCTATAAAAATATATCCTGACAATCTCTCTGGACTCTCTTTCCTTATTTATAAAAATGAAAGTAAACAGAATATCCCATCTTTATATTCACAATCCAGTGCATTTTCCATTTTAATGGGCATCTTTGAGCAATTCTTTCATCCAACTACTAAATATCAATTACAGGAGGCACTGTTCTAGATTCCAGATACAACACTAAAAGAAACAAAGTGGATCTCGCATTACACTAATTAAAGTTTATGTATTATGGTAAAACTCAGTAATTTTTAAAGACATTACTGTTTCTCTACAAGGTTCATACCATAAATTCCTGACAATAAATTCCTGAACAATTCATATTGAGAATTCCTTATCAGCAAGGAGCTTTTAGGCTATCACCACCTCCTTGAATGACAGAAGTTGCAGTGTCTAGGGCCAGGACAGGGAAAGATTAAAGTGAGCCTTAACCTGAGGCTTTATAGGGGGATTGTGTACCCTATTTCCTAAGATATACAAATGCCATAGTTAGCAACATACTAGAATTCAAGTTCTAGAAGCAGGAGGTGACTGGGAAGGCTCTGCTTCATACCTTTACAGCAGGGAGCATCACTGAGTTTGGACAATGGGTGCTACGGGTGGCATTTTAAGCCTCCAGAGATAAGCCCCCAGTGGAGCCTATAGATGCTCTTACATGCCCGGTGGGGCCTGTGCCTCCCATCACCAGTTGCAATGGAGTGCACTCCTGCCCTTCTGTACTCCTATCCACCACCTCCACCTGAGTTCTATCTGGGACCTCCCATCATGGATAGGGCCATGAAACAGGTGCAGCCCCATGGCACTGCCCTATCCTGGGCCCCTGGAACCTCCCATCAGAAGCCCCAAAATTCCCTCCACTCCTGCAACCAAAGCCAAGCAGCAGCTGGCAGAGGTAGGAGTTCCAGGGAAATGGCTCAGTCCCTCCCCGAATGGCCCTTCAAAGCAAAGGTGATAAATAAATCTTTTATTTCAAGCTTTTCTATATATATTACCTGTATACTTATCTATTCATGCAATTAGAGATAGTCTATTCCTTTTTTCTCCTCTAAAAAGTAGGTCTAATATTTACTTTTCAGGGTTGTAATATTGGATAATGCATATAAACATATTGTTATCATTATTACTGATGTTAAAAAAAAAATGTGTTGGGCAAAGGAAGGTGACTCACGTCTGTTATCTCAGCACTTTAGGAAGCCGAGACCTCCTGCTTGAGGCCAAGAGTTTGAGAGCAGCCTGGGCAATACGTGGAGGCCCCATCAAACAATCAATGAGTCACAGATGTGTTGGTTTTCACGTGTGTGTATTCTTCATTAGCAATGAGGACACTGCTGATAAAGGCACTACAATAGGTAGGACAAAATGAATCATGGGGAATTTGTATGGCTGGCAGGAGCAGCAGTTGGCTGCGGCTGCTATCCTTAGTGCCATAAGGGCACTATGTCATCTAGATATGAAACCCAGAGGCAATCCTTTAAATCCAATGAATCATGCCAGGATTAAAGGTTATATAAAAGATGGCTTAAAACATTTTACAGATATTTCATTAATAAAAGTATAGCTCAAAGTGTCTTATGATTTATTAAAACTTTATGGTAATAAAGTTCATATCAGGGTAATATTCTTAGAAAGGGGTCAGAATCTTTTTTGGCTTCTGTCTATAGCCATAAAACTTTATCAGCTGTATCAATACTAAGAACAGCTAAACACTAAAACTAACCTAACATGAATAAGGAACGAAGAGAAATAAAGATATAGAGACTAGGAAATGGGAGAAAGATATTTAAATGAAAAAAGATTATTGTATTTGGTACTCGTAGGCTGCCTACCATCACTGACATGCTTGTATACTCTTTTCTGCCACCTATTTCTCCAGTTTGTTTTGTGAGCTGAGTTTCCAAATCAAGCAAAGGGGTACCTCATATTGTCATTATGTGAAAGTGAAATGTCAACATACTTTCACAGAGCTGCTTCTAACCCACGTGATATCATCACACAATTTTTAAAAAGGAGCGCCCTCTGGGAGGAACAACTAAAAAAAGGGCACCTTTTCCTCTGATGCCCCTCATACTGGATCCCCACTCACCACCTTGAACTGGACACAACCTGCACAACCATACGCTGTGGCCTCACTTCCAACCGAGGTGAACCCTGTGGTGCAGAGCACACAACTTACTTTTAATAAGATGCTGATAGCACAAGCCACACCAACCGATCCAGTTCCTACAATGGAGATCTTATTGTGATGAATGGCCTCCTCTTCCGCGAAATTCTTAATAAGTTCACTCTTGACAGTTGCCATCTTGGAAACCTAACAGTGAAGACAAATTGCACAGCCATTTCCAAGACCTGGAATTGGAAATGGCTTGGAATTCCAAGACCTGTGGTGAGAGCGGGTATAGAGAACTCCTGGGCCCCTGTGTGGAAGGAGGTGCTGCAGACACACAAAAGACCTACAAATCTGACCAGCAAAGAAGCTGGGTAGGTTCTGGCCAGGCAGCTCAGCATCCATGAAGCGGACCAGGGGAAGGAGAAGGAAGCGTGAGTACAGTTAAGAGGAATTAAGAGAGAGACAGAGGAAAGGAACAGGGGTTGCTCCACCAAACATGAAACTACAGCTGGGACGGCACTCCGTCCCGCAGCTGACCCCTTTTTCTCTCCCCTTTTTTACCCTACTTTCCCCCCAACCTCCAGTTCTCAGCTCCAGGACTGCGCCCGGGGTCCGCAGGTCCAGGTGAGAGGTACTTCTGGCCACACTCACAGGGGTGAAGGGCCACCCGCGCCCGAGCAGGTCACATGCCGCCTGGCGGAGACACAGAACCATCCTAGGGCAAAAACAATTCGCTCCCGCGGCGCCCACTCTCTGGCTGCTCCCCAGGACTCTTGCAGCCCAGCTCATGGCCACTCACTCAAGAGGTGAAGAAAGAGAATGGAGGAAAGTGGCGTTAAAGCTCGTCCAGGCACGAAGGAGCTCAACCGCCGACTAAGACGCCGTGTCACCCCCTTACTGCAGCTGCGCAGACCGCACCCAGCTCGTGCAGGCATCGCAGGTGTGATGCTTGGCAGGTGTGATGCTTGGCAGGTGTGAGGCCGCAAGGAGGCTGTGAGGCACCGCGCCTGCGCCTCTGCCTGCCCGCCCCGCCCCCGCGTGCGGGTGGGCGCGCTGCGGTGTCGGTGGTTGGCCGGCTGCAGAAGGCGCACAAGGTGCAGCAGGTACAACGCAGTCCAGGGCCTCTGCTGGTCGGGCGGAGTTGTTTGCCTAGAACCCATCCACCAGAGAGCCCAAGTAATTTTATTTCTAACCAAACCTTGTCTGGATGTATCTGAAAAGGACTTTTTGACTCTCACTTGGAAATTTTTCCCCAGCCCTGTAGGAGAAAGGGACCTCAAGATTAACATTTACCACCTCAAATGTGAGCTAAAGTAGAAAAAGTAAAATTTTAAAACTCTGGGCCGAGCGTGGTGGCTCACGCCTGTAATCCCAGCACTCTGGAGGCCAAGGCGGGCGGATCACCTGAGGTCAGGGGTTCGAAATCAGCCTGGCCAACATAGTGAAACCACGTTTCTACTAAAAATACAAAAATTAGCTGGATGTGGTGGTACACCCCTGTAATCCCAGCTACTTGGGAGGCTGAAGCACACGAATTGTTTGTGAACCTGGGAGGCGGAGGTTGCAGTAAGCCGAGATTGTGCCACTGCACTCCAGCCTGGGTGACGGAGTGAGACCCTGTCTCAAAACAACAACAACAAAACTCTGTATGCAAAAGGAATTTTGAAATAAGATATGAAACCTGAAGAATTTGATGAGTGCAGTGCCAATTGATAACCATGTTTACAAGATGAAGGGAAAGCTCAATTCATTATTAAGTGGTTAAATGTAGAATCCACACTTTGGGAGGCCGAAGGCGGGTGGATTACCTGAGGTCAGGAGTTCGAGACTAGCCTGGCCAACATGGCGAAACCCCGTCTCTACTAAAAATACAAAAATTAGCCGGGTGTGGTGGCACGCACCTGTAATCCCAGCTACTCAGGAGGCTGGGGCAGGAGAATCGTTTGAACCCGGGAGGCAGAGGTTTTGGTAAGCCGAGATCATGCCACTGCCCTCCAGCCTGGGTGACAGAGTGAGACTCCATCTCAAAAATAAAAAATAAAAATGTAGAATTGGAAATCAGTCTGGAATAAACCAAGGTTTCTACTTCTCTCACCACATTTTACCTAATTGTTTTCTCACTTGTGAATCATAATACGTAATTTTGATGGTTAATATTGAGTGTCAACTTGATTGGATTGAAGGATGCAAAGTGTTGAACCTGGGTGTGTCTGTGAGGATGTTGCCACAGGAAATTCACATTTGAATCAGTGGGCTGGAAGAGGCAAACCCACCCTCTATCCGGGTGAGCACTATCTAGTCAGCTGCCAGTCTAGGATAAAAGCAGGCAGAGGAACGTGAAGGGACTAGACTGGCTAAGTCTTCCAGCCTTCATCTTTCTCCTGTGCTGGATGCTTCCTGCCCTCAAACATTGGACTCCTAGTTCTTCAGCTTTGGAACTCCGACTGGCTTCCTTGCTTCTCAGCTTGCAGACAGCCTATTGTGGGACCTCACCTTGTGATAGTGTGAGTCAATACTCCTCAATAAACTCCCCTTTATATATATAGCTATCCTATTAGTTCTGTCCCTCTAGAGAACCCTAATACAGTAATACATATTGACAAATTTTTATAAAATGTAGAGCAGTGTTTCTCAATCTTTTTTCATTATCACTCCCTCAAGAGTCTTTGTAGATATGTTCCCCCTAATTGTTTTGCACCCTCCATCATGAAATTAAATATTAAGGAGTCGGCTGGGCGTGGTGGCTCAAGGTTGTAACCCTAGCACTTTGGGAGGCCGAGGCGGGCGGATTGCCTGATCTTAGGAGTTCCAGACCAGCCTGGGCAAAATGGTGAAACCCCGTCTCTACTAATATAAAAGAAATTAGCCGGGCGTCAGCTACTCGGGAGGCTGAGGCAGGAGAATGGCACGAGCCCGGGAGGCGGAGCTTGCAGTGAGCCGAGATCGTGCCACTGCACTCCAGCCTGGGTCACAGAGTGAAACTCCGTCTCAAAAAAAAAAAAAAAAGAAAGAAAGAAATTAGCCGGGCGTGGTAGCAGGCACCTGTAGTCCCAGCTACTCGGGAGGCTGAGGCAGGAGAATTGCTTGAACCTGGGAGGTAGAGGTTGCAGTGAGCGGAGCTTGCGCCACCACACTGCAGCCTGGGTGACAGAGCAAGACTCCATCTCTTAAAAAATACATATATACACACATATACATATATGTATATTTGTCAGGCACGGTTGAGCTTTGGAGAGCCAAACTCTTGTAATATCTAAGTTTTTTTTACCTTTTCCTCTCTCCCGCCTACCCAGAACCAATTTTCAGCCACTTGGGGACATGTAGAGCAGTTTTACTTACTAGAATGTTCCCTGTAGAAACTGTATCAATTTTTCAGCCTTTTAATCTCTGCAAGAATTTCCTAAAATGAAGTTTTGATGTACAAACGAGCTTTTAAAAAAGCCAAAACCCACAGAAGACTCCCCTTGCCCTCATCCTAACTCAACTGATAGTAATTGTATACATTCAAGGGAAGATGCTGAAGAAAAAGGGGAAATAATAAAATAATGGGACACTAATCATGATCAGGAGTAGATGACCAGAATGAAAGCTATCAAGAGAGCAAGAATAACAGACTATGAGGGTAAGCCATGACTCTCTGACGAAATGAGTCAGCCTTCACTAGTCATGCGAGTCCTCAGGGGCTGCATATCTACCTTCTGATCTTTCCCACTGGTCCAGTTCTAGTCTTAATTTGTAAATTGACCAAGAGTGGTGGCTCATGCCTATAATCCCAGCAGTTTGGGGGGCCGAGGCAGGAGGACTGCTTGAGCCCAGGAGGTGAAGAACAGCCTGGGCAACATGGTGAAACCCTGTCTCCAAAAAATACGAAAATCTGCAGGGTGTGGCGGCATGTGCCTGTAGCCTCAGCTACTCAGGAGGCTGAGGTGGGAGGATCTGATGAGCCCGGGAGTTCGAGGCTGCAGCGAGCCACAATTACCAGCTGCACTCCAGCTCCAGCCTGGGTGACAGAACAAGACCTTGTCTAAAAAAAGAAAAAAAATTGTAAATTACCTTGATACTAATTTCTTAGTTTTTGTTTTATTGTATAGTTCCTATAGCTGCCTTAAATTTCTTGTGGAATCAAGGAAATACTTCATATGTATCTATATACTATATAAATCAGTAGAAGCATTTTCACCTTTAGACACCAACAGGGAGCTATTAATGACTATTATCAAACATTAGTCAATAATCAGCCGGGCGCAGTTGCTCACACCTATAATTCCAGTACTTTAGGAGGCTGAGGTGGGCAGCTCACTTGAGGTCAGGAGTTCAAGACCAGCCTGGCCAACATGGTGAAACTCTGTCTCTACTAAAAATATAAAAATTAGCCAGGTGTGGTGGCGGGTACCTGTAATCCCAGCTACTTGGGAGGCTGAGGCAGAAGAATCACTTGAACCCAGGAGGTGGAGGTTGTAGTGAGCAGAGATTGTGTCACTGCACTCTAGCCTAGGTGACAGAGTGAGACTCCATCTCAAAAAGGAAAAAAAAAAAAATTAGTCAAAAATCAATTCATTGAGGTACCCTAAATACTCACTGTGGATACTTGAGGGCAGAGATAATGTCATACTGATTTCATAACTATACCATAGCAAGCATAGTAATAGTCTGCTGCACAAATAACTGAGGATGGTATAAGCTCCCCAGGTGATATTTCAATTGAGACACCAAATCAACTATTTGAGTTTATATGACTGGTATAATACTTGCAGAGTTGAATACAATCTTATTTAAATTTTTTACATCATAAAGTTACATCTGTATCTTCTTCTTGTTGTTTCTGCTTTTCTTCTGTGTTCTTCTTCTTCTTTTGAGTCTGAGTTTTCCTCTGTGGCCCAGGCTGGAGTGCAGTGGCACAATCATAGCCTTGAACTCCTGGGCTCAAGTTATCTACTGGTCTCAGTCTCCCAAGTAGCTGGACTACAGATGCAGGCCACCACATCTAATTTCTTTATTTTTGTAGAGATGGGGTGTTGCTATGTTGCCAAGGCTGGTCTCAAACTCCTGGACTCATGTGATCCTGCTGCCTCACCCTCCCAAAGCACTGGGATTATAGCCATGAGCCACTGCACTCAGCTTTTTATTTCTTTTTGATATATATGGTCTTAAAAATAAGCATTTATAATGATTTTTTTTTTGAGACAGAGCCTCACTCTGTCACCCAGGCTGCAGTGCCCGGCCACATTTATAATAATTAGACATAAACATATGACGCTAATGTAATGAAGTGAATATGCTGGTACTCTATTGGACGAAAGTACAAGATAAAATTGTAATACTAGAAAAAGGGCTTGGTTTGTGAAAAGAATCAAAGCTCTATATTATACTGATTATACATATTCTACTACATCTGAAGGCACTCTAACATATGTGACATATCTCAGAAGTATAACTTACACCTGTACAGATTGGATATCATTAGAATAGAGCTATAAAGGATTCTTAAAGAGGAAAATCTCTTTACCATTTGCTTGTTCTAATCTTGAGAGACTAGAGTTATGTCACAGGTCTCCAATTTGTTTTTATTTTTTAAAGATCAAATGAAAATACTTTCAAAATTTAAAATACACAGTGGAATGTTCTCCAAACAGTGGAACATTAGAAGGCTTTAATTTAAAATATTAGATCCTTTTGAATATTCCAAAGTGTTTCTGCACTCTTCTTGAAAAGGGCCTCCTCCTCAGAATTCAAATTAATTTTCACAACATCTGAGACACCATTCCGCCCCAAGACACAAGGGATACTGAGAAAGAGTTCTTCTTTTATTCCATATAATCCCTGAAAGGCAAGATAAGATATTGTTCAAATAACCTGATATGGAAAAGCAGCTATGCAAAAGGGCATCAAAATAAGAGTATACAGGAGAGACTAAAGCATTCAACAAGAATCGCTCAGAGGGTGGCAGAGTGATGGTCAGCAAAAGCAAGAGCATCCTTATGTCCTATAACCATGTGGAACTTAAATTCAATGACATGAAGAAGAAGCCAGAGGCCTTTAGAAGGACCAACAAAAGTACAATTTACCTTATCCCTTACCAGGTCATCTTTTGGTCCACAGGAAAGGATGACATGCAGTCTTCCATGATGCCATTTTATCAAAAGGAGGACTATGAGGATCAAGTAACTTGTGTGTAGTCCAAACTACATTGAGGCAACAGTGAAGCAGGAGGTGACTGGGAAGGCTCTGCTTCATACCTTTACAGCAGGGAGCATCACTGAGTTTGGACAATGGGTGCTATGGGTGGCATTTTAAGCCTCCAGAGATAAGCCCCCAGTGGAGCCTATAGATGCTCTTACATGCCCGGTGGGGCCTGTGCCTCCCATCACCAGTTGCAATGGAGTGCACTCCTGCCCTTCTGTACTCCTATCCACCACCTCCACCTGAGTTCTATCTGGGACCTCCCATCATGGATAGGGCCATGAAACAGGTGCAGCCCCATGGCACTGCCCTATCCTGGGCCCTGGAACCTCCCATCAGAAGCCCCAAAATTCCCTCCATTCCTGCAGCCAAGGCCAAGAAGCAGCTGCCAGAGCCTATTACAACCTGGGCAACTCACATAACATCTACATGCATATGTACCAGCCTCCACCACCTCCATACTACCCTCCCTGGTGTTGGAAGATAGGAAAACTCAATATACCCCCAAAAAATTAAAATTTAAAAAATGTTAAAAGACACCCAGTAAAAAAAAAAAAAAAAAAAAAGACACCCAGTA
The DNA here is from genome assembly GCF_028885655.2 of Pongo abelii. Taxonomy (NCBI): domain Eukaryota; kingdom Metazoa; phylum Chordata; class Mammalia; order Primates; family Hominidae; genus Pongo; species Pongo abelii. Next base: position 58,787,661 of record NC_071994.2, read on the forward strand.
GACCCCTCACACTTCCCTGCCTCCTACCACTCATCACTCTTTACCCCTCTCCTTGGGGCTGAGTCTGGGGTTGTGGGAGAAGGGAGGGCCTTGTTCTTCTCCAGGACTGATTATAAACAGTTACCAGGAATGGCACTGAAGGAAGAGGGGAGGCTCCTTGACTCTGGAGTAGTGCCTCACAGCTTTCCATGCTACAGAGCCCACGGGCGCTATTCAGCCATGCTTCCCTCTCACCATCTCTGGGCTCTCCTCAGGCGCACAAGGTGTGCCCCTTGTTCCTGTTTTGCTCTAGTAACTTCTCCCCATAGAGGGATTCTCTGGTTACCTCCTCTACCATAGTCCAGCTCCCTCATTTTGGTAGCCACTTTACGCTCAACCTCATAAGCACCATCAGATCAGCCAAGTGTCACCCCTGAGGGTGCCCTGCCAGGAACTACTTACATTCCTTCCACTTTGGCATCTGCCTAGCTGTGGAAAGCCACTTTCTTTTCAGACTGTCAACCCACATTCTATTCAGCCAGGCTCCAGCCACAGTCATACTGAAATTCGCAATTCGCTTCCCTATCCTCTTTTTTTTTTTTTTTAGGAGACAGTGTCTCACTGTGTCACCCAGGCTGGAGTGCAGTGGTGCAGTCATAGCTCAATGTTGCCTGGACCTCCTGGGCTTAAGCAATCCTCCCACTTCAGCCTCCCAAGTAGTACACGCCACCATGCCTGGCTATTTTTCTTTTCATTTTTTATAGAGATGGAGTCTTGTTATGTTGCCCAGGTTGGTCTCCAACTCCCTCTCCGATCCTTGATCATTCTGTTGCCACCTCTGTGACATTTGAAGCTTTAACATGAGCTTCCATGGGTGTAATCAGAGGCAAGGCCTCTGATGGTGGCAGGGGAAGAAGTCCCTCTGCTTCCCTACTGGTTATTTCCAGAATTTGTTTCCCTTTACGTCCTGTCATCTCTCTTCTCTCTAGAAGAGGTACCTCAGACTGGAATTAGAGAATTCATGTCCACCCATCATGCCATCTGAGGACTGCTGGATGGGCTGGGAACAAGGGCTCCTGCCTGAATCCTGGGACCAAGCCTGGCCCTGTGTGCTAACTGTGACCTGCTGCTAGCCTCCTCAGCCTACCCTTTTCCCTTTAAGCTTTATGCCTGGTTAGTGATAATTTCCCCTGGATATATTAGAATTTGTTCTCATTTGCTCTTGGACCGGCTGTGAAATACAGAGATTGTTTAAAGAGAATTCCCTATTTATTTGACAAAAAAAAAAAATCCAATTAATATATTAATGTGAAATAAACTCTGCACACCTTGATTTGGTGAAAATGTGAAGTAGTAAAAGTGAAGTAACTGGGAAAGAAAGAAAAAATAAGAATATACAAATGACTCTGCTTGTAATGTCAAATGTTTAAATGTTCCCTATAAAATATAACTCAGCAGGGCACGGTGGCTCACGCCTGTAATCCCAGCACTTTGGGAAGCCAAGGTGGGTGGACCGCTTAAGGTCACGAGTTCAAGACCAGCCTGGCAGCAGCGCAAAACCCCTTCTCTACTAAAAATACAAAAAATAGCCAGGCATGGTGGCGCGTGCCTGTAATCCCAGCTACTTAGGACGCTGAGGCACAAGAATCGCTTGAACCCAGGAGGCAGAGGTTGCAGTGAGCTGAGATTGCGCCACTGCACTCCAGCCTGGGCAACAGAGTGAGACTTCATCCCTCCCCAAAACATTAAAATTAAATTAAAATATAATGTCCATTGACTTGTTCGGTAAAGGCTATTAAATTTCCATATTACTCAGTTTCTTCACTGATTACTCATTTGACACTTCCCCGACTCTTTCTACAGAGTCCTAGAGGGGTAGTTGCTTATTCTCCCATAGGTTCTGCAGCCTCAGAAAAGAAGGGGTGTGTGGTATCCATTGTGTACTCTTCAGTGCCTCTTCCAAATCTATTTTTTTTTTTTTTTTGAGACAGAGTCTCATTCTGTTGCCCAGGCTGGAGTGCAGTGACACGATCTTGGCTCACTGCAGCTTGTGCCTCCTGGGTTCAAGCGATTCTCTTGTCTCAGCCGCCCAAGTAGCTGGGACTACAGGCGTGCACCACCATACTCAGCTAATTTTTGTATTTTTAGTAGAGGCGGGGTTTCACCATGTTGACCAGCTGGTCTCAAACTCCTGACATCAAGTGATCCACCCGCCTCAGCCTCCCAAAGTGCTGGGATTACAGGCGTGAGCCACTGCACCTGCCCTGTTCTTCTGAATCATTAATCCCCTGCTCTTATAAAAACAAAACATATTCTCCCTATTTTTTGAAGATCATCTAATTCAGCTCTTCTTCCCTTTGTAATGACTAACCTCCTAGTTATTCAATCTCATTCACAGACTGACACATGGCTCACAGTCTTCCCTGTCTATCTCAATTTCTGCCATTATCCTTGTTAACTTCAATATACATATGAATAATCCAACCAAAATTCCCTTTCTTTCCAGTTTCTAGACTTTTTTCGCTTATGAAACCTTCTGCTCCCACTCCCATTATCCTTTCACTTTCACTTTCTCCTTTCACTAAAAATAGAGAAATCGGCAGGCCGTGGTGGCTCACGCCTATAATCCCAGCAATTTGGGAGGCTGAGGCAGGCGGATCACGAGGTCAGGAGATCAAGACCATCCTGGCTAACACAGTGAAACCCCGTCTCTACTAAAAATACAAAAAAAATTAGCCGGGTGTGGTGGTGGGTGCCTATAGTCCCAGCTACTTGGGACGCTGAGGCAGGAGAATGGCGTAAACCCAGGAGGTGGAGCTTGCAGTGAGCCGAGATCGCACGACTGCACTCCAGCCTGAGTAACAGAGTGAGACTCCGTCTCAAAAAAAAAAAAAAAAAAAAATAGAGAAGTCATCAGATGCTTCCAATGTCAAATACACAAATCTACATGCATCAGTACACATTCTCTCTTTGTTAACTCCTGCCTCTCCTCCTTTTAGGGGTAATGCCTACAACTATGCTCTGGACTCCATCCCCCTCTGCTTACCACTTCTGTCTTCATCCTCTCCCTTGGTACTTGATCTTTACTATAAGCATTTTATCTGTGTAACAAACAAACAAACTTCTTGCCCTGATTTCCTTACCTTCACAACCAAATTTCTAAAAATAGCTATTACACTTGTCTTAATTTCCTCAGTCTACGCCAGTGGTTCTCAGCCAGAGGTATTATAGGATCTAAGCCTGTAGCTACTGGGAGCCATCTTTGTTGCCCCATGGAAAAAGTCTGCATGAGTTGGAAGCCAATAGAGGAAAAAGATGAGCCAAGAGAATGGAGAGAAAAGACAGCTCTCATAATATCGTCTGAGTACCAGAATCAGGCCTCCTTGGCATTTCAGTTACATAAGCCAATATATTTTCTTTTTGCATAAGCTAGATTAAGTTGGCTTCACACTGTTTATATGCCAGGGCTCAAAACTATGTCCAAAACTGTAAACGTGATCTTCAAACCTGGTTCTCTTTCAGGATTCCCTGCCTTAGGTCAAGGTATCTGTATTTTTTTGACCTGACCTGAGGTCAAGGTCTTTGTATTTTTTATTCACTATTATATCCTCAACATCTTGTACACTGCCTGGCATATAGTAGTGACTCGATAAATATTAAAGGAAAGAATGATAAATGAAGATTTAATTTAAGCCTACCTTAACCATGGTGGAAACTGGGTGCACTCTCCTAAGATTTTTCAAAATGGATCCTACCAGATCCATCACAGAGAGTCCAATAGCCCAAGAGGTATACCCCTTCAGCTTGATAATTTCATAGGCACTACAGTTGTAGAAAGTAAGAAAATCAAATGCATAATAAGTCAACCCAGAGAAAACATAATATTCTTCAAGCATCCATTTTGAAGTAATCTACATGTCAATGCAATTGTATTACAATTTTCTCATAGATTTCTTATAGAATCTGTAAACAGGCAACAAAACTTTCTATACTGGTCTAATAAAACTTCACTACATACTTTATTACTTTTTTATTGATTATTATTTTTTTTTTGAGACAGGGTCTTGCTTCCTTGCCCAGGCTGGAGGGCAGTTGTGTGTGATCATGGCTCACTGCAACCTCTGCCTCCTGGGCTCATGCGATCCTCCCTCCTCAGCTTCCCAAGTAGCTACTTGGGAGTACAGGCATGAGCCACCATGCCTGGCTAATTTTTGTGTTCTTTGTAGATACAGGGTTTCGCCATGTTGCCCAGGCTGGTTTCAAACTTCTGAGCTCAAGCAATCTGCTCGCCTCGGTTTCCTGGAGTGCTGGTATTATAGGTGTGAGCCACCGTGCCCAGCCTACTTACTTTAAGTAAAAATTAATTTACCCTTTTTTTAATCATAAAGGCAGAATACTAGGACAAATGTGCCACTCAAGATGAAACTAGCTTTTAATATTTTTCGTATTGTTGCTTAAATATGCAACATAGAAACTAATCACCTTGAAAGTTACCATATAAATCTCCTGGACCATTTAAAATTGTTACTACTGGCCAGGGGCAATGGCTCACATCTGTAATCCCAGCACTTTGGGAGGCCGAGGTGGGTGGATCACGAGGTCAGAAGTTCGAGACCAGCCTGGCCAACACTGGCCAACACAGCAAAACCCCACCTCTACTAAAAATACAAAAATTAGCCAGGTGTGGTGGCATATGCCTGTAGTCCCAGCTACTCGGGAGGCTGAGGCAGGAGAATCACTTGAACCTGGCTGGCAGAGGTTGCAGTGAGCCTAGACTACACCATTGCACTCCAGCCTGGGTGACAGAGTGAGACTCCGTCTCAAAAAAAAAAAAAAAATTGTTACTAGCTTGCCAATGTAAATTTATACAGTTGTAAGCTGTGTGTATATATCTTTCCTAAGACTATATCACTAAATCAATAATAAATGAATATGGAAAATATTCATGATACATTTTCAAAGGAAAATAGCACAATACTAAACATTATGCATTTTCTTATCTCTGGCTTGTAAAAAATATAAATTTTTATACAAACTTTAGAGCTGCATCAACCCACCAAGTTATTAATAGTGATTATTTTTACAAGTCAGGCTTACAGGTGAGTCTTCTTTATGCCTGTCTGAATTTCCTTATTTCCTACAATTAATATTTATTATATATTTGCATTGCTACAAATAGTGGTCTCAGGTTTGGATTGACAGTCAACTTCACTGGACAAAGAGGGTTTAATTTAGCACTAAGTTTATTTAACTTTTAGAAAGGATATAGGACAAGAAGCACAGACTGTCCAGCATATATCATTCATATCAGGAGGTCTTACAACTACCCCGTTTTAAAGCCCCAAGAATGCACATAACACATTTGGTTGCCAAAGATAAGGCATATATATATATATATATATACCACCTGAACACAGGGAGGTTGGGCCTGGACTGTTCCTACAGTAGTGTCCTATGATTTGACTATCAGTCCGAAATCAGGGCCACTATCAGAGGCCATGCAATACTTTTGATGACAAAAGTACTTTTAGACCCTCAATTATGTACGGCCAAGACTCCGGGAGTAAGTAAAAGGAAAGGGAAAGAGGGTCTGCCTGGCACCTGATTGACAGCATACTGTCTATGAGTTGAAGAAAAGAAAGCTCTACAGTAGATAACTGAGGACAAATCTCACCAGTTGAATCTGGATGACAGATTTATCCTCTCAGGTATTAACAAAATGGATTGAGAAACAGAAGAAAGTTGAGAATAGCTAAAAACATAATCCTTTAGTTGTTATTAACCATCCTGATGAAAATAAAATTGCTGGTGTAAAAGAAAGGGTAAAGGGAGCAAATAGAAGAAATAGTTTCAAGGCTGGTACTTTAAGACAAAAACTGATACACATTGTAAACCAAATGCCCTCTTGGGAACAAGTAAGGATATCCTATTAAATCATGATGTTATTCCTCTGCAATTGGTGGTTAGACAACAGCAAATCAGAAGCTGTTGTGTAAAAAGAGCTGAGTAGTTTTTAGATAAATATTAGCAGCACCCTGAGGATTGTTTACAATTATAGATCCTCTGCTAAATGATCAAAAGGCAAATAATTTAATTTTAGATACTGCAGAGTTGAGAGGACCAATAGTGATAAGTACTGATCTGAAACACATTGGAATATTTGGTATTCAAATCACACAGGACTTCAATGGGAAATGTGATCTTAATCCTTGTTCCCTTAAAGCAAGTGTCTCAAATTAAAAAGGAACTGCCCGAGCGCAGTGGCTCACACCTGTAATCCCAACACTTTGGGAGGCCAAGGTGGGCAGATTGCTTTAGCTCAGGAGTTTGAGACCAGCCTGGGCAACATGGTGAAACCCCATCACTACCAAAAATACAAAAAGTGGCCAGGCATGGTGGCATGCACCTGTATTCCTAGCTACTCAGGAGGCTGAGGTGTGAGGATGGCTTGAGCCTGGGAGTCAGAGGTTGCAGTAAGCCAAGATCATGCCACTACACTCCAGCCTGGATGACAGAGCCAGACTCTGTCTCAAAAAAAAAAGAAAGAAAGAAAAAAAGAACTACCATTCTCTGTGGTACAATTATTAGTGACTGAGTAGATAAAAGACCAACACTGTGACAGCCCTATGGGAGGTAGATGGGCTGCTCCATAACACTTGGAAACCACTACTGGTTAAAACAGGTTCCTTAGTGGGTGGGGGGTATGGATGTGCCTCCAGACCAGTTAGATCCCTGCATTTATTGGAGACTGGTCTCCTGGCCCCTATAGCTGAAAATATATGGGCATAAGGGACATTTTTGTTGAGAAGGATAGGAAAAGATACTGTAATATTAATACATATTGTGTTTTCTAGGGATTAATTTAACCTCTCATTCAAAGCTTTTTGGTGAAACAAAGCATTTGTAGGTTCCCTTAAGAGAATTTAAGAAAATAAAACATACCAATAATGATTACCAAAGTAAAAGATATTTTGGTAAATTGACCTAAAACTTTCAATTGATGTGATACTTATGGAAATAGTTTGGTCAAAAAAAGAAATACATTTGCTTTAGAAATATAAAAACAGCGTGGTGGCTTTGGGAGGCTGAGGCGGGTAGATCACCTGAGCTCAGGAGTTGGAGACCAGTTTGACCAACATGGTGAAACCCCATCTCTACTAAAAATATAAAAACTAGCCAGGTATGGTGGTACGCTCTTGTAGTCCCAGCTACTCGAGAGGCTGAGGCACGAGAATCGCTTGAACCCAGGAGGCGGAGGTTGCAGTGAGCCAAATTGCCCCACTGCACTCCAGCCTGGGCAACAGAGCAAGACTCTGTCTCAAAAAAAAAAAGAGAGAGAGAGAGAAAGAGATAAAACATGTGATTGAATGTGTGTATGAATACCTTTAATAAGACACAAGTGATAGTAAATGATAGAGGAGGAAAAAAAACAGTCTAGTTGGTTAAGAATTACCAAAACATTGTGAAGGATTCTGTTTACCTACTGTGTCTTATAGATTCTAGTGGTTGTAGATGTACTAACTTGTCTTTCTCTATTTATAAAATATTGAAGAAATGTTTGTCAAATGAACTCTGAAGAATATATGATACAAAGATAATAATCTGAGGTCATGGAAAGGTACCAAGGGTAAAGGGTTAACAGTGGATATGAGCCCTTTCGAAAAAGCCAGAAGTAACTGGGAAGATAACCTTGAGTTTGAGTTCAGGCAACATAGTTTTCTAGATATAAAAATTAGTTAAGATAAATGTGGCCTATTAACTATAATAGAACTAGGTTATCAGCACTGGATTTTATGAAACCATTGATTTGTGCATTGTATCAGGACTAGCAGTACTGGGATCAAGTATGCAGACCCTGAGGGCTATGTGACAAGAAGTGCATTAAGAACTGTTGAGAATTTCCCTCTTTTGCAGTTAAAAAAAAAAAAAAACTGTTGAGAACCAAAGGCAGCGCTTTCCTGTGTTAGGGAAGTCTGCCCCCATGTCAGCTTCCTTCTTTGTAACTGAGTGTGCCCCATGCAGTGACAGGGCCTAGAAGCTACACCTAAGCATTGCAATACTGTTGTTTCGTTTTGTTTTTAGACGGAGTCTCCCTCTGTCGCCCATGCTGGAGTGCAGTGGCGTGATCCCAACTCACAGCAACCTCCACCTCCTGGGTTCAAGTGATGCCTCAGCCTCCCGAATAGCTGGGATTACAGGCACCCGCCACCAAGCCCAGCTAATTTTTGTATTTTTACTAGAGACAGGGTTTCACCATGTTGGGCCAGGCTGGTCTCGAACTCCTGACCTTAAGAAGTGATCTACCCGCCTCAGCCTCCCAAAGTGCTGGGATTACAGGCATGAGCCACCACGCCCAGCCGCATTGAAATACCTTCTAAAGGGCCAGGCATGGTGGCTCATGCCTGTAATCCCAGCACTTTGGGAGGCCAAGGTGGGCAGATCATGAGGTCAAGAGATTAAGACTCCTGGCCAACATGGTGAAACCCCGTTTCTACTAAAAATACAAAAATTAGCTGAGCATGGTGGCACATGCTTGTAGTCCCAGCTACTCAGGAGGCTGAGGCAGGAGAATTGCTTGAACCCGGGAGGCAGAGTGCAGAGACCACACCACTGCACTCCAGCCTGGCGACAGAGCGAGACTCCATCTCCAAAAAAAAAGAAAAAGAAAAAAAAAGAAATACCTTCTAAAGAAGATACTGATATGCTATACTGTGTTTTCTTCCTGGTATCCTTTCACCATGCTAGATAAACTTAATGCTAGGTGAAAACCTATTATGTCCTGTGAGTCGGACAGTCTGAATTTCAGACAACAATTCGTGGCTATATACTTTTAATATTGTTGTTGGGTTTTTTTGTTTTTTTTTAAGAGATGAGGTCTCACTCTGTTGCCCAGGTTGGAATGCAGTGGACTATCAATGTTCATTGCAACCTTGCATTCCTGGGCTCAAGTAATCCTCCCATCTCCATCTCCCAGGTAGCTAAGACTATAGGTATGCAACACTACAACTAGTTAATTTTTAAATTTATTTTATTTATTTATTTATTTATTTATTTATTTATTTATTTATTTAATTTTAGAGACAGGATCTTTCTCTGCTGTCCAGGCTAGTGTGCAGTGGTCTGATCGTACCTCTGCGAGTTTGAGTTGAGCCTAAAACTCCTGGGCTCAAGTGATCTTCCTGCCTTAACTACCCCAGTAGCTGGGACTACAGACATACCACCATGCCTGGCTAATTTTTTAAAATTTTTTGTGGAGACATGATCTCACTCTGTTGCCCCAGCTGATCTGAAACTCCTGGTCTCAAACAATCCTCCTACCTCAGCCTCCCAACGTGTTGGGATTATAGATGTGAGCCACTGCACCCAGCCTTAACTGCTTTTTTAACTATGGTAAAATTTATCATCTTAACAATTACAGTTCAGTGGCATTAAGTGCATTAACACTGCTGTGCAGTCATTACCACTATCCTCTATCCTCTCTCAAATGTTTTCATCTTCCCAAACTGTAGCTCTGTACTCATAACACGTTGCCATGTTACTTTTTATAACCAAAAATAAAATAATATAAACTTTTAAAACTAAAAAGCATTTAAGAGAATAAAAACTCACCCAGGATCACTTGTTATATTATGTGACTTTTTAGTCTCTGCCCTAATTCTTACACATTTCTGTTTTATTATTTTATTTTATTTATTTGTTTGTTTGTTTGTTTTCTTTGAGACAGAGTCTTGCTCTGTTGCCAGGCTGGAGTGCGGTGGTGTGATCTCAGCTCATTGCAACCTCCGCCTCCCGGGTTCAAGCAATTCTCCTGCCTCAGCCTCCTGAGTAGCTGGGATTACAGGGGCGCACCACCACACCCGACTAATTTTTTTTTTTTTTTTTTTTTTGTATTTTAGTAGAGACCAAGTTTCACCATATTGGCCAGGATGGTCTTGATCTCCTGACCTCATGATCGGCCCACCTAGGCCTTCCAAAATGCTGGGATTACAGGCATAAGCCACTGCGCCCAGCCTATTATTTTATTTATTTATCTTTTTTCTGAGACAGAGTCTTGCTCTGTTGCCCAGGCTGGAGTGCACTGGCACGATATTGGCTCACTGCAACCTCTGCCTCCTGGGTTCAAGCAATTCTCATGCCTCAGCCTTCCAAGTAGCTGGGATTACAGGCACGCACCACCACACCTGGCTAATTTTTGTTTTGTTTTTTAGTAGAGACAGTTTTCACCATGTTGGCCAGGCCGGTCTCGAACTCCTGACCTCAGGTGATCTGCCCACCTTGGCCTCCCAAAGTGTTGGGATTATAGGCATGAGCCACCATGCCCAGCCTCTTACACATTTTTGTAGGGTTGTTATAAGTATACATAGAGTAGACTCGTGGTTTTTGTTAAGTTCAATATTCCAAGCTGTGAATATCCGAAAGTGATTTTTAAGTTCTTTTTTTTTTTTTTTTGAGATGGAGTTTCACTCTTGTCACCCAGGCTGGAGTGCAATGGCACTGTCTTGGCTCACTGCAACCTCTGCCTCCTGGGTTCCAGTGATTTTCCTGCCTCAGCCTCCCAAGTACCTGGGATTACAGGTGCCCATCTCCACACCCAGCTAATTTTTGTATTTTTAGAAGAGATGGGGTTTTACCATGTTGTTCAGGCTGGTCTCGAACTGCTGACCTCAGGTGATCCACCCACCTTGGCCTCCCAAAGTGCTGGAATTACAGGCGTGAGCCACCCCGCCCAGCCAATTTTTAAGTTCTATAACTTCTACTAATATGTAACTTGACTCTTCACTAAAGCATGAAGAATAATCCTGTGTACTGTTAAGGCTAATATATATGGAGTCAGATGCTTCATTTATAAGAAAACCATATTGATTTCTGATCATCTGCATTAGCTTAATGTTTAATCTACTCAAATGATGAACATTTAATAAGTTCTTGGCATGGTTCTAGCGTTTTACATGTAGTATTAACTTATTTACTCTCTATAATAGCCCTGTAAAGTAGGTTCTATAATTATCCCCATTTTGAAGATGAGTAAACAACTTCTGATATTTTAAGTAATTTCCCAATATCATATCACTAATAAATGATGAAGCAGGTTTCAAACCTGGACAACCTGGCTCCAAAGTCCATGCTCATAATCACTATGCTTTTATTACTCTCAAATATATGAGTTGTGAAATAATAAGTACTTTTTCTTTTTGAAAAATGCCCCCAAAAAGAAAGCTATGTATAAGTCTGAATTTAGTGATTTTCAGAAGCCTAGAGTTATTTATCTCACAAAAAGCAAGGATCAACTACTTGATTTTTGTCTGTGATATTTATTCTTAAGACTGATTATTAAGGCATTAAGAAACTTAATAGGTACTATTACCTTTGAATAACTTGTTTATGGATATTTTTCCAGTGTTCCTTATCTGAATCCGTTCCTAATTTAGGGTCCAGAGTCTTCAGAGCAACACCAGCAACATTCACCCCACTCCATAAGGGCACTAAAAAATACAGATCTCAAAATAAACTCTTCTTCCCAATATTGCATCAGGAGTTTGAGTTCAGTGTTGTTTTTTTAAGTTAAGTTGCCACCTGATATGGTTCAGATGTTTGTCCCCTCCAAATCTCATGTTGAAATGTAACCCCTAGTGTTGGGGGTGGGAAGTGTCTGTCTGATCATGGGTGCAGATCCCTCATGAATAGCTTAGCATCATCCCCTGTTAATGAGTGAGTTTTCACTCTTAGTTCACGTGAGATCGGGTTGTTTAAAAGTGTATGGCACCTCCTCTCTCTCTCTCTTGTTTCCGCCCTCACCATGTGACACATCTACTCCTCCTTTGCCTTCTGCCATGATTGCAAGCTTCCTGAGGCCCTCATCAAGAGCATATCTTGGAGCCATGCCTGTACAACCTGCAGAAGCACAAGCTAAATTAAACCTCTTTTCTTTATAAATTACTCAGCCTCAGGTATTTCTTTTTTTTTTTCTTTTTCATTCAGGCTGCAGCATACTGGCTTGATCTCAGCTCACTGCAACCTCCACCTCCCAGGTTCAAGAGATTCTTCTGTTTCAGCCTCCCGAGCAGCTGGGATTACAGGTGTGTGCCACCACACCCAGCCTTTTTTTGTATTTTTAGTAGAGATGGGGTTTCGCTATGTTGGCCAGGCTGGTCTTAAACTCCTGGCCTCAAGTGATCCACACGCGTTGGCCTCCAAAAGTGCTGGGATTACAGGCATGAGCCACTACTCCTGGCCAGGTATTTCTTTTTCTTTTTTTTTTTTTTTTGAGATGGAGTCTCGCTCTGTTGCCCAGGCTAGAGTGCAGTGGCGCGATCTCGGCTCACTGCAAGCTCCGCCTCCCGGGTTCACGCCATTCTCCTGCCTCAGCCTCCCAAGTCGCTGGGACTACAGGTGCCCACCACCACGCCTGGCTAATTTTTTGTATTTTTAGTAGAGACAGGGTTTCACTGTGTTAGCCAGGACGGTCTCAATCTCCTGACCTCGTGATCCGCCCACCTCGGCCTCCCAAAGTGCTGGGATTACAGGCGTGAGCCACCGTGCCCGGCCCTGGCCAGGTATTTCTTTACAGCAACACAAAAATGGCCTAAAACACCACCTTACACCATACATAAAAATAGATTTCAAATGTATAAAAGAGGGAAATGTAAAAAATAAAATTATAAGGTTGTTAGAAAATATGTAGTAGAATTTATAATTGTGTGGTATAGGAGGCATTTTTAAGCAACATACATATTTTTTAAGCAATATGCAAAATGCTGTATAAACAAAGAGAAAGACTGATAAGAAAGATAAAATATAAGCAATTAGAGGGAAAAGAATATCAAATTAATACCATACTTCTCAATAGTAAAAAAGAGCCAAGGAGGAACAACTGTCAATCTAGAATCTCACATCCAATTAACCTGTCATTCCAGAATAAGATGAGACTAAAACAGTCATATAAACAACACCAACAGGATAGAGTTCAGGAAGAAATAAATTGAATCCAGGGCAAGAAATTAGATGGAGAAAATAAAGATAAGCAACACAACTGGCAAACCTGTAAATGAATCTAAACAAGTATTAACTATTCAAATAATAATAATTATAACTAGTTTGGGGGATATAAAAACAGTATGGATACAGAAAAGGAATTAATAATTACATGTATGACAGAAAGAGGATGGTGTCAACGTCATAAAAAAGAGGATGATCAAACTAAAAGCATTCTAAGATCTTTGTATTATCCCGGCCGGGCGCAGTGGCTCATGCCTATAATCCCAGCACTTTGGGAGGCTGTGGTGGGTGGATCACCTGAGGTCAGGAGTTCGAGACCAGCCTGACCAACATGGCGAAACCCTGTCTCTACTAAAAATACAAAATTAGTCAGGTGTGGTGGCGCATGCCTGTAATCCCAGCTACTCAGGAGGCTGAGGCAGGAGAATCGCTTGAACCCAGGAGGCGGAGGTTGCGGTGAGCTGGGATCATGCCATTGCACTCCAGCCTGGGCAACAAGAGCGAAACTCTGTCTCAAAAAAAAAAAAAAATCTTTGTATTATCCCAAAGGAGAGTAAATAAATTTATCATCTGAGGTCAAGTATGAATGTTAAAAATTTAAAAATAACCATTTATAAGGTAAGTATATAATTCAAAGTATTAGAGGAAATTAAAGAAAGTAGATCCAATGGAAAGCAGAAAAAGAGAAAGGAAACCGAAAAATCATGCTAAATAGAATACTAAACATGTTCAAATTAATACTAATCAGAATATACTGTTTTCAAAAAATAAAGTTATAGAATAATAAATGTGAGAAATTAAAATATACCAGAGAAAATTAGTTTTAATGACCTTCAGGAAAAATAACACAAGCCAACAGGGTAAAAGTAAGGCTCTGGTTGAAGAAATATTTGTCCAAATCAAATAAAGTATTTCTTATATTATAGCTCTTGGATTATAAAGAAAAGGGCACTCTAAATGTTTTGAATAAATAAATGAATGTTTGAACAAATGGTCTTTATTCTCAATTGGTTTATTGCCATTATGGAAAGAAGATTTACATACATGACACAATTAAAGAACACTGTAAAAAGTATAAAGTTCTAACCATGTAGCAGAGACTAAATGTTTAAATTCAGTAAAGAGAGAGGTTGGTGTGGCCTGAATAGTTAAAATCACATATTATTTCATTTATATGAAAAATCTGGAATAAATAAATCTACAGAGTGAGAAAGTAGATTAGTGGTTGCCTGGGGCTAGGGTAGGGGAAAAAAATGCGGATTTCATTTTGGGCTGATGAAAAGATTCTGTATTTAGATTGTGGTGATGTTAGTACAACCCTGTGAATATACCAGAAACTCATGAATTCTGTAATTTGCTGGTTGAATTTTATGGTACGTGAATTGTATTAGTCCATTCTCACATTGCTATAAAGAAATACCTGAGACTGGGCAACTTACAAAGAAAAGAGGTTCAACTGGCTCACAATTCTGCAAGCTGTACAGGAAGCACAATGCTGGCATCTGCTTGGCTTCCTGGGAGGCCTCAGGAAACTTTCAATCATGGAAGAAGGCGAAGGGGAAGCAGGAGTGTCTTATATGGCTAAAGCAGGAGAAGGAAGGAGAGAGGGGGGTGGTGCCACACACTTTTAAACAACCAGATCTCACAAGAACTCACTATTGTGAAAACAGTACTAAGGCGGATGGTGTTAAACCATGACAACCTGCCTCCATGATCCAACCACCTCCCACCAGGCCCCAGCTCCCACAATGGGGATTACAATTCAACATGAGATTTGGGCAGGGACACAGATCCAAACCATATCATGAATTACGTCTTAATAAAGCTGTTTAAAAAAATCACAATAAATAAAAAAGTATTACAGATAAGAGAAACACTCATATTGACTATTAAAAAACAGCTATATGCTTTGTGGACTATTTTATGAAAGATAGCTAAATCAATGATGCAAAAGATTGAAACTAAAGGAATAGTAAAAGTTACACCAGGGAAATACCAACAAAATTAAACTTATACAAATATATTAATATCAGGAAAAAAACTTTAAAGGAAATAAGCATTAGTAGAGATAAGAAGGGTAGTCACATAATAATAATAGATTTATACTTACCACTAGAATCACCATGTTCTCCAATAATCCAACCATGGCAGCTTGTGGGGTGGACCCCCAACTTTTCTCCAATTAGGTAACGGAAACGGGCAGAGTCTAGATTACAACCACTTCCAATTACACGAGTTACAGGTAAGCCACTTATCTTCCAGACTATATATGTCAAAATATCCACTAAGAAGAAAAATTTCATGTTAGAAAAAGATTCATCGTAACTTAAAAAAAAGTTTTTTTCCTGAATACATAGATGAATTGTTTTAGAGTCAAATACAGATTTACTACAAAGTGAAGCAAATCACTGGCTGGGTGCGGTGGCTCATGCCTGTAATCCCCCGGCACTTTGGGAGGCTTAGGTAGATGGATCACCTGAGGCCAGGACTTTGAAACCAGCCTGGCCAATATGGTGAAACTGTCTCTACCAACAAATACAAAAATTAGCCAGACGTGGTGGCACACACCTGCATTCCCAGCTACTTGGGAGGCTAAGAAGGAACCAGAAAACCACCCTTGGTAATATAATAAAATAAAGCTCGTCAACACCCCCCAAAAATCACATAAGTTCACCAGCAATGGATCCAAACCAAGAAGAAATCCCTGGTTTACCTGAAAAAGAATTCAGGAGGTTAGCTATTAAGCTAATCAGGGAGGGACCAGAGAAACGCGAAGCCCAATGCAAGGAAATTAAAAAAAAATTATACAAGAAGTGAAGGGAGAAATATTCACATAAATAAATAGCTTAAAGAAAAAACAATAAAAAATTCAGGAAACTTTGGACACACTTTTAGATATGTGAAATGCTCTGGAAAGTCTCAGCAATAGAATTGAACAAGTAGAAGAAAGAAATTCAGAGCTTGAAGACAAGGTCTTCAAATTAACCCAATCCAATAAAGACAAAGAAAAAGAATAAGAAGATATGAACAAAGCCTCTAGGACGTCTGGGATTACAATAAACAACCAAACCTAAGAATAATCAGTGTTCCTGAGGAAGAAGACAATTCTAAAAGCTTAGAAAACATATTTGGTATTTGGGGAGATAATCAAGGAAAACTTCCCCGGCCTTGCTAGAGACCTAGACATGCAAATACAAGAAGCACAAAGGACACCTGGGAAATTCATCGCAAAAAGATCTTTGCCTAGCACACTATCATCAGGTTACCCAAAGTTAAGACAAAGGAAAGAATCTTAAGAGCTGTGAGACAGAAGCACCAGGTAACCTATAAAGAAAAACCTATCAAATTAATAGCAGATTTCTCAGCAGAAACCCTACAACCTAGAAGGGATTGGGGCCCTATCTTCAGCCTCCTCAAACAAAACAATTATCAGCCAATAATGTCGTATCCAATGAAACTAAGAATCATATATGAAGGAAAGATACAGTCATTTTCAGACAAACAAATGCTGAGAGAATTTGGCACTACCAAGCCACCACTATAAGAACTGCTAAATGGGGCTCTAAATCTTGAAACAAATCCTGGAAACACATCAAAACAGAACCTCTTTTATTTATTTATTTATTTATTTCCTTTTTTTGAGATGGAGTCTCGCTCTGTCACCCAGGCTGGAGTGCAGTGGCATGATCTCAGCTCACTGCAACCTCTGCCTCCCAGGTTCAAGCAATTCTCCTGCCTCAGCCTACCGAGTAGCTGGGACTACAGGTGCCCACCACCATGCCCAGCTAATTTTTGTGTTTTTAGTAGAGACAGGGTTTCACTATGTTGGGCAGGCTGGTCTTGAACTCCTGACCTCAGGTGATCTGCCCACCTTGGCCTCCCAAAATGCTGGGATTACAGGTGTGAGCCACTGTGCCTGGCCCAGAACATCCTTAAAGCATAAATCACACAGGACCTATAAAACAAAAACACAAGTTAAAAAGCAAAAACAAACATACAAACAAAAACCCAAAGTACACAGGCAACAAAAAGCTTGATGAATACAACGGTACCTTGCATTTCAATACTAACACTGAATGTAAATGGCCTAAATGCTCCACTTAAAAGATACAGAACAGCAGAATGGATAAGAACTAACCATCCAACTATCTGCTGTCTTCAGGAGACTCACCTAACATACAAGGACTCACATAAAGGGGTGGAAAAAGGCATTTCATGCAAATGGACACCAAAAGCGAGCTGGGGTAGATACTCTTATATCAGACGAAACAAACTTTAAAGCAACAGCGGTTAAAAGAGACAAAGAGGGACATTATATAATGGTAAAAGGCCTTGTCCAACAGGAAAATATCACAGTCCTAAACATATATGCACCTAACACTGGAGCTCCCAAATTTATAAAACATTTACTAATAAACCTAAGAAATAAGACAGACAGCAACACAATAATAGTGGGGGCCTTCAATACTCCGCTGACAGCAACAGACAGGTCATCAAGATAGAAAGTCAACAAAGAAACAGTGGATTTAAACTATACCTTGGAACAAATGGATTTAACATATATATACACAACATTTCATCCAACAACCACAGAATACACAACCTATTCAACAGCACATGGAACTTTCTCCAAGATAGACCATATGATAGGCCATAAAATGAGCCTCAATAAATTTAAAAAAATTGAAATTATATCAAGCACTCTCAGACCACAGTGGAATAAAACTGGAAATCAACTCCAAAAGGAACCTTCAAAACCATGCAAATACATGGAAATTAAATAACCTGCTCCTGAATGAGCATTGGGTCAAAAATGAAATCAAGATAGAAATTAAAAATTCTTCTAACTGAATGACAGTAATGACACAACCTATCAAATCCGCTGGGATACAGCTAAGGCGATGCCAAGAGGAAAGTTCATAGCCCTAAATGCCTACATCAAAAAGTCTGAAAGACCACAAAAGACAATCTAAGGTCACACCTCAAGGAACTAGAGAAACAAGAACAAACCAAACCCTAACCCAGCAGAAGAAAGGAAATAACCAAGATCAGAGGAGAACTAAATGAAATTGAAACAAAAAAATACAAAAGATAAATGAAACAAAAAGCTGGTTCGTTGAAAAGATAAATAAAATTGATAGACTATTAGCAAGATTAACCAAGAAAAGAAGAGAGTAGGCCGGGTGCAGTGGCTCACACCTGTAATCCCAGCACTTTGGGAGGTGAGGCGGGTGGATCACCTGAGGTCAGGAGTTTGAGACCAGCCTGGCCAACATGGTGTAACCTCGTCTTTACTAAAACTACAAATACAAAAATTAGCCAGGCGTGGTGGTGTGCACCTGCAGTCCCAGCAACATGGGAGGCTGAACAGGAGAATCACTTGAACCTGCGACAAGGAGGTTGCGGTGAGCCAAGGTCATGCCACTGCACTCCAGCCTGGGACACAGAGCAAGACTCCATCTCAAAAACAAAAAACAAAACAAAACAAAACAAAACAAAAACACACACACAATGATATTGGATTGGCTAAAATTTATTTTATTTTATTTTATTTATTTATTTTTATTTTTATTTTTTGAGACAGAGTGTCACTCTTGTTGCTCAGGCTGGAATGCAATGGTGCGATCTCAACTCACCACAACCTCCACTTCCCAGGTTCAAGTGATTCTCCTGCCTCAGCCTCTTGAGTAGCTGGGATTACAGGCATGCACCACCACACACCCGGCTAATTTTGTATTTTTAGTAGAGATGGGGTTTCACTACGTTGGCCAGGCTAGTCTTGAACTCCTGACCTCAGGTGATCCACCTGCCTTAGGCTCCCAAAGTGTTGCGGGGATTACAGGTGTGAGCCACCACGCCTGGCCTGGATTGGCTAAAATTTAAAACTGGTTTTTTTGTTTTTGTTTTTGTTTTTGTTTTTGTTGACACAAGGTTTCACTCTGCCACTCAGGCTGGAGTGCAGTGGCACAACCACAGCTCACTGCAGCCCAGACCTCCCAGGCTTATGCAATCTTCATACCCAGCTTTTTTACTTTATTTTATGTACAGACAAGGTCTCCCTATGTTGCCCACAGTGGTCTCAAACTCCTAGGCTCAAGCGATCCTTCTGCCTCAGCCTCCCAAAGTGCTAGGATTACAGGCATGAACCACAATGCCCAACCTGTTTGGTAATTTCTGATAGAGTTAAACATATACCTACCATATAACCCACCTATGTTACTCCCAGGTATTTATCCAAGAGAAATAAAGACATATGACCACACAAATACACACAAATTATGATATTAGTTTCATTCATAATAGCCCAAAACTGGAAATAACCTCAATATGTTTCAACAAATGAATAAACAAAATAGCATATTAAATGTATAAACAATGGCTGGGTGCAGTGGCTCACATCCGTAATCCCAGCACTTTGGGAGGCCAAGGAGAGTAGACTGCCTGAGCTTAGGAGTTCCAGACCAGACTGGACAAAATAGTGAAACCCCACTTCTACCAAAAATACAAAAACTAGCTGGGTGTGGTGGGACATGCCTGTGGTCCCAGCTGCTGGGGAGCCTGAGGTGGGAGGATCAATTGAGCCTGTGAGGCAGAGGTTACAGTGAGCCAAGATTACGCCATTGCACTCCAACCTTGAGTGAGACAGAGGTTGAGTGACACCCCATCTCAGAGTGAGACCCCATCTCAAACAAACAAAAAAAATGTATAAACAAAAGAATACTTTGGCACTAAAAAAGGAACAATATGATACACTCACTAATATGGATGAATCCCAAAATAACTATGCTGGATGAAAGAAGTCAGGCAGAAAAAATTACATTCAGCATGACTCGATTCATATAAAATTCCAGAAAATGGGGCCAGGGGTGGAATGAGAGATGAACTGCAAGGAGGCACAAGAAAACTTTCAGAGGTAACTGAAATGTTTTGTATCTTGATCATGGCGGTAGTTTCATGAGTGATTACATTTATCAAAACTCATTGCATTATATACTTTAAATGAGTGCAATTTATTGTATATAAATGTTACCTCAATGAAGTTGATTCTTTTAAAGGAATGGTATGGAAAGATCATCCTTATGCAATAGAATGGAAGAGAGAAGACTCACCTGGATTTGAAACAACAAGAATTTTACAATCAGGACTATAATGGACTATGGTAGGAATGATTGATTTCATTATAGCCACATTACGTTGGACCAGGGTAAGGCGAGTTTCTCCCTCCTGCTGCCTTGCACCTGCCGTGACAATAACTATTCTGGAGTTTGCAGATACACTGTAATCTAAAAAGGAAACAAAATACTATATTTGGATCAAGATTACCATAACCACTGTGCCTTAACTCCTTAAAACTCTATTGTATGTTCTTAGTATTATATTAAAGTATCCATGTACCTTTATGTCTGGCATTTTGGAGATGAATGGACTTTTCTAACCTGTATAATCTGAAGGAAGCCTTGTCACTATGACTTGCCAAATTTCACATAGCTACCTCAAAAATTTTTATAACAATAGAAACTAACATCCCCTTTTGCCCAAATTCCCATGTGTTATGAAGGCCCAAGGCAATGAAAGTCAGCTCTCTGCCTTCTTAGAAACACCAAAATGAGGCCAGGCGCGGTGGCTCACTCCTGTAATCCCAGAACTTTGGGAGGCCAAGGCAGGGGGATCACGAGGTCAAGAGATCAAGACCATCTTGGCCAACATGGTAAAATCCTGTCTCTACTAAAAATACAAAAATTAGCTGGGAGTGGCGGCATATGCCTGTAGTCCCAGCTACTTGGGAGGCTAAGGCAGGAGAATCGCTTGAACCTCGGAGGCGGACGTTGAAGTGAGCAAAGATCGTGCCACTGCACTCCAGCCTGGCAAGACTCCATCTCAAAAACAAAAAAAAGAAAGACTAAAATGAATAAAGACTTAGAACTCTGAGAATTTATGTGTCTGTTTCAGGAGTCTAAGAGTGAGAATGTATTTACTTCTAATATTGTAAGGGACTGGGTTTGAAATCACAAACAAGTTCTTGACCCACCCAAGAAAATAAACTACGTACTAAATGACCAGTTGTTTCACCTGTTGAATACAATGTCACTTACTAACTCATACTGGACTTCTTTTTTTTTTTTTTTTGAGATAGGGTCTCACTCTGTTGCCCAGGCTGGAGTATGGTGGTGCCATCTCAGCTCACTGCAACGTCTGCCTCTCAGGTTCAAGAGATTCTCCCACATCAGCCTCCTGAGTAGCTGGGACTACAGGCATGCACCAACACACACAGCTAAATTTTTATTTTTTGGTAGAGACGGGGTTTCACCATGTTGGCCAGGCTGGTTTCGAACTCCTGACCTCAACTGATCCACCTACCTCGGCCTCCTAAAGTGCTGGGATTACAGGCGTGAGCCACCACATGTGGCCTCATACTGGACTTTTAAAAAGCACTATTATATAGCTGAAGGTTATCTACCATATGGATGTAAAAAATTAGTTAAAATATCCTTTATATCTATCTCATCTCGACTTTTCATGTTCTTTTAGAAAATGAAATCTAATAGCTGGGCATGGTGGCTCACACCTGTAATTCCAACACTTTGGAAGCTGAGGCTGGCGGATCACTTGATGTCAGGAGTTCAAGACCAGCCTGACCAACATGTCTCTACTAAAAATACAAAAATTAGCCAGCCATGGTGGCGTGCATCTGTAATCCCAGCTACTCAGGAGGCTGAGGCAGGAGAATGGCTTGAACCCAGGAGGTGGAGGTTGCAGTGAGCCCAGATCGTGCCACTGCACTCCAGTCTGTGTGATAGAGTGAGACTCTGTCTCAAAAAAAAAAAAAAGAAAAGAAAGAAAGAAAGAAAATAAAATGAAATCTACTTAATTTTTAAAATATCACATCTTCATTTATGGTGATTCTTGTATCTTTCTAATCCAAAAGAGAAGATAACTTATGAAATATGAACACTGTTGTTTTTCCTGCCCCAATAAAGATTTTAACTAGAAAGGCAAACTTAGGAATTAGACGACATTTCTGGCCAGGCACAGTGACTCACACCTGTAATCCCAGCACTTTAGGAGGCAGAGATGGGTGGATCACTTGAGGTCAGGAGCTCAAAACCAGCCTAGCCAACACGGTGAAACCCCGTCTCTACTAAAAATACAAAAATTAGCTGGGCATGATGGCACGTGCTGTAATCCCAGTTACTCAGGAGGCTAAAGCAGGAAAATCACTTGAACCTAGGAGGTGGAGGTTGCAGTGAGCCGAGATTGTGCCACTGCACTCCGGCCTGAGTGACAGAGCGAGACTCCATCTCAAAAAAAAAAAAAAAAAAATCTGGCTCCAAATCATCTTTACTAGCTTTATGTCTTATTTTTATGTCAGATTTCCCAGCTGCCCTGATCCTGTTAATGCCATCATTTCTTTACCTGTTATTTATTTTTCTTTGTAAATATAACCACAAAGAGACCATAAACTACAGTGGCCTGGAGCAAAAGCTCTGAGGTCTAACTGCCAGTATTCCCAACTTTGCCACTTACTAGCTATGTAACCGTGGACAATTACTTTGCCTACCCCTCTAACTCTCACTTCCTCATCTACAAGATCAAGCTAACAGCGTTTTTTTGTTGTTATTTTGTTTTTGTTTGTTTTTTTGAGGCACAATCTCGCTCTGTCGCCCAAGCTGGAGTGCAGTGGTGCGATCTCAGCTCACTGCAACCTCCGCCTTCCAGGTTCAAGCAATACCCTGCCTCAGCCTCCCAAGTAGCTGGGATTACAGGAGCCTGCCACCACGCCTGGCTAATTTTTGTATTTTTAGTAGAGACGGGGTTTCATCATCTTGACCAGGCTGGTCTTGTACTCCTGACCTCGTGATCTACCCACCTCAGCCTCCCACAGTGCTGGGATTACAGGCAGGAGCTACCACGCCCAGCCGCTAATAGCCTTTTAAAAAATATGGTTCTTAAGAAGATAACTCAGTGAGTTAATATACATTAAGTACTCAACAGTGTGTATTAAATGTTCAATAAATGTTAACAATTAACATTATTATTATATTAGTCAAGTACTTCTTCAAATACCAATTCCTCTGCTAGATATCCCCAAGTATTTATCATATCATTCATAAATGATATGTGGTTATATGTAGAAAGGAAAATAAACAACAGGTAAGGAAATAATGGCATTAACAGGATCAGGGCACCTGGAAAATCTGACATAAAAATAAGACATAAAGCCATCATATCATTCATTATTTATCATATCATTCATAAATACCACTTTCTTCACAGAATTTTTTTATAGCACTTACTGCCTATAATTATGAAAAAGTCCTTATAAGAGCATATGTTATCTTCCCATGGTTATGTCTTATTTAAACCCCTAACTTAATCACAAGCACCATAATATTAATAATAGGTTCTGATTTCACTGATTTCACATTACTCCCTTCTTTCCACAAATATCTTTTTTTTTTTTTTTGAGACGGAGTCTTGCTATGTTGCCCAGGCTGGAGTGGAGTGGCGTGATCTTGGCTCACTGCAACCTATGCCTCCCTGGTTCAAGTGATTCTCCTGCTTCAGCCTCCCAAGTATCTGGGATTACAGGAACCCGCCACCATGCCCAGCTAATTTTTGTATCTTTAGTAGAAACGGGGTTTTGCCATGTTGGCCAGGTTGGTCTTGAACTCCTGACCTCAGGTGATCCACCTGCCTCGGGCTCCCAAAGTGCTGGGATTACAGGCGTGAGCCACCACACCTGGTCCATAAATATCTTAGCACCTTCTATGTTCCACGCACCTGGACTCACTGTACATATGAGATCATTTAAAATATCTGTGAAGCTGGGCATAGTAGTCCCAGCTACTTAGGAAGCTGAAGCAAGAGGGTCACTTGAACCCAGGAGTTAGAGGCTGCAGTGCACTGTGATTGTGCCCATGAACAGCCATCTCTAAACTAAAAAATTAAAAAAAAAAATTGTGGATAATCAACAATGTTCCATCATTGCTCTTCCCCATTAGACCTCACAATATGTATTTTCTTTTTTCTTTTTTTTTTCTGAGACAGAGTCTCACTCTGTTGCCCAGGCTGGAGTGCAGTGGCGCGATCTCGGCTCACTGCAAGCTCCGCCTCCTGGGTTCACGCCATTCTCCTGCCTCAGCCTCCCAAGTAGCTGGGACTACAGGCGCCCGCCAACATGCCCGGCTAATTTTTTTTATTTTTAGTAGAGACGGGGTTTCACCGCGTTAGCCAGGATGGTCTCGATCTCCTGACCTTGTGATCCACCCGCCTCGGCCTCCCAAAGTACTGGGATTACAGGCGTAAGCCACCACGCCTGGCACAAAATGTATTTTTAAAATGTTCTATTGTGAAATATTTCATATACAATAACATATAAGAAATATACATTCAATTTATAAAACATTAAACAACTCTGTTAAAACCACACAAAAGGCCAAGCACGGTGGCTCACACCTGTAATCCCAGCTACTGGGGAGGCTGAGGCACGAGAATCACTTGAACCTGGGAGGCGGAGATTGCAGTGAGCTGAGATCGTGCCACTGCACTCCAGCCTGGGTAACAGGGCAAGACCTAGTCTCTAAAATACAATAATTTTTTAATGAAAAAAATTAAAAATATTAAACAACTCTGCCAAAACCGCACAATAAACACCTAGTTCACATTTGTCCTCTGGAGGCTGAGGTGGGAGGACTGCTTGAACCCAGGAATTCAAGAGTTTGAGGTTGTGGTGAGCTATGATCACACCCCTGAACTCTAGCCTGGGCAACAGAGCAAGACCCTTTTTAAAAACAAAAAAAATCCCCAAATTTGTAGAACATCGTCAACACCTTGGAAGCCCCTGCATGCCTCTAACAGATTATACCTATCAACTACTCTTGTGGCTGGCAAAAAATCACATTACTTTTAAAAAAGCTTTACTACTTATGCATGTTTAAATTACATATTAATTTTTTTTTATTTGTTTTGTTTTGTTTTGAGATGGCTCTATCAGCCAGGCTGGAGTACAGTGGCACGATCTCAGCCGACTGCAACTTCTGCCTCCCAGGTTCAAGCGATTCTCCTACCTCAGCCTCCCAAGTAGCTGGAATTACAGGCACATGCCACCACTCCCAGCTAATTTTTGTATTTTTAGTAGAGACAAGGTTTCGCCATGGTGGCCAGGCTGATCTGGAACTCCTGACCTCAAGTGATCCGCCCATCTCGGCCTCCCAAAGTGCTAAGATTACAAGCATGAGCCACCATGCCCAGCATTACATAGTAAATTTTATGTTTTTGAATCATAAGGCATGTATTCCCTTAACTAAATATTATGTATCTGATATTTATCCATGTTAATGTGTGTTCCTGTAGTTCCTTCACTTTCACTGCTGTGCAGTATTACACTGCATAATTTTACAACTTAGTACTGGGATTCATTGACTTGTTTACAGTTTGGGGCTACTACAATACGTTCTTGTACATGTATCCTAGTGCACATGTGCAAAAGTTTTCTTGGGAATATACTTAGAAGTATAATTTCCAGGTTGTGGGATATGTTCATGTTCAACTTCACCAGGTAATGACAAACTTGTGGGTTTTTTTTTTTTTTTTTTTTGAGAGCGTTTCATTCCATGGCCCAGGCTGGAATGCAGTGGCGAGATCTAGGCTCACTGCAACCTCCACCTCCTGGGTTCAAGCGATTCTCCTGCCTCAGACTCCTGAGTAGCTGGGATTACAGGCACGCACCACCATGCCTGGCTAATTTTTGTATTTTTAGTAGAGACGGGGTTTCACCATGTTGGTCAGGCTGGTCTCAAACTCCTGACCTCGTGATCCGCCCACCTCAGCCTCCCAAAGTGCTGGGAGTACAGGCGTGAGCCACCGCACCCGGCCAAACTTGTTTCTTTAACTGGTTTTACTACATTCCTATATGCTGTGTGTGAGAGCACTTATTGTTCCACATCCTCACAAACACTTAGTATCACACTTCTACCAATCTAGTGGGTGTGTAATGGTATATTGATATGGTTTTTATTTTCCTGTGCTTGGTTATTGAGTTTTTTCCCTCTATTTATAAGCCACTTGAGTGTCTTCTTTTGTAAATTATTGAAGGCTTTTCTCATTTTTCTATTGAGCTGTGCATACTTTTTATGTATTATATTAATACAAGTATTTTTATTCTGAACACTATTCCTTTGTTAGATGTTAACACTGCAAATATCTTCTCTCAGTTTATGGCTTGTCTCTTCGCTCTTTTATATTATATTTTTGTGAACACTCTTAACTTTGTATTCTTTATTGATTATGCTTTTTGTGTCTTTGTGTTTAAATTAGTCCCTACCTTCAGGTCATAAGGATATTCTACTTTATCTTCTAAAGGAAACTCTGAAGTTTTGCTTTTCACATTTTAGTCTTTAACCAACCTGGATTTGATCTTTGTGTGTGGTATCAATTTATTTTTTCCATAATGATAACTACTGCCATAAGAACAATTCTAAAGGTCCATAAATTTCCTATTTATCTAGAAAATTATCAGTGTTATATAACAATCTTTTATATTGTCTCCTAATTAAGTCTCTGCACATAATTAATGCTTTATAATAAGTCTTGAATTAGGTTGGAATGTCCAATAATAACAAAACCTGCAGGGTTTTGACTAGGATTGCATATAATCAATATGGGAAAAATGGATAGCTTAAAATATTGAGACTTCTATGAACAAGGAATATCACTTCATTTATTTATTTTACTCTCGAGTAGCTGGGACTACAGGTGTGTGCCACCACGCCCGGCTAATTTTTTGTATTTTTAGCAGAGACAGGGTTTCACCATGTTGGCCAGGCTGGTCTCGAACTCCTGACCTCAAGGGATCCACTTGACTCGGCCTCGCAAAGTGCTGGGATTACAGGCATGAGCTACTGCGCCCAGCCTCCTCTCATTTATTTAGATAATATATTCTTTGAGTTTTTTGTTGTTTTTTTTCTTTTTTTTGGTTTTGGTTTTGTTTTTTTTTGAGACATGTCACCCAGGCTGGAGTGCAATGGCGCAACCTCAGCTCACTGTGACTTCTGCCTCCCAGGCTCAAGCCATCCTTCCACCTCAGCCTCTCGAGTAGCTGGGATTCAGGCACCCATCAACACGCCCAGCTAATTTTTGTATTTTTGGTAAAGACAGGGTTTCCCCGTGTTTCCCAGGCTGGTCTTAAACTCCTCCACTCAAGCGATACTCCCGCCTCGGCTTCCCAAAGTGCTAGGATTACTGGCACCACACCCAGCCTGACATTTAACATCTTCTAATGAGGTGGTATGTTTTCTGCACAAAAGCTCTTATCCCAGGTATTTCCTATTTTTATGATATTGTAAATAATAGCTTTAGATTTCTTTTGCCTGGTTTTGGCATGCAGAAATACAATGGATTTTTTTTTTTTTTTTTTGAGATGGAGTCTTGCTCTGTTGCCCAGGCTGGGGTGCACTGCCACAATCTTGGCTCACTGTAACTTCCACCTCCGGGTTCAAGTGATTCTCCTACTTCAGCGTACCAAGTAGCTGGATTACAGGTGTGCACCATTACGCCCAGCTAATTTTTGTATTTTTAGTAGAGACAGGGGTCTCACCATGTTGCCCAGGCTGATCTCGAACTCCTGGCCTTAAGTGATCTACCACCTCAGCCTCCCAGAGTGCTGGGATTACAGGCGTGGGCCATCGTGCCCTGCCTTGATTTCTGATTACTAACTTTGTCTGTCATCCTTGCTAAACTTCCAGTTTTATATGCTGTCCTCTTCTTATATTTCTATCTTCTTTTTAATTCATTAGGTATGTTTATCTAATATTACTTCTTCCTCTTTACTAATTTTTTTGTTTTTTTGGATCAGAGTCTTGCTCCATCGCTCAGGCTGGAGTATAGTGGCAGCGATCTTGGTTCACTGCAACCTCCACCTCCCGGGTTGAAGTGATTCTCCTGCCTCAGCCTCCTGAGTAGCTGGGACTACAGGTGTGCACCACCACATGCAACTAATTTTTGTAGTTTCAGTAGAGACAGGGTTTCACCGTGTTGGCCAGGCTAGTCTTGAACTCCTGACCTCAAATGATTCACCCGTGTTGGCCTCCCAAAATGCTGAGATTACAGGCATGAGCCACCATGCCCAGACACCTTTAAGAATTTAAAGGTTTCTGTTCGTTAGCTGTCACAGAAGTTAGACCATGTCATCTGTAATCCCAGCTGAGTTAGACAGAAGGATCATTTGGGCCCAGGAGTTTGAGACCAGCCTGGGCAACATAGCGAGATCCCATCTCTGTGTTTTTTGTTTGTTTTGAGATGGAGTTTTGCTCTTGTCACCCAGGCTGGAGTGTAATGGCATGATCTCGGCTCACTGTCACCTCCACCTCCCAGGTTAAAGCGATTCTCCTGACTCAGGTTCCTGAGTAGCTGGGATTATAGGCATGCATCACCACGCCCAACTAATTTTTGTATTTTTAGTAGAGATGGGGTTTCACCAGGTTGGCCACGCTGGTCTCAAACTCCTGACCTCAAGTGATCTGCCTGTCTAGCCTCCCAAAGTTCTAGGATTACTGGCGTGAGCCACCATGTCCAACCTATACCTCGCCTCTTTAAAAATTATTTAAAAATTTGAGGCCAGGCATGGTGGCTCACTCCTGTAATCCCAGCACTTTGGGAAGCCGAGGCAGGCAGATCACCTGAGGTCAGGAGTTAGAGACCAGCCTGGCCAACATGGTGAAACCCCATGTCTTCTAAAAATACAAAAAATTAGCCGGGCTTAGTGGTGCGTGCCTGTAATTTCAGCTACTCGAGAGGCTGAGGCAGGAGAATCACTTGAACCTGGGAGGTAGAGGGTGCAGTGAGCTGAGATCACACCACTGCACCCAGCCTGGGTGACAGTGTGAGACTTTGTCTCAAAATAAAATAAAATAAAATAAAAAATATAAAAATTTGAAAAAGAAAAAGAAATTACAACATGCATTTTTAACTTATCAAAGTTCGAAGTTAATCACCACACTTTCTGCTTCTCTAATGACACAGGAAACTTAGAACACTACTTCATTCATCACTATCACCCCTCGCCCATATATTTATATGCTATATTCAAAAATTTTTTAATCCCCCAAGACTACAGTTTTATACAATTGATGTTTATTTAGATTTGCCTTCATATTTACCATTTTCTCTGCCCTTCATTTTTTGTCTTGCATCACAGATCTTGTATGTGAGATCACTTTTCTTTTGCCTGAGATATATACTTTTGTGTTTCCTTTAGGGAGGGTCTGACAGTAATTGTCTCAGTCTGTTTCTGAAGACACTTTCATTCACTCTCCCCGCCTTTTTTTTTTTTTTTTTTTTTTTTTTTTAAGAGACAAGATTTCACTATGCTGCCCAGGCCGGTCTCAAAGTGATCCTTCTGCCTCAGGCTGCTACCAGGCCCAGCTTTGTCCTTGTTCTTAAAAGATGTTTTTGCTGGGTAGATTCCAGATTGACACTTACTCCTCCCTCAGCACATTAAAAATATCATTCCATTGTCTTCTGGTTTCACTGCTGCTATTGTCACCCTCTCCCTTTTCTGTAGGTAATTTATCTTCTCTGACAATTTTTAAGAACTTCTTTTTGCCTTTAGTGTTCTCTAATTTCACAAGAATATGTCCAGGTATGGATATTGTATTTATTCTTCTTGAGATTATTTGGCTTCTTAAATCTGTGGGTTGATATTTTTCAGTGGTCTTCAAAAAAGCTCAATCATAATCTCTTCAAATGTGATGATTCTATCCTCCATGACTCTTAACCTGTTATATTTTCTACTTCTTGTCTTCTGGGTAATTGCCTTAGATTTGACACTTCTCTCTTCAAATGTGTCTAATCTATCATTGTATCCATAGACGTTGTTGTAGTTGTTGTTTTAAGACAGAGTCTCGCTTTGTCGCCCAGGCTGGAGTGTGGAGTGGTGCCATCTCAGTTCATTGCAACCTCTGCCTCCTGGTTCAAGTGATTCTCTTGCCTCAGCCTCCTGAGTAGCTGAGACTACAGGCATGGACCACCACACCCAGCTAATTTTTGTATTTTTAGTAGAGACAGGTTTTCACCATGTTGGCCAAGCTGATCTCTAACTCCTGACCTCAACCAATCCACCTGCCTCACCTTCCCAAAGTGCTGGGATTATAGGACTGAGCCACTATGCCTGGCTCCATTGAGTTTTTCACATTTATAAGTTATATTTTGTTACTTTTTAAATGTTTTTATAGTCTCCCGTCTCATGCTGATATTTTCAAGTCTGTCCTTTATTTTTTAAGTAGAATAGTCATATTAATTTTATAATTTGTGTTTGATAATTTTTAAATCTATAGTGGCATGTTTCTGTTATGCTGGTTCTTGTTCATGCCTTTTCTTGCAGATTTAATTATTTCTATTGTGAGATGTTCATTTTCTCTGGAAGTTTATTTGTGGAAGTTCTTTGAGGCCTGAAATAAAGTGAGTTTCCTCCAGCTACCATCTGATTGCTTAAGGTTTTCTG
Organism: Pongo abelii; assembly: GCF_028885655.2. Taxonomy (NCBI): domain Eukaryota; kingdom Metazoa; phylum Chordata; class Mammalia; order Primates; family Hominidae; genus Pongo; species Pongo abelii. The sequence goes on from NC_071994.2 coordinate 58,818,136, forward strand.
GAACTCAAAAAAGAGCCAGCTTGTGGTTCCAAATCCTTAGCAGGTATATTCCCCCACTAAAGTGTCTAAGACATTCCATTTTACTTGTAGTCCCCAAAGGCAGGGAGAGAATAATTATTTGTAGATCATCATTACATTAACGGTATAGTTCTGGCAATGGTAAACTACTGTTGGCAGGCAAGCGATATCTGGTCTACCACCTGTGTTTGGTAAATAGAGTCTCACTGGAGCCACACCCACTTGCTTATGTATTATTGTCTGTGGCTTCCTTTTGCACTGTAAGAGCAGAGTTGAGTAGGTATAATAGGAACTACATAGCTGGAAAAGCCTAAAATATCTACTATCTGAGTCTTTCCAGAAAAAGTTTAGTAACCCCTGGCTTAGTCCACTAGGGTACCAGCTTTGTGGGGTGATCTCCCCAAATCCCCAAGCTCTGTCTCTGTTCTCCTAAATTTTATGAGTCAGTGAAAACCAAAATTGATGTCCACCATGTTTGGCAAATGCTATCGGGGTAAAAAGAGCAATCAGAGCTGCAGTGCTCTGCTTAACTCTCTGGTTTCCTCACTTCATTCAGTACCTGTTGTGAAAATGCCTTACTTTTTTGTTAAGAGCATATTCTTTCTCAAGGATTGATTTTTTTTATTTCATATTTTATGCAGGAGTTTTCTCATTTACAGCAAAAGATTTATCCAGGTATTTATCCTGCCATATTATTAGAAATTGAAGGTTGAATATGTTTTCAAGTATTTTAAAATATGGCCAGGTGCGGTGGCTCATACCTGTAATCCCAGCACTTTGGGAGGCCAAGGTGGGTGGTTTCGCTTGAGGTCAGGCATTCGAGACCAGCCTGGCCAACATGGTGAAACCCCGTCTCTACTAAAAATACAATTAGCTGGGCATGGTGGTATGCACCTGTAATTCCAGCTACTTGGGAGGCTGAGGCAGGAGAATCTCTTGAACCTGGGAGGTGGAGGTTACAGTGAGCAGAGATCACACCACTGCACTCCAGCCTGGGTGACAGAGCAAGACTCCGTCTCAAAAAATAAAATAAAATAAAATAGTAATACTCTTTTAATTTGACTCCATTTAACCAATCCACCAAATTAACTGATACAAAACATACTGATATCCCAGACATACTAAACACTCTCAACTAGTAAATTACTATCTAGTATGTCTACGTACTTCTGCTCATTAGTTGCTACATATCAAGAATTAGTCATATTTGTACCCAAATATATTTATGTATTTATTATTATTATATATAATTAAAGATAATATAAGTCACTAAATACCAGTGTGAAAGAAATGTTTGGTAAAGGTAAACACCACATTCAACATTGAGATTTGAGGGACAGGAAGATATGAATATACAGAATGTATCAACTGACTTGGTAATGTTTTATTTCTTTTGCTGAGTGGTAGATGCACTGATGTTTGTTATATTATTATATATATTTTAGCAATAGGATCTTCCTTTGTGCCCAGGCTGGAGTGCAGTGATACAATCATAGCTCACTGCAACCTTGAACTCAAGCAATCGTCCTGCATCAGCCTCGCAAAGCTAGGGCTACAGGCACAATGGAGACAGGGTCTCACTATGTTGCCTCTGGCTGATTTCAAACTCCTGGCCTCATGTGACCCTCCTACATCAGCCTCCCAATGTTATATTATTTTTAATCTTTTTCTCTATCAAGTATTCCATAATTAATATTAAAAATAATTGTTTCTATGAAAAGTAAGTTAATCCCTGGGAAGACATTAAAAGCAAATTGTTTAAAAATTGTCCTTCTAGGTTTGAGAAAGGGATAAAAATGGGCTGGGCGTGGTGGCTCACACCTGCAACTGCTTGAGCCTAGGAGTTTGAGACCAGCCTGAGCAACAGAGTGACACCCCATCTCTACAAATAACAATTTTTTAAAAATTAGCTGGGTGTAGTGCTGTGCACCTATAGTCCCAGCTACACAGAATGGTGAGGTGGGAGCATCACCTGAGCCTGGGAATTCGAGGCTGCAGTGAACCATGATTATGCCACTGCACTCCAGCCTGGTGAAACTGTCTCCAAAAATAAAATAAAGTCATAAAATTTAGTAAGGTTTTATAACCAGATTGCTTCCATGAACACTTTTAAATTTCTTGTAGTATTTTAAAGCAATCTAAATGATCATTATTGATGTGCTTTCAGAAAGACACCGCCTGTTGTCCCAGATACTTGCCAGGCTGAGGCAGGAGGACCACTTCGGCCCAGGAGTTCGAGATTGTAGTGTGCTAAGACCATGCCTATAAATTGCCACTCCAGGCCGGGTGCGGTGGCTCACGCCTGTAATCCCAGCACTTTGGGAGGCCAAGGCAGGTGGGTCACCTGAGGTCAGGAGTTCAAGACCAGAGTGGCTAACATGGTGAAACCCTGTGTCTGCTAAAAACACAAAAATTAGCCAGGCATGGTGGCACACACCTATAGTCCCAGCTACTTGGGAGCCTAAGGCAGGAGAATCGTTTGAACCTTGGAGGTGGAGGTTGTGGTGAGCTGAGATTGCACCACCACACTCTAGCCTGGGCAACAGATCAAGACTCTGTCTCAAAAATAAATAAATAAATAGCCACTCCAATCTGGGCAACACGGAGAGGAGAGGAAAGGAAAGGATGGAGGGCTGGGGAGGGGAGGGGAGGTGAGTGGAGGGGAGAGGATCAGAGGGGGAAAGGGGAAGAGGAGGAAAGGAGGAATGAAATGAAGGGAGAAGGGAAAGGGGGAAGGAAAGGGAAAGGGAAAAGGAGGGGAATGGGAAGATGGAAGGGAAGAGGGAAGGGATGGGAAGGCACTGCAGAACTCTAATCAGCTGAGCCGTACTCAAAGGCCTTGCCCTACAATCAGAAAATCAGCAAATGAGCTTGTATCTACATGTGTATGTTTTAGGTCAATATAAAATGTTTATCATGGCTCTTTCTAAGAAGCATGTTTAAATTAGGTAACTGCCTTCAATCTCAATCATGTTAGATAAGAGGGCTTCTAGTAGAAAGTATATCTGTTGATTCGCATGACCAAACAGTGCACCATATACTTTAGTGTATGATAAAATAATTATGTTTCCTAATTATCTGAGGCTTCTTAGTTGGTCAACAGATGATGCTAACGCCAATGAGGCCAAGTTCTAAATTTCTTATGTTCTATGGCCTCATGCTATGCCTTGAAACCTGGTTCACTATAAACATAGAAAGAAAACTAAAGAATATGGATAAATATATTAATAATACTACAAAAACTCTTCAAGATTGTATATTCTTGGGAAAATATATAAGACAAAATGACAAGCTTAAAAGCATTTATATATCAGTTATGTAAAGAAAACAAAAGCTTAGAAAACCTACATAAAGTCATTAATAGAAGATATTCAATTTTTCTTTATGCTTTTTTTCTGTTTTCCAAATATGCTCCAATTATATTGAAATGTTCTTTTTAAAAAAATTAACTTTTTAAATTATATAGCCTGGCTGGGCGTGGCAGCTCACACCTATAATTCCACCACTTTGGAAGGCCAAGGCAGGCGGATCACCTGAAGTCAGGAGTTAGAGACCAGCCTGGGCAACATATAGTGAAACCCCATCTCTACTAAAAATACAAAAATCAGCGGGGTGTGGTGGCGCATGCCTGTAATCCCAGCTACTCGGGAGACTGAGGCAAGAAAACTGCTTGAACCCGGGTGGCGGAGGTTGCAGTGAGCTGAGATCGTGCCATTGCACTCCAGCCTGGGCAACAGAGCGAGACTCATCTCAAAATAAATAAATAAATAAAAATAAACTATATGGCCCAATCACCTGAGGTCAGGAGTTCAAGACCAGCCTGGCCAACATGGCGAAACTACGTCTCTACTAAAAATACAAAAATTAGCCAGGCGTGGTGGTGCATGCCTGTAATCCCAGCTACACAGGAGACTGAGGCAGGAGAATCACTTGAAGCTGGGAGGTGGAGGTTGCAGTGAGCCAAGATTGCGCCACTGCACCCTAATCTGGGTGACAGAGTGAGACCCTCTCAAAAAACAAAAAAAATTAATTAACTAATTTAAATTATATGGCCCAATGGCATGGTGCTATTTTTAATTTTATATTTATTAACATCAGTTTGGTAAAATTTGTTACTTTTTTAAAAAGCTTTGAAAATAACTTTATAAAACTAAAATTAACCTTTTCCAGAAGTAATCTTTGAAGTACTAAAGAAAAGACTGCCATGCTGAAGATCCATCATTTCTCCCTTCAGTTTGTCCAATGCAACATCAACGAGGGCAAGTTCATCAGCCAAATCCTAAAATATATGAAAGTTCTGAATAAAATGTTCCTACTTAAGTTTTAGGAGAATAAGAAGAATTTTCATGTGGCTACTTGATAATTAAGGGAATCTCATATTTTAATAGGGAAAAATGATATAAAAATGTTTTTCAATGAGCCTGGGTGACCGAAAGTCAAGGTAAGTAAACATTAAGATGTAGCAAAAATTGTTTGACTTCATATAATTGTTAGAACGTTTTAGAGCTGGGTGTTTTTTGTTTTTGTTTTTGTTTTTTTGCCATTCAGATAACAATTTGAAACCAAGGAAAATAAAATGATTTCAAAGGCTTTTATTATATTTAGCCTTTATTTTTGTGTTTTTTGTTTTGTTTTGTTTGAAATGAAGTCTCACTCTGTCGCCCAGGCTGGAGTGCAGTGGCACAATCTCGGGCACTGCAACCTCCGTCTCCCAGGTTCAAGCGATTTTCGTGCTTCAGCCTCCTGAGTAGCTGGGATTACAGGCGCCCGCCACCATGTCTGGCTAATTTTTGTATTTTTAGTAGAGATGGGGTTTCACCATATTGGTCAGGCTGGTCTCAAACTCCTAACCTCAAGTGATCTGCCCACCTCAGCCTCACAAAGTCCTGGGATTACAGGCCTGAGCCACTGCTCCCGGCCAGGATTTTATTATATTTAACCTTAAGCCTGATTTCTGAGTTGGCTAAAGCTGCTTTTAGTATGCATCGTTATGGCCCAAACGGAAGGTAACCACCTCTGATGAACACTTATTGTTTTCATCCGTCTAGTGTCCCTTTTTCTGGTAATAGAATTTCTCTTTTCCATGGGAACCCATTCCATGTGTTTCAGTGCGGTACAATTAACATTGGTCTTCCAAGCTTGGGGTAGATGGGCATAAAACCAGACCTAGCCAATTGTTCCATCCTTTCCTTCTGGTCACAGAAATCAGTTCATAAGTGGACATATGGCCCAGGTATAAGAAACAAGCATGTCTATGAAGTTTGAAAATGGAAGATGGAAGATTACATCTCACTTTTCTTTGGAATCATAAGCTCTAAGAATAACATGCAAATCTAAGAACATTAGTAAGGACTGTAGAGTTGGAGAAAAAACAAGAATCTAAGAACAAACTGTACAGCCATCTTTACCACCACATAGAAAGACTCTACGAATTAAGCCAACAGAGAAAATCTAAACCGAGATATACAAAGACTATGTCTTGATATGTGTGAACTTCAGAATCCGGTAGTACCTGAAGCAGTTTTGCCCTATTTCCAGTTACATGAACAATATATCGTCTTTTTCTGCTTACCCTAATTTAAATTGGGTTTTTGTCACATGCGACAGAGTACGGAACTATATACAAGGAGTGTATTCATTCAGAATTCAATGGCCAGATTCCAAAGGCGAACAGTAAGGGAAAGAGGTAAAAGTCCCTACTTACGGCCAGGCGTGGTGGCTCATGCCTGTAATCCCAGCACTTTGGGAGGCTGAGGCAGGCGGATCACGAGGTCAAGAAATCAAGGCCATCCTGGCCAATATGATGAAACCCCGTTTCTACTAAAAATATAAAAATTAGCTGGGTGTGGTGGCACATGCCTGTAGTCCCAGCTACTCAGGAGGCTGAGGCAGGAGAATCGCTTGAACCCGGGAGTCGGAGGTTGCCGGGAGCCGGGAGGTTGCCAGGAGCCGAGATCCTGCCGCTGCACTCCAGCCTGGCAACAGAGCGAGACTCCGTCTCAAAAAAAAAAAAAAAAAAAAGGGAACAATAAACACTGGGAACTCCAAAAGCAGAGAGGGAGAAGGGCACAAGGGTTAAAAACAATACCTATTGGCAGCCAGGTGTGGTGGCTCATGCCTGTAATCCCAGTACTTTGGGAGGCCGAGGCAGGCGGATCACTTGAGGTCAGGAGTTCGAAACCAGCCTGGCCAACATGGAGAAACCCCATCTCTACTAAAAATATAAAAAATTAGCCAGGCCTGGTGGTGCATGCCTGTGGCCCTAGCTATTCAAGAGGCTGAGGCAGGAGAATTGCTTGATCTCAGGGGGTGGAGGTTGCAGTGGGCCAGGATCGCGCCACTGCACTCCAACCTGGGTAACAGACAAATCCTGTCTCAAAAAAAGAAAAAGAAAAGGAAAGTCAGAAAAAAAAGAAAGGAAAAAAAAGAAGTAAAAAAAAAAAAAAAAGGAAAAGAAAGAGAGAAAGAAAGGAAGGAAGGGAGGGAGGGAGGGAGGAAAGGTCAGAGGATACATAATTGCTTTCAAGGGATTAACCTGGCAACCCTGAATACATCGACATATACAAGACTCTGAAGTGCTCACTTGATTTTCAGCCACAGGATGGGCTTCTCACTCACCTTCAGTAAGATACTAATAGCACAAGCCATGCCTACGGCACCAGTTCCAACAATAGTAATTTTACACTGGGAGTTTTTATCATCCTCAATTAGCTTCTCAATTAGCTGCTCCTTGACAGTTGACATTTGGAGAACCTGATAGGGATAATGCAATTTCATTGGATTAACCACACTGAACATCTAAGAAACTACCTCTTCAGTTTGCAGAATGTTGGAGCCGGGGATCGGGGGAAGCCAAAGAAAGAATTTCCTGGTCAAAGGGTGCGGGGAGGGTAAAGCACGGCCCAGTCTACCAGGCAATGGGAGGGCTGGGGCACCAGCGGGCTTTTGGATTTCTCCCTGCCCCCAGCCACCACTTTCACCCCAGCACCACACGCTCACAAATGCTTTGCTTGGCGCAATCAGTACAGATGACCCAAAAGGGCAAAGCACCACCTTTGAAGGAAGGCACAGAAGTGACACCAGAAAAATACACCAACGACAGTTGAGGCCCGAAGCCCGGCGACGGTTGCCCTCCGTGCGACTGGGGACACGCACGTTCGCCCGCTCGGCTCTTGTGCGTCAGCACGCAAGCTCCGCCCCCCGCCGGCCCAGGCCTGGGGATGCGGCGTCTTTTCTGCGCCGGAGCGCTGTGTGGGTGGCGGCGGTCCAGATCACCGAAGTATTGATGCGAAGAATTCTAGACTGGCCCAAAGAGTGTGCAAGACGGGGATATCCATGCATTATTTGCAGGATTTTAAAAAATTATTAACTTCTGTAACTTCAGGACTGAGTGCTGAAATAAAGTTAGAATTTCTCTTGAGAGAACAGAGGGTAGTAATGAAACGCAAAGATGCGAAGGATGCTTTCAATTTACAGCAAGAAATTGTTAATATTTATAACTCATGGCCGGACGCGGTGGCTCACACCTGTAATCCCAGCACTTTGGGAGGCCCAGGCAGGTGGATCACCTGAGGTCAGGAGTTTGAGACCAGCCTGGCCAACATGGTGAAACCCCTTCTCTACTAAAAATATAAAATTAGTCGGGCATGGTGGCGCAAGCCTGTAGTCCCAGCTACTTGGGAGGCTGAGACAGGAGAATCGCTTGAACCCAGGAGGCGGAGGTTGCAGTGAGCCAAGATCGTGCCACTGCACTCCAGACTGGGCAACAAGAGAGAAACTCCATCTCAAAAAAAATTTACATATATTTTTTTTTGTGAGAGATATATATATATCTCATAGAAGGGGACACAACCTACTCCATCTTTTGTCGAGTATTTGCATTTGAACCTTTTTCAAAATCCAAAATATAATTTATTTTTCTTATAATAGCCTGTAGTGTTGTTATTGTTGTTGTTTTTGAGACAGAGTCTCACTCTGTCGCCCAGGCTGAAGTGCAGTGGCGCAATCTCAGTTCACCGCAACCTCCACCGCCTGGGTTCAAGCAATTCTCCTGCCTCAGCCTCCCAAGTAACTGGGACTACAGGCGTGCGCCACCACGCCTGGCTAATTTTTGTATTTTTAGTGGAGATGGGGTTTCACCATGTTGGCCAGGATGGTCTCCAACTCCTGACCTCGTGATCCGCCCTCCCAAAGTGTTGGGATTACAGGCGTGAGCCACCGCGCCCAGCCACCAGGCAAATTTTTTTTGTATTTTTTTGTATTTCACCATGCTGGCCAGGCTGGTCTCGAACTCGTGACCTCAAGTGATCTGCCCACCTCGGCCTCCCAAAGTGCTGGGATTACAGGCATGAACCACCGCGCCTGGCCAAAATAAAAAAATTTTTGAAGAATTTTTAAGAACATGGCTTTGAAGTACTGAGTTTTATTTTGGCAACATGGGCTTTAGTGGGGAAAAAAAAAAAGGAAGTAGAACCATGTTCTGAGCATCACATTTGCTTCTACACTAACTGGCAACTTCTGTGAGATAGGGATAAGGCCTGCTTAATTCAGTTCCCAAGGTTACTATAAAAAAAAAAAAAATCAAGGTTCTTTGCAGAGTTGGCTTATTCCTTGCCTGGGGCAGGAAAGTACAAACTGAACCTGGAACATTTATTTTGCCCATAAGTAAGGAAGCTTTACAAGATTGCATTTGAAAATTCATGGAAGATTAATAGAATCAGTCTATTTCACTTAAGTATTGTTTTTCAGTCATGTTGGTATTGACTAATTTATTACATCAAATAATATAAAATTAATGTAAATTTAAAAATTTTAAAGACTGAAGGTGACTCAAAGTTTACAAAACGCTACAGCAGGATTACAGGATTAAGTACGGGCCTCTTTTTCTGCTAATTAAAATATTCCTTTTTTTTTTGAAACAGGGTCTCACTGTCACCCAGGCTGGAGTACAGTGATGGGATCTTGGCTCACTGCAACCTCTGCCTCCCGGGTTCAAGGGATCCTCCCACCTGAGCCTCCCGTGCAGCTAGAACTACAGGCACCCACCACCACGCCTGGCTAATTTCTTTTTTGTAGAGACAGGCTTTTGCCATGTTGCCCAGACTGGTCTGGAACTCCTGGGCTCAAGCAATCTACCCACCTTGGCCTCCTAAAGTGCTGGGAATTTCAAGCCACTGCACCCAGCCTATATTCTAAGATTAGATACTGGTGATGGTTGCCAACTATGTGAATACACTAAAAATCCACGGAACACTATGCTTCATAGCTGTGTCCGACCCTTTGAATGTGAGAACTCTTTAGGTGGCGGCGGGTATCCAGATTATGAACTTCTTTGTAGCTCATCAGCTATCATTAGTGTTAATTTCTTTAATTTTTATTGAGACAGTCTCGCTGTGTTGCCCAGGCTTGCAGTGGTGCCATCTTGGCTCACTGCAACCTCTGCCTCCCCGGTTCAAGCGATCCTCTCACCTCAGCCTCTTGTGCCTCAGCTTCCCAAGTAGCTGGGATTACAAGCACAGGCCACCATGCCTGGCAAATTTTTCGATTTTTAGTACAGATGGGGTTTCACCATGTTGGCCATGCTGGTCTTGAACTCCTGATCCACCCGCCTCAGCCTCCCCAAGTGCTGGGATTATAGGTGTGAGCCACCACACCTGGCACGTGTTAGTATATTTAATGTGTGGCCCAAGACAATTCTTCTTCCAATGTGGCTCAGGGAAAGCAAAAGATTGGACAACCAGGCTTTAAGATAATTCCTTCCCTTAACTAGCTCTCAGGAAAGAATCTTTGGAAAAAGATCCTGGAGTTGGGAATGACAATAATGTTGTTCAGTTAACCTTTACAAGTATGGTTTTCAGGCCTGGATAAGGGTTCGCAGTTGTATTTTCAGAAAAACGTACAGAAAACTTGTGTAGACATCCACCAAAGGTTACTTGCTTTTTGTTTTTGTTAACAGATGGGGTTTTGCTGTGGTGGCCAGGCTGGTCCCTAATTCCTGGCCTCAAGTGATCAGCCCACCTGGGCTTCCCAAAGTGCTGGGATTATAGGCATGAGCCACCGCACCCGGCCTTAAAATTGTTTTTAATTGTTACCGGCTTACAGAGGGAGAAAGATCTCAAAAGTCTGTGTTCCCTATAGTGACACACTACCATTGCCTATATTCAGTTGGCAAATCAATTTTACATGTACGTATAGAATGTTACTTTCCAATTATGATTAGCATTATTATCAAATATATAATACTTTGGGACTTATAATGGAAGTGGTACCAATACAACACAGTTGACTATTACATCCTCTGCTATTAGTCAATATCCCTTTCAGAAAAAATCGTTGCAGGGTTGCCCAAGAATAGCCTAATATTTCCAAATTAATATAATAACTAGCAGCTTTATGACTTCATATCTTAATATAATGAATTAACCAAAGTAGTCACTGTTCAAGGTTTATTGGGGGTTTTAGTTGGTATAACACTTGGATAGTTGGTTGCATTGTTTATATGTAGATCTTTTTACGTTATATGGTAATGTACACTACTGATATAGTTCACAAAATAAGATCCTTTGGAAGAATTATGCACAAGACATGATATTGGATTTATACACTGGATCCCAGGATGTGACTCACTGGGAAAAAATGTTGGACTAGGCATGTTCAGTGAAGGAGCCAGGAAGTTATATAACACACGGTAAACATCCACCTGGCTCAAGGGGCAAATGCAGCACGTACAGCATTGGCAGTGGTGCATCAGAGGTGGCAGAACTATTTCACACTAACCAGTTTAGCACTACACAAGATTAATCAAGATTAATACCATCCAGCATCAGGATATAGCTGTGGATTTTACAAACCATTCCTATTTCTAACTTCAGGAGTTGATGTTTTTTCCAGTCCATCTTAAAATATTACTGCTTTAATCACAGATCAGATAAAAAGGACAACATGCACAACCTCCAACTAGAATCCTGTTGTAGCCTAGACAGTGAAATGATATGACATCAGAAGACTTTAAAATTGCAGCTCCTTTTGGATCCCCCAAAGTGTATCTGCACTCTTCTTCAAACGGGCCTCTTCCTCAGAAGTCAGAGTCACCTTCACAAGGTCTGAGATTCCATTCTGTCCCAAAATGCAAGGAACACTAAGGAAGACATCATCCTTTATTCCATAAAGACCCTGAAGATGAAATGAAAAAAAAAATCTCACATTTTGTCTGTGCATTCCAGGGTTTCCCAAGACTTACAGTCTCTATAATTATAAAGCTTTTTTTTTTTTTTAATCTTTTTTTTTGAGGCAGAGTCTCGCTCTGTCGCCCAGGCTGGAGTGCAGTGGTACGATCTCAGCTCACCGCAACCTCCACCTCCAGGGTTCAAGTGATTCTCCTGCTTCAGCCTTCTGGGACTACAGGCGTGTGCCACCACACTTGGCTAATTTTTGTATTTTTAGTACAGACGGGGTTTCACCATGTTGGCCAGGTTGGTCTCAAATTCTTGACCTCAGGCGATCCACCTCTTGGCCTCCCCAAAGGGCTGGGATTACAGGCATGAGCCACAGAGCCCCGTCACTTTTTTTTTTTTTTTTTTTTTTAAGATGGAGTTTCACTCTTGTTGCCCAGGCTTGTGTGCAACGGTGCAATCTCAGCTCACTGCAACCTCTACCTCCTGGGTTCAAGTGATTCTTCTGCCTCAGCCTCCCAAGTAGCTGGGATTACAGGCGCCTGCCACCACGCCCGGCTAATTTTGTATTTTTAGTAGAGATAGGGTTTCACCATGTTGGTCAGGCTGGTCTTGAACTACTGACCTCAGGTGATCCACCCCTTGGCCTCCCAAAGTACCGGGATTACAGGCATCAGCCGCCGAACATGGCTTTTTTTTTTTTTTTTTTTTTTAACAGAGACAAGATCTCACTATACTGCCTAGGGTGGTCTCAAACACCTGGGCTCAAGCGATTCTCCTGCCCTTGGCCTTCCAAAGTGCTGGCATTACAGCTGTCAGTCACTGCGTGTGGCCTAATTATGAAGATTTTAAAATACAACTTGAGGCCGGGTGCGGTGGCTCACACCTGCAATCCCAGCATTCAGGGAGGCCGAGGCGGGTGGATCACAAGGTCAGGAGTTTGAGCAGCCTGGCCAGTATGGTGAAACTCCATCTCTACTAAAAATACAAAAATTAGCCGGGCGTGGTGGCACGCACCTGTAGTCTCAGCTACTCAGGAGGCTGAGGCAGAAGAATCGCTTGAACCTGGGAGGCAGAGGTTGCGGTGAGCCAAGATCGGCCACTGCACTGCAGCCTGGGTGACAGAAGGAGACTGTCTCAAAAAAATAAAAAACTTTGGTAAGTAGAAATTCCTTTTCAGGTGTTATGATTTAATGAATAGTATAAAAAAATCATTAAAAATAGTAACATAACGCTAACTTGAATATAATTTCTATTTTCCCCAATAGAGAAAGTTTATTTCTTTTATAGTCTTCCACCTACCTCAGTATAATTGAACGAGACTTTTTTGTAGTCAAATTATCAAGTATCTATGTGTTGAACAGGCCTAGTGGACGTTAATCCTAAAGCTCAACCATTTCTTTCAAAAAAGGAAAGCTGTGGGTACATTAATTTATTTCACTTAAGTCAGTAATGGAAGATTTGTATTAATCTTTCTCAGAAGAATCTTTTTTAAAAAGCCAGAAAAAGCATTCAAATACAGTGTAGCACTACACAGACCTACCTTAATCATGGTGGAAACTGGGTGCACACGCCTAAGATTCTTCATTATACTCTCTGCCAAATCTGCTACAGAGAGTCCAATGGCCCAGGATGTGTAGCCTTTGAGTTTGATCACCTCATAAGCACTGTATGATAGGAAACCATAGGTAAGGGCAGAAAAAGCAGGGTGGGAGAAAGAAAGAAAAACAAAGTTTTCATTAATACACATTTTACAGTAAATAATGCCACAATGTTGCAGTATACCAAGAATAACCCTTGCACATGTATGCTAGGATATTATGTACAGGGATATTCATTAACAGTACTGTTAGTAACAGCAAAAACATGACAATCTTTCCAATGTCCTCCAACAGAAGAATGGATAAATCATGGTATACTGATACAATGGAATATTACACAACTATCAAAAAATAAACTATAGCTACTTGTAAAAAAAACTGGATAATTCTTAAAAATATAATATTGAATTTTAAAAAGAAATCCAAGATAACATAGCATTCTTAACTCAGGATTATCTCAAGTGGGAGCATGAGGGGGACAGAGGGATAGCTGGGGGAAAGAGCACAGAATCCACTTATTTCCAAACACCAGCAGAATACTAAATTCTGATTCAACAATGTTATTTGACAGATATTGTCAGTGTTTCTTTCTTCAGCTGGGTGGTAGGTTCACAGGTTTTATTTAATTAAACAAATACAAACAAGAGGGCCTTGCTTGACCAATCACAAGAATATGTTATGAACTAAAGATCATGATTCTTTTTTTTTTTTTTTTTTTTTGAGACTGAGTCTCGCTCTGTTGCCCAGGCTGGAGTGCAGTGGCGCGATCTCAGCTCACTGCAAGCTCCACCTACCGGGTTCACGCCATTCTCCTGCCTCAGCCTCCCGAGTAGCTGGGACTACAGGCGCCTGCCACCACGCCTGGCTAATTTTTTGTATTTTTAGTAGAGACGGAGTTTCACTGTGTTAGCCAGGATGGTCTCGATCTCCTGACCTCGTGATCCGCCTGCCTCGGCCTCCCCAAGTGCTGGGATTACAGGCATGAGCCACTGCGCCCGGCTATGATTCATTTTTTAATTCTATAGACCTGAGGTCCACACAGGATCACAAAGGTAAATAATGCCACCAAGTTGAAAGCGTCCCTATTTCAATAATTTTTTTTCCTTTGAGACAGGCTCTTACTGTGTCACCCAGGCTAGCAGGCTGGAGTGCAGTGGCAGGATCTCGCTTCATTGCAGCCTTGACCTCCCAGGCTCAGGCGATCCTCCTGCTTCAGCCTCTCAAGTAGCTAGGACCACAGGTGCTCACCACCATCCCTAGCTAATTTGTGTATTTATTGTAGAGACAGGGTTTTGCCCTGTTGCCCAGGCTGGTCTTGAACTCCTGAGCTCAAGTGATCCTAGGGCCTGGGCCTTCCAAGGTGAGGCACATTCTTTTTTTTTTTTTTTGGCTAACATGGTAAAACCCCATCTCTACTAAAAATACAAAAAAATTAGCCGGGCATGGTGGCACATGCCTGTAGTCCCAGCTACCCAGGAGGCTGAGGCAGGAGAATCGCCTGAACCCGGGAGGCAGAGGTTGCAGTGAGCCAAGATTGAGCCACTACACTGCAGCCTGTGCGAAAGGGCAAGATTCTGTCTCAAACAAAAAACAAAACAAAACAAAAAAACCACACAAGTTTTCTAACAAAAAGTTCTCAAATGCAAATACTATTACAATTTTAACCTTTTAAATAAAAATAGTAAATGTTAATATTCTGTGTTGCCAAATTAAAAGATTTATTACCTCTCAACCACCTGCTTGTGAACCTCTTTCCACTGTTCCTTATCTTTATCAGTCCCTAAATCTGGGTGCAGAGTCTTCAGAGAGACACCAGCAACATTCATTCCACTCCATACAGGCACTAAAAGAAATAGTACAGACTACATTTATTTTCATGTACCAACAGATTAGTAATTGTGATTCAGTTTCCTAACTCTCTTATCTTCGGAGGAAGAATACTCAATTTTGGTAGATGGTCAAGACTACTAATGTAGTCATTACTCACTTTTAGATTAGATTTTCATTTACTTACATTATATAAAACTAAGAATTTTCACTATATTTTAACCTGTTTCTCTGGCCAACTGAAATGTTTAACCCATGTATATTTGAAATATAAAGATAGTATGAGAACATAAGGGGGGTTTTCTTAGCATACAGAACCTAATCATAACATTTTTCAACTGTGATAATAATATAACTTTTGTGCACTCCATTTGGATTGGCTGACCTTTTCAGGGCCAGGCAGTACAAGTCAGGTATAAACAGCTGTGATATTAAATGACTGAAGTCATCCTAAGAACTACAGTCTTAAGATATCCATGGTAAGAAGAGAAATTTCATTCCCCATCCCCCTCGCCATAAAATGCCATATAAAATGGCAACAATCTTAACAATTCTTAACATATAATTATACAAAATGCTAGATTTCGGGAAACCATTCTATCCTACTGAATGGATATTTGATTAGGCTCTAATTGAATAATACAATGCCCATCGACTTTTTATATAATCTTTTCAAAAACAAAAAGAAAATAACTTATGCTTACCACTGGAATCTCCATGTTCTCCAAGGACCCACCCATGACAGCTTAATGGGTGAACTCCCAGCCTTTCCCCCATCAGGTAACGGAATCGGGCTGAATCCAGATTGCAGCCACTTCCAATAACACGGTTTTTGGGAAAACCACTTATCTTCCAAGCCACGTAGGTCAAGATATCCACTATGAAAAAGGAGAAAATAAAAATCACCCATTATCCCCTCCCCACACACAAAAAAGCCCTACTATGAAGAAAACACTTAAGCAGATACTAGGTGATCATTAGATAATGATAGGCTACTCCAGATATATGGCTTTGTAAGGATCCTGATATTGATCATGGCCAACCAATAATTTTGTTGATATTTTTAAGCCTCTACACTATGTATATCAAGTCCATTAAGTATTCAAAAAGTAGTTTTGGCTGGGCATGACAACTCACACCTGTAATCCCAACACTTTGGGAGGCTGAGGTGGGAGGACTGCCTGAGGCCAGCAGTTCAAGACCAGCCTGGGCAACATAGCAAAACCCCATCTCTATAAAAAACTTTAAAAAACTAGCCGGGCATATTGGTGCACGCCTGTAGTCCTAGCTACTTAAGAGGCTGAGGAAGAAGGATCACTTGAGCCTAGTAGGTCAAAGCTGCCATGATCATCCCATTGCCCTCTAGCTTGGGCGACAGAGTGAGATGTGGTCTCAAAAAAAAGTATAGTAACAGTTTTATGAAAATAAACTGTTTATCAACTAAGAGACAATTATGGGCCCTGGCACGGTGGCTCACGCTTGTAATCCTGATACTTTGGGAGGCTGAGGCAGATGGATCACCTGAACTCAGGAAGTTGAGACCAGCCTGGGCAACATGGTGAAACCCCTCTCTACTAAAACTTCAAAAATTAGCTGAGCATGGTGGCACGTGCCTGTAATCCCAGCTACTTGGGAGGCTGAGGCAGGAGAATTGCTTGAACCCAGGAGGCAGAGGTTGCAGTGAGCCAAGATCGAACCACTGCACTCCAGCCTGAGCTACAAAGTGAGACTGTCTCAAAAAAAGAATAACAATTATTCACAAACTTATCACTTATCCAAGATCTTGGGCAGGTAATTTTAAGCTCCAACTACATTTAAAGGCATTGTATTCCCTTTAATGTTTTAAAATTATTTAAAAAAAAAAAAAAACAAATCTCCTTAGAAGGGAAATGAAACATGAAAAATAAATGAATCAATAAATATGCGTGGTTGGGCGCGGTGGCTCACGCCTGTAATCCTAGCACTCTGGGAGGCAGGTGAACTGCTTGAGGCCAGGAGTTCAAAACCAGCCTGGCCAACATGGTGAAACCCTGTCTCTACTGAAAATATAAAAAATTAGCCACGTGTGGTGGCAGGCGCTTGTAATCCCAGCTACTTGAGAGGCTGAGGCAAGATAATCGCTTGAACCCATGAGGCAGAGGTTGCAGTGAGCCCCGATTGCGCCACTGCACTCCAACCTGGGCGACAAGAGCAAAACTCTGCCTCAATATATATATATTTTTAAATAATATTTGAAAATATTAAAAAAAATTTTTTTAAATATTTGAAAATATTTAAAATACATATAATATATATATCATATACTATCAATTTTACTATAGCTTGTCAATTTTTATGTAGTTAAAAGCCTCACCTGGATTTGAAACAATAAGCAACTTGCAGTTCGGGCTGTATTTCACAACATTAGGAATGATGAATTTAAAGATGTTCACGTTACGCTGGACCAAATTAAGACGGCTTTCTCCTTCTTGCTGACGTGCCCCAGCCGTGATAATGACCAGCTTGGAGTTTGCAGTTACATTATAGTCTAGAGAAAAGGGGAATAATGACCAGATTAAGGCCTTTAGAATAAATTTTACCTAGGCAGCAAAAATTTGTTCCATAAATGCCCCACAGACCTTTCTTGTTCTTAGAGTTTTATCATTATGGCTTCTTAAATGGAGGAAGAGCATGTCAACACCTTCCTTGTATTCTAGTTTTAGTCAAGTTGTAACTTTATGTAACTACAGTTAGGGAGAGCTAGAGGGAATCAAGTTTGTTATTTGATTCTCCTATTAATTTCTTACATATCCTCAAATTTTTTGATCCCCAAGCTCAACGTTCACACTCTTCCATACTCCTGTTTCTACTTAACTGGTGTCCTATCAGCCCAGGAACAGGCAATTTCCTCGTGTGTGCGTGTGTGTGTGGTGGTGGTGGTAGGGGGACTTGTTTTTAAGCAGAGACAGCTTTACACTTAACAAGCATATTTTGCTTCTAGATACCCTATGGCACAAGAGAGTTAAGCCAGTGATGAAGGGAGTTGCCCATCAGCGAGGTGGTCAGTGATTTTCAGGTATCAAAATAGACACTATTTGGGCTCACATTCAGGTTTCTTGGCTGATGCTGTTAAGTGTGAAAGGGTCAAGCCAAGAATATTAGCTGAACAGGCTCACTTATTTACCCTATTCTCAACTTTGTGTGTGAAAGGATGTGGGGAAAAGTAAGTAACACAATGTGGTTAAATACAGACCTAAGGTTTAAGCTTTACTCATTACATTCTAATTCAGATGGTTTCCATAGCATGGACAAATTGGATTACTATTTTAAACCATTTACTAGAAATTGAAACTTTGATATTCACAGGCACCCAAGTGAAATTGTTCCCAGGCTCTTGCACCCTGCATTTAAAACAAAATCTTAAAAGAGCTAGGATTTCAAGCCTGATAAAGCATTTAAGTCTAAGGCCAGGCATAGTGGTTCACACCTGCAATCCCAGTACTTTGGAAGGCTAAGGAAGGAGGATCACTTGAGCCCAGTGGTTCAAGACAGGCCTGGGCAACACAGCGAGTCCCCATCTCTACAAAAAGTAAAAAAATTAGCTGGGCATGGTAGCATGCCCTACAGTCCCAGTTTCTTTGTGAGGGGGAAGGGGTAATGAAGTGGAAGGAGGATTGCTTAAGCCTGGGGTTTGAGGCTGCGGTGAGCCATAACCGTGCAACTGCACTCTACCCTAAGCAACAAAGGGAGACCATCTGGAAAAAGAATTTAAGTCAAGCATGGATCATAATATAAACTTGTTGAAATCAACCTTTGCCAGAGACAATCTTTGGTGTTCTAAGGAAAAGGCTGCCATGTTGGAGATCCATCATCTCTCCCTTCAATTTGTCTTCGATGACATCAACAAGAGCAAGTTCATCTGCCAAGTCCTAAAAGACATCAAATCTTTAGTTAAATGGAAAATTGCCACTTCTAGATTTTTAGAAGAGCATGAAAAATTTCTATATTTCCGGCATAGGAGAGTTCTGTTACTTTATTAGTACAGTATCGAGATATTCAAAGTAGAGGGCACCCCATTTCAAAAGCTGACTTACAGATTACTCCATACGTAAAGGATAGCACTGGTCAGATAGCACTGACCCTCCCCTCCAGCCCTGTCTCCCCACTGAAGCACGCTCTATAGGAGTTCCACCACTGCAGATGTGGAAGCCGAACACTGGACTGGCAGTTGCTAGAATAACTTCCAATTATATAAAACTGCTCTATCTACTCTCTCAAATTCCATCCTACACACCAATTTTAGGTTGTTATTCATTTAACTAGGTGATATTGACCAGCATCAAGACTTGAAATTGGTAAGAAATATTCTGGCCAGGCATAGTGACTCACATCTGTAATCCCAACACTTTGGGAGGCCGAGGCGGACAGATCACTTGAGGTCAGGAGTTCAAGACAGCCTGGTCAGGCCAGGCGCGGTGGCTCACGCCTGTAATCCCAGCACTTTGGGAGGCCGAGGCAGGCAGATCACAAGGTCAGTAGATTGAGACCATCCTGGCTAACACGGTGAAACCCCACCTCTACTAAAAAATACGAACATTTAGCCGGGCGTGGTGGTGGGTGCCTGTAGTCCCAGCTACTTGGGAGGCTGAGACAGGAGAATGGCATGAACCCAGGAGGTGGAGCTAGCAGTGAGTGGAGTTCACACCACTGCACTCTAGCCTGGGCGACAGGGCGAGACTCCTTCTCAGAAAAAAAAAAAAAAAAAAAAAAGACCAGCCTGGCCAATATGGTGAAACCCCGTCTCTACTAAAAATACAAAAATTAGCCGGGCATGGTGGTGGGTGCCTGTAGTCCCAGCTACTAGGGAGGCTAAGACAGGAGAATCGCTTGAACCCAGGAGGTCAAGTGAGCTAAGATCATGCCACTGCACTCCAGCCAGGGCAACAAAACGAGATTCCGTCTCAAAAAAAAAAGTTAAAAGGTTAAGAAGTCTGATTTCCGCCCATCTTTCAGAGATGGAATCTGAACTATTCCCTGGTTGATTCCATATATGAGCCAATACTAACAGTTATGGATAAATAGGTTTGTGCAGTGTATAATACTGGCAAAAAATATCCTTATAGTTGCAACTCAAAGTTCATAGGTGCATTTCAGGCCAGGAACACCAATAACAGCTTTAATACAAATGGATGTGGTCTATCCTTACCAAAAAAGTTATTCAAGCTGCAGATCTATCCCTAAATCATCCACAATATAATGAGTGTCAGTTACTCTTCTTACCCACACCTGAGCCACAGGCCATCACAGAGAAAAACCATAGGCGGTTTGTAGGTGTGGGGAAAACAGCATCAATTTCTCATCTAGTGGGTAAGGAATAAAAGTTGGTGTATTATGTGGCCTTTCCTAAGAACATATGTAGAGTCACCTGTGTTGTTACAAGGCCTTTTCATAGCTCATTTCTGTCTTTAGTCCCTTCTCACTTGAATCCATTTCTATTCAGAACCCACAATTCATCATTTTACTTTTATTAGAAACTCCACATCTGAACTTCAGATTTTTTTTTTTTTTTTTGAGATGGAGTCTCGCTGTCGCCCAGGCTGGAGTGGAGTGGTGCTATCTCGGGTGACTGCAACCTCCACCTCCTGGGTTCAAGCAATTCTCTTGCCTCAGCCTCCCAAGTAGCTGGGACTATAGGCGTGTGCCACCACGCCCGGCTAATTTTTTGTATTTTTAGAAGAGATGGGGTTTCATCGTGTTAGCCAGGATGGTCTCCAGCTCCTGACCTCGTGATCCGCCCACCTCGGCCTCCTAAAGTGCTGGCATTACAAGCGTGAGCCACTGTGCCCCGCCTCAGACATTTTAATGTTGTAAGCTGCCTCAATTTCTTTTAAATATAAATAAGGTTTCAATAGTGTAATAAGGAGTGCTTTACTCACAATTTCTTTTTTCTAATTAAATTTTAGCTCCATAATTGATAACAAAATTGCTATCCAAGGCACTGGGGCAATGAGGTTTGGGTGGGAGAACTTAAGATTTCCCATATAATTATAC
This sequence comes from Pongo abelii, assembly GCF_028885655.2. Classification (NCBI taxonomy): domain Eukaryota; kingdom Metazoa; phylum Chordata; class Mammalia; order Primates; family Hominidae; genus Pongo; species Pongo abelii. Next base: position 58,838,783 of record NC_071994.2, read on the forward strand.
CATATGTATGTGTCATTTTCAATTCAAAAATCCTTAAAAGAATTTTGGCTCATTTAAAGTCATGGACCCTTCCTTTTCATTGGTAGTCAACCCATGCATGTTAATACAGAATAATGAATTTTAGGAACTTGGTCTCCAGCCTGATAACCTTTGATTCTTTTTAATTTCAGATACACTTTTGGTGTATCATCATATTTCAAAAGTTTGTTTCACAGAAAGTTATCTGAATGAGTGCATAAATCTAAATATTGTTATATGAAATGTAATAATACAATTCTAGGGGTAGGAGTGGGGGTAGAGGATGCGGTCAAGGTATGGGCTTCCAGTGTGGTAGACTCTCACTTACCTTCATTAAGATACTGATGGCACAGGCCATGCCAACAGCACCAACCCCAACAACTGTAATCTTATTCTGGGGGGTCTGTTCTTCCTTTAGAAGATTATGAATCAGCTGATCCTTGAGAGTTGCCATATTGGACTTGGAACCAAAAGGAATCTATAGGAGGAAAAACATTTAGTGTCACTACAGCTTCTTTAATGTTTATTAACCAAGAGATTTTTTTAAGCTATTTTACTTCCTTTGTATTTGCCACTATAAATCAGAAGAGATGACTAAAAAGGGAGGGGAAAAACCTAATGGTTGCCAAAAGAGAGTTGAAAGGCCTAATGACAGGGTCTGTGAAGAGTGAAGGCCCGCACCTTAGCGTGGAAAAGGAATATCGACGTTTGGGTGTAAGTATAGCCTCCTGAGGGCTCACCCATCGCGGTTCATTAACCCCAAGTGGGGCTGGCCTTTCCTCAGACAAGATCACTCTGAGCTACTCCGGCTCCTACAGCAAGGACACAGCCAGGCTGCTCAAGTAAAAACCGGAGATACGTGCAGAAAAGCCATTAACTGCCACAAAGCTCGAGCCCGAGGCACATGAGCCTGCGGTGATCCGCGCGCATGCGCGCTTTGTGACTCTCCTTCCCGCTCCGAAAGGTGGGTGGAAATCAGACTAATTGCTGGGTCCTCCGAACGCCCGGCTTTTACGCCCCGCCCAAGTCCGGAAGATGGGCGGGCCCAGGAACTTGTACGCGTGCGCATGCGCATTACAGCACACAGGGGCGAAGCCGATTAGTCCAGCGGCCTCCGGCCATTGGGAAGCTGGCATCGGGCCAGAAGGCAGAAGCCTGAGAAGCCCCGCCCGTAAGCAGAGGCAATCTGGAGCTATGCAGCTCAGTGGGTGAGAGGGAGGGAGCTGGGATTCAGACTTCAGACCTAATGAATGCCCCGAAGCAGATGCGAGCAACGTGAAGCCTAGCTGGCAGCCTCCCAGGCCTGGCGCGCAGCCAGCGCCAGACTTTAAATCGCATTACTAGAAACCAGGGCCTGTTAACCAACCGGGAGGGAGGCGCACGGTGTGGCTTCTGCCGTGATCCTCGTTGCAAAGGCCTGTCAGGCCCAGTATGAAGAAATAGTTTCAGTACAGGGAGTGTAGAAATAGCTGCAGAAGACCTCAGGCCTGCAGCCCTAGAGTTAATAGCTACTTGGAGGAACCCTCGAATTCTTTCCACCCTGTTAATCCAACCCTGCACTGCATTCGCTGGAGGAAATATCACAGGCTGCATCCCCAAAGTATCACGTCTAGTTTTGACACCACTCCAAAGGGCAAAAATCCGAGAGGACCTCTAGGCAGGCAGTCAGCCCAGAGTCACCAAGCTGGAGCCGGGTCTCTCCTTACAAATCACTGCTATTTCTAGACAGCCTTGTAAGGTTTTAGCCTGGCAGGGGGAAGGGAGTTCCTGCGGACACCTGCTAGCTTCACTGAACGGCCCCGGGATCCAATGCTACCTTTAATGTAGGAGCGGAGGTGGGAGGGCATGGGATGAGGGAAGGGTGCGTCTAGAGGCGAGAGACATGCAAAAACGAGTTCTACACCTCTCCTCTGCCGCCTACTCACTGGGAACTTAGAGATCCCTGACTGTCTCCTAGCTTTCGGTCTCCCCATTTGTTAAAAGGGGGAGTTGGTACCGGCGGATCCTACTCAACTGGCCGTCTGAGGTGCGTTAGGGCTGGGATGCTGCCTGCCTTCATCTTTGCATGCGCCGTGCCTAGCGCAGCCCGAGATACACCAGTAGCTTCTTAATAAATGCGCAAAGAGCTCCCTATAATCTGCAGGCAGCAGCTGCCCTCACGGAGCCCACCTCTCCAGCGTCCCAAGAGAAAAATGCAAGCCGCGTGGTACTCAGCCGCTTTCCGGCTTCCAAGAACCCGCCCCGGACAAGCTGAGGCTTTTTTGGCTCTATGGGCTCCGGGAACTGGACCTCGAGTTTTGCACCGCCCGCCGATTTCGAGCCCAGAAGTATCCCCCACCCTTAAGGCCTATCATATCCTTGTTCCGCACCCACCCAGGCTTTCGACCCCTGGTTGGGTGCGGCCACCTCCTCGGTTCCCTAGCGCGGCCAGAAGCCATGGTTCCCGCTTAGAGCAAAAGCAGAGCGCGGCGAGCTCCGAACACATGCGTGGTGTGGACCGCCGCCCAGAGGTCTCGGGGCTGTGCTTCTGGGAAGCGGCTCCTACACCTCCCGGGAGCAGGAACCCCTTCGCGAGCAGCGGAAGCCAGCAGAGCCAGAGGCAGTTGGCTCTACCCGCCCATCCCTCTGGCGCCGTGCGCGCAGGGCCCTACCGTACCGGGAATGCACGTCGGGCGGTCGTCGGGTGCGCGTGGCAATGAGATCCGGAATCGGCGGCAGCGGCTGCAGCACTCTGAGCTGGGCGCGGGAGGGGCCTTAAGGGAACAGCTATGCTGACGTCAGCGGGGGAGGGGGGGGCCGGCGGACGTGCGGGAACCCACGTGTGAGTCGGGCTGGGGGTGGATGCAGAGCCAGGCGGGGCACTGGAGAGGCCCGGGTGGCGCGCGCAGCCAGACAACCGACCGGCAGACTGCTCCACGTGCGCTGGGACATCTAAGTAAGGTGCTGCTCTCCAGCCACAGAAGCCCGGGTCGGAGCCATGAGCCTAAGTCGGGACGACCTTCAGTTTCCTCATCCATGAAACCTGGGGAGGTTACTCTCAGGGAGGCTTGGATCTGTTTCTTCTTCATCCCTGTTTCTCAGCGTCCAGAACAGCTTCTGGCACGTAATAGGCACTCCACAAATATTTGTTGAACGAAAGGAAGAAAATGCCTAGCAGTCAGTCAGTCTGTTCTTACCTAAGTCGAGTGACCTCCAAAACTTGACGCTGCTTTACCCTCTGCTGCTAAGCCTACCAGCTCCCACTCACAGTGAAGCCTTGGCCTCTCAGGCCTTGCAGGGTGACTCAGTTCAAATTTACATTTTATTCTGCACTTCCTACTGCCCACCCCACTGGCATCTCATCTCGAGTCTCAGCCATACCCAAGAACTGTCGGTGGTTTGTTTTTTTGGTTTTGGTTTTTTGTTTATTTGGTTTTTTTGTATTTTTCGAGACAGGGTCTCACTCTGTCACCCAGGCTGGAGGGCAGTGGCGTGATCATGGCTCCCTGCAGCCTCGAGCTTCTGGCTCAAGCGATCTTCCCACCTCGGCTCCCCGAAGTGACTGGGACTACAAGCGCGCCCACTTGCCCTGCGATTTTTTTTTAATTATTAATTTTTTTTTTTTTTGAAACGGAGTCGCTCTGTCGCCCAGGCTGGAGTGCAGTGGGCTGATCTCGGCTCACTGCAACCTCCGCCTCCCGGGTTCAAGCGATTCTCCTGCCTCAGCCTCCTGAGAAGCTGGGATTACAGCCAAGCGCCACCACGCCCGGCTAATTTTTGTAATTTTTAGTAGAGACTGGGTTTCACCATGTTGGTCAGGCTGATCTCAAACTCCTGGCCTCAAGTGATCTGCCCCCCTCGGCTCCCAAAGAGCTGGGATTACAGGCGTGAGCCACCGTGCCCAGCTCAATTTTTTGTTTTCTCATCACACTTACCTCTGGGCCTGTATTCTTGCTGATTCCATTGCCTAGCCTGCCCTCCTCCATCTCTTCTTTAATTTGTACCAATACTTCCCCACTGTGGGGTATATTATGAAATATATTTGGTAAGCCCTTGAGTATGCCAAAATTTCCTGAATTTTCTGATAGGAGTGTCTTTTGTTATTTATAAAGAGCCTCTTTCCCTGACTTAATGTTAATGAATGAGGAGTCTTAGATAGCCTCAGGAAGGGGCGAGTCATGGGAAAGACCAAATGATTAGGGAATTAGAGGGCTGGAACTTTCAGCCCAAAGGGGTGGATGGGTTTACTTACTCTCTGAACCTACAGCACCAGCCCAGTGCAGCTCTGAGATAGATCCATAACTGAGTTTCTTGGTTTTGATGGAAAACTCTAACCTCAGCTCCAAAATAGCACAAGGGGCCAGGTGCAGTGACTCATGCCTGTAATCCCAGCACCAATGTGGTTAAGGTGGGAGGACTGCTTGAGGCCAGGAGTTCGAGACTAGCCTGGGCAGCATATTGAGACCCTATCTCAAAAAAAAAAAAAAAAAAAATAGCAGGGCATGCTTGGATGTTCTAACAGTTTTCCCATCACTCTAGATTCTAAGATCGCTCTAGGTTCTGAAATGGGGCTCTCACCTCAAACACACAGCTGGAAAGTTTAGGGGTGGGTCACTGATTCTTCAGAGTACCTCAGGGCAGGGCAGATTGCCACAGTGTTTTCCGGTTCCTCAGTCTTTGCAACAATGTTCTCAGTCAGGGCTGGGCCCCTGCCTGCCTACCAAATGTGACCACTGCTGCTGGGAAGAGGTGTGCCAAAGGCAGAGGGCTGAAGTTGGCTGGGGAGACGAAGAATTTTCACCTGAAAGGCTTGGGTTTGGGCACTCTGAGATGACCTGTGAATATAAATTAGGTAGAGTCTTAATTCCCCTAATTTATGATACCTAGCAACAGCTTGCTCCAAGCACAGCTTCAGGCTTCTTAGGCAGAACAACAGCCAGCATTTGACTCCACAAATATGAATAAAACAAATACCATTTACTGAGCACCTGCTATGGTGCCGGCAGCCAGCTAGGTAATCCCCATACTCATCCTTTGGAATAGGCATAATTATCCCCATTTTTCAGATATGGAAACCAAGGCTCAGAAAGGTAAGTGACTTTGCTAAGGTAGTGCAGCTAGTAAGTGGTTTTGGCTGAGACTTTAACCCAGTGCCGACTAACCGCAAAGCCTATGATTTTCTCTCTGTTATAGGATGTTGTCCCACACCACTCCATACAAAGGGCAAGAAATTATCTGGGGGGCTCAAACCAGTCCCAGGCTCAGAAGAGGCCATGGGTGCCAATGGGTGTCTCTGCTGAAACCTTGGTATTCTGCCCTTAGACTGGGACTTAGACCATTGGCTCTCCTGGTTCTCAGGCCTTTGGGCTCGAACTGGAATTTATACCACCAGCTTTCCTGAGTCTCCAGCTTGCAGATGGCAAGATCATGGGACTTCTCCTCCTGCATAAACACATGAGAAAATTCCTCCTCATAAATCTCTTTATATATATTCTTCCATTGGTTCTGTTTCTCTGGAGAACCCTGACTAATATAGAACCCTGACTAATACAATCCAAACAGTAGAACTTCTGTACTAAAGCCAGAGAAGAATGTGGAACCCTTGGAACGGGTCAGAAAACACTTTCAGGGGACAGAACAGAATTCTCAATCTGACCAAGTGTTCTTTGGATGTGGCCTCTTCAAAAGGGAAAATCCCTAGCACAGTCACTATGGAAAACAGTATGGAGGCCCCTCAAAAAACTAAAAATGGAACTTCCATATGATCCAGCTATCTGAGTATATATCCAAAAGAAACGAAATCAGTATATCAAACAGATATCTGCACTCCCATGACTATTGCAGCACTATTCACAATAGCTGAAATATGGATGGACTCAATCTAAGTGTCATCAATGGATGGATGATAAAGAAAATGTGTTGGCCGGGTGCAGTGGCTCATTCCTCTAATCCCAGCACTTTGGGAGGCCAAGGTGGGTGGATCACCTGACGTCAGGAGTTCGAGAGCAGCCTGACCAACATGATGAAACCCCATCTCTACTAAATAAAAAAATTACCTGGGCGTGGTAGTGCATGTCTGTAATCCCCAGCTACTTGGGAGGCTGAAGCAGGAGAATTGCTTGAACCCAGGAAGCAGAGGGGCTGGACATGGTGGCTCATGCCTGTAATCCCAGCACTTTGGAAGGGTGAGGCAGGCAGATTGAGCCCAGGAGTTCAAGACCAGCCTGGGCAACATGGTGAACCCCCATCTCTACAAAAAATACAAAAAAAAAATTAGCTGAGGATGGTGGTAAATGCCTGTAGTCCCAGCTACCCAGGAGGTTGAGGTGGGAGGATCACCTGACCCAGGGAGGTCCAGGCTGCAGTGAACTGTGATGTCACCACTACGATCCAGAGCAAGACCCTGTCTCAAAAAAAAATTTAAAAAAAGAAGAAAAAAATGTGCTATATATACCCAATGAAATACTATTCAGCTGTTTCAGAATGAAATCCTGTCATTTGCAGCAACATGGATGGAACTGGAGGTCATTATGTTAAGTGAAATAAACTGGCACAGAAAGACAAACATCGCATGGTCTCACTCGTGGGAACTAAAAAATTTGTTCTTACGGAGGTAGTGAATAGAATGGTGGTTACCACAAGTTGGGGAGGATAGCGGGGTGAAGGATGAAGAGGGATTGGTTAATGGGTGCAAAAATACAGTTAGGTAGGGCGACTATAGTTAATAACTTATTGTATGTTTCAAAATAGCTAGAAGATTCAGAATGTGCCCAACACAAAGAAATCACAAATATTTGAGGTGATGGATATATCAGTTCCCCAGATTTAATCATTATACATTTTATGCTTGTATCAAAATGTCACATGTACCTCATGCATATATACAACTATTATGTATCAATAAAATTTTTTTAAAGGGAAAATCCCATAAAGAGGTGGTTTGACCAAGGGACAAGCTGGCCTTAGAGAATAGATGCTGCTCAGCACCCACTGTAAGATTTTCCTAAAATGGCCCTGGCTGCAGGATGCTGTCCATCCAAAACACAGTGCTGAGTCATTCTTTCATCTTGTATTTGTTATATGCCTCCTCAAGAGCATTTGGTGGCCCCTCATTGCCTCAAGAATAAAGTCCAAACACTTTGGAAAGACACAGCCAAACCCCTGTGATCCAGCGCCCACATCCCCTCTCTGGTTTTATCTATTTTCCTTCATGCTTCCTATATACCAGTCCCAGGGCTACTCACCACATTCCCCAAATGTGCCATGTACTCTCTCACCTCCAGCCTTCCACCTAGGGAGTTCCTTCATTCTGAGTGCCCTCTTCTTTGCCATCATCCCTGCCCACCTGAGCCCCACATAACCAGCACTCAATATATTCTTTTTTTTTTTTTTTTGAGACAGGGTCTCCGTCTGTGATCCAGTGCAATCTCAGCTCACTGTACGCAACCTCCGCATCCCAGGCTCAGGTGATCCTCCCACCTCAGCCTCCTGAGTAGCTGTAACTATAAGTGTGCACCACAATGCCCGGCTAATTTTTATATTTTTAGTAAAGACGGGGTTTCTCCATGTTGCCCAGCCTCGTCTTGAACTCCTGGGTCCAAGCCATCTGCCTACCTCAGCCTCCCAAATAAATTAATTTATATTGGTGTATGTCTCTGTCACTGAACTGTAAGCTCCTAGTGCAAATAAACTTTTTTTCCACTGGGAAACTTTCTTTCCACTAGGAAAAAATGTTTTCCTAGCACAGAACAAGAAGTTTTCCTAGCACCAGGCACAGTGGCTCATCCTTGTAATACCAGCAACTTTGGGAAGCTGAGGCAGGAGGATCGCTTTAGCCCAGGAGTTTGAGAGTAGCCTAGGCAAAATAACAAGACCTCATCTCTACGAGAAAAAAAAATTAGCTGGGCATGATGGCGTGTGCCTGTAGTCCCAGCTACTCGGGAGACTAAGGTGGCAGAATTGCTTGAGTCCAGAAGGTTGAGGCTGCACTGATCGCTCACTGCACTCCTGGCTGCAGAATGATCGCTCCACTGCACTCCTGCCTGGGAGACAGAGTGAAACTCTGTCTCAAAAACAAACAACAACAACAACAACAAAAAGGCTGGGCACGGTGGCTCACCCCTGTAATCCCAACACTTTGGGAGGCCGAGGCTGGCGGATCACGAGCTCAGGAGTTCGAGACAGACTGGCCAACATGGTGAAACCTTGTCTCTACTAAAAATACAAAAATTTGCTAGGTGCGGTGGCAGGCACCTGTAATCCCAGCTACTCAGGAGGCTGAGGCAGGAGAATTGCTTGAACTCAGGAGGCAGAAGTTGCAGTGAGCCGAGATCACGCCACTGCACTCCAGCCTGGGTGACAGAGCGAGACTCCATCTCAGAAAACAAACAAAAAAACCCCACAAGTTTCTCATTTATCCCCATAACCCAACACATACATTTATTTGTTTAACAAATATATTTTGAATTAAATGCCTGCTATGTAAAGAGACTGTGCTAAGTATTGGGGATACAAAAATGAATACAACAAACTTATAAGCCTTCGAAGACTTTAGTATTTAGTGGAGGAAACTGACAGCCTCTCCCTTAATAGTCAGAATGCATAAGAGAATGTAACTGCTGCAAAAGAGGTAGAGAAAAGTGTTCTGCCATTCAGAGGAGAGAGGGCATTTGGGTGAGGATACCAAAAAAGGCTTCCTGGAAGAGGTAGCATCTGAGCTGGAGCTAGAAGAGGATTTTAATTGGTAAAGATCAGGTGTTGAGAAAGCAGAGAACAAAGCATGAGTAAAATGCACAGGGGCAGGAAAATACATGGTGAGTCTGGTTAATCTTTAGCCTTAAATGCCAGGCTAAGAAATTTGGGGGAGACAGGGTATGCTGGCTGACACTTGTTTTTTTTTTTTTTTTGAGACGGAGTCTCGCTCTGTCGCCCAGGCTGGAGTGCAGTGGCACCAACTCGGCTCACTGCAAGCTCCGCCTCCGGGGTTCACGCCATTCTCCTGTCTCAGCCTCCCGAGTAGGTGGGACTACAGGCGCCCACCACCGCGTCCGGCTAATTTTTTGTATTTTTAGTAGAGACGGGGTTTCACCGTGTTAGCCAGGATGGTCTCCATCTCCTGACCTTATGATCCGCCCCCCTCGGCCTCCCAAAGTGCTGGGATTACAGGCGTGAGCCCCCGCGCCCGGCCGACACTTGTTTTTTTGTTCTTGTTTGTTTGTTTGGTTGGTTGTTTTTGAGATGGAGTCTCGCTCTGTTGCCAGTCCGCAGTGCAGAGGCGCGATCTCCGCTCACTGCAAGCTCCACCTCCCGAGTTCAAGCGATTCTCCTGCCTCAGAATCCCAAGTAGCTGGGACTACAGGCACGCACCATCACACACAGCTAATTTTTTTGTATTTTTAGTAGAGACGAGGTTTCACCATGTTGGCCAGGACGGTCTCGATCTCATGACCTCGTGATCCACCCTGCTGTGTCTCCCAAAATGTTGGGATTACAGGCATGAGCCACTGTGTCCAGCTGGTGGCCAACACTTGTAATCCTAGGACTTTGGGAGCCTGAGGCAGGAGGATTGCTTGAGCCCAGGAGATTGAGGCTGCAGTAAGTCATGCTTACACCACTGAACTCCAGCCTGGGCAACAGAGTAAGGAAAGGAAGGCACCAGGATTTTTTTAGTAATACACAACATACAGATCTACAACATGTACAGACCATATACAGCTCCAACCACATCTGTTCAGAACATACACTTTTCATACAACCCTAGACAGCCCCACAGTCCCTTCGAACCCTCACTGACAGCCTGACTTTTTTTTTTTTTTTACCTTTTCTGTGGTTGCAAAGCTGATGGCTTTCCTGAGTTTCAGGGCCCAAGATGCAGACAACCTCATCAGTCTCTGTTCCTGAGATACCAGGGCCTACTATGTACATACCAAAGTAGAGGCTCCTCTCTTTGGCATGAGAGCAGGCACCTGCTCCTGAGAAACTCCTTCATGTCCCTCTCCTCATCCCAAGCCTCATCTATCTCTCAGATGACAGGAATGGATGCCAGAAGACTCCACCCTGACTGTTCAGCTTCTCCTGGGTGACAACCCCTGGTCCCCTAATGCCTGTCTCCTCCTCACCCGCTCCTCCTCCAGGCAAGGCTCATCCTCAGGCACAAGATGCTGCCTGCATTTCCTCTTTTGGCTTGGACCATCATTCCCTCCAGAATTCATTCCTCACACTGTTCCCTAATAAAATCCATCTCAAAAACTCTAGATTCCTTCCCAGCCACTTCCTAACCCAGGAAATAAGGAGCAGCTGTGCCCTTCCTCTCCCTCTTTCCCTGGCTGGGATTTGGGCCTCAAGCTTCCCATCCCACTGAGAAGTTCCAAAGCAAAGACTGTCACCAGAATTTAAGTGACTTCCAAACCGAGGGCCCCCAAAATCAGTGCTGCAGAGGGAGTCCCAAGGCCCCTTCAAGCCAGACAGTCACCAGTGGCACCCACAAGTAGAAACTGTCTCTTGTCTAATCACAGCAGGGGAGGACCATGGAAAGTTGTGATAGCCTTTCTCTCTGACACCTTGGGTGGCAAGGACAGTGATGGGCATGGCGGGACAGAGACGAGTGGGCAGCTAATGGATAGGGGACACTGGCCTGGGGGTCAGGAGACATGTATTCTTACCCCAGCTATGTCAAGGACACCTGGGTAGCATTGTGGCAGTTGCATTCCCTCTGTAGCCTCAGCACCCTTGACTGTAAACATAAAAGGATCTCTCTTGGCCAGGTGCGGTGGCTCACGCCTGTAATCCCAGCACTTTGGGAGGCCAAGGCAGGTGGATCGCTTGAGGTCAGGAGTTCAAGACCAGCCTGGCCAACATGGTGGAATGTCGTCTCTACTAAAAATACAAAAATTAGCTGGGCTTAATAGTGGGCTCTTGTGAGCCTAGCTACTCAGGAGGCTGAGGTACGAGCATCGAACCCCGGAGGCAGAGGTTGCAGTGAGCCCAGACAGCGCCACTGCACTCCAGCCTGAGCGACAGAGCGAGACTCCGTCTCAAAAAGAAAAAAAAGGGCCTCTTTCTTCCAGCTGTAATGTCCAAGGAGGCTCTGAGGTGGTGAGTCCAGCTTCCACACACACCTTCATTTTTACAATGCTCAGGACTCAGAGGCAAAGCGCTCCCCATTTTGGGAAGTGATCAGGGCTGCTCCTGAGATAAGGGAGAAATGCCTATGACGACAGGAAACCTATGCCTGCCATCCTCTCGTCCCCCATATTAGTTCCAAAACAGGATCCCAAATGCCCAGTACACTGGTGGGTGTTTGTTAAATTTGTTAATAAAAACTATCTTGGCCAGGCGTGGTGGCTCAAGCCTATAATCCCAGCACTTTGGGAGGCTGAGGGGGGGGATCGCGAGGTCAGGAGATCGAGACCATCCTGGCTAACAGGGTGAAACCCCGTCTCTACTAAAAATAATAACAATTTAAAAAATTAGCCGGGCGTGGTGGCGGGTGCCTGTAATCCCAGCTACTCGGAAGGCTGAGGCAGGAGAATGGCATGAACCCGAGAGGCGGAGCTTGCAGTGAGCCGAGATGGCGCCACTGCACTCCAGCCTGGGCGACAGAGCGAGACTCCATCTCCAAAAAAAAAAAAAAAACTATCTTGGGCCTGGCGCAATGGCTTACGCCTGTAATTCCAGCACTTTGGGAGGCCGAGGCGGGTGGATCACTTGAGGTCAGGCATTCAAGACCAGCCTGGCCAACATGGAGAAACCCTGTTTCTACTAAAATACAAAAATTAGGTGGGCGTGGTGGTGGGCTCCTGTAATCCCAGCTATTCAGGAGGCTGAGGCAGGAGAATCGCTTGAACCTGGGAGGCAGAGGTTGCAGTGAGCCGAGATCATGCCACTGTACTACACCTTGGGCAACACAGAGCAAGACTCCTTCCCAATAAAAAACAAACAAACAAACAAAACAAAACAAAAAAACTTGGCCGGGCGTGGTGGCTCATGCATGTAATCCAGCACTTTGGAAGGCTGAGGCAGGTGGATTATGAGGTCGGGCATTCAAGACCAGCCTGGCCAACATGGCGAAACTTCGACTCTACTAAAAAATACAAAAATTAGCCAGGTGTGGTGGCGGGTGCCTGTAGTCCCAGCTACTCGGGAGGCTGAGGCAGGAGAATTGCTTGAACCTGGGAGGCAGAGGTTGCAGTGAGCCAAGATCGTGCCACTGCACTACAGCCTGGGTGACAGAGCAAGACTCTGTCTCAAAAAAAAAAAAAAAAAAAAAAAAAAAATATATATATATATATATATCTTGTCCCAACACAGTGGCTTATGCCTGTAATTCCAACACTTTAGCAGGCCTAGCTGGGAGAATTATTTGAGACCAGGAGTTCAAGACCAGCCTGGGCAACATAGTAAGACCTTGTCCCTACAAAAAATTTTAAAAATTAGGTTCTGCTGGACAAGGGGGCTCTCTGCCCTGTTCTTTGAGCCTGCTCAGAGGACACTGCCCTGAAAAGGCAGCCCTACTCATTTCTGTAGGGTGCTAGAAGGGAAGCCTGAGATTCTATTATGAGGAGCAAAGAAAACTCCTCAGATGCTCAGGAGGGAGCTCAGGCTGTGGGGGGCCGGTGCCGATGTGGAGAAGGCTTCTTCTGTGGCCAGATAAAGGACATCAGGTCCTTCCCTTGCGTGTAGCTGTGGTGGCTTTCACAAGCATTCTCTCAGGGTGTTTTCACCCTGACCAGAAGAGGAAAGCAGGAACTTTAGTATTTGACTGGTGATATTGCCAAAACACAAAAAATTGTATTGCTCCAGGCCACACAGTGGGAAAGTGGCCAAGTGGATTTCAAACTCACCACTCTGTACCTCTGACTTCCTGTCTCACAGTCTGGGAGGATAGTAAGTAAGTACTTAGCCCTTTGCTTCCTGGATATCAAAGGGCAAAAGTAATAAATACTCCCTAGCTCCCTCCCCTGCCCAAGGCTACAGGAAAGTCCAGGCAGCTCCCCTTGCTCACAGGGCTACTTAAGGGCTCTATCTATTAACCTCCCTCTCCCTGGTGTTGCATTAGCCTTGCATGGCCCTTGGGTGTACAGGGCCAAGCTCTGCCTTTTGTACAAACACACTTGCAGCGTCAGGCTCTCACAAAGGACAGTTTCACTGAGCTCATACTCCAGTTTTAGCCACAGAAGGGATGGAAGCCTCAGAAAGATCCTCATAGCCTTGGTCTTCCTTTACCCACTGAATCAGAGGGAGACCACTAGCCCGACACCTGCCCCTGCCTCACTTATGCTGCAGGGCCTCTCAGTGACCCTGCCTAGCCCACAGGGCAGACATTAGTCACACAGTGGAGACTTCTTGCTCAGAGAAGAGAAGGGAAGTTCTCTTGGTCCGACCTAGTGTTTCAGTGGTGGTGACTCAGGGCCTAGAACTTCCCAGCCACCCTAGTGGTTTCTTCTCTGCACCATGTACCATGACCTTCACAACATGCCTGGCACTGTGGATGTGGTTCTCCCTCTAGTCTCTGACTCCTGGGTTTTTTCCACTGTACCAGAGCTTCTTCCAACAGCCCTTGCTTGGAGTTGACAGCTCTGTAGCTTGGCCTCACTCTGCAGGAGGCCACACCCCAGCTTTTAAAGCTACAGGGTCGGCTGAAGGCTACCTCAGTGGAGAGCTCCCAGCCTCAGCTTCCTCTCCAGTTGTCTTTTGGCTGCAAACTCATGATGTCACAGACAACCCCTGACCCGACCCCCACCACAAGCTGGTTCTCAAGCACTCAGATTCCTCCCCTTTCCTCAGGAAGGCTGCCTGTCAACCACAGATGGGTATAAGCTGTGCCAGCATCTCCATGGTAACCATGGGCCGCAGCTTCCTGCCTTGATCCAGAGCTTGCACCCGTTGCAGGGCTCCCTTGCAAGGAGGGTTGGCTGTCACAGTAGGCCCGTTACACATCTCACTATCATCCTTGCATGGGGACAGCTTAGGGAGGCAGCACAGCTCAGGAGTTCTTTGAGGAAGGTCTGAAAGGGGGCAGACTAGGAAGGCTCTCCCTTCTTTGTGGAATCAATTCTTCACGGTAGGCTGTGGGGCTCCAGTGTTAACACTTTTTCAGGGCAATGGGTGAAAGTTGAAAATGTGAGTTTGTGAGCTGGCTTTAGACTTTGCTCTCTTGGGGGGTACAGGAGAGAGATTGCAATTGATTAGGCAATAATTCCAGTTCCTTGCCACCCCTAACTCCATAAAATGTCCCCTGGGGCAGTTGAGGAGCTCTCGACTAGGGGGGCTGTTTATCCATGTGGAATCAAAGACTCCAGAGTGAGAGGGGGGCCAGGGAGGGCCAAAAAGAGGAGAGCCAACCTGAACTGCACCTTTTGAGGATTGAGGAGGTATCTTCTGAGAGATTCTGTTTCCAGGAGAAAAGCAAACCAGAATACAAACTGCAGCTGCTGCTGTTCCTCCTGCTTCTCATCTCCATCCTCTAAGCACATCTCCTCTGCTTCCAACCGCAGTACTAGGAGGCAGGGCATGGGAGTGAGCCTGAAACTCATTGTAGCAGACCAAAGCTCACAGCCTTCCCTGACACCTGCATATTTATTCTTTTTTTTTTTTTTTTTTTTTTTTGAGATGGAGTCTCACTCTGTTGCCCAGGCTGGAGTGCAGCGGTGTGATCTCGGCTCACTGCAACTTCTGCCTCCTGGGTTCAAGCAATCCTCCCACCTCAGCCTCCAGAGTAGCTGGGACTACAGGCACATGCCACCACGCCCTGCTAATTTTTTTTTTTTTTTTTTTTTGTGAGACGGATTCTCGCTCTGTTGCCCAGGCTGGAGTGCAGTAGTGCCATCTCGGCTCACTGCAAGCTCCGCCTCCCAGGTTCACGCCATTCTCCTGCCTCAGCCTCCCGAGTAGCGGGAACTACAGGCACCTGCCACCAAGCCTGGCTAATTGTTTTGTATTTTTAGTAGAGACGGGGTTTCACCCTGTTAGCCAGGATGGTCTCGATCTCCTGACCTCGTGATCCGTCTGCCTCAGCCTCCCAAAGTGCTGGGATTACAGGCGTGAGTCACCGCGCCCTGCCTTGCATAATCCTTCTTTTCCTGTTCAACTTCTTTTCCAAATCTCCTTGGAGGGCAGTTAGGTGTTTGCACTTCTGTGATACAGAATCAAGAATACCAGCAGGTGTGGTGGCTCACACCTGTAATCCCAGCACTTTGGGAGGCCAAGGTGGGCAGATCACCTGAGGTCAGGAGTTTGAGACCAGACTGATCAACATGGAGAAACCCCGTTTTTACCAAAAATACCAAATTAGCTGGTCATGGTGGTGCATGCCTGTAATCCCAGCTACTCGGGAGGCCAAAGCAGGAGAATCGCTTGAAACTGGGAGGCGGAGGTTGCGGTGAGCCAAGATCACACCATTGCACTGCAGCCTGGGCAACAAGAGCGAAACTTCGTCTCAAAAAAAAAAAAAAAAAGGAATCATGTTAGCTGGGCACGGTGGCTCATGCCTGTAATCCCAGCACTTTGGGAGGCCGAGGCAGGCAGATCACTTGAGGCCAGGAGTTCGAGACCAGCCTGGCCAACATGGTGAAACCTTGTCTCTGCTAAAAATACAAACATTAGCCAGGCATGATGGCAGGCACCTGTAATCTCAGCTACTTGGGAGGCTGAGGCAGGAGAATTGCTTGAACCTGGGGGAGATGGAGGTTGCAGCGAGCCGAGATTGCGCTACTGCACTCCAGCCTGGGCAACAGAGTACCTGTCTCAAAAAAAAGAATACCATGTTGGGGAAGACTGTATAGGATGATAGCAGGGAGAAGAATTTGGGTCCTTAGGCTGTTAATCTAATAAAGAGAGAGAGAACACCTCAAAGGAATTTGGGGGGCACTGAGGGTGGGAGAGTTGAAGAGATGCCTTAACTTCTGTGGACTGTGATCAGAGTGAACTGTAGAGGAATGAGGCCTCTAGCTATTCTCATTTAGTGCTGTTGTAGACATCACTAGAATCTCCACTATCACTTGGCCAAATGTGAAGCTAAGGATTTGAGCTATTTTGGAATTATTTTCTTTTTCTTTTTTTTTTTTTTCCTAAGATAGGGTCTTGCTCTGTTACCCAGGCTGGAATATAGTAGCATGATCATAGCTCACTGCAGCCCTGAACTCCTGGGCTCAAGCAATACGCCATGCTCAGCCTTCTGAGTACCTGGGACTTCAGGCGTGTGCTACCACACCTGGCTAATTTTTAAATTTTTATGTAGAAATGAGGTCTGGCTATGTTGCCCAGTATGGTCTTGAACTCCTGGCCTCAAGTGATCCTCTTGCCTTGGCCTCCCAAAGCGTTGGGATTACAGGCATGAGCCAGTAAGCCTGGCCTGAAATTACTTCGGATTGCTGACAGGTGCTTCTTAGACAGTGCTGGGAGACAAAACCTCATGGTTCCAGCCTTTGTGAGAATTGCAATAATAATTACTCCTATATTTAACTAATTAATTAATTTATTTATTTATTAGGTTGAGTCTCGCTCTGTTGCCCAGGCTGGAGTGCAGTGGCATGATCTCAGTGTGCTGCAACCTCTGCCTCCTGGGTTCAAGCAATTTTTATCCCTCAGCCTCCCGAGTAGTTTGGACTACAGGTGTGCACCACCACGCCTGGCTAATTTTTGTATTTTTAGTAGAGACAGGGTTTCATCATGTTGGCCAGGCTGGTCTCAAACTCCTGACATCAGGTGATTTGCCCGCCTTGGCCTCCCAAAGTGCTGGGATTACAGGCGTGAACCACCGAGGCTGACCATTATTTATTTATTTTTATGAGACAGAGTCTTGCTCTGTCACTCAGGCTGGAGTTCAGTGGTGTGATCTTGGCTCACTGCAACCTCTGCCTCCTGGGTTCAAGCGATTCTCCTGCTTCGGCCTCCCGAGTAGCTGGGATTACAGGTGCATGCCACCACCCCCAGCTAATTTTTTATTTTTAGTAGAGATGGGGTTTCACCATGTTGGCCAAGGCTGGTCTTGAACTCCTGACCTCAAGTGATCCACCCACTTCAGCCCCCCAGAGTGCTAGTATTATAGGTGTGAGCCACCGCGTCCAGCCTTAATATGTACTAAATCCTATAAATTCATTATCTAATTTAATCCTCACAACTACGCATTTTAACAGAAACAGAAACTGAGTCTTAGGGAGGTAAAGTAACATGCCTAAAGTCACTTGGGCATATGTGCTGGAGCCAGGCTCAGAGAAAATGAAATCCAGAGGCTGGGTGCGCTGGCTCACACCAAAGTATATCCCAAAGTATATCCCAGCACTTTGGGAGATCGAGGCGGTGGATCACATGAGGTCAGGAGTTCAAGACCAGCCTGGCCAACATGGTGAAACCCCATCTCTACTAAAAATACAAAAATTAGCTGGGCGTGATGGCATGCGCCTGTAATCCCAGCTACTCAGGAGGCTGAGGCAGGAGAATTTCTTGAACCTGGGAGGCGGAGGTTGCAGTGAGCTGAGATTGTGCTACTGCACTCCAGTCTGGGCCACAGAGCGAGACTCCGTCTCAAAAAAAAAGAAAATGAAATCCAAGTAGCAGCTTGAAATCCAGGTAGCAGCTTAGCAGCTGGGTAGGCTCCCTGCATGGAGACCAGGAACTGCCACTACCTCTAAGAGCAGAGACAACAGGGTGCTCCTCTCAGTAAGCTCCCAAGAAAATTGCCAGGCCGTGCTGAAAACGACTCTTACTGATCTAATGAAGCAGAAAATCAATGAGATTTACATGAGGCGTTGTGGCTCGGAGGCTGCTCCCTCATGAATCTGAGCACCAGGAATGTGCTGGAGCCCAGGTGACCATCTGTAGCAGCTCCTGCCAGCCTGTTTCTGTGCTGCTTTGTTAAGTCCCAGAGGCAGGGGATGGGGAAACACAGAGAGGGTGACTCTCTCTGAGGAAGCCCTATTTTTCTTTTCTTTTCTTTTTCTTTTTCTTTTTTTTTTTTTTTTGAGACAAAGTCTCACTCTTGTCCGCCAGGCTGGAGTGCAATGGCATGATCTCAGCTCACTGCAACCTCCACCTCCAATGTTCAAGTGATTCTCCTGCCTCCGCCTCCCGAGTAGCTGGGATTACAGGCACCTGCCACTACGCCCGGCTAATTTTTATATTTTTAGTAGAGACGAGGTTTCACCATGTTGGCCAGGCTGGTCTCAAACTCCTGACCTCAGGTGATCCACCTACCTCGGCCTCCGAAGTGCTGGAATTACAGGCATGAGCCACTGTGCCTGGCCTAGGAAGCCCTATTTTTCTATCTTTCTGCCCAGGCCTTTCAGAAAATAGACATCTCCCTCCTGCTTGCACCACTTGTAGAGAAGCTCTTCACTTCTCCTAAGGACAAGAAGGCACAGATAGCAGGGCCTCCAGCTGCTCTGCATTGTCCGCCAGCAAGAGGGTCCCAGACAGTAATCATTGTGCAGTGGGAACCTCAGGTTTGGGAGCCACACAGACCTGGATTCAAATCCTGACACTGTTCCTACTGCCTGAATGCTTCTGGACAAGTCACTTAACCTTTTGAGGCCTTAAGTGTCTGTGACATAAAAAAAAATGATAGCCCCCATGTGAAAGGTTTAATGCAAACAAAAGCACTTGGCACAGGGTGATTGCCCAATAAACCATATTCCTATTGCAGGAAAATGACTTGGGAAGAGGCAAGTTTGTGGTTCCTGTTCTGACAGTTTGTTTCATCTATTTTGGACTGTAATTTTTTTTTTTTTTTTTTTGAGACAGAGTCTCTCTCTTTCCCTCAGGATGGAGTGCAGTGGCGTGGCATGATTTCAGCTCACTGCAACCTTCATCTTTTGGGTTCAAGCAATTCTCCTGCCTCAGCCTCCCGAGTAGCTGAGACTACAGGCATGCGCCACTGCACCCAGCTAATTATTGTATTTTTTAGTAGAGACAGAGCTTCTTTTCTTTTTCTTTCTTTTTTTTGAGATGAAGTTTCACTCTTATTGCCCAGTCTGGAGTATAATGGTGCGATCTAGGCTCACTGCAACTTCTGCCTCCTGGGTTCAAGCAGTTCTCCTGCCTCAGCCTCCCAAGTAGCTGGGATTACAGGCGCCCGCCACCACGTCCAGCTAATTTTTTGTATTTTTAGTAGAGATGGGGTTTCACCATGTTGGCCAGGCTGGTCTTGAACTCCTGACCTCAAGTGATCCACCTGACTTGGCCTTTCAAAGTGCTGGGATTACAGCTGTGAGTCACCGTGCCTGGCCCATTTTGAACTGTAACTGATTCTTAGAATCCTTTTTGGCCCTTGCCCAAGTCTATCTTTGACCCTTGCTCAGATAAAGGCTGCTCTAAAACTTGTTCCCCTGCTTTTGTTCTCCCCCTAAAATTAGAGATGGCGGGCAGGTAACACTATGTTGCCCAGGCTGGCCTTGAACACCTGGCCTCAAGCAATCCTCCCACGTTGGCCTCCCAAAGTGCTGGGATTACAGGCATGTGAGCCGCCATGCCCATCCCTCCACTGCTTTTTAAAAGAGAAACACCTCATTGCTTAAGACTAATGTCAGTTGTATATACAAGATTGGGCTGGCTACCAGTTTCCCAGTTTTTTATGGTGTGTCTAGGATGTAAAGCACATGAATGTATCTGATCATTGTCAAACACTGGTTTGTCTCTGCCCCTTGCGTGGATTCAGAAAGCCAGCCCCTGCCCAGGAGGCTCTGGCCTCCTTCAGTTTTGTTTTCCTCACAGGTTGGAAAGAGGCAGCCATATAACTGACCAGACAGCAGCAGAGTGAGCCACATGTCTCTGGGGGAACCGGCCTGCTCAGTACAGCTCTTTGCTTTGGCCTCACACTGCCCGGGGTTTAACTGGCTCTGCCACTCATTATGAGAACATGGGCAAGTTTCTTGATCTCATGGGGCCTTGGTAGAATAGGGGTAATACTGTTCCTTTTCCTTTTTCTTTTTTTTGAGATGGAGTTTTGCTCTTGTTGCCAAGGCTGGAGTGCAATGGCACGATCTTTGCTCACTGCAGCCTCTGCCTCCCAGGTTCAAGTGGTTCTCTCCTGCCTCAGCCTCCCGAGTAGCTTGGATTACAGGTGCCCGCCACCACGCCTGGCTAATTTTTTGTATTTTTAGTAGAGACTGGGTTTTGGCATGTTGGCCAGGCTGGTCTCAAAATCCTGGCCTCAGGTGATCTGCCCACCTCAGCCTCCCAAAGTGCTGGGATTACAGGTGTGAGCCACCGCAACAGGCCGGTAATACCATTGTCATAGGTTGTCGTAAGCTTTAAATGTAAAGTTCCAGGCTGGGCGCGGTGGCTCATGCCTATAATCCCAGCACTTTGGGAGGCTGAGGCAGGCGGATCATGAGGTCAGGAGACTGTAGACCATCCTGGCTAACACAGTGAAATCCTGTCTCTACTAAAAATACAAAAAAATTAGCTGGGTATTGTGGCACACACCTGTAATCCCAGCTACTCTGGAGGCTGAGACAGGAGAATCACTTGAACCCGGAAGGTGGAGGTTGCAGTGAGCTGAGATCATGCCACTGCACCCCAGCCTCGGTGACAGAGCAAGATTCCATCTCAAAAAAAAAAAAAAAAAAAAAAAAAAAAAAAAAAAAAAGTAAAGTTCCAGTGCTCAGTAGGTACTCAACAAATATTAATTCTCTTTTCTATCCCTTTTGGGCAATTTGGAATGTGGAACTGAAGATGCTTCCTGGGAAGCTCCCAGGAGCCCAACCTAAGAAGAGGGGATGGCCCAGAGGAGCCAGGAGCGAGATCTTTGACACTACCTGCTTCCCTACCTGCTGCTGCCTTGTCTGGGCTGGAGCTGTGCTAAGAGCAGTTCTAGGACAGATGAGGAGACAACTGTTCTGCCTGGGGCTAAGGACTGAACCCTCCAGGTAGCTGTCAATTACCAGCCCTCCCATTTTCTCAGCCTGTGTCTCAGAGCAAGGTGCAAAGGAAGGGAGGTCCCTGGGGAGTGTAAATGTAGCTCTAAGAGGTAGGCCACTGAAGTTGCTATTCTAGTCCACACCATTTGTAGGCAGCCTCTTGCAACCAGCAAGCTGTTTTATTCCACAAAAACAAACAGTGATATCTGGGGAAGTGAAGACTGCACTGTACGGGTTCCATTCCAGTCTGGGGATTGGGGAGGCAGAAGAGCACAAGTCCTGGGCTATTTTGGAAGGAAACTGGCTTCTAAAATCTCTTTTCTGGATTAGTAGTACTAGCTACCTGCAGGATTAGTGTTTATCATATTGTAGTCACCGTCACAATGCTTGCCTTTCCTGAATAGCACCTGTACTATCATTTATTTAGCACTTTTCTTTAAATTGACTATTTTACTTAGACTTATCCTTAGCAAAATATGGGCCTGACATGCCAATTACCTTTCTTATTTTTCTTGTTTCCTTTTTTTTTGCGACTAAGTCTCACTCTATTGCCTGGGCTGCAGTGCCATGGCGCAATCTTGGCTCACTGCAAACTCTGCCTCCCGGGTTCAAGTGATTCTCCTGTCTCAGCCTCGTGAGTAGTTGGGACTACAGGCACCCGCCACCACAATTGGCCAATTTTTTGTATTTTTTTTAGTAGAGACAGGGTTTCACTATGTTGGCCAGGCTGATCTCAAACTCCTGACCTCGTGATCTGCCTACCTCGACCTCCTAAAGTACTGGGATTACAGGCGTCAGCCACCGCACCTGGCTTTTTTTTTTTGGAGATGGGGATCTTGCTGTGTTGCCCAGGCTGGACCACAGTGACTGGCTATTCACAGGTGCGATCATACTGCACTATAGCTGTGAACTCCTGCCTCAGCCTCCCAGGTAGCTGGCACTACAAGTGTGTGCCACTGTGTCTGGCTAATGCCAGTTATGTTTAAAAACACATATACATTAAAATATATAACTTTTGCAATTAAAAAAAGTTAGTTCATCTGAAATTTACTCTCTCAACCTCCTGGAGGTGTGCTAACCACACTTTAGAAAACAATGGGTTAGGCTGGGCGCAGTGACTCATGTCTGTAATTCCAGCACTTTGGGAGGCCGAGGCAGGAAAAATGTTTGAGCCCAGGAGTTCGAGACAAGCCTGGGCAACACGGTGAGACCCCATCACCACAGAAATTAAAAAATTACCAGCCGGGCGCGGTGGCTCACGCCTGTAATCCCAGCATTTTGGGAGGCCAAGGCGGGTGGATCACGAGGTCGGGAGATCGAGGCCATCCTGGCTAACACAGTGAAACCCCGTCTCTACTAAAAAAATACAAAAAATTTGCCGGGCGTGGTGGTGGATGCCTGTAGTCCCAGCTACTCAGTAGGCTGAGGCAGGAGAATGGCGTGAACCCAGGAGGCGGAGCTTGCAGTGAGCCGAGATTGTGCCACTGCACTCCAGCCTGGGTGACAGAGCGAGACTCCATCTCAAAAAAAAAAAAAAAGAAAAAAAATTACCAGCCTGGCCAACATAGTGAAACCTTATCTCTAGTAAAAATACAAAAAATTAGCCGTGCATGGTGGCAGGCACCTGTAATCCCAGCTACTCGGGAGGCTGAGGCAGGAGAATTGCTTGAACCTGGGAGGCGGAGGTTGCAGTGAGCTGAAATCGTGCCATTGCACTCCAGCCAGAGCGACAGTGCAAGTCTCAAAAAAAAAAATTAGCTGGGCGTGGTGGCATGTGCCTGCGGTCTCAGTTACTTGGGAGGCTGAGGCAGGGAGGATCACTTGATCTCCAGTCAACCAGGTTCACCCCACTGCACTCCAGCCTGGGGGACAGAGTAAAACCCTATCTCAAAAAAAAAAAAAATTTTTTTTAAAAAGAAAAAACACTGGGTTAATGAAGAACTTGGTAGTGGAATGACAGTGACATGCTCACGCTGGAAACTTTGGCTTGGTATATCACAAGGCACTGTGACTAGCTAATAAGAGTATGGAGAATATCAGTTTACAGCAACCATCTCATGGGGCTTTCAGTCATGAAATGGTGAGCATTCGCCTAAACACAAAAATAAAACATTACCAAAACTCAATGCTAGTGGACCTCTGGTTAAAACATGATGAATTGACCTGATACATTTATCTTAACTCCTTCCCCAAGCCCCACTAAAGTGATAGGAAAATAACACACAAAAGTATAACCACACAAAAATGAAGGGACTGGAAGATGAGAGACTACAGCAGGAGAAGTCTGCCAGCAACGCTTTGGAAAGTAGAAATCAGTGGAGACTGAGACCATAGTGAAATTCAAGTGCCCACACAGGGAGGGAGTGAAGAGATGGAAGCTGATTTGCTCTGAAGAGCACTGTTCAGTCTCAGGAATTGGAGGTACCAGGTACCATGGAAGGGAAGGGTGAAGTGTGGGGCTACAACAGGGGCTATAAGGAAATGCTATGCTCCCAGACTTCTATTCCCACCCCGAAACAAAATGGCTACCTCCTGCCTCCACCTTAAGTGAGAACAGGTTTATTTTCTGAGGAAATGCAATCAGGGCCCAAGCACAATGGTGAGAGCGCTGGGGCACAGGAGATTGTCTGTATACAGAGAGTTCCCTTCCCCAGGTGATTCCCAGAAAGGTGGCATCCAGGCTTACATTCCCAGTAGAAACCTGGAGGTCCCTTCTTTGGAGAGACTGAACAGCCTCAGAGAAAAGTCCCACAAATACTATTTTTTTTTTTTTTTTTTTTTTTTAGAGACAAGGTCTCATTCTGTCATCCAGGCTGGAATGCAGAGGTGTGATCACCACCCACTGTAGCTTCAACCTTCCTGGGGTACATGTGATCCTCTCAAACTGCTGGGGATTACAAGCATGAGCCACCATGCCCAGCCCCGCTGAGAGTTTTATAGTTGACTCTGCCTGGCTGTAATTCTGAACATCTTTTTGCCTTGCAGGTCTACATTTCTCTTTGCCACACTGCTCTGGGCTCCGGGGGTTGACCTGAATGGACCACACAGCCATGGTGTCTCCTGTCCTCCACCTTCACTGGCGAAGACTGGGAGTGAGGAAGAAGAGTGAGATTGCACTCTCTCTGCAGGACCATGGGCAGACCCTGCCCCTTACCTCTTCTCAGGGGTCTCTCTTCTCTCCTGTTAACTTCTTCCCGTTCCCTCATCAGGCCTTTGCTTGGTTTCTCGACATGCCGCCCACACCTTTGTAAATTGTCCCTTTAATCTCTTCAAATTACCCAGTTTAAGGGTGCCATTTGTATCCTGCCAGGATCCAGTCTCAACCATTAAACAATATTCACATAATCAAAATGTAAACACTATTAATTATCGAAAAACTGTGAAATAACTGTATCAGGAGCCTGGAGTCGAGGGGAAAGGAGTTATGGTATTATAAGAACACTAAATCTTCAACTACTATAATAGAAAATCAGTAGAAAATAAAATTAATAAGAGTGGTATACTGTCAGCTAAAAGAGTGGAAAGTAATTGATTCAGTGAAGAGAGGATAAAGGGTAGGGGGCAGTGAGTGGGATAGTGGACGCGGTATTTTGAAATGTGCCTTCTAGTGCTTTTCACTTTTTAAATTATGAGCACGTAAAATGTTGCTAAAAAAAAAAACAAAATTAATTTTTGAAAAGTCTAAAGCCAAGAGAAAAAAACACAGCAATGGCCCTTTGAATTCTTTTGAGGGCCTAGTGCATAATGGATGCTTAGCGGTACCAACAGCGGAATTCAAGCCTCCCTAGTGACTTCAGATCCAGTAATCCATCTCCTTCACTGCACTTTTGGAGAATAAAGCAGTCTCAGCCTCAGAGCCATCTGTGCTTGTCAGTGTGAGGCCTGATAGAAATAAAATAGCTCTCCTGATCCCAATTATTTATATCAGGTAGAAGAAAAAGTTCCAGCCTGCAAGATCAGGTTAGGGAGAGAGTGAGGAGGGTAGGGAGAGAGTGAGGAGGGCAGGGAGAGAGTGAGGAGGGTAGGGAGAGAGTGAGGAGGGTTAGGGAGAGAGTGAGGAGGGTTAGGGAGAGAGTGAGGAGGGTTAGGGAGAGAGTGAGGAGGGTTAGGGAGAGAGTGAGGAGGGTTAGGGAGAGAGTGAGGAGGGTTAGGGAGAGAGTGAGGAGGGTTAGGGAGAGAGTGAGGAGGGTTAGGGAGAGAGTGAGGAGGGTTAGGGAGAGAGTGAGGAGGGTTAGGGAGAGAGTGAGGAGGGTTAGGGAGAGAGTGAGGAGGGTTAGGGAGAGAGTGAGGAGGGTTAGGGAGAGAGTGAGGAGGGTTAGGGAGAGAGTGAGGAGGGTTAGGGAGAGAGTGAGGAGGGTTAGGGAGAGAGTGAGGAGGGTTAGGGAGAGAGTGAGGAGGGTTAGGGAGAGAGTGAGGAGGGTTAGGGAGAGAGTGAGGAGGGTTAGGGAGAGAGTGAGGAGGGTTAGGGAGAGAGTGAGGAGGGTTAGGGAGAGAGTGAGGAGGGTTAGGGAGAGAGTGAGGAGGGTTAGGGAGAGAGTGAGGAGGGTTAGGGAGAGAGTGAGGAGGGTTAGGGAGAGAGTGAGGAGGGTTAGGGAGAGAGTGAGGAGGGTTAGGGAGAGAGTGAGGAGGGTTAGGGAGAGAGTGAGGAGGGTTAGGGAGAGAGTGAGGAGGGTTAGGGAGAGAGTGAGGAGGGTTAGGGAGAGAGTGAGGAGGGTTAGGGAGAGAGTGAGGAGGGTTAGGGAGAGAGTGAGGAGGGTTAGGGAGAGAGTGAGGAGGGTTAGGGAGAGAGTGAGGAGGGTTAGGGAGAGAGTGAGGAGGGTTAGGGAGAGAGTGAGGAGGGTTAGGGAGAGAGTGAGGAGGGTTAGGGAGAGAGTGAGGAGGGTTAGGGAGAGAGTGAGGAGGGTTAGGGAGAGAGTGAGGAGGGTTAGGGAGAGAGTGAGGAGGGTTAGGGAGAGAGTGAGGAGGGTTAGGGAGAGAGTGAGGAGGGTTAGGGAGAGAGTGAGGAGGGTTAGGGAGAGAGTGAGGAGGGTTAGGGAGAGAGTGAGGAGGGTTAGGGAGAGAGTGAGGAGGGTTAGGGAGAGAGTGAGGAGGGTTAGGGAGAGAGTGAGGAGGGTTAGGGAGAGAGTGAGGAGGGTTAGGGAGAGAGTGAGGAGGGTTAGGGAGAGAGTGAGGAGGGTTAGGGAGAGAGTGAGGAGGGTTAGGGAGAGAGTGAGGAGGGTTAGGGAGAGAGTGAGGAGGGTTAGGGAGAGAGTGAGGAGGGTTAGGGAGAGAGTGAGGAGGGTTAGGGAGAGAGTGAGGAGGGTTAGGGAGAGAGTGAGGAGGGTTAGGGAGAGAGTGAGGAGGGTTAGGGAGAGAGTGAGGAGGGTTAGGGAGAGAGTGAGGAGGGTTAGGGAGAGAGTGAGGAGGGTTAGGGAGAGAGTGAGGAGGGTTAGGGAGAGAGTGAGGAGGTTAGGGAGAGAGTGAGGAGGTTAGGGAGAGAGTGAGGAGGTTAGGGAGAGAGTGAGGAGGTTAGGGAGAGAGTGAGGAGGGTAGGGAGAGAGTGAGGAGGGTAGGGAGAGAGTGAGGAGGGTAGGGAGAGAGTGAGGAGGGTAGGGAGAGAGTGAGGAGGGTAGGGAGAGAGTGAGGAGGGTAGGGAGAGAGTGAGGAGGGTAGGGAGAGAGTGAGGAGGTTAGGGAGAGAGTGAGGAGGTTAGGGAGAGAGTGAGGAGGTTAGGGAGAGAGTGAGGAGGTTAGGGAGAGAGTGAGGAGGTTAGGGAGAGAGTGAGGAGGTTAGGGAGAGAGTGAGGAGGGTAGGGAGAGAGTGAGGAGGTTAGGGAGAGAGTGAGGAGGTTAGGGAGAGAGTGAGGAGGTTAGGGAGAGAGTGAGGAGGTTAGGGAGAGAGTGAGGAGGTTAGGGAGAGAGTGAGGAGGTTAGGGAGAGAGTGAGGAGGGTAGGGAGAGAGTGAGGAGGGTAGGGAGAGAGTGAGGAGGGTAGGGAGAGAGTGAGGAGGGTAGCGAAGAGAGTGAGGAGGGTAGCGAAGAGAGTGAGGAGGTTAGGGAGAGAGTGAGGAGGTTAGGGAGAGAGTGAGGAGGTTAGGGAGAGAGTGAGGAGGTTAGGGAGAGAGTGAGGAGGTTAGGGAGAGAGTGAGGAGGTTAGGGAGAGAGTGAGGAGGTTAGGGAGAGAGTGAGGAGGTTAGGGAGAGAGTGAGGAGGTTAGGGAGAGAGTGAGGAGGTTAGGGAGAGAGTGAGGAGGTTAGGGAGAGAGTGAGGAGGTTAGGGAGAGAGTGAGGAGGTTAGGGAGAGAGTGAGGAGGTTAGGGAGAGAGTGAGGAGGTTAGGGAGAGAGTGAGGAGGTTAGGGAGAGAGTGAGGAGGTTAGGGAGAGAGTGAGGAGGTTAGGGAGAGAGTGAGGAGGTTAGGGAGAGAGTGAGGAGGTTAGGGAGAGAGTGAGGAGGGTTAGGGAGAGAGTGAGGAGGGTTAGGGAGAGAGTGAGGAGGGTTAGGGAGAGAGTGAGGAGGGTAGGGAGAGAGTGAGGAGGGTAGGGAGAGAGTGAGGAGGGTAGGGAGAGAGTGAGGAGGGTAGGGAGAGAGTGAGGAGGGTAGGGAGAGAGTGAGGAGGGTAGGGAGAGAGTGAGGAGGGTAGGGAGAGAGTGAGGAGGGTAGGGAGAGAGTGAGGAGGGTAGGGAGAGAGTGAGGAGGGTAGGGAGAGAGTGAGGAGGGTAGGGAGAGAGTGAGGAGGGTAGGGAGAGAGTGAGGAGGGTAGGGAGAGAGTGAGGAGGGTAGGGAGAGAGTGAGGAGGGTAGGGAGAGAGTGAGGAGGGTAGGGAGAGAGTGAGGAGGGTAGGGAGAGAGTGAGGAGGGTAGGGAGAGAGTGAGGAGGGTAGGGAGAGAGTGAGGAGGGTAGGGAGAGAGTGAGGAGGGTAGGGAGAGAGTGAGGAGGGTAGGGAGAGAGTGAGGAGGGTAGGGAGAGAGTGAGGAGGGTAGGGAGAGAGTGAGGAGGTTAGGGAGAGAGTGAGGAGGTTAGGGAGAGAGTGAGGAGGTTAGGGAGAGAGTGAGGAGGTTAGGGAGAGAGTGAGGAGGTTAGGGAGAGAGTGAGGAGGTTAGGGAGAGAGTGAGGAGGTTAGGGAGAGAGTGAGGAGGTTAGGGAGAGAGTGAGGAGGTTAGGGAGAGAGTGAGGAGGTTAGGGAGAGAGTGAGGAGGTTAGGGAGAGAGTGAGGAGGTTAGGGAGAGAGTGAGGAGGTTAGGGAGAGAGTGAGGAGGTTAGGGAGAGAGTGAGGAGGGTTAGGGAGAGAGTGAGGAGGTTAGGGAGAGAGTGAGGAGGTTAGGGAGAGAGTGAGGAGGTTAGGGAGAGAGTGAGGAGGTTAGGGAGAGAGTGAGGAGGTTAGGGAGAGAGTGAGGAGGGTTAGGGAGAGAGTGAGGAGGGTTAGGGAGAGAGTGAGGAGGGTTAGGGAGAGAGTGAGGAGGGTAGGGAGAGAGTGAGGAGGGTAGGGAGAGAGTGAGGAGGGTAGGGAGAGAGTGAGGAGGGTAGGGAGAGAGTGAGGAGGGTAGGGAGAGAGTGAGGAGGTTAGGGAGAGAGTGAGGAGGTTAGGGAGAGAGTGAGGAGGTTAGGGAGAGAGTGAGGAGGTTAGGGAGAGAGTGAGGAGGTTAGGGAGAGAGTGAGGAGGTTAGGGAGAGAGTGAGGAGGTTAGGGAGAGAGTGAGGAGGTTAGGGAGAGAGTGAGGAGGTTAGGGAGAGAGTGAGGAGGTTAGGGAGAGAGTGAGGAGGTTAGGGAGAGAGTGAGGAGGTTAGGGAGAGAGTGAGGAGGTTAGGGAGAGAGTGAGGAGGTTAGGGAGAGAGTGAGGAGGTTAGGGAGAGAGTGAGGAGGTTAGGGAGAGAGTGAGGAGGTTAGGGAGAGAGTGAGGAGGTTAGGGAGAGAGTGAGGAGGTTAGGGAGAGAGTGAGGAGGTTAGGGAGAGAGTGAGGAGGGTAGGGAGAGAGTGAGGAGGGTAGGGAGAGAGTGAGGAGGGTAGGGAGAGAGTGAGGAGGTTAGGGAGAGAGTGAGGAGGTTAGGGAGAGAGTGAGGAGGTTAGGGAGAGAGTGAGGAGGTTAGGGAGAGAGTGAGGAGGTTAGGGAGAGAGTGAGGAGGTTAGGGAGAGAGTGAGGAGGGTAGGGAGAGAGTGAGGAGGGTAGGGAGAGAGTGAGGAGGGTAGGGAGAGAGTGAGGAGGGTAGGGAGAGAGTGAGGAGGGTAGGGAGAGAGTGAGGAGGGTAGGGAGAGAGTGAGGAGGGTAGGGAGAGAGTGAGGAGGGTAGGGAGAGAGTGAGGAGGGTAGGGAGAGAGTGAGGAGGGTAGGGAGAGAGTGAGGAGGGTAGGGAGAGAGTGAGGAGGGTAGGGAGAGAGTGAGGAGGGTAGGGAGAGAGTGAGGAGGTTAGGGAGAGAGTGAGGAGGTTAGGGAGAGAGTGAGGAGGTTAGGGAGAGAGTGAGGAGGGTAGGGAGAGAGTGAGGAGGGTAGGGAGAGAGTGAGGAGGTTAGGGAGAGAGTGAGGAGGTTAGGGAGAGAGTGAGGAGGTTAGGGAGAGAGTGAGGAGGTTAGGGAGAGAGTGAGGAGGTTAGGGAGAGAGTGAGGAGGTTAGGGAGAGAGTGAGGAGGTTAGGGAGAGAGTGAGGAGGTTAGGGAGAGAGTGAGGAGGTTAGGGAGAGAGTGAGGAGGTTAGGGAGAGAGTGAGGAGGTTAGGGAGAGAGTGAGGAGGTTAGGGAGAGAGTGAGGAGGGTAGGGAGAGAGTGAGGAGGGTAGGGAGAGAGTGAGGAGGGTTAGGGAGAGAGTGAGGAGGGTAGGGAGAGAGTGAGGAGGGTAGGGAGTGAGGAGGGTAGGGAGAGAGTGAGGAGGGTAGGGAGAGAGTGAGGAGGGTAGGGAGAGAGTGAGGAGGGTAGGGAGAGAGTGAGGAGGGTAGGGAGAGAGTGAGGAGGGTAGGGAGAGAGTGAGGAGGGTAGGGAGAGAGTGAGGAGGGTAGGGAGAGAGTGAGGAGGGTAGGGAGAGAGTGAGGAGGGTAGGGAGAGAGTGAGGAGGGTAGGGAGAGAGTGAGGAGGGTAGGGAGAGAGTGAGGAGGGTAGGGAGAGAGTGAGGAGGGTAGGGAGAGAGTGAGGAGGGTAGGGAGAGAGTGAGGAGGGTAGGGAGAGAGTGAGGAGGGTAGGGAGAGAGTGAGGAGGGTAGGGAGAGAGTGAGGAGGGTAGGGAGAGAGTGAGGAGGGTAGGGAGAGAGTGAGGAGGGTAGGGAGAGAGTGAGGAGGGTAGGGAGAGAGTGAGGAGGGTAGGGAGAGAGTGAGGAGGGTAGGGAGAGAGTGAGGAGGGTAGGGAGAGAGTGAGGAGGGTAGGGAGAGAGTGAGGAGGGTAGGGAGAGAGTGAGGAGGGTAGGGAGAGAGTGAGGAGGGTAGGGAGAGAGTGAGGAGGGTAGGGAGAGAGTGAGGAGGGTAGGGAGAGAGTGAGGAGGGTAGGGAGAGAGTGAGGAGGGTAGGGAGAGAGTGAGGAGGGTAGGGAGAGAGTGAGGAGGGTAGGGAGAGAGTGAGGAGGGTAGGGAGAGAGTGAGGAGGGTAGGGAGAGAGTGAGGAGGGTAGGGAGAGAGTGAGGAGGGTAGGGAGAGAGTGAGGAGGGTAGGGAGAGAGTGAGGAGGGTAGGGAGAGAGTGAGGAGGGTAGGGAGAGAGTGAGGAGGGTAGGGAGAGAGTGAGGAGGGTAGGGAGAGAGTGAGGAGGGTAGGGAGAGAGTGAGGAGGGTAGGGAGAGAGTGAGGAGGGTAGGGAGAGAGTGAGGAGGGTAGGGAGAGAGTGAGGAGGGTAGGGAGAGAGTGAGGAGGGTAGGGAGAGAGTGAGGAGGGTAGGGAGAGAGTGAGGAGGGTAGGGAGAGAGTGAGGAGGGTAGGGAGAGAGAGGTCAGTAGATGCACAGAATTTGCATTCAAGAGCTGAATTTCAATCTTAGCTCTCCACTCCTGAGTTGGACTCAGGGCCTTTTCATCTCTCCAAGCCTGTTCATTCTTAAGTAAGCTTCATGAGGGCATTTTGCCCATCATCTAGGACAGTGCTTTGTTTTTTTGTCCCCCAGGCTGGAGTGCAGTGGTGCGATCACAGCTCACTGCAACCACCACCTTCTGGATTCAAGCTATTCTCGTGCCTCAGCCTCCCAAGTAGCTGGATTACATGTGTGCATCACCACGCCCAGCTTATTTTTGTATTTTTAGTAGAGACGGGGTTTTGCTATGTTGGCCAGGCTGGTCTCAAACTCCCGACCTCAAGTCATCCACCTGCCTTGGCTTCCCAAAGTGCTGGAATTACAGGCATGAGCCACTGTGCCCGGCCAGGACAATGCTTTTTAATAACCAGAGGATTTTTATTTTTACTTTTGACATAGGGTCTCTGTTGTCCACCTTACAGTGCATGACCATGGCTCACTGCAGCCTCAACTTCCCGGGTCAAGTGATCCTCCCACCTCAGCCTCTGGAGAAGCTGGGACTACAGGCATGTACCACCACACCTGGCTAATTTTTATTTTTTATAGAGACGGGGTCTCCTCATATTGCCCAGGTTGGTCTCGAACTCCTGGTTTCAAGTGATCTGTGTGCCTTGGCCTCCCAAAGTGCTGGGATTACAGGCATAAAGCCACCACACCTGACCAATAAATTGAGACTTTTATTTATTTATTTTTGAGATGGAGTCTCGCTCTGTTGCCCAGGCTGGACTGCAGTGGTGTGATCTCAGTTCACTGCAATGTCTGCCTCCCGGGTTCAAGCAATTCTCTTGCGTCAGCCTCCTGAGTAGCTAGGATTACAGGCATGAGCCATCATGCCCAGCTAATTTTTGTATTTTTAGTAGAGATGGGGTTTCACCATGTTGGCCAGGCTGGTCCTGAACTCCTGACCTCTGGTGATCCACCTGCCTTGGCCTCCCAAAGTGCTGAGAGTACAGGTGTGAGCCACCGCACCCAATTTGAGACTTTATAAGTAGAAGGCTGTATACTGATGCACAGTGGCTTAATAATTATTGAATGAATCTTGAGGATGAAATAAGAATGGTCATATAGCATGGCAAATATTTGGCAAATAGATCTAATAGACAGTAGACAGTAGTAAACTATCTAATAAGAGTTTCCTTCCCTTGGTCTCTGCCTCAGCTTTTTACCAATGTTGTTATATGGCAGCCTAAGTCAATAAGCTTTTTTTTTTTTCCTTGCTCTGTCGCCCAGGCTGGAGTGCAGTGGCACGATCTCGGCTCACTGCAAGCTCTGCCTCCTGGGTTCACACCATTCTCCTGCCTCAGCCTCCCGAGTAGCTGGGACTACAGGCGCCTGCCACCATGCCCCGCTAATTTTTCCTTTTTAGTAGAGTCGGGGTTTCACTATGTAAGCCAGGATGGTCTTGGTCTCCTGACCTTGTGATCCGCCCGCCTCAGCCTCCCAAAGTGCTGGGATTACAGGTGTGAGCCACTGCGCCTGGCCCTAAGTCAATAAGCTTTGAACTGAAGCCTGGTAATGGTAAGTAATAATAATAAAGTCATGAACCTCATAATGTTTTGGTCAACAATGGACTGAATATACAAGGGTGGTCCTGTAAGGTTATAATACTCTACTATACTTTTACTGTATCTTTCATATATTTAGATACACAAATACTTACTCTTGTGTTACTATTTCCTCACACTATTCTGTATAGTAACATGCTGTACAGGCTTATAGCCTCAAATCAAGGATATACCATCCAGGAGATATAGCCTACAACATGTTGGGAGGCCGAGGCAGGAGGAATGCTTTGTATAAGTACAGTCTGTGATGTTCATACAGTAATGAACTCATCTAATGATGCATTTATCAGAACATATCCTCATTGTTAAGTGATATATGACTGTAATAGTAATAAATGACAGAAAGAACATTTATTCTCAGAAAAAAAAAGAAAGAACGAACATTTATTGAATGGTCATTTTGAGCCAGGCACTATTCTATATTAGCTCATTTAACCTTCACAGTAAGTCTGTAAGTACTATTATTATGCTCATGTTACAAATTAATAAACTAAAGTCAGGTCAGGGGGTGGTGGTGGCGGGGGGAAAGAGACAGAAAAAAAAGAGGGTGCAGTGGCTCCCGCCTGTAATCCCAGCACTTTGAGAGGCCAAGGCACGCAGATTGCTTGAGCCCAGGAGTCCAAGACTAGTCTGGGCAACATGGCAAGACCTTGTCTCTACAAAAAATACAAAAATTAGCCAGGCATGGTGGCATGTGCCTGTAGTCCTAGCTACTCCAGAGGCTGAGGTGGGAGAATTGCTTGAGTCCAGGAGGTGGAGGCTGCAGTGCTGTGATTGTGCCACTGCACTCCAACCTGGGCCACAGAGTGAGACCTAGTCTCTTAAAAAAAAAAAAAAAAAAAAAAGAAGAAGAAAGAGAAAGAAAAACTGAAGCATGGGGAGATAAGTAATCACACAGCTAGCCAGCTAGTAAATGACAGGGCCGGAATTTGAACCCAGGCAGCTTACCTGTAGATCTTGAGTGCTTCATCATATAAGTTAGACTTTTCTTAATTTATTCATCTGACAAAGAAAATGGATCGCTGTTGTATTTTTTAAGGAAATTCCTTCTTATCTAAGTTATAATTGTGATATGTAACTGTTATAATGCCAAACCACCATATTTAGGACATGCTAACTGAAACCTGTTAGTGACTTTGTTTTGAAGATAAACCCTTCGCACCTATTGAATCAAGTTTTAAGGTTGCTCTCCTACTAACTCAGCATACTCTAAATGGCTTTTTCTTTTAACTCAAGTTTGATCCCAACTTCTATTTAAAGAAAAAATTTTAAGCCGGGTGCAGTGGCTTGTACCTGTAATCCCAGCACTTTGAGAGGCTGACGCGGGAGGACTGCTTGAGCCCAGGAGTTCAAGGTCAGCCTCGTCAACATAGTGAGACCCCATCTCTATGAAAAAAATTCAAAAAATTAACCAGGCATGGTGGTGCGAGCTTGTAGTCCTAGCTATTCGAGAGGCTGAGCTGGGAGGATCACTTGAGCCCAGGAGTTGGAGGCTACAGTGAGCTATGATCATGTGGCTGCACTACAGCCTGGGTGACAGTGTGAGACCCTGTCTCAAAAAGAAAAAAAAGAGCTCATAATTTGAAGAATGCAGGTCACCACAAAAAAGTGTCTACTAATCAATCTAGTAAAGATGATCTAAGAAAATCAAATATGTACAGGTTTTGTGGGAAAATGAAAGCACAGAAGAAAGCACTTTTCTTTGAGGGAATTTTCCTCCATTTAGGTTTCTAAGGTTAAACAATAAAATCAAGAAGGTGCTGCAGTCTTTCACTGCGTGACTCAGGGGAAGCCTTATCAACATTCATTACAGCAAACACTTGCATAGCACTTGTGGTGTGCTGGACTCTGCTCTAAGTGGCTTATAGACATCTCAGCTATCCCCACAACAACTCTATCAGTTAAATGCTACTACTAGACCTATTTTGTAGATGGAGAAATGAAGACACAGATTAAGCAAATGGTTCACAGCTAGTGTTTTAGACAGGTGAGATTTGAACCCAAACAGCCTAGTACCAAAGTATAGCATCCAACAGACACATGCTATACCATGTATCCACTGCTACAGGGATGTGGACAAATCCTGTGAAGGGGCTGTCAGAACAGTTGACTTACTCTCCATTCCTTATTCTGTAGGTCTAAATGTTCAAGGGCAATAAGGATATGGTTGATATATGTGAAGTCTCGAGGATGTGTATTCAGCACAGGTATATAACCTGTTCTCAAGAATAACCAGGTGGCTGGGCATGATGGCTCACGCCTGTAATCCCAGCACTTTGGGAGGCCGAAGCAGGCGGATCAGAAGGAGGTCAGAAGTTCAAGACCAGCCTGCCCAACATGGCAAAACCCCATCTCCACTAAAAATACAAAAATTAGCCAGGCATGGTGGCGGGTGCCTGTAATCCCAGCTACTTGGGGAGGCTGAAGCACGAGAATCACTTGAACCCAGGAAGCAGAGGTTGCAGTGAGCCGAGATGGTGCCACTGCATTCCAGCCTGGGTGACAGAGCAAGACTCCACCTCAAAAAAAAAAAAAAAAAAAAAAAGACAAAAAAACAAAAAAGAAAAGAATAACCATGTGTCAGAAACAGAATCAAATAGGTAGGACCAAAACTTACAAGAATTTGGCTTGCAGAAATAGGATCACTAATGGATTCTTCTCTAAGGATATGAGCCCCTTTGTTAAGGATTATCTTTTTATTAATTTATTTATTTAGAGACGGGGTCTTGCTCTGTTGCCCAGGCTGGAGTGCAGTGCCGTGAACACAGCTCATTGCGGCCTGAACCTCCCAGGCTCAAGTTATCTTCCCATCTCAATCTCCTGTCTCCTGAGTGGCTGGGACCACAGGCACATGCCACCATGCCAGGCTAATTTTTTTTTTTTTTGTATAAAGGGGGTTTCACCATGTTGCCCAGCCTGGTTTTGAACTCCTGGGCTCAAGGGATCCATCCACCTTGGCCTCCCAAAGTGCTGGGATTACAGGTGTGAGCCACCATGCCTGGTCATTTTCTAACTTTTAAAAATTAAAAAAAGAAAAAAAAATTAAGAGGCAGGGTCTAGCTGTCATCCAGGCTGGAGTGCAGTGGCATGATCATAGCTCACTGCAACCTCAAACTCCTGGGCTCAAGTGATTCTCCTGCCTATCTCCTGACTACAGGTGTATTTCACCATGCCTAACTAAAAGGATTATCTTAAAGGGCATGTTCAGGTGCACAGGTATCTCTTTGTTAGAAAAATCTCAGGTTGCAGGTTAGAAAAGAATTTAAGTGCATAGACAAATGTCCAGAAGAAGATGCACTGACCATCACCTCAGGAAAGACTTGGAAGTAAGGGTACAGAGACACTTTATATTTTATATACTTCAGCACTATTCAAAACTTAGGGAAAAAAAACCCCATGAATTATGCTTTCACTATATATATTGCACACACACACCTATATATAGCATATACACACACACACACACACACACATATATATATGTAACTCCACCCAGGATGGAAAGTCAGTAGTGGCCACGAGCTGACAAGATTTCCAGTCTCTTCTGTGACTTTAATATACACCCAAACAAGGAGATGGACTACTAACTCAGGCTGGTCACTCCTGAACCAGGTTCCAGGCAATACTCCAGTTCTGGACATTTTAACAGCTGAAAATAACTAAGACTCCCCTGGCCTCAAGAACTGGGAGAACAGCTGAGTCTTGAGGGAGCTAAATTGGGAAAGGGCAGAGGTAATCCTAAGGAATCCCATGCAAGTCTTGACACTGGAGACAGCAAATCTAAGTTTGAAACACACAGCTTTCCATTCCAGACACTGTCAGCTCTAGAGAGATGGTATATGCAACAGGAAATCACTTTCTGGATTAAACTCTCAGACTCGATGAGTGGGGTTACCTTTCTAGTTACAGAAGTTAAAACATTTCTTTTGTTTTCCATCCTGAAGTGGATTTTACAAGGTACCTCACCTACTTTGTGTCTAAAGCAGACTAACACTACTGACTTTTTTTTTTTTTTTTGAGATGGAGTTTCGCTCTTGTTGCCCAGGCTGGAGTGGAGTGGCTTGATCTCGGCTCACCACAGCCTCCACCTCCCAGGTTCAAGCGATTCTCCTGCCTCAGCCTCCTGAGTAGTTGGGATTACAGGTGCCTGCCACCATGCCCAGGTAATTTTTTGCATTTTTAGTAGAGATGGGGTTTCGCCATGTTGGGCAGGCTGGTCTTGAATTCCTGACCTCAGGTGATCCACCCGCCTCGGCCTCCTGAGCCACTGCGTTCGGCCACTACTGACTTTCTTTCCAGAAAAGACTCATTCTCCTAAGGCAGGACATGCTTTTGTTACATTACATTTTATAGCCCTCTGGGCCTACTAGGCAGACTAACACCATAATGCGATTTGCCACAAGTAAAGCACAGAATAGAGTCACGCAGGAATGACAAAGGAGTCAAAGGAAAAACTAGGCAATGGAAGCCTGGGCTACGGAATAAAAACTTGCAACTTCACAGACATCTCATCCCTTCTCCAGACTAGAGAAGCCTTAGGGTAAATCCTAGCTCTGACACTTACTAGCTGTGTGAATTTGGGTAAATTACTTAACCGCTAAACCATTTCTAATCTGTACAAAATCTCGTAGTATCTACTTGCTTCTTCAGTTGTGGGAAGGAAGTGAGATACAGCAGAAAAAGTGTTTGGCACAATGCTGGTTTACGGCAGCCCTCAACCATCAGTGGTGCTATTATTTTCCACAAGGAGAAGGGCCATAAAAGGCCTATACAGCTGCTGAAGTTCATTGTTAAAGGTATCCAAGGCTCAAATATTTCAAGTGCAAGCTAAACATGAAATTCACAGCTATCTCTGTGAATCACCCTTGATTCCTTCACTCCCTGTGAGTTGGTCACATACACTGTAGAAATGCCTTTACTCAGGCCCTTCCTATTTACCAGGACTTCATTTTAATGTAGACCCTTTCCTGTGTGGTTTATTCAAAAAGTCTTCTAAATCTGTCCTAATTGCCAAGTTATTTAACCCCTGCCTAACCCCCCACCACCAGAAAAACCCCCCATAAAAGCAACTTGCTTAAAATTTTCTCTCAAGTCTCCCATGCCTAGTAGGTAAGGTCTGAGTATTTTCCTTTAGCATACAAGGTCATTCACAACCTGAATTAAAATGGTTTTCTGAGCCTTACTTGTCACTCCCAACTCTCCAATCTAACACATTTTTCCTGTTCGTCTAAGATAGTTCAGTCTTTCTAACCTTCTCACCATCATGCTCTTCCCTCCGTCTAGAAGAGATGACTATCTTCCCTACCTCACAAAATCTTACTCAACCTTCAAGACTTAGCTAAAATGCTCTTTTAAATGAAGTCTTTCCTTCAGGCTTTATATATATATTTATTTATTTATTTTTTGAGACAGGGCTTTGTCTTACTGTCCAGGCTGTAGCGCAGTGGTTTGATCATAGCTCATTGCAGCCTCAATCTCCTGGGCTCATGCAATCCTCCCGTCTCGGCCTCCAGAGCAGCTGGAACTACAAGCACATACCACCACGCCCAACTAACTTTTTTTACTTTTAGTAGAGATGAGGTTTTGCTATGTTGCCCAGGCTGGTCTTGAATTCCTGAGCTCAAGTGATCCTCTTGCCTTGGCCTCCCAAAGTGCTGGGATTACAGGTATGACTCACCATGCCCAGCTTACAACTTAATTTTCAACACAGCACTCAACAGAACATTCTATTTCTTATGTCTGCTTTCCCAATAGCCATTTTTTTAATTTCCACCATTTTTCTATTTGCCCCACTGTGGCAGTAACACATTTAAAAATACTTTGTGAAAGTGTAAATTTTAAGGGATTATACCATTATTATACTGATCTGAAACAGAAATGGGAAGACTGAAGGCAGAAAATGATGTGGCCTCTTTCCCTTTACCAGTTCAAGGTCTTGATAAATTTTTCTTTTTTTTCTGTAAAAAAAGAGATGAAGTCTCACTATGTTGCTCAGTCTGGACTTTTGAACTTCTGGGCTCAAGTGATCGTCCTACCTCAGCCTCCCAAGTAGCTGGAACTACAGGCATGTGCTACCATGCCTGGCTTAGGTTCTGACCTTAGCAGTCATTATATGAAGGATAACCAGTTTGTAACATGGCCTAAAATACAATGAACAGTTCTCAGGCAGCCCACCCAAGGAAATTCAGACATAATGAGAAACCAGAGATGTGTTAGAGTTAAAAGAGTAAGTATAAAAAGTTTTACTTTT
The DNA here is from genome assembly GCF_028885655.2 of Pongo abelii. NCBI lineage: Eukaryota > Metazoa > Chordata > Mammalia > Primates > Hominidae > Pongo > Pongo abelii. The sequence continues at coordinate 58,877,397 of NC_071994.2, forward strand.
TTTGTGTAATTTTTAATACAAGACATCTAAAGTCTTAAACATTAAGTTGATCCCATCAGGAACAAAATATGGCACGAAGTTCAGAAACAAGAACATCTTTTTTTTTTTTTTGCACTTAGGCTTTTCAGTCATTATGCAATGATTATCGATTCGCCAAGGACAGTAACAGTCAAATACTAGAGAAAAGGAGATAGGAGAAACATCTTTTATTTCTTCTAAAGAGGTGAAAATAAGATTTTTTAATATTTCTCACTCATAAGTTTTTAAACTCTTAAAAATGCAATATCCTCTTTTCAAAGCACATGCCATCTTAAAAAAATCTTAGCAATGTACATTTGCACTCAAAGAAAAACATGCAGCGCCACTGTCTTCTGACAAAATTCTGCATAAAAAAACCCTATGCAACTTTCTGCAAATATGTTCCCTCTTTATTATTCAGGGACTCCAAACCACAAATATTCAGTGCAATATTTATTGTTTCTTATTTCCGTAGGAAACAAAGGACCAATGATGTCTTCTGACAACTGTTTCCTGATGGTTGAGCAACAGTCTCCCTTTGCTTTATTTCAAAGTACTCTTTTTAACTTGCTGATGTAAGGTATAACTGGAATTCATTAAAACTTGAGGATCCAATGGAGGGTGAAGAATGAAGGATGGAAGAGGAATACTTAAGGTCTACCCTGTGCCATAAACTTAGGAAAAAAATGTACACAGAAAAAACAACAACAACTAAAAAACCTCAGATTTTATCAATGCACCCTTTAAAAAGTGTTTTTTTTTCTAAATTTCTGAAAGCAGCTTAATGTGAATCAAAAGCAGTTCCTGAGCAACTGCAGTAAACAGTCTTTTAAAATATATATATGTACATACACATGTACATATATATGTGTGTGTGTATGTGTATATATATATATATATTTGCAACTTAGCTCATTTGGTTCTGTCTTAATTTACCTCCCCAGCATTTAGTCCCTTCTTTCCTTTCAGTCTCCAATGTGCAAGTACAATAGCATCAGCTCTGGGAGTTGGCATGGAGCAGATGTTTCTTATCACTCCTGTGAGGTCATCTGCTTGTCTGTCAGGCCAGGTTTCCAGAGTTGCTGCAGGTCATAGTTCTCTCAATCTCACAAAACCTGTAAGCATCATGGCCACCTCACGTTTTCTTCATCAGACGCCGTGACTGCCATGTGTGGAGCTTGTTGTAGGCTGTCTGGAGCATCTCTTCTATGTGACTTACCAACTGAAAAACACAGCAAGACATTTAACAACTGGGCAAAAACAGGGGAAGTTAATCCTTCCAACCCAAATCTGGCACATACTTCAGAGTGTAGTTTCGGAGCTCCTCTGTATTTGATACACCCCAGTCAATGAGGTAATGTGCAAGCCCTCTGAGAAGGTGCTGTCAGACACATTTTGTATGGAAAGGAAAGACAGAAAGTAGGGGGCAGTGAAAAGGCTGCGGTTGTAATGGCTGTCCTGTCATTAACCAACAATAGGACAATATGAAAGTCACAACTGTGCTCCAGGCCTCAATTCCTTCTGTCAAACGAGGGGTCTGAACTGTATTTATGATTTTCTAGATTTGAATACTGGTCAGCCAACTAAGGCCAGGATGGTAGTATACACTTTATTTTATTTTACTTTTTGAGACAGAGTCTTGCTCTGTCACCCAGGCTGGAGTGCTATGGTGTGATTTTGGCTCACTGCAGCCTCCACCTCACAGGTCCAAGCAGTTCTCATGTCTCAGACTCCCGAGTAGCTAGGATTACAACCATGAGCCACCACACCTAGCTAATTTTTGTATTTTTAGTAGAGATGGGATTTCACCATGTTGGCCAGGCTGGTCTTGAACTCCTGGCCTCAAGTGATTCACCCACCTCAGCCTCCCAAAGTGCTGGGATTACAGGCCTGAGCCACCATGCCCGGCCACATTTTTTTTTTTTTTTTTTTTTAAATAGTAGAGATGGACTCTTGCTATGTTGCCCAGGCTAGTCTCGAACTCCTGGGCTCAAGCAATCTTCCTGCCTCAGCCTCTCAAAGTTCTGGGATTACAGGCGTGAGCTGCTGTGCCCAGCCTTGTATATACATCTTGGCAGAACATTGGAAAAATGCCTTATTCTCCTGAAGATTCTGATTCAACAGGTCTGGGATGAGACCCAAGAATCTTTGATTTTCAAAAGCTCCTGCAGTTAATTCTGCACAATTTTGTGAAACAGTTTGCTATTTTTAGGGTTTTTCCAACTCCAGCATTTCAGGAGTTCAATATAACTCAGCAGATTACAGAAAACCTAAATGGTTTCAATGCTTCACACAATGTGCTATGTCATGTCTTGGGTCAGGACTATAGATCTTTGAATAGATTAAGAATTTTGCCCTCATCATGGACATAGCTAGAAGTCAACAGGATCATATGGAATCTTTTTTATTTTTTTGAGACACAGTCTCACTACGTTGCCCAGGCTGGAGTGCAGTGGCTATTCACAGGTGCAATTTTAGTTTACTATAGTCTCAAACTCCTGATTTCAAGTGATCCTCCTGCCTCAGTCTCTTGAGTAGCTGGGACTACATGTGCATACCACCGCATCTGGCATATACTGACTTTTGAGGTAGAAGTCTCTGGAATATGTTTCCTTGGAGGTGGACAGTGTTTATGTGTTTAGAAGTAAAGCTTTGCCGAGTCTGGGAGGATGGAGATGGAGATCAGGAAGTCCTAAATTCCTTTGGCTTGTCAATGTTTAGGTTTGAGGGGTACAGAGTTAAAAAAATTACCCTTACTGCCATACCTGTTTATCATTATGGGGGATAGGAATGTTTAGCTCTGTCTGGAAACTATAAAAATTACTTATTCTGCTTGATGGGCAGCAGTATCTATATTATCAATTGGAAGAGATGAACACCATATCCTTCTGTAAGGCTGCACATGGCCTCAGCATCCTTTTCTTTCTTTTTTTTTTGAGATGGAGTTTCACTCCTGTTGCCTAGGCTAGATGCAATGGCGTGATCTCAGCTCACTGCAATCTCCGCCTCCCAGGTTCAAGCAATTCTCCTGTCTCAACTTCCCGAGTAGCTGGGATTATGGGCACTCGCCACAACACCCGGCTAATTTTTTGTATTTTTAGTAGAGACGGGGTTTCACTGTGTTGGCCAGGCTGGTCTCGAACTCCTGACCTCAGGTGATCCACCCACCTCAGCCTCCCAAAGTACTGGGATTACAGGTGTGAGCCACCGTGCCTGGCCCTCAGCATCCTTTCCAACACAGCACTCCAAGCAGTTATAATCAATTGAGAAGGCACATGACCTGAAACCTATCTGCCATCCTTGCCCTGCTGTGAGAAGACACTCCAAGCTTCTATTCTGATTATAAGTAACGCTGTTTTGTATTTTAAGAAAACCCACTTAGAATATTTAGGAAATAAATACAAAAAATCTTGCTGATGATTTTTCAGCTTTCAATTGTAAAACTCCCCTTTTAATTATCCTACTTATTGAATACTGATTCTTAAATTTGTTAACTAGAGTCATGTGCCACATAATGATGTGCATATATGATGGCGGTCCCATCAGATTATAATAGAGCTGAGAAATTCCCATCATCTAGTGATGTCCTAACATCATACAGCAGCACATTATTCACTCGTTTGTAGGGATGCTGGTGTAAACGAACCTATTAAGTAGCCAGTTGTATAAAAATATAGCATGTACAATTATGTATAGGACATAATACTTGATAATGATAATGAATATGTTACTGGTTTATCTATATACTGTATTTTAAAATCATTATTTATGGTGTACTCCTATTTATATATATAAAAAAGTTAACTGTAAAAGAGCCTTAGGCAGATCCTTCAGGAGGTATTCCAGAAGAAGGTACTGTTATCACAGGAGATGACAGCTCCATGTGCATTACTGCCCCTGAAGACTTTTCAGTGGGACAAGATGTGGAGGTGGAAGACAGTGATAATGATGATCCTGACTCTGTGTAGGCCTAGGCTAATGTGTGTTTGTGTCTTAGTTTTTAACAAAAGTTAAAAAAAAAAAAAAATTAAAAATAGAAAAAAAGGGACTGGGCGCGGGGGCTCACGCCTGCAATCCCAGCACTTTGTGAGGCCGAGGCAGGTGGATCACGAGGTCAGGAGTTCGAGACCAACCTGGCCAACACAGTGAAACCCCGTCTCTACTAAAAATACAAAAATTAGCTGTGCGTGGTGGTGGGTGCCTGTAATCCCAGCTACTCGGGAGGCTGAGGCAGGAGAATCACTTGAACCCAGGAGGCAGAGGTTGCAATGAGCTGCAATCATGCCACTGCACTCCAGCCTGGGCGACAGAACTAGACTCTGTCTCAAAAAAAAAAAAAAAAAAAAAAAAAAAAATATATATATATATATATATATACACACACACACACAGACACACACACACGGAGAGAGAGAGAAAGGCTTATAGAATAAGAATACAAAGAAAATGCTTTTGTACAGCTATACAATGGGTGTTTTAGGTTAAATGTTATTCCAAAGAATGAAAAACTTTAAAAATATTTAAAAGTTTATAAGGTAAAAATGTTATAGTAAGCTAATTTATTATTGAAGAAAAAAAGCTGTATTGTAAATTTAATGTAGTCTAAGTGTACAGTGTTAGTAACCTCTGCAGTAGTGTACAGTAATGTCCTAGGCCTTCACATTCACTCACTGAGTCACTCAGAGCAACTTCTAGTCTTGCAGTCCTGCAAGCTCTATTTATGGTAAATGCCCTTTACAGGTGGACCACTTTTTATCTTTTATACTGAATTTTTACTGCAACTTTTCTATGTTTAGATACACAAATACCATTGTGTTAAAACTGTTTACAGTATTTAGTACAGTACTATGCTGTATAGGTTTGTAGCCTAGGAGCAATAGGCTACACCATATAGCCTAGAAGTATAGTAGGCTATATAGCTAGGTTTTAAGTACACTCTGTGAGGTTCATACAACAAAACTGCCTGTCAATGAATTGTTTAGAACATATCCCTGTGGTTAAGCAACACGTGACTGTACCATTCTTCCCAAGGTACCTCTGGGAGGGCTTGTATAACTGCACATACAAATGATCTGATGTGGTTGCTCTAACCTTGTTTTAAATACAATGCTAAAAACGCTGGGCATAAAGTGACACTTCTCAATACCTCATCCACTGACCTTCCCCACTGTAAACAATCAGGGAAGCTGATGCCAAATAGAACCCAGGAACAGTTTTGCTTACTGTGAGTAGCGGTAATTCTTTCCTTACGCTGCTAGGTTTGTGCTTGCTACTCAGTTTTTCCAAATTAATAAATTAGTAATATGTATTTTTCAGAACATACACATAGATTATAAAACTTTTTGAGACAGAGTCTCACTGTGTCACACAGGCTGGAGTGCAGTGGCATGACCTCGGCTCACCGCAACCCGTCTCCCACGTTCAAGCAATTCTCCTGTCTCAGCCTTCCGAGTAGCTGGGACTACAGGCATGCGCCACCATGCCAGGCTAATTTTTCTATTTTTAGTAGAGACAGGGTTTCGCCACGTTGGCCAGAACTGGTCTCAAACTCCTGACCTCAAGTGATCGGCCTGCCTTGGCCTCCCAAAGTGCTGGGATTACAGGCGTGAGCCACCGCACCCGGCCAGATTGTAAAACTTTTCTAAGGGAAAGCATGGAGATGGTTATCACAAATGCTTTGGTTAGTTATGACCTCTGGAGGGGAAGAGAGAGTGGTATGCAACTGGACAGGGGCACTCAGGGAATAACTATGGGTTATGGCAACATTCTACTAATTTTCCTGATTGGTGAGTAAACAGACAGTTATTTTATTATTTTAAAAATATGTATGTATTTTATATACTTCGGAATGCATGACACATTTCAATATTAAAAAATAGTACTTTGAGCAACAGAAAATAAAGTATTGGCTGGGTGTGGTGGCTCATGCCTGTAATCCTGGCACTTTGGGAGGCCAAGGTGGGCTGATCACCTGAGGTCAAGAGTTTGAGACCAGCCTGGCCAACATGGGGAAACCCCGTCTCTACTAAAATACAAAAATTAGCTGGGCGTGGCATAATGCACTTGTAATCTCAGCTACTCAGAAGGCTGAAGTAGGAGAATCGCTTGAACCCAGGAGGTGGAGGTTGCAGTGAGCTGAGATGGAGCCACTGCACTCCAGCCTGGGTGACAGAGTGAGACTCCGTTTCAAAAAAAAAAAAAAGAAAATTAAGTATCTACTCATTTACATGAAAGCAAAGTCAATTTCATCATTTTACTACAAAGAGAAGATCAGGCAAAAATCAGATTGCTGCCTTACATTTGTGCTTAAATACTGTCTCCGAATCTTTTCTTGGAATGGACAGAGCTTCGTAACTTGGAATCGTTCCAAATTACTTTTCATTTTCACTACCTAAAAAAGATGAGAAACAATAAATTACAGAGAAATCTCAAAGAAGCTGTAGAGACCAAGAGAAAAACAATCTTCTACATATGAAAGTTACTTTTCTTGTAGAATTTTTTTAAATGTAAAAATAAAAGAAAAATATACCAATTATATCACATTGTAAACACTTCAATGTGAATATCTTTCAGTCATAAATACTCATTTGGCCGGGTGTGGTGGCTCACACCTCTAATCCCAGCACTTTGGGAGGCCGAGGTGGGCGGAACACAAGGACAAGAGATTAAGACCATCCTGGCTAACATGGTGAAACCCCGTCTCCGCTAAAAATGCAAAAGTTAGCTGGGCATGGTGGCACACGCCTGTAGTCCCAGCTACTCAGGAGGCTGAGGCAGGAAAATTGGTTGAACCCAGGAGGTGGAGGCTGCAGTGAACTGAGATCACACCACTGCACTCCAGCCTGCCGACAGAGTGAGACTCTGTCTCAAAAAACAAAAACAAACAAACAAAAAACCCCAACTCATTTAAATAGTCACTCATTCATTTATTCATTCATTTAGAGACAGGGTCTCATTCTGTCACCCAGGCTAGAGTGCAGTGGCAAGATCATGGCTCACTGCAGCTTTGACCTCTCTAGGCTCAGGTGATCACCTGAGCTACTTTTCGTAATTTTTGTAGAGACGGAGTTCTGCCATGTTGCCCAAGTTGGTCTCAAACTCCTGAGCTCAAGCGATCTGCCTGCCTCGGCCTCCCAAAGTGCCCGGTGTAGTGGCTCATGCCTGTAGTCCCAGCTACTAGAGAGGCTGAGGTGGGAGAATCACCTCAGCCCAGAAGGTAGCAGCTGCAGTGAGCCGAGATCACTCCACTGCACTCCAGCCTGGGTGATAGCGTGAGACCCTGTCTCAATAAATAAAATAAAATAAAATAAAATAATCATTGTCTTTCAATGTGTGAATATACCAAATGCTTCTCTAACCAACCCCCTTCTGGTAGATATTTAGGCCATTTCCTCTATCTTAGACAGTGGTAGACCATCTCCAGCTAAGTATTTGCATTCCTAATTATTTCCTAAATTTCTAAATGTTGAATTTCATTTGAAGTTTCATTTGAATGCTAAAGTAAAAGCATCTAAAAAAACACTAGCAGTGGAAGAAACGACTCTTGGCAACTTGGTCAACATTGATCATTTTAAGATTTTTGTTCTTTTGCAAATTAGTAGGTGAAAAAAATACTCTTTTAAAAAATTTATTTATATATTTTTTGGAGACAGAGTCTTGCTATGTTGTCCAGGCTGGTCTCCAACTCCTGGGCTCAAACAATTCTCCCGCCTCAGCCCCGCCAAAGTGTTGGGATTACAGGTGTGAGCCACCGTCCTTGGCCAAAATGTTCTTTTACTGTAGCTGTAATTTATCTGCATACTGGTAAGTGTGAGCATTTCCCCTTAATCTTCCCAGGCCACTCCATTCTTTAGTGAGTTGCTTGTAAAGTGTTTGCCAATGAGGTCTTTATCTTTTACTTAATCATGGTTTATAAAAGCAATTTATAATATTACTATTAATGTTACATTTTTCCATTTGTCAACTGTCCTTTAATTGGTTAAAGCGGTTTTAGTGTTAAAAAGCTAGTGCTATATTTGTTGTCAGTTATTTTGGATTTTGCTATCCCTGAAAAACTTATCAAATATAAATAATTTTATTGCTGTAATTTGTTTTGGGTCTCTATTCACAGTGGCTTGGAGGTAGATACAAGTTTTAAGTTGTATGATTATTAGTTATGGAACTCGTCTGGATCTCAGTTTCCAAATCTATAAAATGGGTACCAATAGCTACTCCATAAAGATGCTGTGAGGTTTACATGAAACGATGTATGCAGAAGAGTTATCCCAGTGTCTGTCACATGGTAAGACTTAATAAAACTTTCCAATTTCAAAACATCTTGTAAGTCACTACCACAATTATCTGGCTGTCTTCAGAACTGGTTCTAACCTTTTCTTCTAGGAATGGCGTATTAACAGGAAAGCAGGACCAGAAATGCCGTAGAAGTTCTCCAACAGCTACATATAAGTGTTTCAATTCAGACTGAATATCATTTGGCACCATCTCTGCAAAAGAAGAACGAGGCCCATAGGTTAAGAGCTATTTTAACATATACGGTCTCGAAAAAAATGACCACTCAGAGAATAAACTTGAACGTGTACTCTTTGTCAATGCCAAACCAGGATATGCTATTTTCAGATAAATTAGTAATTTTGTGGCTGAGAGATCATAAAATTTAAAAGCTCTTGGGATTTTAAAGAAACTTTCAGGTTTCCCCTTTATTCTAAGAGGTAGGGGAGAAGAAAGCAGCTTTTAGTATGATATTAGAGAAACTAGCAATGTACCACTATTTGTAAATAGTAAGACAGTTCTGAAACCTAAGATCTTGTCTAGATGTGTTTCAGAATCTGAATGTATAAAAACAAATCTACAAAATAGAAATCCCAGGATTATTCCAAGGAAAAACCAATAAAAGTTCAGCACTCCTCCCAGCTTGCTTTTTAAAGCTGATTTAGGCAGAAAGTAGTAGAAGATGGCCCGGCACATACGGTTAATGGCTTGCTGTGTTCCTCCCTGCATAAGTGCCCCTCCAGGTGACAGTGCTGTGATGGTACTACTGGCAGCACTACTTGAGAGAACCTGAAAAAAATGAAGATGCATTAAAACTGGTTTTCCTCCCTTTTTTTTTTTTGCCACCTTTCTTTCTTAACATTTTAATTTTAGAGCAAAAGATGAAGCGTTTTCCTTTTGTTTAAATACTACATCATTTACAGTGGTCAAAGTGAACTATTTTCCTTGAGGGCAGAAACACAATCCATGTAGAAAGAAGATACCTACAAATCTTCCAGGCATGCCAGGCAAGTCCACAGGGACCTCAAAACTCCCAAAGTTTTGCCTAGTTAAAGCCCTTTCTTAAGTACCAATTCAATTTAACTTGAGAACTCTTACCACTGAAGGTAAAATTGAGTTTAAGGAAAGAAAACAGGTAAAACAACATGTTAACCTATATCCTTTGTTTCTGTTAAATTTATTTTTCTAAGAAACAAAATCTTGTTATGTTGCCCAGGCTGAACTTGAACTCCTGGGCTCAAGCAATCCTCCTCCCTCAGCCTCCTGAGTAGCTGGGACAGACTACAGGTGTGTACTCCGCACCTGGCTTTGCTAACATATACCCTTGATAGCAGATTGGGGGAAAAAAAATCAACAGAGCAGAAATTTATTAACTGTCATTTAATTTTCAAGGAAGTGAATAAATATAGCCAAAAGGGGGAAAAATATACTCCCCACTGTATCAATATCAACATTTAGGAAAAAATTGACCTATCTATTCAATGAGTGCCTATCAAGTGCCAGGCACTGCAGGTAGGCACTGCTATAGGGAGGAACGAATAATTTGTGAAACAGCAAGTGCAGGGTTAGCATCTCTAAGATTTTCCAATGAAGTTTTTATGAGTAGAAATCCATCCATGTATAGATTGGATGAAAACATTTTTTCAACTTAGTGTAAAAGTACAGTATGGGACAACCATGAGTGAAGGGGACATTGGACTCACTTTATTCCTATTTCCTTTTGTCAGATACCAGCCTGGGCAATATGGACTCACTTTATTCCTATTTTCCTTTTGTCAGATACCAGCCTGGGCAATATGGTGAAACCCTGTCTCTACAAAAAATACAAAAAAATTAGTTGGGCATGGAGGTGCATGCCTGTAGTCCTAGCTACTCGGGAGGCTGAGGTGAGAAGATCATTTGCGCCTGGGGAAGTTGAGGCTGCAGTGAGCTGAGATGGTGCCATTGCACTCCAGTCTGGGCAACAAAGCAAGACCCTGACTGCAAAAAAAAAAAAAACAAACAAAGATTGACTACAGTGTAAAAAAATTACTTGGGGAGAGCTGGGCATGGTGGCTTACAATTATAATCCTAGTGACTCAGGAGGCTGAGGTGGAAGCATCGCCTGAGCCCAGGAGTTCAAGGTTGCAGTAAGCTATGATAGTGCTACTGCACTCCAGTCCGGGTGACAGAAACCTCATCTCTAAATCAAACAAACACCACCAGCCCCAGGACAAAAGTTATGTGGGTCTACTTGGGCCCAAGGGCCAGATATTGGACAACTATAGTCTACATTGAAAGAATCTGTCAAATAATCCCAAGTTGGTTATGTGTGCATATATGTACACATATGTATTTTCTAGCTTTCTGCTGAAGGGACAATGACACCCCAATGTATACCTAGTGCCCAGATTTTTTTTGTTTTGTTTTGTTTTTTGAGACAGAGTCTCACTTTATTGCCCAGGCTGGAGTGCAGTGGTGCGATCTCGGCTCACTGCAACCTCCGCCTCCCAGGCTCAAGCAATTCTTCTGCCTCAGCCTCCCGAGTAGCTGAGACTACAGGTACGCACCACCATACCCAGTTAATTTTTGTATTTTTGGTAGAGACGGAGTTTTGCCATGTTGGCCAGGGTGGTCTAGAACTCTCAAGTGATCTGCGTGCCTCAGCCTCCCAAAGTGCTGGGACTACAGGCGTGAGTCACTGTGCCTGGTCCCAGATCTTGGTTCCTACCTTAAACCACTCAGTGCTAAAAAGAAAATTCCACGCCTGGGACAGAGCAGATATAAGATAAGCCTGGAACATCTATCTTACTATACCATTAAGTAAGGAGGGGCTAAGAATGATGGGGATATTGTCAGAAAGATACAGGAGAGCCTGTGTGAAGGGTGTAGGAAGGGTTTGACTATAAAGGGGCATGGGTAGACTTTCTGGGGTGACAGAACCAGTTTTTTTAAATCTTGATTTTGTTGGTGGCTACACAACAGCATGTGTTTATCAAAACTTGTAGAATAGCAGACTTAAAACGATAAATTTCATTTTGGGAGGCTGAGGCAGGTGGATCGCTTGAGCTCAGGAGTTCGAGACCAGCCTGGGCAACGTGGTGAAACCCTGTCTACACACAAAAATATAAAAATTAGCCAGGGGTGGTGACACATGCCTGGAGTCCCAGCTACTTAGCTACTTGGAGGGCTGAGGTGAGAGGATTGCTTGAACCTGGGAAGTTGAGGCTGCAGTGAGCCGAGATTGTGCCACTGCACTCCAGCCTGGGGGACAAAGTGAGACCCTGTCTCAAAATAGATAAATAAATCAGTAAATTTATTTATTTATTTATTTTACTGTATGTTGAGTTGTACCTTGGTTAATAAAAAGAAAAAAGGCCGGGCGTAGTGGCTCACGCCTGTAATCCCAGCACTTTGGGAGGCTGAGGCGGGTGGATCACGAGGTCAGGAGATCGAGACCATCCTGGCTTAACACGGTGAAACCCCATCGCTACTAAAAATACAAAAAAATTAGCCGGGCGTGGTGGTGGGCGCCTATAGTCCCAGCTACTCGGGAGGCTGAGGCAGGAGAATGGCGTGAACCTGGGAGGCGGAGCTTGCAGTGAGTGGGAATCGCGCCACTGCACTCCAGCCTGGGCAACAGAGCAAGACTCCGTCTCAAAAAAAAAAAAATAAATAAATAAATAAAATAAAATAAAATAAATTTAAAAAAAAAAAAAAAGAAAAAGAAAAAGAAAAAAATGGCCTGTAATCTCAGCACTTTGGGAGGCCGAGGCAGGTGGACTGCTTGAGCTCACGAGTTCAAGAACAGCCTGGGCAACATGACAAAACCCTGTCTCTACCAAAAATACAAAAACTTTGCCAGGCATGGTGGTGAGTGCCTGCGGTTTCAGCTACTTGGGGGGCTGAGGTGGGAGGATCGCTTGAGCCAGGGAGGTGGAGGTTGCAGTGGGCCAAGATCATGCCACTGCACTTCAGCCTGGGTGACAGAGTGAGACCCCAACTCAAAAAAACAAACAAACAAAAAGAAACAAAGAAAAAAAGATAGCAACAGTGTTTAACTCATAGAATAATAAATGAATCCATGCTGATATAAGTAACAAACAGAGAAGAAGGGAATGCTCTTCCTTTCATGTCAGCTGATAAACATAGAAGGGCTGATGGAATTAGAAAATCATCATTTAACAACCGCTCTTCAGGCAAGAATCATCAATGATTCTAAAAAAACTACCAGATGAAAGTTTGTTGTGTGGTGACACATGCCTATAATCCCAGCTACTCAGGAGGCTGAGGCAGGAGGATTGCTTGAGTCTAGGAGTCTGAGGCTGAACGGAGCTATGACTGTGCCACTGCACTACAGCCTGGGCATCAGAGCAAGACCCTGTCTCTAAAGATAATAATATTAAAAAATAAAAAATTTGGTGACAAATGGGGTATTTATATAGTCTCAAAGTACAGCTCCACAAGATATTTATTAATTACAAAGGGAAAAATAGTTAACTTTTTGGTGGAGAAACGAGGCAAATACTACCTTTAACCAAGTGAAAAAATTTAATATCACAAGCTAGGATATATACAAATCATTTGCCTCCTGATATGACACACTGAGTAGGATACAACATTACTTCTGTGGAATTTCTGGCAAAAATGACTAATGTGAATCTAGTCATGAGGAAACATTAGATAAATTTAAGGTCATTCTACAAAAAATTGCCCAGTACTCTTTCAATGTCAAAGTTATGAAAAGACAAAGATTGACGAATCATTCCATTTTAAAGGAGACTAAAAACACATGAGAAATAAATACAACTCACAAACCCGGCTTGTCTGCTGGACCAAGAAAAGTTTTCTTTTGCCACGTAGAACATTAGTGGTGTAACTGGTGAAAATGTAGTAAGATCTATAGACTAGATAATACATCATCAATGTTAACTTACTAATTCTATAATTGTATTGTTATTTAAGAGAATGCCTTAGTTTTCTGAAAATATACATCGAAATATTTAGGGGTAAAGGGAAATTATGCCTGTAACCTTCTCTCAAAATGGGTTGGAAAACATATTTTTCTGTCACTTTCTGTAAAATCTGAGATTTCAAAATAAAAAGTAAAAAAGTCTTGATGTGTGATACATACCGTAATATAGGTATACACTCAGTGCCTCAGTGCTCATAAAAACGGAGAAAAGGAAAAAACAAATTCTTCTTTGCACAAGTTAAGGATTACTTTCCAGAAGCAATGAAACTGGAGCTGACTGAAATTGTGGCAATAATCAATAGCTTACTAACCAAAGAGAGTCCAGGACCAGATGGATTCACAGCCGAATTCTACCAGAGGTACAAGGAGGAACTGGTACCATTCCTTCTGAAACTATTCCTATCAACAGAAAAAGGGGGAATCCTCCCTAATTCATTTTATGAGGCCAGCATCATCCTGACACCAAAGCCTGGCAGAGACACAACCAAAAAAGAGAATTTTAGACCAATATCCTTGATGAACATTGATGCAAAAATCCTCAATACTGGCAAACTGAATCCATTAGCACATCAAAAAGCTTATCTACCATGATCAAGTGGGTTTCATCCCTGGGATGCAAGGCTGGTTCAACATACGCAAATCAATAAATGTAATCCAGCATATAAACAGAACCAAAGACAAAAACCACATGATTATCTCAATAGATGCAGAAAAGGCCTTTGACAAAATTCAACAACCCTTCATGCTAAAAACTCTCAATAAATTAGGTACTGATGGGACGTATCTCAAACTAATAAGAGCTATCTATGACAAACCCACAGCCAATATCATACTGAATGGGCAAAAACTGGAAGCATTCCCTTTGAAAACTGGCACAAGACAGGGATGCCCTCTCTCACCACTCCTATTCAACATAGTGTTGGAAGTTCTGGCCAGGGCAATTAGGCAGGAGAAGGAAATAAAGGGTATTCAATTATGAAAAGAGGACGTCAAATTGTCCCTGTTTGCAGATGACATGATTGTATATCTAGAAAACCCCATTGTCTCAGCCCAAAATCTCCTTAAGCTGATAAGCAACTTCAGCAAAGTCTCAGGATACAAAATCAATGTACAAAAATCACAAGCATTCTTATAAACCAATAACAGACAAACAGAGAGCCAAATCATGAGTGAACTCCCATTCACAATTGCTTCAAAGAGAATAAAATACCTAGGAACCCAACTTACAAAGGACGTGAAGCACCTCTTCAAGGAGAACTACAAACCACTGCTCAATGAAATAAAAGATGACACAAACAAATGCAAGAACACTCCATGCTCATGGGTAGGAAGAATCAATATCGTGAAAATGGCCATACTGCCCAAGGTAATTTATAGATTCAATGCCATCCCCATCAAGCTACCAATGACTTTCTTCACAGAATTGGAAAAAACTACTTTAAAGTTCATATGGAACCAAAAAAGAGCCCGCATCGCCAAGTCAATCCTAAGCCAAAAGAACAAAGCTGGAGGCATCACGCTACCTGACTTCAAACTATACTACAAGGCTACAGTAACCAAAACAGCATGGTACTGGTACCAAAACAGAGATATAGATCAATGGAACAGAACAGAGCCCTCAGAAATAACACTGCGTATCTACAACTATCTGATCTTTGACAAACCTGAGAAAAACAAGCAATGGGGAAAGGATTCCCTATTTAATAAATGGTGGTGGGAAAACTGGCTAGCCATATGTAGAAAGCTGAAACCGGATCCCTTCCTTACACCTTATACAAAAATTAATTCAAGATGGATTAAAGACTTAAACATTAGACCTAAAACCATAAAAACCCTAGAAGAAAACCTAGGCATTACCATTCAGGACATAGGCATGGGCAAGGACTTCATGTCTAAAACACCAAAAGCAATGGCAACAAAAGCCAAAATTGACAAATGGGATCTAATTAAACTAAAGAGCTTCTGCACAGCAAAAGAAACGACCATCAGAGTGAACAGGCAACCTACAGAATGGGAGAAAATTTTCGCAACCTACTCATCTGACAAAGGGCTAATATCCATAATCTACAATGAACTCTAACAAATTTACAAGAAAAAAACAAACAACCCCATCAAAAAGTGGGCGAAGGACATGAATAGACACTTCGCAAAAGAAGACATTTATGCAGCCAAAAAACACATGAAAAAATGGTCACCATCACTGGCCATCAGAGAAATGCAAATCAAAACCACAATGAGATACCATCTCACACCAGCTAGAATGGCAATCATTAAAAAGTCAGGAAACAACAGGTGCTGGAGAGGATGTGGAAAAATAGGAACACTTTTACACTGTTGGTGGGACTGTAAACTAGTTCAACCATTGTGGAAGTCAGTGTGGCGATTCCTCAGGGATCTAGAACTAGAAATACCATTTGACCCAGCAATCCCATTACTGGGTATATACCCAAAGGACTATAAATCATGCTGCTATAAAGACACATGCACACGTATGTTTATTGCAGCACTATTCACAATAGCAAAGACTTGGAACCAACCCAAACGTCCAACAATGACAGACTGGATTAAGAAAATGTGGCACATATACACCATGGAATACTATGCAGCCATAAAAAATGATGAGTTCATGTCCTTTGTAGGGACATGGATGAAACTGGAAATCATCATTCTCAGTAAACTATCACAAGGACAAAAAACCAAACACTGCATGTTCTCACTCATAGGTGGGAACTGAACAATGAGAACACATGGACACAGGAAGGGGAGCATCACACTCTGGGGACTGTTGTGGGGTGGGGGGAGGGGGGAGGGATAGCATTAGGAGATATACCTAATGCTAAATAACGAGTTAATGGGTGCAGCACACCAGCATGGCACATGTATACATATGTAACTAACCTGCACATTGTGCACAGGTATCCTAAAACTTAAAGTATAATAATTAAAAAAAAAAAAAAATTGAACTGCAAAAAAAAAAAAAAAAGCAAAAAAGAAACTAGAGCTGAGTCTTGAGTGATTATTAGTTCCTTGGGGGAGAAACAGTGCTAAGGGAATTCTAAGGAGAAAGAGCATGAGCCACAGCACAGGAAGCATGAAGGAGATAATGTGATCAAAAGACTCTGGACAGCTTAGTGTGTTAGGCTGGAACCCTTGGCCATGTGTGGAAGTGAGTAGTGGAGACTATCGCTGAAGATGAGACTCGAGTAGTAGGCTGGGGCCAGACTATAAAGAGTTTTGCAGGCCAGACAAAGGCACTCAAACTACTGCAGTGAAGGGAGGCAGTGAAGGTTTTCAAGCTGCAGTGATAAAATACATGTTTTTATTTTTAAATATTTAAATATTTATTTATCTATTTGAGATGGAGCTTTGCTTTTGTTGCCCAGGCTGGAGTGCAATGGCGCGGTGTCAGCTCACTGTAACCTCTGCCTCCCAGGTTCATGTGAGTCTCCTGCCTCAGCCTCTTGAGTAGCTGGGATTACAGGCGTGTGCCACCACGCCCAGTTAATTTTTAAATTTTTAGTACAGACGGGGTTTCACCATGTTGGTCAGGCTGGTCTCGAACTTCTGACCTCACGTGATCCACCCACCTCGGCCTCCCAAAGTGTTGGGATTACAGGCGTGAGCCACTGTGCCTGGCCAAAATAAGTGATTTTAGAAAGACAACTTGCAGTAGCATTATGGAAAATCAATCAGGTTTGCCTAAATAAGGGTGATAGAATCAAGAAGTATTATTGAAGGCAGAACTGACAAATTGCTGATCAACTGAAGTACGAAGAGAAACAAAGAACAATGATGAGCTGTTTTACATATTTTAAGCCTGAGTCATGCAGAATATTCAGAGAATAATGTCCAGACAGAATTTGGAAATCTGGGAGATTTTACCAATAAAAGTATACGGAAGTAAAAATCACAAAATTCATCACCTTTTTTCATTATCATCTTATCTTCAGATGCCTCTTGAATATGCCAAACACCTTTTCTTGCTACCTCTTGATTTTTTCAATTTATTTAGCAGAACTATGTCTTTAAGCCCAATTAAAATATTAGTTGTATAGTTCAATCTGCTTGTGCTCATAAACTGAGGAAGGAACTATGGGAATTCTGGCCTTCAAACAGTAGAAGTCACCTACCTGAGTTAACTTGGGTGTATAAGCTTCCATTTCTTGTCTAATACTTTGAAAAGAATTAATAATGTCCTGACTTGTTGCATACTGTAGTGACTGGATTGGAGTTGGACCATGATAATACCTGCAGTTTAGCACAGAAGAAATTACTAATCACACACAGTAAAGATGCTCAACATTTGTCTTTGCAACATTTTAGCAGTCAGTACTAAGTTCCCCTCAAGGCAAGAAACGATAACTAAAGAGATTTCAATAAAATAATTTCAATAAAATAATTTAATTCCCATAAGGGCAGTAAGAAAGCAACAGCAGAAAGATCCAACATTTATTGTCATGGGTTTGATCATTTTTGCTTCCTGAGAAGCCTACATTTTAAACAAAAAAGGATATTGTACTTTGATGGTGACAAACTGATTAAAACATGAGTGCTATACTTGCAGGATATATTTTGGACTGAATTGTGTTACATAACTATTCTGCTTAATATTGACCAAACTTACCTATCTGACTTCTTGAGGTTTAGTGCAATCGTTTTTACAGAATTATTTTTCCCCAAGTCTTCATATTCAATGGACTCTTGTAATTTCGCCTATAATTATTAACACAGTACTTTTTATTTTGTCACAACTTTCTCTTACACAATAAACATGACTGAAAAAACAAAACTGTACAGAGGGTAAAAAATGAAGTCTTCCCACCATGAGCTTCTCTTCCTAGAGATGACTGTCCTACAAATGGTTGAACCAATTTTCTCAACAACTACTTAACAATACTAGTTTTCTTACACTCTGACCACATGAAGTATTATTGAACTTTTTACTTTTGCCAATCTGGTAGGTCAAAGTTTGCATTTTATTATTTTTTCCCCAAATGAGTGATCTGTTATGCTGTCCACTATTTTTATATTGGGTACTTTTTAAAAAATAAGACTTTTAAATATTAAGGAAACAGTCTTTTACGTGTTGTAAATACTTTATCTTCCAGTTTGGTGTTGTTTTGTTTTGTTTTAATTACTAAAAAATCCATCTCCTCGGCAGGTGCCTGTAATCCCAGCTACTTGGGAGGCTGAGGCAGGAGAATCGCTTGAACCCGGGAGGCAGAGGTTGCAGTGAGCTGAGATCACGCCACTGTGCGCCAGCCTGGGCGACAAGTGAGACTTCATTAAAAAAAAAAAAAATTCCACCTCTTTGCCCGCTTTTTGCTTATACATTTGTGGCTTAATTTTATTTTATTTTTCTAGGCGCATTCTCACCATCTCCCCAGCCAAACTCAGTCTCCTAAATCGCGGAGATTACAGACACATGCTACCATGCTCAGCTTGTGGCTTCATTTTCGCTTGAATCTTGGATCCACTCAGAATTTATTTTGGATTAGGAGTAAAATAGGGAATCTAAGTTTCTTTTAACAAAATTATCAATCAGTCCTTCTAACACCATTTGTAAAATAATTTACCTTTTCCCACTGATTTTTAAAATGTCATGTGTATCATATATGTGCTTAATTCCTCCATGTATTTGGGTTTACTTCTGGATTCTTTATTTTTAGTAATTTTATTCATTAATTTTATTAATCTGTTACCCCCTGTGCTATTAACAACCTGCTTAAATTTTTACAGCCTTGTAATAATAAAAACATATTACTTATGAAAGATACATGATCTATGTAAACATTTGTGCAAATCAGCCTTGCAATATTTCATCCTCTACAAAGCTATGAAATTCATCTGGTCAACTCTTATTGACTACCAAGACTAGAATCAGAACGTTCAGGTTATTAACTATATCTCAAAAAATGTCAATTTGAAAACCTAACGTTTTAAATTGCTCCAGCTTTAAGATTCCAAATAGTCCCTTTATGGTACAGGAACAAATCTGACCTCACAGGATACTCGGAGAAACACATCCTTACCTAGACTCAGCCTTTTATTTTTTTTATTTTATTTTATTTTTTACTACTTTCTCAACTCTATACCTTTCAGCCAACTTCAAGGATTACTGATGTCTTCATGATTTTTGACATATGTCAAGCTTATCTCTACCCCTGCTGTTGCCTTACCTATGACATGTCCCTACCCAAGCTCCCTTAACAATCCAAATCCTAAACTTATGCCAAGACCTAGTTAGGTCATCTGACTTTCACACTTAAATGAAAGCTCCATCAAGGCAGGGACTCTGTCTGCTATTAATTCTGAATCTCTCATTCTACAAGTGAGAGAATCTATACATTGTAACCCTTTATAGAATAAACAGCAGTCAACCACTGACTTGGAAGAATAGTTAGAGCCAGCATTTACTACTGAATACTGATAGCCCCGACTTGCAATGGTTTGACTTGGAATTTTTCAACTTTATGATGGTGTCAAAGTGATACACATTCAGTAGAGAAACCATACTTTGAGTACCCACACATTCTGTTTTTCACTTTCAGTATTCAATGAGTTACATGAGATATTCAACATTTTATTAGAAAATACGCTTTATAGTAGGTAATGCTGCCCAACTATAGGCTAATCTAAGTGTTTGGAACACGTTTAAAGTAGGATAGGCTAAACTATGGTGTTCCATACATTAGGTGTATTCAATGCATTTTCGATTTACAGTATTTGCAACTTATGATGAGTTTATCGGGATGTAGCCCCATTTAAGTCGAGAAGCATCTGTATTGTAAAAATTCACACAAATAAATAAATTTCTTTTTTATTTTTTCTTTGAGATGGAGTCTTGCTCTGTCATCCAGGCTGGAGTGCAGTGGCGCGATCCCAGCTCACTGCGAACTCCGCCTGCCGGGTTCAAGTGATTTTGCTGCCTCAGCCTCCCAAGTAGCTGGAATTATAGGCGCACGTCACCATGCCTGGCTAATTTTTGTATTTTTAGTAGAGACAGGGTTTCACCATGCTGGCCAGGCTGGTCTAGAAATTCTGACCTCAAGTGATCCACCCACCTTGGCCTCCCAAAGTGCTGGGACTACAGGTGTGAGCCACGGCTCCTGACCAAGAAATTTCTGATAACTTGTTCACCACCAAGAATCAAGGGTACTCAGTGCAACAGTACACAAAGAAAGTATCACTTAATAGATTTCTTCTCTAACTTCTCTATAACTTATTATTAGCTTTGCTTTAGTTCAAAAAAGAAATACCTCACTGGTTTTATTAATTTTATAGGTAATACATGCCGGTAAAAACATTAAGTTACTGAAATAGGCCGGCACAGTGGCTCATGCCTGTAACCCCAGCACTTTGGGAGGCTGAAGGGGGCGGATCACATGAGGCCAGGAGTTCAAGACCAGCCTGGCCAATATGGCAAAACTCCATCTCTACTAAAAGTACAAAAATTAGCCAGGTGTGGTGGTGCACACCTGTAATCCCAGCTACTCCGGAGGCTGAGGCAGAAGAATCGCTTGAATCCAGGAGGCAGATGTTGCAGTGAGCTGAGATTGCACCACTGCACTCCAGCCTGGGTGACAGAGCAAGACTCTGTCTCAAAAAAAAACAAACAACAACAACAAAAAAAACATTAAATTACTGAAATAAATGAAATAAATTAAAACTTACCCATAATCTCTTTATTGAAAGATAACTGTTTAGCATATTCATTTGAAGGCCCTTTTAAAGGTCACAAACTATTTTTTTTGTGTGTAAAACTGTACTGTACAATCTGTTCTGTGAACTCTTTGATGCAATATATTAATGCTTTCAAAATAATGAAGTTGCATCAATCTCTATTGTATTAATGCAACACAGTTAACAGAATCCTTGCTACTGTCTTTATTATGATACTGTAATGAATATTTCTATCTAAATCTTAGTATACATCTTTCTTAAGAAATAAATGTCCACAAGTAGAACTAAGGGTGTAAAGCTTTAAACATTTAATACACATTGCCTAACTGCTCTCTAAGAAAGCTTTATCATAATTAGGAAGGGAGGTACAAAATAGCGTGGCAAAGTTGCAGGAGAAGAATAAATACACAAGAAGCTAATCCTGTCCATCCTTCTCCACACCCTCAAATGATTTCTTCAAAATTTAATGAGAAGACACTTTCAGCTCCGAAATGCTAGGTTTAACATGGCCAATTCACTTTCTTTTAAAAATCATATATATGAAACTTCAGTTTTTCTGTCATATTGCCTCTGTTGAATGAAGATTTTATTCCCAGAGAACAAAATCATATATAAGAACAATCTGTATGTATGTGTACATGTGGGGAAAACAAATAAACAAACAAAAAACAATAAAAATGGCTAACAGGCTAGAGTCAATGGAAAGTTGGCTGGCAAGCCAAAGCTGGGGAAATACTCTTTGTAATTCTATACACTTTAAGCCAAATGCTTAACATCTTAGTCAGAAGAACTGAGTCACAGGAAATAAGCGTATACGGTACTTGCAGTCACATAAAGTATTTGGAGAAACTTGAGCCCCAAATGGTTCATATTTTTTTGCCCATACCCTTTTGACTGCCGGCTGAAAGCAGTCTGCATCTCCGGAATATCCATCCATGTTGCTGGGCTCACTATTTTGTTCATTTTGTGCTTCTCTTAAAATAAAGGGAAAAAAAAAGTTAATGTTAAAAACCACAAGCAAAACACCACCACAACTCCATCTGGATATCCTGAAAAGCCCAGTTACTGCACCTCTGCATTTATACTTAACTGTTTTCTGAGTCCAGCTGCCAGGACCATGGCACTGTGATGGTTAAATCTCTTGATGATGGCAGCATTACTATTCTCTTTTATGGATTTAGAATTGGAAGCAGATGGCACAGAGGAAATGCCATAGCCCTGTGAGAAATAATTCAGTAGATTAAAAATTTTTTAAAAAGGTTCTGCTTTTCTTATTATAAGACACGCTTAGCTGAAAAAATTTGCTGGATGATGGGACTTTTATTACTTCTCACGAACATTACTAAATATTTATGAACAAACATTTAAAAACAAGTGACGTCATGCACATAAAATATTAACAAATAGTACTAACTCGTTTTAGCATTACAAAATACAACTTAAACTGAATTTCTCTCTCTTTTTTTTTTTGAGATGGAGTCCCGCTCTGTTGTTCAGGCTGGAGTGCAACCTTCGCCTCCTGGGTTCAAGTGATTCTCCTGCCTCAGCCTCCTGAGAAGCTGGGATTACAGGTGCCTGCCACCACGCCTGGCTAATATTTTGTATTTTTAGTAGAGATGGGGTTTCACCATGCTGGCCAGACTGGTCTTGAACTCCTGACCTCAAGTGATCCGCCCACCTCGGCCTCCCAAAGTGCTGGGATTACAGGTGTGAGCCACCATGCCTGGTCTGCATTTCTCTTTTAAAGAACAATTTGGATCTAGTTATCAAAACGTTAAATAAAAGCAATAGAGGTCAGGACACCTGTAATCCCAGCACTCTGGGAGGCCAAGGTGGGCGAGTCACCTGAGGTCAGGAGTTCAAAACTAGCCCGGCCAACATGGTGAAACCTCATCTCTATCAAAAATACAAAAATTAGCCAGGTGTGGTGGCACACACCTGTAATCCCAGCTGTTCGGGAGACTGAGTGAGGCAGGAGAATCATTTGAACCTAGGAGGCAGAGGTGGCAGTGAGCTGAGATTGCACCACTGCACTCCAGCCTGGGTGACAGAGTGAGACTCTGTCTCAAAAAACAACAACAACAACAACAACAACAAAAAAAAACCAACCAGTAAATAAAAAGCATAGAATATAGTGAGAAAAACATACATAGACTATGGATTCAGAAAGATAGAATCAAATTCTTTTTCTAACATTAATCTAGGCAAGATAAACTTTTCCAACCTCTATAAAGTAGGATAAAAGAGAATAAAATGAGATTATATTTTAAAACATGTATTGAGTGCATGCTACTTGCTAGACCATGTAGATACAAAATTGATTAAGACCCCAGGCCATAGGAGCCTAAATACTAGTTAGTGGGAAGCTGGGCTGGACAGAATTACTAATCAATCCTACTGGAGAAGAGGGTTCGAAAAAGCTTCACAGAGAACCATAAGATAAACTGGTGCTTGCCAAGTAGATCCGGGAGACAATAACATTTCAGGGAGAGGAAACTGCTTAAACAAAGGCAAAGAGGCACTGTGGTCCTGATTATTTGGGAGGCTGACGCAGAAGAACTGTTGAGCCGAAGAGTTTAAGTCCAGCCTGGCAACATAGTGAGACCCTGTCTCTATTTAAAAATAAAACAAAACAAAAGCAAAGAAGCAATGTAGTACATATTGTGTCATGAGACTGTATATGGTTCAATACACTAATAATGGTGGTCCAGGAATTGGTGAGGCTAAAAAGGTAAAAGAAAGATCATAAGACTCAAATGGGCCGGGCATGGTGGCTTACGCCTGTAATCCCAGCACTTTGGGAGGCCGAGGCGGGTGGATCACGAGGTCAGGAGATCGAGACCATCCTGGCTAACACGGTGAAATCCCGTCTGTACTAAAAATACAAAAAATTAGCCGGGCGAGGTGGCGGGCGCTTGTAGTCCCAGCTACTCGGGAGGCTGAGGCAGGAGAATGGCGTGAACCCCGGGGGGCGGAGCCTGCAGTGAGCCAAGATCGTGCCACTGCACTCCAGTCTGGGCAACAGCGAGACTCCGTCTCAAAAAAAAAAAAAAAAAGACTCATGTGCTGGATGTGGTGGCTCACGCCTGTAATCCCACCACTTTGGGAGGCCGAGGTGGGTGGGTCACCTGAGGTTGGGAATTCAAGACCAGTCTGGTCGTGGTGAAACCCTGTCTGTACTAAAAATACAAAAATTAGCTGGGCATGGTGTGTGCCTGTGATCCCACCTACTCAGGAAGCTGAGGGAGGAGAATTGCTTGAACTCGGGAGGTGGAGATTGCAGTGAGCTGAGATCACGCCACTGAACTCCAGCCTGGGCAACAGAGCACGACTCCATCTCAAAAAAAAAAAAAAAAAAATCCATATGCTGTTCATCAATGTATCAAATAATTACTAAGTGATTATTACTACATGACATGCGCTGGGAACAGGCCAATAAACAGAACAAAGTCAGCTTCATGAAGATTACACTCTGAGACGAGAGTGAATGGAATTATCAAGTAAAACAAGGTAAACACAATTTTTTTTGGAAGTGGAAAACGTCATTGAAGAAAACAGAGGGTAACATGACGAAGTGACTGAATTTGTGGGTGGTTAGAGAAAGCCTCTCTGAAGCAAGCAACTTTATTATTTTTAATTTTTAAATTTATATATTTTTTTGAGACAGGTTCTCGCTCTGTTGCCCAGGCTGGAGCGCAGTGGTGCAATCACAGTTCACTGCAGCCTTGACCTCCTGGGCTCAAGTGATCCTCCTGCCTCAGCCTCCCGAGTAGCTGGGACTGCAAGTGTATACCACTATGCCCAGCTAATTTTTAAATTAAAAAAAAAAAAAAAAGCTTACAGATGTGGTCTTCAATGGACTCAAACGATCCTCCCACCTCAGCCTCCCAAAGTGCTAGGATTAAAGGCATGAGCCACCCCACCTGGCGAGAAATGACATTATAACAGGTATCTAAAGATAGGCAGAAGCTGGTTAGGGGACAAGCAGGTAGAAGATCAGTTAAGTGCACAGGCCCTGAGGTAGAAAAAGTGTGGCATGGAAGTGAAAGGTCATTATGTCTAAAGCACGAATGAGTAGAAGTGGCCCCATCTGAGAAGTATGCAGGAGCCAAATCAAGCAGTCTTGTAGGAGTTTTGATTTTATTCTAAGCTCAATGAGAAGATAATGAAGAGTTTCGCATAGGGGATTATTAGGATCTGATTTATATTATAATCCTTTTTTTTTTTTGAGACGGAGTCTCGCTCTGTCGCTCAGGCAGGAGTGCAGTGGCACAATCTTGGCTCACTGCAGCCTCTGCCTCCCCAGTTCCAGTGACTCTCCTGCCTCAGCCTCCCGGGTAGCTGGAATTACAGGCATGTGCCACTAGGCCCGGCTAATTTTTGTATTTTTAGTGGACATGGGGTTTCACCATGTCGGCCAGGCTGGTCTCGAACTCCTGACCTCAGGTGATCCACCCGCCTTGGCCTCCCAAAGTGCTGGGATCACAGGCACGAGCCACCGTGCCCGGCCTATATTATAATTATTACTGCTAGGGGAGAATAAACTATAAAAGACAAGATAGCAAAAATAAAGGTTAGGAGGCTAAGGCAAGCAAACAGGCCAAAGATGATGATACCGTAAACATGAAAGGATGTAAGCGTTTGTGCAGATCCCACAGATAAGAGGTGTATTGTACAAGGCTTGCTGATACATTGAATGCTGGACATAACAGGAGGAAAACATGGCTGGCTGCAATGGTTCACGCCTGTAATCTCAGCACTTTAGGAGGCTGAGGTGGAAAAATAGCTTGAGCCCAGGAGTTCAGACCAGCCTGGGCAATATAGGGAGACCCTGTCTCTACAAAAAATAAAATTAGCCAGGTGTGGTAGCCTGTGCTACAGTCCCAGCTACTCAGGAGACTGAGGCAGATTGCTTGAGCCCAAGAGGTCAAGACTGCAGTGAGCCATGATTGTGCCACTGCACTCCAGCCTGGGCGACAGAGTGAGCCCATCATAAAAAACAAGAGGAAGAATCAAGGAGACTCGCCGACTCCCAGGTTTTTGGCTTAAGCAAATTGTAATGCTTTTTACTAAGAGAGGGAATACCCACGGAGATACGTTTATGAGGATGGGAATCAAAGATTCCATTTTACATGTGAAGTTGAGATGTCTCTGAAATACGTGAGAGGAGATGTCAAGTAGGCAGTTAGAGCTCTGCAGTCAAAGACACAGACTATGGTTATTCAGGATTCATCATTATTTAACAAGAATGTTTTTATTTTTATTTTTACTCCCTCCCCTGTTACCCATATCTAGTAAAGCAATGGAATAGAGAGAATGCATTCAGGAGGCCAGAGATCATAGCCTGTGATAGTTATCATAATCAGAAGATTGATAAAGGATGAAGGAACACCAAAGGAAAAATGGCATCAACCAACATTTGTAGTAAAAAGATTGGTTATATAAATGTTGATATACCCATACCAATGGAATACTATGCAGGCATCTAAAAATACAGATAACAACAATAATGCCTATTACCTACTACTTATTACGCACTAGGCTCTTTTAACTCATAGAAATCCTATAAGGCAAAAGTACTATTAGCCTCACTAAGGAAAAAAAAAAAACCAAAAAACTGGGTTTGGACCAGGCGCAGTGGCTCACACCTGTAATCTCTGCACTTTGGGAGACCGGGGTGGGCAGACCACTTGAGGTCAGGAGTTCGAGATCAGCCCAGCCAACATGATGAAACCCCGCCTATACTAAAAATACAAAAATTAGCCTGGCGTGGTGGCATGTGCCTGTGATCCCAGCTACTCGGGAGCCTGAGGCAGGAGAATCGCTTGAACCCAGGAGGTAGAGGTTGCAGTGAGCCGAGCTCAGGCCACTGTACTTCAGCCTGGGCAACAGAGTGGGATCCCATCTCAAAAAACAGAACAAAACAAAACAAAACAAAAACCAAACAGGGCCTAGAAATGTTAGAAAATATCAGAATCTAAGTCAGCTAGTTTGGTTTTAAAGTCTATGTCTTAAACTACGGGATAGTTTATACAGATATTGATACTAAACAAGATAAAGTTACGAATGTACATGTACAATATGCCATCATGTTTATTTTAAAGAAAAAAAAGCACTAAAAAAGTCTTCCTTTCAAAGTAAGTTGTAAGTCTAAGCGCCACTAAGCTTTATTTTCTCAGGATAATTAAAGAGGGCCATGTTTGTATAGATTCTTCTTCACTTCTGAAAGGGTGATGTCCTGAAAAACCCACCGTATGATGAAAGCATAAACTGAAAATAACATTGGCTGGGTGCGGTGGCTCATGACTATAATCCCAGCACTTTGGGAGGCCAAGGCGGGCAGATCACCTGAGGTAAGGAGTTTGAGACCAGCCTGTCCAACATGGCAAAACCCTGTCTCTACTAAAAATACAAAAATTAGCTGGGTGTGGTGGCACGTGCCTGTAATTCCAGCTACTTGGGAGGCTGAGGCAGGAGAATGGCTTTAACTTGGGAGGCAGAGGTTGCAGCAAGCCAAGATTGCACCACTGCACTCCAGCCTGGGCAACAGAGTGAAACTCTGTCTCAGAAAAAAAAAAAAAAAAAAAAAAGAGAGAAAGAAAAAGAAAAAAAATAAGAGCAGGAAAATGAAAACTCAGAGTAAAGGGAATAACTGAGGAAGACAGGTTCTGGCCTAAAAGATAGAGGCAGTGATAAAATTATCCTTGATCACACACACAACAGGAACCATCTCTTTCTCTGCAACTAATCTGTAGGTCTGGATGAGTCATGATGCTGAGGTAGGTGGGTCATATATGATGGCCTACTTGCTGAAACATTGGGGTTGGCATGGTATAAGGGTCACGAGCGTGCTTAAGGTTTGGCAGATAGTAAGCAATCAACTAATGTTTGTTATCTTCCTTATTTATTATCCATATTTCTTTAGATTAAATGTTAGCTAGAGCATAAAGCTGAACTCATCACGTTAAGCCTTTATTATTACTAGGGAACTGCGGATGAGGGAGCTAGAAATTTATTTTTAAAAGGTTTTAGCAACTCACACAGGAATTTCATTTCTTCTAGGCAATTTCAATGGCAAACAACGCTATTTCAAAGCACTTCTGATAACAGTATTTTGCTTATCTGACATTCTCACAAGTGGAATAGGTCTACGCTTAAGACAATGTTGAAGACTAGGAAAAGACTCTTTTCTCTCAAAACTTCTTTTATTGCTTCTTACCTCATCTAATGGTTTATCTTCCAAAGCTGTTAAATCTAGTAGTGGGTTTTTCACTCCTAATGAAACCATTGTTTTTAGGCCTAGAAAATCAACAAAATAAAAAGTTCAGCATGTCTTATCTGTCTCAGAAATTAACACCTATAATGTCTAGAGGGTGGCAAGTTAAATACCAGTGTCTATCAGAGATAAACAGTTACCTTTTTCATCTATTTTGGCACATTCTGCAAAGAGATCCTTTGACCCTGTATTCAGCCGATCCCTGTGAAAATAATGGGACTGGAAAAAACGTGTCCAGAATTCCTTCTCTGTCATGTTATGGGGAACGTTTTCTGCGTATTTCATTTTTACTGTGGAAAAAAACCCACAAATATTATATACTGAATTTCCGTTTTTAAAACCTCTCAAATTAGGTAACTGAAATACAAATAGCAAAATCTAGACCATAAAGCTCTCAACTCTACATACTATATGTTATAATCTAATTATAAATATGAAATGTAACTTGAGAGATTAGGTGAGGTATGACCTTTATAAATCTTACAAATTACAAACAAAACCTTATCTGCACCAACAGAATAAGGTTTTGAAGTTTTAGTAGAAATACCAAGAATCTCATGAGTCAGAGCCGAGTCTGCTTGTTTGCTCATTTATATATGTGCTCTCTCAATCCAAGGCACCGTGTTAGCTGGTGGGGTAACAACAATCTCAATATCCACTGGACTGTCAGCTCAGCACTCCAGGGGCTTACACCCTAGCAAGGTTAGAGTTCAACAGCATTGTTTCCTGAGCTCTGAGTTTAAAATTCTAGGTCTGCCACTTTCTATCTGTGTGACCCTGAGCAAATTACTTAATCTTTCTGTACCTTGGTTTCCTCATCTGTAAAATGAGGGTCATAACAGTACCTCTACTTCATAGGTTTACGTGATGATTAAATCAGTTACTATAGAAAAAGAACTTAGAAAAGTGTCTGGCACATAATAAACACTACACAATTATGTTACTATCAGAAAGATACAAAAGAGCCAGGTGCTGTGGCTCAAGCCTGTAATCTCAGCACTTTGGGAGGCCGAGGCGGGCAGATCACTTGAGGTCAGGAATTCAAGACCAGCCTGGCAAACAGGGTGAAACCCCATCTCTACAAAAAATACAAAAATTAGCCTGGCGTGGTGGCACGTGCCTGTAGTCCCAGCTACTTGGGAGGCGGAGGCAGTAGAATCACTTGAGCCTGGGAGGCGGAGGTTGCAGTGAGCCAAGATTGCACCATTGCACTCCAGCCTGGGTGACAGAGCAAGACTCTGTCTCAATTAAAAAAAAAAAAAAAAAAAAAGAGATAGGGTCGTTTTGTTGCCCAGGCTAGTCTTGAACCCCTTGCTTCAAGGGATCCTCTTGCCTCAGCCTCCTGAAGTGTTGGGATTACAGGCATGAGCCACTGGGCCTGGCCAGGATTTCATAGAGGTGGCAAGGAGGTGATGCTTGAGCTGAGTCCTGAGAGAGAGATTCCTAAGGACTAAAGGGGTAAGAGTGGGGAAGAGGGAAGCAAGAACAGAATACAGCTTAAGAGAGTACTGCTTAGTCAGAAGAATGACTGACACACTGGCTCTCACCCTTGTCTACACATAATAAATCACTGAGGCTGGGGTCAAGGAATGTATACTTTTAGGATGGCATCTGCATGGGAAGTAATTTGTGGGTTAGGAAGGTCACTCTGGATGCAGAATGAAGAATGATCTGAGTTAGTAGTATAGACAGACTCGGATGGCAGTCATATTAGTGAACTGATGACAACACATTATTTACTGAGCCCCTAGTATCTACCATATGTCAGGCACTGGGTAAAGTACTTTACATAATTTATTGCACTTGATCAGGAATGTGAAGCTTTTTGTTTTTCACTGATATACTATAGAATACATCCATATATTTTAATCATCTGAAAGAACTGATTCTTCTTACCTGCTGGATAGGTCCTAAATATGGACTCAATGATATCAGAAGTTAAATTATATCTTAGACCATTACACCCATCAGTTTGGGGCCGGACATCAGCCTAAAACAAAGCCCATACACACATACACGTTAGAGCATCAGGGAAAGATGGCTAAGGTCCCAGTGGACACTGGACAAAGGTGGAAAAAAAAATTTCTAAACTAACTGCATAGACAGACAAAGTCCCTCACCTTCACTTTTTGCACAGAGGCAGGACTCAAAGAAGCCTGACTGGTTTCTCACGGTCTTAAGTGACCTATAAAATCTGCTTCTTTGGAAGTCTAATATGGTCAAATAGGCATGTTTAAGTATGAAGGCAGAGAGGCAGTGGAGCTTTAAGATAAAACTTGTACAGTCATAAAAACCACTACAAACCTTGGTTAGTAAATAATTAAATTAACATTAACGGACTGACTTCTTTGGGAAAGGCCTTATTAATTCACTTGACTAATAAACATCCAAAAAAGATACCAAACATACAAATAGTATTCAAAATTTTGTTGAATGTGTTCATACTATTCTGGTTCCACTAGAATACCAACTGACTGAATTCCATTCCATAATTCCACAGATAAGGTATTCCCAATTGTTCTAATATAGTTTACAAATCTTACATTTTCTATAATATGCTCATGATACATTTAACCTTGTATTGTAAGTAAAATATGGCAAAGATTTAAAAAGGCACCAGAAAGCCCTACATTTGAAAATATTTGAAAAAGTAAGTATTAGTCCCAACTCTGAAAGAGTCATTTTCAAATTCCATTTGACTACCAGCATGCTAGGGTCAAGTCCAAAGGCCAAGAAAACATAACTGGTAAAAAGAAATAGAAATTTTAAAAAAATTATATGTATTTTAAAAACATTCTGGAAGAGGGCTGAGTGTGATAGCTCATACTTGTAATCCCAGAGCTTTGCAAGGCTAAGATGGGACGAACTCTTGAGGCCAGGGATTTGAGACCAGCCTGGGAAATACAAAAAGAGCTGCCCCCCGCCCTATAAAAATAAGAAAATTTAGCCAGGCAAGGTGGTGCACACCTTTAGTCCCAGCTACCTGAGAGGCTGAAGCAGGAGGATCGCTTGAGCCCAGGAGTTTGAGGCTGCAGGGAGCTATCACTGTGCCACTGCACTCCAGTCTGGGTGACAGAGTAAGACCCTGTCTTTTAAAAACAAACAAACAAACAAACAAACATAATAATAATAGTTCAATAACAGTGAAGAATACCATGGATACTCAATTTTCCATTACTTTCCTTTAAGGAAATGCTAAGTTTTACAAAAGGAATAATGGTCTTAAGACACATACTGGGGTTTCAATTTTTATTTTCTTCAGAAATCTAGAAGGGTCACATACCAGAAATGCAGCAGAAATGCCAACATCCTGCTTATGATTGGATGTGGAAGAACTATCTGTTGCATTCACATTTAAACGATTGGCCCAGAATTCCTCAGCACTGATCACTTGACTCACAACAAGGTCTTTATAAAGCTGAAACAAAACAGGATCTTCTTGCAGCATTCTGTAAAGCAGAATATACTGAATATAACTGAACTTCTAGAATAAAACACCATTTAGGTACATTTTAAAAAGATTTTGGCAACACAAAACATTGAAACACACAACTTTTATTTTGTGATGTTTGAGTAGCAGAGGTCCTTCAGTTCACTTTTCAGTAATTAAGAGAAAAATACCCCACATTTTTGGAGGAACAAATGAAGTGGTGATAAATGGAGGTAGGTGTAAAGGAAAGATTAAACCCTTTGAGGACATGGGTTTGATCTTATTCATCTCCGTATCCCAGTGATTCAAAGATCACCACGTCTGCAGTGTACTGTCTGCTGGTACCTGAAAATGCTCAAGTCCCTTAGATAAAATGGTGTATTTACATACAACCTATACATATCCTCCCATATACTTAAATCTTATCTTATAATAATAACTATTTATAATATCAAATACAAGGTAAATAGTTGTTATACTGTATTTTTATTTGTATTATGTTTAATTATTGTACTGTTTTTTTTTTCCCAAGTACTTCTGATCCAAAGTTGGTTTAATCTGTGGATGTAGAACTCCTGGATATGGAAGGCTGAATATATTCTCTTTCACATACAGAAGTAAATGGGCAGAAGAGGAGGTATGCTTGAAAGTTTCCAGCAATGAAGTTTTTTTTTTGAGACGGAGTCTTGCTCTGTCACCCAGGCTAGAGTGCACTGGCATGATCTCAGCTCACTGCAGTCTTTGCCTCCCAGATTCATGCGATTCTCCTGCCTCAGCCTCCCAAGTTGCTGGATTACAGGTATGCGCCACCACACCCAGCTAGTTTTTGTATACATAGATATATATTTTTTTTAGTAGACGTGGAGTTTCACCATGTTGGCTGGGTTGGTCTTGAACTTCTGACTTCAAGTGATCCACCCACCTCAGCCTCGAAAAGTGCTGGGATTACAGGCATGAGCCATTATGCCCCGCCTTCAGCAATGGATTTTTCATGGCGCTAAGCATGCACAGATATAAGCACTGCTGGCCTGAAAGATATTGGTGATGGAATAATTCATAAGGAAATTGTGGCCAGGTGTGGTGGTTCACACCTGTAATCCCAGCACTTTGGGAGGCCCAGGCGGGCAGATCACTTGAGGTCACGAGTTTGAGACCAGCCTGGCTAACGTAGTGAAACCCTGTCTGTATTAAAAATACAAAAATTAGCCAGGTGTGGTGGCGTGTGCCTGTGACACCAGATACTTGGGAGGCTGAGGCAGAAGAACTGCTTGAACCCAGGAGGTGGAGGTTGCAGTGAGCTGATATCACGCCACTGCACTCCAGCCTGGGCAACAGAGCAAGATTGTCTCAAAAAAAAAAAAAAAAAAACTCATTATTTTACATACTGTCTCACTTTTTCAGTGTGAATTATTTTAGGTTTCTTGTTCGTAAGCATACTTCCAATGGCTTAGCGTCTTCTCTGTGACAGAGAACTGGGAAAAGAAATTAAGGAACTTCAGCACCTTCCAATCCCGATTCTGCTCCTAAGCAGATGTTAAGCGTGATGCAGTTAATTCAGCTTCTGGGTTTGCACATTCTCATTTCCCAAAGTCAAACAAGCAGTAAGATTTTAAAGCTGAAAACTAAACACCAAGGTAAAGACACTAGAGCCCATATTTTCCTACATTACAGTATCATAGCAAAAGTGAGGATAGGTGGCCAGGCGTGGTGGCTCATACCTGTAATCCCAGCACTTTGGGAGGCTGAGGTGGGTGGATCACCGAGGTCAGGAGTTCGAGACCAGCCTGACCAACATGGTGAAACCCCGTCTCTACTAAAATTACAAAAATTAGCCGGGCGTGGTGGCACACGCCTGTAGTCCTAGCTACTCGGGAGGCTGAGACAGGAGAATTGCTTGAACCTGGGAGGTGGAGGTTGCAGTTAGCCAAGATTGTGCCACTGCACTCCAGCCTGGGCAACAGAGTGAAACTCCGTCTCAAAAAAACCAAAAACAAACAAACAAACAAAAAACAACCACCACCAAAAAAACCCCAAAAAACAACAACAAAAAAAACAAAAACAACAACAATAAAAAACCAAAACCAAAACCAAAAAAACGTGGGGATAGCTAACAAGCTATTACCCTACTAGGAGACTATAGAGAACCCAGTATCTCTTTCAAAAGGCTATTCTTTTCCTCCCACCTGTTCTTCTCTTCCAGTTCTTTATTTGCTTTCCTCTTGAATTTGGGCAGCAGCTGCTGAAGAAGGTCTTTTACTGCATCTCGCTCTTTCACTGCTGTGCTTTCATTGGAAAAATGGAAGTTAGTTGTGTCCCCTGCATGTAGGACCAGCTGAAGCTGAATTTTAGCTTTTCCTTCTGGACTAATTTTCTGGCCTAAAAAGAAGCATGAGGGCAGTTAGATGATGACTCTTACACTGTGGGAATAACCATACAGTAAGTTACTTCTCCCAAGATGATTCAGGATTCCTTTGGGCTTTAACTGCCCTATTCCAATACTGATGCTTTTGTAGAATGCACTCTTCTTAAATGATCCCATACAACCAGAGCATGCTCATCAAACTCACTAACACTCTGCTTCCTTCTTTGGTACTCTTGTTGTGCAGCACTTCTCACCCACTGCTACTACCTCCAGATATTAATGGGCTTTTGTTTCCATTCAACTAGGACAGACCTCTTTAAAGCTTCCTGAATGTATTTTAAACAAACTCCCCCAAATCAACATTATCATTAATAAAAATGACCTATCATGATCCAAAAGACTGCAAAATGCGGCCCATGGCATTTCATTTTGCAAGGGAAATACGTAATTTTATATTCGAGAAATCTGGTGTCACCACTTTAATAAAGTTATCAAACTTAGCCTCATTAAAAGTGAGACAACCTGACACTATATGCTTTCTGAGATGATGGAACAGGAAGTGAATGTCACTATGTATGTTATTATTCTTGCACAAAATGTTTAAGCTGAATATATTCAAGCCTTTAGATCTGATTTTTAGCTTATAAAAAAATACAGGTATACAGGAATAAATTAAAACCTTGAGGAGACAATCAGAAATATTCAGAATGTTTGATATTTGACAAGGCTATATACCCTGAAAAGGACTAAAGAAATGACAACTGCAAGAACCTAGACTGGATATCGTTTTTTTAAAAATAAAAAAAAAAACAAAAAAAACCAAAAACCACAACTATAAACATTATTGAGACAACCAATGGAAATGTAACAATGGCTATTTTTTATTAAAATGTTTTCAGTGTGATAATGGTATTACAAGCAATAAAAGTGCACACACATATAATAAAGCAAATATGGCAAAATAATAACTGTAATATCCAGGTGGGGCATATTACGTAGGTTTTCACTGTATCATTCTTTAAAATTTTCTGTAACTTTGTCAGCTATGATAAGAACTAAATCAATTTCAATTGCTTCTTTCAGATGTGGGCATTCCTTCAAATATTCAACTTGAAACTGTTCTGGTGCAAATCTAGTTTTGGGTATGCACTGCTTTCACCAATAACTGAGAAGAATTGCAGAGAAATTGGAGATGGGCATACTGTTTATTGTACACTGTGGTTATCACAAAGTGCGTGTGTATTACACAAAGCTATGGGGCTAGCTTCCCATTTGAGACAGATGTTAATACTCCTAATTTATAAGTCTGTTGATACAGAAATGTTAGCAGCTAAGGTTGTTAGCTACTAACAGAAATTTGCAGGGCATTCTCTCAGAAATATATATTTATTTCTTTTTTTGAGAAGGAGTCTCGCACCCAGCTGGAGTGCAGTGGCGTGATCTTGGCTCACTGCAAGCTCCACCTCTTGGGTTCACGCCATTCTCCTGCCTCAGGCTCCCGAGGAGCTGGGACTACAGGCGCCCGCCACCATGCCCAGAGAATTTTTTTGTATTTTTAGTAGAGATGGGGTTTCATTGTGTTAGCCAGGATGGTCTCGATCTCCTGACCTCGT